>NC_064840.1:36144172-36860954 GCF_024166365.1 Elephas maximus indicus | reverse complement strand
CTAATCCTTAGCCTAAAACTAACCTTAACCCTAAACCTAACCATAACCACTAACCTTTACTCTAACCCTAACCATAAACCGAACCCTCACCCTTAACCAAAATTTCACCCTAACCATAACCCTAAACCTACCCTAACTTCGTTCAAACCCTAACCCTCAGCAAAACTAACACTAACACTAAATCTAACCCAAACCCTAAACCTAAACCTAACCCTAACACTGACCCTAACCTGAACCCTAACCTCTAACCCTAACCCTCACGCTTAACATAAACTTCACCCTAACTCTAACCCTAAAACTAAACATAACACTAAATCTCCCCCAACCCTGACCCTAACCCTAATCCTAACCATAAACCTAACCCTAACCCTAAACTTAACCCTAACCCTGACCCTAACCCTAATCCTATCCCTAAAACTTATCCTACACACTCAGCTTAAATGGAAACCTAGCACTAACCCTCACCCTAACATCTAACCTAACCCTATCTCTAACCTTCACCTAGCCCTAAACCTAACCATGACTTAACCCGAACACTTACCCTAACCCTAACTCTAAACCTAACCTTGTTCCTAAACTTAAACCTAACCTTAACCCTAACCCTAACCCCCAAAGCTTATCCTAAGCTCAAACCTCACCCTTAACTTAAACTTCACCCTAAATCTAAACCTAAACCGAACTCTAACCCTAACCCTAAACCTCACCCTAACATTAACCCAAACACCTAACCCTAACCCTCATCCTTAACGTAAACTTCACCCTAAACCTAAGCCTAACCCTAACCTTAAAACTATACCTAAACCTAAACTATCCACTAACTCTAGCCCTAAGCCTAAACCTAACCTAACCCTAACCCTAACTGTGACACACTAAAACATCAGCTCTACTGTAAAGCTAACACTAACCCTCACACGAAACCCTAACCCTTTCCCTAACCCTATCCCTCAACCTAACCCTAACCCTGACCTAAACCTAAAACTTACCCTAACCCTAAACTTAACCCTAACCATAACTCTACCCTAACCCTAACCCTAAACCTAACAATAACTCTAAACTTGACCCTAACCCTAACTCTAAACACTAGCACTAACTCTAAACCTAACCATAGCCCTAACCTAGCCCTACCCTTTACCATAAACCTAGCCTTAACCCTAACCTGACCCCTACCCTAACCCTAACCTTAACCCTAACTCTCACCTTAACCCTAACCCCCACTATTAACTGAAACTTCACCCTGACCCTAACTCTAACTCTAACCCTAACCGTAAAAATTACCCTAAAACCTCACCTTAACTGTAAACCTAAACCTAACCCTCACCATAACCCCAACCCTCACCCTAACCCCTAAGCGTATTCCCAACCCTAAACCTAATGCTATCCCTAACCCTAAACCTAACACGAACAGTAACCCTAATCTAACACTAACCCAAACATTAACCCTAAACTTAACCCTTCCCTAACTATAAACCTAACCCTAACACCCTAAACCTAACCTCTAACACTAACAATAATCCGAACCCTAATCCTAGCCCTTATCCTAACCCTCACCCTTAACCTAAGCTTCACACTAACCCTAAACCTAAACCTAAACCGAATCTAAACATAACCACTAACCCTAACCTGAACCCTAAACCTAACCTTAACACTAACCTGAACACAAACAAAAAGTATAGCCCTAACCCTAAAAATAACCCTCACCTTATCTTAAATTTCATCCAAACCCTAATACTAACCTTAGTCCTAAACCTAAACATAACCCAAACCCTAATATTAAATCTAACTCTAAACATAATGCTAGTCCACCTGTAACCCTAAACATAACCCTTAAAATAGCCCTGAACCTAAACCTGAACCTAATCTTAACGCTACACCTACTCCTAACCCTAACCCTAACTCTAACCTTGACCCTAAATAGAACACTAACACTAACTCTAAACCTGAACCTAAACCTAAATCTTACCCTACACATAACCCTAACCCTAAACCCAACCCTAACTCTAATGCTAACCCTACTCCTAACACTTACCCTAAAGCCTTACCTTAACTGTAAAACTAACCGTAACCTTCACCCTAATCCCTAACCGTATACCCGAACCCTAACCCTAAGGCTATCCCTAACCCTAACCCTAAGGCTATCCCTAACCCTAACCCTAACACTAACCTGAACCCCTAAGCCCTAGCGATAACACTAACCCTAACCCAAAACCTAAACCCTAACACCAAAGACTAACCCTAACCTTAAACGTAACTCTCACCCTAACTCTAACACTAACCCTAAACCTAATCATAAACCTAACCCTAACCCTAAACCAAACCTAACCATGACAAGAACCACAATGCCTAACCAGAACCCTGAACCAAACACTAACCCTAAACTACACCTCTAACCCCTAACACCTTACCATAACCATAATCCTAACCCTACCCAACCCTAACCCTAAACCTAACCCTCATGCCAACCATAACACCTAACATAAACCGTAACCCTAACCCTAACCGTAACACTAAACTTAGCCCTAACCTAAAATCTAACCGTAACCCTAAAACTAAACAGAACTCGTAAACTTAACCCTAACCCTATAAAAAATACATAACCTTAACACTAACCTGAAAACGAACCCTAACCTTAGCCATAACCCTACCCCTCACCCTATCTTAAACTTCACCCTATCCCTAACCTAAAGCTAACCCTAACTTTAACCCAAACCCTACCCCTAAACCTAACCCTAACCTTGGCCCACCTGTAACCCTAAACCTAACCCTTAAAATAACTCTGACCCGAAACCTCACCCTAAACCTAATCCTAATCCTAACCCTGACCCTAACCCTAACCTAAACTTAACCCTAACTTTAAGCCTACCATAAACTTAAACCTAACCCTAACCCCTAACCCTAACTCTAACCCTAACCCTAGCCCCAACTCTAACCCTAACGGTAACACTTACCAAAAACAATCACGTTAATTGTAAACTTAACTCTAACTCTTACCCTAACCCTAAATTTAAGCCTAAATATAAACCTATCCTAAACCTAACCAAAACACTAACCCCTTACCCTAACTCTAAACCTAATCCTTAGCCTAAAACTAACCTTAACCCTAAACCTAACCATAACCACTAACCTTTACTCTAACCCTAACCATAAACCGAACCCTCACCCTTAACCAAAATTTCACCCTAACCATAACCCTAAACCTACCCTAACTTCGTTCAAACCCTAACCCTCAGCAAAACTAACACTAACACTAAATCTAACCCAAACCCTAAACCTAAACCTAACCCTAACACTGACCCTAACCTGAACCCTAACCTCTAACCCTAACCCTCACGCTTAACATAAACTTCACCCTAACTCTAACCCTAAAACTAAACATAACACTAAATCTCCCCCAACCCTGACCCTAACCCTAATCCTAACCATAAACCTAACCCTAACCCTAAACTTAACCCTAACCCTGACCCTAACCCTAATCCTATCCCTAAAACTTATCCTACACACTCAGCTTAAATGGAAACCTAGCACTAACCCTCACCCTAACATCTAACCTAACCCTATCTCTAACCTTCACCTAGCCCTAAACCTAACCATGACTTAACCCGAACACTTACCCTAACCCTAACTCTAAACCTAACCTTGTTCCTAAACTTAAACCTAACCTTAACCCTAACCCTAACCCCCAAAGCTTATCCTAAGCTCAAACCTCACCCTTAACTTAAACTTCACCCTAAATCTAAACCTAAACCGAACTCTAACCCTAACCCTAAACCTCACCCTAACATTAACCCAAACACCTAACCCTAACCCTCATCCTTAACGTAAACTTCACCCTAAACCTAAGCCTAACCCTAACCTTAAAACTATACCTAAACCTAAACTATCCACTAACTCTAGCCCTAAGCCTAAACCTAACCTAACCCTAACCCTAACTGTGACACACTAAAACATCAGCTCTACTGTAAAGCTAACACTAACCCTCACACGAAACCCTAACCCTTTCCCTAACCCTATCCCTCAACCTAACCCTAACCCTGACCTAAACCTAAAACTTACCCTAACCCTAAACTTAACCCTAACCATAACTCTACCCTAACCCTAACCCTAAACCTAACAATAACTCTAAACTTGACCCTAACCCTAACTCTAAACACTAGCACTAACTCTAAACCTAACCATAGCCCTAACCTAGCCCTACCCTTTACCATAAACCTAGCCTTAACCCTAACCTGACCCCTACCCTAACCCTAACCTTAACCCTAACTCTCACCTTAACCCTAACCCCCACTATTAACTGAAACTTCACCCTGACCCTAACTCTAACTCTAACCCTAACCGTAAAAATTACCCTAAAACCTCACCTTAACTGTAAACCTAAACCTAACCCTCACCATAACCCCAACCCTCACCCTAACCCCTAAGCGTATTCCCAACCCTAAACCTAATGCTATCCCTAACCCTAAACCTAACACGAACAGTAACCCTAATCTAACACTAACCCAAACATTAACCCTAAACTTAACCCTTCCCTAACTATAAACCTAACCCTAACACCCTAAACCTAACCTCTAACACTAACAATAATCCGAACCCTAATCCTAGCCCTTATCCTAACCCTCACCCTTAACCTAAGCTTCACACTAACCCTAAACCTAAACCTAAACCGAATCTAAACATAACCACTAACCCTAACCTGAACCCTAAACCTAACCTTAACACTAACCTGAACACAAACAAAAAGTATAGCCCTAACCCTAAAAATAACCCTCACCTTATCTTAAATTTCATCCAAACCCTAATACTAACCTTAGTCCTAAACCTAAACATAACCCAAACCCTAATATTAAATCTAACTCTAAACATAATGCTAGTCCACCTGTAACCCTAAACATAACCCTTAAAATAGCCCTGAACCTAAACCTGAACCTAATCTTAACGCTACACCTACTCCTAACCCTAACCCTAACTCTAACCTTGACCCTAAATAGAACACTAACACTAACTCTAAACCTGAACCTAAACCTAAATCTTACCCTACACATAACCCTAACCCTAAACCCAACCCTAACTCTAATGCTAACCCTACTCCTAACACTTACCCTAAAGCCTTACCTTAACTGTAAAACTAACCGTAACCTTCACCCTAATCCCTAACCGTATACCCGAACCCTAACCCTAAGGCTATCCCTAACCCTAACCCTAAGGCTATCCCTAACCCTAACCCTAACACTAACCTGAACCCCTAAGCCCTAGCGATAACACTAACCCTAACCCAAAACCTAAACCCTAACACCAAAGACTAACCCTAACCTTAAACGTAACTCTCACCCTAACTCTAACACTAACCCTAAACCTAATCATAAACCTAACCCTAACCCTAAACCAAACCTAACCATGACAAGAACCACAATGCCTAACCAGAACCCTGAACCAAACACTAACCCTAAACTACACCTCTAACCCCTAACACCTTACCATAACCATAATCCTAACCCTACCCAACCCTAACCCTAAACCTAACCCTCATGCCAACCATAACACCTAACATAAACCGTAACCCTAACCCTAACCGTAACACTAAACTTAGCCCTAACCTAAAATCTAACCGTAACCCTAAAACTAAACAGAACTCGTAAACTTAACCCTAACCCTATAAAAAATACATAACCTTAACACTAACCTGAAAACGAACCCTAACCTTAGCCATAACCCTACCCCTCACCCTATCTTAAACTTCACCCTATCCCTAACCTAAAGCTAACCCTAACTTTAACCCAAACCCTACCCCTAAACCTAACCCTAACCTTGGCCCACCTGTAACCCTAAACCTAACCCTTAAAATAACTCTGACCCGAAACCTCACCCTAAACCTAATCCTAATCCTAACCCTGACCCTAACCCTAACCTAAACTTAACCCTAACTTTAAGCCTACCATAAACTTAAACCTAACCCTAACCCCTAACCCTAACTCTAACCCTAACCCTAGCCCCAACTCTAACCCTAACGGTAACACTTACCAAAAACAATCACGTTAATTGTAAACTTAACTCTAACTCTTACCCTAACCCTAAATTTAAGCCTAAATATAAACCTATCCTAAACCTAACCAAAACACTAACCCCTTACCCTAACTCTAAACCTAATCCTTAGCCTAAAACTAACCTTAACCCTAAACCTAACCATAACCACTAACCTTTACTCTAACCCTAACCATAAACCGAACCCTCACCCTTAACCAAAATTTCACCCTAACCATAACCCTAAACCTACCCTAACTTCGTTCAAACCCTAACCCTCAGCAAAACTAACACTAACACTAAATCTAACCCAAACCCTAAACCTAAACCTAACCCTAACACTGACCCTAACCTGAACCCTAACCTCTAACCCTAACCCTCACGCTTAACATAAACTTCACCCTAACTCTAACCCTAAAACTAAACATAACACTAAATCTCCCCCAACCCTGACCCTAACCCTAATCCTAACCATAAACCTAACCCTAACCCTAAACTTAACCCTAACCCTGACCCTAACCCTAATCCTATCCCTAAAACTTATCCTACACACTCAGCTTAAATGGAAACCTAGCACTAACCCTCACCCTAACATCTAACCTAACCCTATCTCTAACCTTCACCTAGCCCTAAACCTAACCATGACTTAACCCGAACACTTACCCTAACCCTAACTCTAAACCTAACCTTGTTCCTAAACTTAAACCTAACCTTAACCCTAACCCTAACCCCCAAAGCTTATCCTAAGCTCAAACCTCACCCTTAACTTAAACTTCACCCTAAATCTAAACCTAAACCGAACTCTAACCCTAACCCTAAACCTCACCCTAACATTAACCCAAACACCTAACCCTAACCCTCATCCTTAACGTAAACTTCACCCTAAACCTAAGCCTAACCCTAACCTTAAAACTATACCTAAACCTAAACTATCCACTAACTCTAGCCCTAAGCCTAAACCTAACCTAACCCTAACCCTAACTGTGACACACTAAAACATCAGCTCTACTGTAAAGCTAACACTAACCCTCACACGAAACCCTAACCCTTTCCCTAACCCTATCCCTCAACCTAACCCTAACCCTGACCTAAACCTAAAACTTACCCTAACCCTAAACTTAACCCTAACCATAACTCTACCCTAACCCTAACCCTAAACCTAACAATAACTCTAAACTTGACCCTAACCCTAACTCTAAACACTAGCACTAACTCTAAACCTAACCATAGCCCTAACCTAGCCCTACCCTTTACCATAAACCTAGCCTTAACCCTAACCTGACCCCTACCCTAACCCTAACCTTAACCCTAACTCTCACCTTAACCCTAACCCCCACTATTAACTGAAACTTCACCCTGACCCTAACTCTAACTCTAACCCTAACCGTAAAAATTACCCTAAAACCTCACCTTAACTGTAAACCTAAACCTAACCCTCACCATAACCCCAACCCTCACCCTAACCCCTAAGCGTATTCCCAACCCTAAACCTAATGCTATCCCTAACCCTAAACCTAACACGAACAGTAACCCTAATCTAACACTAACCCAAACATTAACCCTAAACTTAACCCTTCCCTAACTATAAACCTAACCCTAACACCCTAAACCTAACCTCTAACACTAACAATAATCCGAACCCTAATCCTAGCCCTTATCCTAACCCTCACCCTTAACCTAAGCTTCACACTAACCCTAAACCTAAACCTAAACCGAATCTAAACATAACCACTAACCCTAACCTGAACCCTAAACCTAACCTTAACACTAACCTGAACACAAACAAAAAGTATAGCCCTAACCCTAAAAATAACCCTCACCTTATCTTAAATTTCATCCAAACCCTAATACTAACCTTAGTCCTAAACCTAAACATAACCCAAACCCTAATATTAAATCTAACTCTAAACATAATGCTAGTCCACCTGTAACCCTAAACATAACCCTTAAAATAGCCCTGAACCTAAACCTGAACCTAATCTTAACGCTACACCTACTCCTAACCCTAACCCTAACTCTAACCTTGACCCTAAATAGAACACTAACACTAACTCTAAACCTGAACCTAAACCTAAATCTTACCCTACACATAACCCTAACCCTAAACCCAACCCTAACTCTAATGCTAACCCTACTCCTAACACTTACCCTAAAGCCTTACCTTAACTGTAAAACTAACCGTAACCTTCACCCTAATCCCTAACCGTATACCCGAACCCTAACCCTAAGGCTATCCCTAACCCTAACCCTAAGGCTATCCCTAACCCTAACCCTAACACTAACCTGAACCCCTAAGCCCTAGCGATAACACTAACCCTAACCCAAAACCTAAACCCTAACACCAAAGACTAACCCTAACCTTAAACGTAACTCTCACCCTAACTCTAACACTAACCCTAAACCTAATCATAAACCTAACCCTAACCCTAAACCAAACCTAACCATGACAAGAACCACAATGCCTAACCAGAACCCTGAACCAAACACTAACCCTAAACTACACCTCTAACCCCTAACACCTTACCATAACCATAATCCTAACCCTACCCAACCCTAACCCTAAACCTAACCCTCATGCCAACCATAACACCTAACATAAACCGTAACCCTAACCCTAACCGTAACACTAAACTTAGCCCTAACCTAAAATCTAACCGTAACCCTAAAACTAAACAGAACTCGTAAACTTAACCCTAACCCTATAAAAAATACATAACCTTAACACTAACCTGAAAACGAACCCTAACCTTAGCCATAACCCTACCCCTCACCCTATCTTAAACTTCACCCTATCCCTAACCTAAAGCTAACCCTAACTTTAACCCAAACCCTACCCCTAAACCTAACCCTAACCTTGGCCCACCTGTAACCCTAAACCTAACCCTTAAAATAACTCTGACCCGAAACCTCACCCTAAACCTAATCCTAATCCTAACCCTGACCCTAACCCTAACCTAAACTTAACCCTAACTTTAAGCCTACCATAAACTTAAACCTAACCCTAACCCCTAACCCTAACTCTAACCCTAACCCTAGCCCCAACTCTAACCCTAACGGTAACACTTACCAAAAACAATCACGTTAATTGTAAACTTAACTCTAACTCTTACCCTAACCCTAAATTTAAGCCTAAATATAAACCTATCCTAAACCTAACCAAAACACTAACCCCTTACCCTAACTCTAAACCTAATCCTTAGCCTAAAACTAACCTTAACCCTAAACCTAACCATAACCACTAACCTTTACTCTAACCCTAACCATAAACCGAACCCTCACCCTTAACCAAAATTTCACCCTAACCATAACCCTAAACCTACCCTAACTTCGTTCAAACCCTAACCCTCAGCAAAACTAACACTAACACTAAATCTAACCCAAACCCTAAACCTAAACCTAACCCTAACACTGACCCTAACCTGAACCCTAACCTCTAACCCTAACCCTCACGCTTAACATAAACTTCACCCTAACTCTAACCCTAAAACTAAACATAACACTAAATCTCCCCCAACCCTGACCCTAACCCTAATCCTAACCATAAACCTAACCCTAACCCTAAACTTAACCCTAACCCTGACCCTAACCCTAATCCTATCCCTAAAACTTATCCTACACACTCAGCTTAAATGGAAACCTAGCACTAACCCTCACCCTAACATCTAACCTAACCCTATCTCTAACCTTCACCTAGCCCTAAACCTAACCATGACTTAACCCGAACACTTACCCTAACCCTAACTCTAAACCTAACCTTGTTCCTAAACTTAAACCTAACCTTAACCCTAACCCTAACCCCCAAAGCTTATCCTAAGCTCAAACCTCACCCTTAACTTAAACTTCACCCTAAATCTAAACCTAAACCGAACTCTAACCCTAACCCTAAACCTCACCCTAACATTAACCCAAACACCTAACCCTAACCCTCATCCTTAACGTAAACTTCACCCTAAACCTAAGCCTAACCCTAACCTTAAAACTATACCTAAACCTAAACTATCCACTAACTCTAGCCCTAAGCCTAAACCTAACCTAACCCTAACCCTAACTGTGACACACTAAAACATCAGCTCTACTGTAAAGCTAACACTAACCCTCACACGAAACCCTAACCCTTTCCCTAACCCTATCCCTCAACCTAACCCTAACCCTGACCTAAACCTAAAACTTACCCTAACCCTAAACTTAACCCTAACCATAACTCTACCCTAACCCTAACCCTAAACCTAACAATAACTCTAAACTTGACCCTAACCCTAACTCTAAACACTAGCACTAACTCTAAACCTAACCATAGCCCTAACCTAGCCCTACCCTTTACCATAAACCTAGCCTTAACCCTAACCTGACCCCTACCCTAACCCTAACCTTAACCCTAACTCTCACCTTAACCCTAACCCCCACTATTAACTGAAACTTCACCCTGACCCTAACTCTAACTCTAACCCTAACCGTAAAAATTACCCTAAAACCTCACCTTAACTGTAAACCTAAACCTAACCCTCACCATAACCCCAACCCTCACCCTAACCCCTAAGCGTATTCCCAACCCTAAACCTAATGCTATCCCTAACCCTAAACCTAACACGAACAGTAACCCTAATCTAACACTAACCCAAACATTAACCCTAAACTTAACCCTTCCCTAACTATAAACCTAACCCTAACACCCTAAACCTAACCTCTAACACTAACAATAATCCGAACCCTAATCCTAGCCCTTATCCTAACCCTCACCCTTAACCTAAGCTTCACACTAACCCTAAACCTAAACCTAAACCGAATCTAAACATAACCACTAACCCTAACCTGAACCCTAAACCTAACCTTAACACTAACCTGAACACAAACAAAAAGTATAGCCCTAACCCTAAAAATAACCCTCACCTTATCTTAAATTTCATCCAAACCCTAATACTAACCTTAGTCCTAAACCTAAACATAACCCAAACCCTAATATTAAATCTAACTCTAAACATAATGCTAGTCCACCTGTAACCCTAAACATAACCCTTAAAATAGCCCTGAACCTAAACCTGAACCTAATCTTAACGCTACACCTACTCCTAACCCTAACCCTAACTCTAACCTTGACCCTAAATAGAACACTAACACTAACTCTAAACCTGAACCTAAACCTAAATCTTACCCTACACATAACCCTAACCCTAAACCCAACCCTAACTCT
This sequence comes from Elephas maximus indicus, assembly GCF_024166365.1. Taxonomy (NCBI): domain Eukaryota; kingdom Metazoa; phylum Chordata; class Mammalia; order Proboscidea; family Elephantidae; genus Elephas; species Elephas maximus. Next base: position 36,849,754 of record NC_064840.1, on the reverse strand, counting down.
AATGCTAACCCTACTCCTAACACTTACCCTAAAGCCTTACCTTAACTGTAAAACTAACCGTAACCTTCACCCTAATCCCTAACCGTATACCCGAACCCTAACCCTAAGGCTATCCCTAACCCTAACCCTAAGGCTATCCCTAACCCTAACCCTAACACTAACCTGAACCCCTAAGCCCTAGCGATAACACTAACTCTAACCCAAAACCTAAACCCTAACACCAAAGACTAACCCTAACCTTAAACGTAACTCTCACCCTAACTCTAACACTAACCCTAAACCTAATCATAAACCTAACCCTAACCCTAAACCAAACCTAACCATGACAAGAACCACAATGCCTAACCAGAACCCTGAACCAAACACTAACCCTAAACTACACCTCTAACCCCTAACACCTTACCATAACCATAATCCTAACCCTACCCAACCCTAACCCTAAACCTAACCCTCATGCCAACCATAACACCTAACATAAACCGTAACCCTAACCCTAACCGTAACACTAAACTTAGCCCTAACCTAAAATCTAACCGTAACCCTAAAACTAAACAGAACTCGTAAACTTAACCCTAACCCTATAAAAAATACATAACCTTAACACTAACCTGAAAACGAACCCTAACCTTAGCCATAACCCTACCCCTCACCCTATCTTAAACTTCACCCTATCCCTAACCTAAAGCTAACCCTAACTTTAACCCAAACCCTACCCCTAAACCTAACCCTAACCTTGGCCCACCTGTAACCCTAAACCTAACCCTTAAAATAACTCTGACCCGAAACCTCACCCTAAACCTAATCCTAATCCTAATCCTAACCCTGACCCTAACCCTAACCTAAACTTAACCCTAACTTTAAGCCTACCATAAACTTAAACCTAACCCTAACCCCTAACCCTAACTCTAACCCTAACCCTAGCCCCAACTCTAACCCTAACGGTAACACTTACCAAAAACAATCACGTTAATTGTAAACTTAACTCTAACTCTTACCCTAACCCTAAATTTAAGCCTAAATATAAACCTATCCTAAACCTAACCAAAACACTAACCCCTTACCCTAACTCTAAACCTAATCCTTAGCCTAAAACTAACCTTAACCCTAAACCTAACCATAACCACTAACCTTTACTCTAACCCTAACCATAAACCGAACCCTCACCCTTAACCAAAATTTCACCCTAACCATAACCCTAAACCTACCCTAACTTCGTTCAAACCCTAACCCTCAGCAAAACTAACACTAACACTAAATCTAACCCAAACCCTAAACCTAAACCTAACCCTAACACTGACCCTAACCTGAACCCTAACCTCTAACCCTAACCCTCACGCTTAACATAAACTTCACCCTAACTCTAACCCTAAAACTAAACATAACACTAAATCTCCCCCAACCCTGACCCTAACCCTAATCCTAACCATAAACCTAACCCTAACCCTAAACTTAACCCTAACCCTGACCCTAACCCTAATCCTATCCCTAAAACTTATCCTACACACTCAGCTTAAATGGAAACCTAGCACTAACCCTCACCCTAACATCTAACCTAACCCTATCTCTAACCTTCACCTAGCCCTAAACCTAACCATGACTTAACCCGAACACTTACCCTAACCCTAACTCTAAACCTAACCTTGTTCCTAAACTTAAACCTAACCTTAACCCTAACCCTAACCCCCAAAGCTTATCCTAAGCTCAAACCTCACCCTTAACTTAAACTTCACCCTAAATCTAAACCTAAACCGAACTCTAACCCTAACCCTAAACCTCACCCTAACATTAACCCAAACACCTAACCCTAACCCTCATCCTTAACGTAAACTTCACCCTAAACCTAAGCCTAACCCTAACCTTAAAACTATACCTAAACCTAAACTATCCACTAACTCTAGCCCTAAGCCTAAACCTAACCTAACCCTAACCCTAACTGTGACACACTAAAACATCAGCTCTACTGTAAAGCTAACACTAACCCTCACACGAAACCCTAACCCTTTCCCTAACCCTATCCCTCAACCTAACCCTAACCCTGACCTAAACCTAAAACTTACCCTAACCCTAAACTTAACCCTAACCATAACTCTACCCTAACCCTAACCCTAAACCTAACAATAACTCTAAACTTGACCCTAACCCTAACTCTAAACACTAGCACTAACTCTAAACCTAACCATAGCCCTAACCTAGCCCTACCCTTTACCATAAACCTAGCCTTAACCCTAACCTGACCCCTACCCTAACCCTAACCTTAACCCTAACTCTCACCTTAACCCTAACCCCCACTATTAACTGAAACTTCACCCTGACCCTAACTCTAACTCTAACCCTAACCGTAAAAATTACCCTAAAACCTCACCTTAACTGTAAACCTAAACCTAACCCTCACCATAACCCCAACCCTCACCCTAACCCCTAAGCGTATTCCCAACCCTAAACCTAATGCTATCCCTAACCCTAAACCTAACACGAACAGTAACCCTAATCTAACACTAACCCAAACATTAACCCTAAACTTAACCCTTCCCTAACTATAAACCTAACCCTAACACCCTAAACCTAACCTCTAACACTAACAATAATCCGAACCCTAATCCTAGCCCTTATCCTAACCCTCACCCTTAACCTAAGCTTCACACTAACCCTAAACCTAAACCTAAACCGAATCTAAACATAACCACTAACCCTAACCTGAACCCTAAACCTAACCTTAACACTAACCTGAACACAAACAAAAAGTATAGCCCTAACCCTAAAAATAACCCTCACCTTATCTTAAATTTCATCCAAACCCTAATACTAACCTTAGTCCTAAACCTAAACATAACCCAAACCCTAATATTAAATCTAACTCTAAACATAATGCTAGTCCACCTGTAACCCTAAACATAACCCTTAAAATAGCCCTGAACCTAAACCTGAACCTAATCTTAACGCTACACCTACTCCTAACCCTAACCCTAACTCTAACCTTGACCCTAAATAGAACACTAACACTAACTCTAAACCTGAACCTAAACCTAAATCTTACCCTACACATAACCCTAACCCTAAACCCAACCCTAACTCTAATGCTAACCCTACTCCTAACACTTACCCTAAAGCCTTACCTTAACTGTAAAACTAACCGTAACCTTCACCCTAATCCCTAACCGTATACCCGAACCCTAACCCTAAGGCTATCCCTAACCCTAACCCTAAGGCTATCCCTAACCCTAACCCTAACACTAACCTGAACCCCTAAGCCCTAGCGATAACACTAACCCTAACCCAAAACCTAAACCCTAACACCAAAGACTAACCCTAACCTTAAACGTAACTCTCACCCTAACTCTAACACTAACCCTAAACCTAATCATAAACCTAACCCTAACCCTAAACCAAACCTAACCATGACAAGAACCACAATGCCTAACCAGAACCCTGAACCAAACACTAACCCTAAACTACACCTCTAACCCCTAACACCTTACCATAACCATAATCCTAACCCTACCCAACCCTAACCCTAAACCTAACCCTCATGCCAACCATAACACCTAACATAAACCGTAACCCTAACCCTAACCGTAACACTAAACTTAGCCCTAACCTAAAATCTAACCGTAACCCTAAAACTAAACAGAACTCGTAAACTTAACCCTAACCCTATAAAAAATACATAACCTTAACACTAACCTGAAAACGAACCCTAACCTTAGCCATAACCCTACCCCTCACCCTATCTTAAACTTCACCCTATCCCTAACCTAAAGCTAACCCTAACTTTAACCCAAACCCTACCCCTAAACCTAACCCTAACCTTGGCCCACCTGTAACCCTAAACCTAACCCTTAAAATAACTCTGACCCGAAACCTCACCCTAAACCTAGTCCTAATCCTAATCCTAACCCTGACCCTAACCCTAACCTAAACTTAACCCTAACTTTAAGCCTACCATAAACTTAAACCTAACCCTAACCCCTAACCCTAACTCTAACCCTAACCCTAGCCCCAACTCTAACCCTAACGGTAACACTTACCAAAAACAATCACGTTAATTGTAAACTTAACTCTAACTCTTACCCTAACCCTAAATTTAAGCCTAAATATAAACCTATCCTAAACCTAACCAAAACACTAACCCCTTACCCTAACTCTAAACCTAATCCTTAGCCTAAAACTAACCTTAACCCTAAACCTAACCATAACCACTAACCTTTACTCTAACCCTAACCATAAACCGAACCCTCACCCTTAACCAAAATTTCACCCTAACCATAACCCTAAACCTACCCTAACTTCGTTCAAACCCTAACCCTCAGCAAAACTAACACTAACACTAAATCTAACCCAAACCCTAAACCTAAACCTAACCCTAACACTGACCCTAACCTGAACCCTAACCTCTAACCCTAACCCTCACGCTTAACATAAACTTCACCCTAACTCTAACCCTAAAACTAAACATAACACTAAATCTCCCCCAACCCTGACCCTAACCCTAATCCTAACCATAAACCTAACCCTAACCCTAAACTTAACCCTAACCCTGACCCTAACCCTAATCCTATCCCTAAAACTTATCCTACACACTCAGCTTAAATGGAAACCTAGCACTAACCCTCACCCTAACATCTAACCTAACCCTATCTCTAACCTTCACCTAGCCCTAAACCTAACCATGACTTAACCCGAACACTTACCCTAACCCTAACTCTAAACCTAACCTTGTTCCTAAACTTAAACCTAACCTTAACCCTAACCCTAACCCCCAAAGCTTATCCTAAGCTCAAACCTCACCCTTAACTTAAACTTCACCCTAAATCTAAACCTAAACCGAACTCTAACCCTAACCCTAAACCTCACCCTAACATTAACCCAAACACCTAACCCTAACCCTCATCCTTAACGTAAACTTCACCCTAAACCTAAGCCTAACCCTAACCTTAAAACTATACCTAAACCTAAACTATCCACTAACTCTAGCCCTAAGCCTAAACCTAACCTAACCCTAACCCTAACTGTGACACACTAAAACATCAGCTCTACTGTAAAGCTAACACTAACCCTCACACGAAACCCTAACCCTTTCCCTAACCCTATCCCTCAACCTAACCCTAACCCTGACCTAAACCTAAAACTTACCCTAACCCTAAACTTAACCCTAACCATAACTCTACCCTAACCCTAACCCTAAACCTAACAATAACTCTAAACTTGACCCTAACCCTAACTCTAAACACTAGCACTAACTCTAAACCTAACCATAGCCCTAACCTAGCCCTACCCTTTACCATAAACCTAGCCTTAACCCTAACCTGACCCCTACCCTAACCCTAACCTTAACCCTAACTCTCACCTTAACCCTAACCCCCACTATTAACTGAAACTTCACCCTGACCCTAACTCTAACTCTAACCCTAACCGTAAAAATTACCCTAAAACCTCACCTTAACTGTAAACCTAAACCTAACCCTCACCATAACCCCAACCCTCACCCTAACCCCTAAGCGTATTCCCAACCCTAAACCTAATGCTATCCCTAACCCTAAACCTAACACGAACAGTAACCCTAATCTAACACTAACCCAAACATTAACCCTAAACTTAACCCTTCCCTAACTATAAACCTAACCCTAACACCCTAAACCTAACCTCTAACACTAACAATAATCCGAACCCTAATCCTAGCCCTTATCCTAACCCTCACCCTTAACCTAAGCTTCACACTAACCCTAAACCTAAACCTAAACCGAATCTAAACATAACCACTAACCCTAACCTGAACCCTAAACCTAACCTTAACACTAACCTGAACACAAACAAAAAGTATAGCCCTAACCCTAAAAATAACCCTCACCTTATCTTAAATTTCATCCAAACCCTAATACTAACCTTAGTCCTAAACCTAAACATAACCCAAACCCTAATATTAAATCTAACTCTAAACATAATGCTAGTCCACCTGTAACCCTAAACATAACCCTTAAAATAGCCCTGAACCTAAACCTGAACCTAATCTTAACGCTACACCTACTCCTAACCCTAACCCTAACTCTAACCTTGACCCTAAATAGAACACTAACACTAACTCTAAACCTGAACCTAAACCTAAATCTTACCCTACACATAACCCTAACCCTAAACCCAACCCTAACTCTAATGCTAACCCTACTCCTAACACTTACCCTAAAGCCTTACCTTAACTGTAAAACTAACCGTAACCTTCACCCTAATCCCTAACCGTATACCCGAACCCTAACCCTAAGGCTATCCCTAACCCTAACCCTAAGGCTATCCCTAACCCTAACCCTAACACTAACCTGAACCCCTAAGCCCTAGCGATAACACTAACCCTAACCCAAAACCTAAACCCTAACACCAAAGACTAACCCTAACCTTAAACGTAACTCTCACCCTAACTCTAACACTAACCCTAAACCTAATCATAAACCTAACCCTAACCCTAAACCAAACCTAACCATGACAAGAACCACAATGCCTAACCAGAACCCTGAACCAAACACTAACCCTAAACTACACCTCTAACCCCTAACACCTTACCATAACCATAATCCTAACCCTACCCAACCCTAACCCTAAACCTAACCCTCATGCCAACCATAACACCTAACATAAACCGTAACCCTAACCCTAACCGTAACACTAAACTTAGCCCTAACCTAAAATCTAACCGTAACCCTAAAACTAAACAGAACTCGTAAACTTAACCCTAACCCTATAAAAAATACATAACCTTAACACTAACCTGAAAACGAACCCTAACCTTAGCCATAACCCTACCCCTCACCCTATCTTAAACTTCACCCTATCCCTAACCTAAAGCTAACCCTAACTTTAACCCAAACCCTACCCCTAAACCTAACCCTAACCTTGGCCCACCTGTAACCCTAAACCTAACCCTTAAAATAACTCTGACCCGAAACCTCACCCTAAACCTAGTCCTAATCCTAATCCTAACCCTGACCCTAACCCTAACCTAAACTTAACCCTAACTTTAAGCCTACCATAAACTTAAACCTAACCCTAACCCCTAACCCTAACTCTAACCCTAACCCTAGCCCCAACTCTAACCCTAACGGTAACACTTACCAAAAACAATCACGTTAATTGTAAACTTAACTCTAACTCTTACCCTAACCCTAAATTTAAGCCTAAATATAAACCTATCCTAAACCTAACCAAAACACTAACCCCTTACCCTAACTCTAAACCTAATCCTTAGCCTAAAACTAACCTTAACCCTAAACCTAACCATAACCACTAACCTTTACTCTAACCCTAACCATAAACCGAACCCTCACCCTTAACCAAAATTTCACCCTAACCATAACCCTAAACCTACCCTAACTTCGTTCAAACCCTAACCCTCAGCAAAACTAACACTAACACTAAATCTAACCCAAACCCTAAACCTAAACCTAACCCTAACACTGACCCTAACCTGAACCCTAACCTCTAACCCTAACCCTCACGCTTAACATAAACTTCACCCTAACTCTAACCCTAAAACTAAACATAACACTAAATCTCCCCCAACCCTGACCCTAACCCTAATCCTAACCATAAACCTAACCCTAACCCTAAACTTAACCCTAACCCTGACCCTAACCCTAATCCTATCCCTAAAACTTATCCTACACACTCAGCTTAAATGGAAACCTAGCACTAACCCTCACCCTAACATCTAACCTAACCCTATCTCTAACCTTCACCTAGCCCTAAACCTAACCATGACTTAACCCGAACACTTACCCTAACCCTAACTCTAAACCTAACCTTGTTCCTAAACTTAAACCTAACCTTAACCCTAACCCTAACCCCCAAAGCTTATCCTAAGCTCAAACCTCACCCTTAACTTAAACTTCACCCTAAATCTAAACCTAAACCGAACTCTAACCCTAACCCTAAACCTCACCCTAACATTAACCCAAACACCTAACCCTAACCCTCATCCTTAACGTAAACTTCACCCTAAACCTAAGCCTAACCCTAACCTTAAAACTATACCTAAACCTAAACTATCCACTAACTCTAGCCCTAAGCCTAAACCTAACCTAACCCTAACCCTAACTGTGACACACTAAAACATCAGCTCTACTGTAAAGCTAACACTAACCCTCACACGAAACCCTAACCCTTTCCCTAACCCTATCCCTCAACCTAACCCTAACCCTGACCTAAACCTAAAACTTACCCTAACCCTAAACTTAACCCTAACCATAACTCTACCCTAACCCTAACCCTAAACCTAACAATAACTCTAAACTTGACCCTAACCCTAACTCTAAACACTAGCACTAACTCTAAACCTAACCATAGCCCTAACCTAGCCCTACCCTTTACCATAAACCTAGCCTTAACCCTAACCTGACCCCTACCCTAACCCTAACCTTAACCCTAACTCTCACCTTAACCCTAACCCCCACTATTAACTGAAACTTCACCCTGACCCTAACTCTAACTCTAACCCTAACCGTAAAAATTACCCTAAAACCTCACCTTAACTGTAAACCTAAACCTAACCCTCACCATAACCCCAACCCTCACCCTAACCCCTAAGCGTATTCCCAACCCTAAACCTAATGCTATCCCTAACCCTAAACCTAACACGAACAGTAACCCTAATCTAACACTAACCCAAACATTAACCCTAAACTTAACCCTTCCCTAACTATAAACCTAACCCTAACACCCTAAACCTAACCTCTAACACTAACAATAATCCGAACCCTAATCCTAGCCCTTATCCTAACCCTCACCCTTAACCTAAGCTTCACACTAACCCTAAACCTAAACCTAAACCGAATCTAAACATAACCACTAACCCTAACCTGAACCCTAAACCTAACCTTAACACTAACCTGAACACAAACAAAAAGTATAGCCCTAACCCTAAAAATAACCCTCACCTTATCTTAAATTTCATCCAAACCCTAATACTAACCTTAGTCCTAAACCTAAACATAACCCAAACCCTAATATTAAATCTAACTCTAAACATAATGCTAGTCCACCTGTAACCCTAAACATAACCCTTAAAATAGCCCTGAACCTAAACCTGAACCTAATCTTAACGCTACACCTACTCCTAACCCTAACCCTAACTCTAACCTTGACCCTAAATAGAACACTAACACTAACTCTAAACCTGAACCTAAACCTAAATCTTACCCTACACATAACCCTAACCCTAAACCCAACCCTAACTCTAATGCTAACCCTACTCCTAACACTTACCCTAAAGCCTTACCTTAACTGTAAAACTAACCGTAACCTTCACCCTAATCCCTAACCGTATACCCGAACCCTAACCCTAAGGCTATCCCTAACCCTAACCCTAAGGCTATCCCTAACCCTAACCCTAACACTAACCTGAACCCCTAAGCCCTAGCGATAACACTAACCCTAACCCAAAACCTAAACCCTAACACCAAAGACTAACCCTAACCTTAAACGTAACTCTCACCCTAACTCTAACACTAACCCTAAACCTAATCATAAACCTAACCCTAACCCTAAACCAAACCTAACCATGACAAGAACCACAATGCCTAACCAGAACCCTGAACCAAACACTAACCCTAAACTACACCTCTAACCCCTAACACCTTACCATAACCATAATCCTAACCCTACCCAACCCTAACCCTAAACCTAACCCTCATGCCAACCATAACACCTAACATAAACCGTAACCCTAACCCTAACCGTAACACTAAACTTAGCCCTAACCTAAAATCTAACCGTAACCCTAAAACTAAACAGAACTCGTAAAACTTAACCCTAACCCTATAAAAAATACATAACCTTAACACTAACCTGAAAACGAACCCTAACCTTAGCCATAACCCTACCCCTCACCCTATCTTAAACTTCACCCTATCCCTAACCTAAAGCTAACCCTAACTTTAACCCAAACCCTACCCCCTAAACCTAACCCCTAACCTTGGCCCACCTGTAACCCTAAACCTAACCCTTAAAATAACTCTGACCCGAAACCTCACCCTAAACCTAGTCCTAATCCTAATCCTAACCCTGACCCTAACCCTAACCTAAACTTAACCCTAACTTTAAGCCTACCATAAACTTAAACCTAACCCTAACCCCTAACCCTAACTCTAACCCTAACCCTAGCCCCAACTCTAACCCTAACGGTAACACTTACCAAAAACAATCACGTTAATTGTAAACTTAACTCTAACTCTTACCCTAACCCTTCACCCTAAATTAAGCCTAAATATAAACCTATCCTAAACCTAACCAAAACACTAACCCCTTACCCTAACTCTAAACCTAATCCTTAGCCTAAAACTAACCTTAACCCTAAACCTAACCATAACCACTAACCTTTACTCTAACCCTAACCATAAACCGAACCCTCACCCTTAACCAAATTTCACCCTAACCATAACCCTAAACCTACCCTAACTTCGTTCAAACCCTAACCCTCAGCAAAACTAACACTAACACTAAATCTAACCCCAAACCCTAAACCTAAACCTAACCCTAACACTGACCCTAACCTGAACCCTAACCTCTAACCCTAACCCTCACGCTTAACATAAACTTCACCCTAACTCTAACCCTAAAACTAAACATAACACTAAATCTCCCCCCAACCCTGACCCTAACCCTAATCCTAACCATAAACCTAACCCTAACCCTAAACTTAACCCTAACCCTGACCCTAACCCTAATCCTATCCCTAAAACTTATCCTACACACTCAGCTTAAATGGAAACCTAGCACTAACCCTCACCCTAACATCTAACCTAACCCTATCTCTAACCTTCACCTAGCCCTAAACCTAACCATGACTTAACCCCGAACACTTACCCTAACCCTAACTCTAAACCTAACCTTGTTCCTAAACTTAAACCTAACCTTAACCCTACCCCTAACCCCCAAAGCTTATCCTAAGCTCAAACCTCACCCTTAACTTAAACTTCACCCTAAATCTAAACCTAAACCGAACTCTAACCCTAACCCTAAACCTCACCCTAACATTAACCCAAACACCTAACCCTAACCCTCATCTTAACGTAAACTTCACCCTAAACCTAAGCCTAACCCTAACCTTAAAACTACTAAACCTAAACTATCCACTAACTCTAGCCCTAAGCCTAAACCTAACCTAACCCTAACCCTAACTGTGACACACTAAAACATCAGCTCTACTGTAAAGCTAACACTAACCCTCACACGAAACCCTAACCCTTTCCCTAACCCTATCCCTCAACCTAACCCTAACCCTGACCTAAACCTAAAACTTACCCTAACCCTAAACTTAACCCTAACCATAACTCTACCCTAACCCTAACCCTAAACCTAACAATAACTCTAAACTTGACCCTAACCCTAACTCTAAACACTAGCACTAACTCTAAACCTAACCATAGCCCTAACCTAGCCCTACCCTTTACCATAACCTAGCCTTAACCCTAACCTGACCCCTACCCTAACCCTAACCTTAACCCTAACTCTCACCTTAACCCTAACCCCCACTATTACTGAAACTTCACCCTGACTAACTCTAACTCTAACCCTAACCGTAAAAATTACCCTAAAACCTCACCTTAACTGTAAACCTAAACCTAACCCTCACCATAACCCCAACCCTCACCCTAACCCCTAAGCGTATTCCCAACCCTAAACCTAATGCTATCCCTAACCCTAAACCTAACACGAACAGTAACCCTAATCTAACACTAACCCAAACATTAACCCTAAACTTAACCCTTCCCTAACTATAAACCTAACCCTAACACCCTAAACCTAACCTCTAACACTAACAATAATCCGAACCCTAATCCTAGCCCTTATCCTAACCCTCACCCTTAACCTAAGCTTCACACTAACCCTAAACCTAAACCTAAACCGAATCTAAACATAACCACTAACCCTAACCTGAACCCTAAACCTAACCTTAACACTAACCTGAACACAAACAAAAAGTATAGCCCTAACCCTAAAAATAACCCTCACCTTATCTTAAATTTCATCCAAACCCTAATACTAACCTTAGTCCTAAACCTAAACATAACCCAAACCCTAATATTAAATCTAACTCTAAACATAATGCTAGTCCACCTGTAACCCTAAACATAACCCTTAAAATAGCCCTGAACCTAAACCTGAACCTAATCTTAACGCTACACCTACTCCTAACCCTAACCCTAACTCTAACCTTGACCCTAAATAGAACACTAACACTAACTCTAAACCTGAACCTAAACCTAAATCTTACCCTACACATAACCCTAACCCTAAACCCAACCCTAACTCTAATGCTAACCCTAATCCTAACACTTACCCTAAAGCCTTACCTTAACTGTAAAACTAACCGTAACCTTCACCCTAATCCCTAACCGTATACCCGAACCCTAACCCTAAGGCTATCCCTAACCCTAACCCTAAGGCTATCCCTAACCCTAACCCTAACACTAACCTGAACCCCTAAGCCCTAGCGATAACACTAACCCTAACCCAAAACCTAAACCCTAACACCAAAGACTAACCCTAACCTTAAACGTAACTCTCACCCTAACTCTAACACTAACCCTAAACCTAATCATAAACCTAACCCTAACCCTAAACCAAACCTAACCATGACAAGAACCACAATGCCTAACCAGAACCCTGAACCAAACACTAACCCTAAACTACACCTCTAACCCCTAACACCTTACCATAACCATAATCCTAACCCTACCCAACCCTAACCCTAAACCTAACCCTCATGCCAACCATAACACCTAACATAAACCGTAACCCTAACCCTAACCGTAACACTAAACTTAGCCCTAACCTAAAATCTAACCGTAACCCTAAAACTAAACAGAACTCGTAAACTTAACCCTAACCCTATAAAAAATACATAACCTTAACACTAACCTGAAAACGAACCCTAACCTTAGCCATAACCCTACCCCTCACCCTATCTTAAACTTCACCCTATCCCTAACCTAAAGCTAACCCTAACTTTAACCCAAACCCTACCCCTAAACCTAACCCTAACCTTGGCCCACCTGTAACCCTAAACCTAACCCTTAAAATAACTCTGACCCGAAACCTCACCCTAAACCTAATCCTAATCCTAATCCTAACCCTGACCCTAACCCTAACCTAAACTTAACCCTAACTTTAAGCCTACCATAAACTTAAACCTAACCCTAACCCCTAACCCTAACTCTAACCCTAACCCTAGCCCCAACTCTAACCCTAACGGTAACACTTACCAAAAACAATCACGTTAATTGTAAACTTAACTCTAACTCTTACCCTAACCCTAAATTTAAGCCTAAATATAAACCTATCCTAAACCTAACCAAAACACTAACCCCTTACCCTAACTCTAAACCTAATCCTTAGCCTAAAACTAACCTTAACCCTAAACCTAACCATAACCACTAACCTTTACTCTAACCCTAACCATAAACCGAACCCTCACCCTTAACCAAAATTTCACCCTAACCATAACCCTAAACCTACCCTAACTTCGTTCAAACCCTAACCCTCAGCAAAACTAACACTAACACTAAATCTAACCCAAACCCTAAACCTAAACCTAACCCTAACACTGACCCTAACCTGAACCCTAACCTCTAACCCTAACCCTCACGCTTAACATAAACTTCACCCTAACTCTAACCCTAAAACTAAACATAACACTAAATCTCCCCCAACCCTGACCCTAACCCTAATCCTAACCATAAACCTAACCCTAACCCTAAACTTAACCCTAACCCTGACCCTAACCCTAATCCTATCCCTAAAACTTATCCTACACACTCAGCTTAAATGGAAACCTAGCACTAACCCTCACCCTAACATCTAACCTAACCCTATCTCTAACCTTCACCTAGCCCTAAACCTAACCATGACTTAACCCGAACACTTACCCTAACCCTAACTCTAAACCTAACCTTGTTCCTAAACTTAAACCTAACCTTAACCCTAACCCTAACCCCCAAAGCTTATCCTAAGCTCAAACCTCACCCTTAACTTAAACTTCACCCTAAATCTAAACCTAAACCGAACTCTAACCCTAACCCTAAACCTCACCCTAACATTAACCCAAACACCTAACCCTAACCCTCATCCTTAACGTAAACTTCACCCTAAACCTAAGCCTAACCCTAACCTTAAAACTATACCTAAACCTAAACTATCCACTAACTCTAGCCCTAAGCCTAAACCTAACCTAACCCTAACCCTAACTGTGACACACTAAAACATCAGCTCTACTGTAAAGCTAACACTAACCCTCACACGAAACCCTAACCCTTTCCCTAACCCTATCCCTCAACCTAACCCTAACCCTGACCTAAACCTAAAACTTACCCTAACCCTAAACTTAACCCTAACCATAACTCTACCCTAACCCTAACCCTAAACCTAACAATAACTCTAAACTTGACCCTAACCCTAACTCTAAACACTAGCACTAACTCTAAACCTAACCATAGCCCTAACCTAGCCCTACCCTTTACCATAAACCTAGCCTTAACCCTAACCTGACCCCTACCCTAACCCTAACCTTAACCCTAACTCTCACCTTAACCCTAACCCCCACTATTAACTGAAACTTCACCCTGACCCTAACTCTAACTCTAACCCTAACCGTAAAAATTACCCTAAAACCTCACCTTAACTGTAAACCTAAACCTAACCCTCACCATAACCCCAACCCTCACCCTAACCCCTAAGCGTATTCCCAACCCTAAACCTAATGCTATCCCTAACCCTAAACCTAACACGAACAGTAACCCTAATCTAACACTAACCCAAACATTAACCCTAAACTTAACCCTTCCCTAACTATAAACCTAACCCTAACACCCTAAACCTAACCTCTAACACTAACAATAATCCGAACCCTAATCCTAGCCCTTATCCTAACCCTCACCCTTAACCTAAGCTTCACACTAACCCTAAACCTAAACCTAAACCGAATCTAAACATAACCACTAACCCTAACCTGAACCCTAAACCTAACCTTAACACTAACCTGAACACAAACAAAAAGTATAGCCCTAACCCTAAAAATAACCCTCACCTTATCTTAAATTTCATCCAAACCCTAATACTAACCTTAGTCCTAAACCTAAACATAACCCAAACCCTAATATTAAATCTAACTCTAAACATAATGCTAGTCCACCTGTAACCCTAAACATAACCCTTAAAATAGCCCTGAACCTAAACCTGAACCTAATCTTAACGCTACACCTACTCCTAACCCTAACCCTAACTCTAACCTTGACCCTAAATAGAACACTAACACTAACTCTAAACCTGAACCTAAACCTAAATCTTACCCTACACATAACCCTAACCCTAAACCCAACCCTAACTCTAATGCTAACCCTACTCCTAACACTTACCCTAAAGCCTTACCTTAACTGTAAAACTAACCGTAACCTTCACCCTAATCCCTAACCGTATACCCGAACCCTAACCCTAAGGCTATCCCTAACCCTAACCCTAAGGCTATCCCTAACCCTAACCCTAACACTAACCTGAACCCCTAAGCCCTAGCGATAACACTAACCCTAACCCAAAACCTAAACCCTAACACCAAAGACTAACCCTAACCTTAAACGTAACTCTCACCCTAACTCTAACACTAACCCTAAACCTAATCATAAACCTAACCCTAACCCTAAACCAAACCTAACCATGACAAGAACCACAATGCCTAACCAGAACCCTGAACCAAACACTAACCCTAAACTACACCTCTAACCCCTAACACCTTACCATAACCATAATCCTAACCCTACCCAACCCTAACCCTAAACCTAACCCTCATGCCAACCATAACACCTAACATAAACCGTAACCCTAACCCTAACCGTAACACTAAACTTAGCCCTAACCTAAAATCTAACCGTAACCCTAAAACTAAACAGAACTCGTAAACTTAACCCTAACCCTATAAAAAATACATAACCTTAACACTAACCTGAAAACGAACCCTAACCTTAGCCATAACCCTACCCCTCACCCTATCTTAAACTTCACCCTATCCCTAACCTAAAGCTAACCCTAACTTTAACCCAAACCCTACCCCTAAACCTAACCCTAACCTTGGCCCACCTGTAACCCTAAACCTAACCCTTAAAATAACTCTGACCCGAAACCTCACCCTAAACCTAGTCCTAATCCTAATCCTAACCCTGACCCTAACCCTAACCTAAACTTAACCCTAACTTTAAGCCTACCATAAACTTAAACCTAACCCTAACCCCTAACCCTAACTCTAACCCTAACCCTAGCCCCAACTCTAACCCTAACGGTAACACTTACCAAAAACAATCACGTTAATTGTAAACTTAACTCTAACTCTTACCCTAACCCTAAATTTAAGCCTAAATATAAACCTATCCTAAACCTAACCAAAACACTAACCCCTTACCCTAACTCTAAACCTAATCCTTAGCCTAAAACTAACCTTAACCCTAAACCTAACCATAACCACTAACCTTTACTCTAACCCTAACCATAAACCGAACCCTCACCCTTAACCAAAATTTCACCCTAACCATAACCCTAAACCTACCCTAACTTCGTTCAAACCCTAACCCTCAGCAAAACTAACACTAACACTAAATCTAACCCAAACCCTAAACCTAAACCTAACCCTAACACTGACCCTAACCTGAACCCTAACCTCTAACCCTAACCCTCACGCTTAACATAAACTTCACCCTAACTCTAACCCTAAAACTAAACATAACACTAAATCTCCCCCAACCCTGACCCTAACCCTAATCCTAACCATAAACCTAACCCTAACCCTAAACTTAACCCTAACCCTGACCCTAACCCTAATCCTATCCCTAAAACTTATCCTACACACTCAGCTTAAATGGAAACCTAGCACTAACCCTCACCCTAACATCTAACCTAACCCTATCTCTAACCTTCACCTAGCCCTAAACCTAACCATGACTTAACCCGAACACTTACCCTAACCCTAACTCTAAACCTAACCTTGTTCCTAAACTTAAACCTAACCTTAACCCTAACCCTAACCCCCAAAGCTTATCCTAAGCTCAAACCTCACCCTTAACTTAAACTTCACCCTAAATCTAAACCTAAACCGAACTCTAACCCTAACCCTAAACCTCACCCTAACATTAACCCAAACACCTAACCCTAACCCTCATCCTTAACGTAAACTTCACCCTAAACCTAAGCCTAACCCTAACCTTAAAACTATACCTAAACCTAAACTATCCACTAACTCTAGCCCTAAGCCTAAACCTAACCTAACCCTAACCCTAACTGTGACACACTAAAACATCAGCTCTACTGTAAAGCTAACACTAACCCTCACACGAAACCCTAACCCTTTCCCTAACCCTATCCCTCAACCTAACCCTAACCCTGACCTAAACCTAAAACTTACCCTAACCCTAAACTTAACCCTAACCATAACTCTACCCTAACCCTAACCCTAAACCTAACAATAACTCTAAACTTGACCCTAACCCTAACTCTAAACACTAGCACTAACTCTAAACCTAACCATAGCCCTAACCTAGCCCTACCCTTTACCATAAACCTAGCCTTAACCCTAACCTGACCCCTACCCTAACCCTAACCTTAACCCTAACTCTCACCTTAACCCTAACCCCCACTATTAACTGAAACTTCACCCTGACCCTAACTCTAACTCTAACCCTAACCGTAAAAATTACCCTAAAACCTCACCTTAACTGTAAACCTAAACCTAACCCTCACCATAACCCCAACCCTCACCCTAACCCCTAAGCGTATTCCCAACCCTAAACCTAATGCTATCCCTAACCCTAAACCTAACACGAACAGTAACCCTAATCTAACACTAACCCAAACATTAACCCTAAACTTAACCCTTCCCTAACTATAAACCTAACCCTAACACCCTAAACCTAACCTCTAACACTAACAATAATCCGAACCCTAATCCTAGCCCTTATCCTAACCCTCACCCTTAACCTAAGCTTCACACTAACCCTAAACCTAAACCTAAACCGAATCTAAACATAACCACTAACCCTAACCTGAACCCTAAACCTAACCTTAACACTAACCTGAACACAAACAAAAAGTATAGCCCTAACCCTAAAAATAACCCTCACCTTATCTTAAATTTCATCCAAACCCTAATACTAACCTTAGTCCTAAACCTAAACATAACCCAAACCCTAATATTAAATCTAACTCTAAACATAATGCTAGTCCACCTGTAACCCTAAACATAACCCTTAAAATAGCCCTGAACCTAAACCTGAACCTAATCTTAACGCTACACCTACTCCTAACCCTAACCCTAACTCTAACCTTGACCCTAAATAGAACACTAACACTAACTCTAAACCTGAACCTAAACCTAAATCTTACCCTACACATAACCCTAACCCTAAACCCAACCCTAACTCTAATGCTAACCCTACTCCTAACACTTACCCTAAAGCCTTACCTTAACTGTAAAACTAACCGTAACCTTCACCCTAATCCCTAACCGTATACCCGAACCCTAACCCTAAGGCTATCCCTAACCCTAACCCTAAGGCTATCCCTAACCCTAACCCTAACACTAACCTGAACCCCTAAGCCCTAGCGATAACACTAACCCTAACCCAAAACCTAAACCCTAACACCAAAGACTAACCCTAACCTTAAACGTAACTCTCACCCTAACTCTAACACTAACCCTAAACCTAATCATAAACCTAACCCTAACCCTAAACCAAACCTAACCATGACAAGAACCACAATGCCTAACCAGAACCCTGAACCAAACACTAACCCTAAACTACACCTCTAACCCCTAACACCTTACCATAACCATAATCCTAACCCTACCCAACCCTAACCCTAAACCTAACCCTCATGCCAACCATAACACCTAACATAAACCGTAACCCTAACCCTAACCGTAACACTAAACTTAGCCCTAACCTAAAATCTAACCGTAACCCTAAAACTAAACAGAACTCGTAAACTTAACCCTAACCCTATAAAAAATACATAACCTTAACACTAACCTGAAAACGAACCCTAACCTTAGCCATAACCCTACCCCTCACCCTATCTTAAACTTCACCCTATCCCTAACCTAAAGCTAACCCTAACTTTAACCCAAACCCTACCCCTAAACCTAACCCTAACCTTGGCCCACCTGTAACCCTAAACCTAACCCTTAAAATAACTCTGACCCGAAACCTCACCCTAAACCTAGTCCTAATCCTAATCCTAACCCTGACCCTAACCCTAACCTAAACTTAACCCTAACTTTAAGCCTACCATAAACTTAAACCTAACCCTAACCCCTAACCCTAACTCTAACCCTAACCCTAGCCCCAACTCTAACCCTAACGGTAACACTTACCAAAAACAATCACGTTAATTGTAAACTTAACTCTAACTCTTACCCTAACCCTAAATTTAAGCCTAAATATAAACCTATCCTAAACCTAACCAAAACACTAACCCCTTACCCTAACTCTAAACCTAATCCTTAGCCTAAAACTAACCTTAACCCTAAACCTAACCATAACCACTAACCTTTACTCTAACCCTAACCATAAACCGAACCCTCACCCTTAACCAAAATTTCACCCTAACCATAACCCTAAACCTACCCTAACTTCGTTCAAACCCTAACCCTAAGCAAAACTAACACTAACACTAAATCTAACCCAAACCCTAAACCTAAACCTAACCCTAACACTGACCCTAACCTGAACCCTAACCTCTAACCCTAACCCTCACGCTTAACATAAACTTCACCCTAACTCTAACCCTAAAACTAAACATAACACTAAATCTCCCCCAACCCTGACCCTAACCCTAATCCTAACCATAAACCTAACCCTAACCCTAAACTTAACCCTAACCCTGACCCTAACCCTAATCCTATCCCTAAAACTTATCCTACACACTCAGCTTAAATGGAAACCTAGCACTAACCCTCACCCTAACATCTAACCTAACCCTATCTCTAACCTTCACCTAGCCCTAAACCTAACCATGACTTAACCCGAACACTTACCCTAACCCTAACTCTAAACCTAACCTTGTTCCTAAACTTAAACCTAACCTTAACCCTAACCCTAACCCCCAAAGCTTATCCTAAGCTCAAACCTCACCCTTAACTTAAACTTCACCCTAAATCTAAACCTAAACCGAACTCTAACCCTAACCCTAAACCTCACCCTAACATTAACCCAAACACCTAACCCTAACCCTCATCCTTAACGTAAACTTCACCCTAAACCTAAGCCTAACCCTAACCTTAAAACTATACCTAAACCTAAACTATCCACTAACTCTAGCCCTAAGCCTAAACCTAACCTAACCCTAACCCTAACTGTGACACACTAAAACATCAGCTCTACTGTAAAGCTAACACTAACCCTCACACGAAACCCTAACCCTTTCCCTAACCCTATCCCTCAACCTAACCCTAACCCTGACCTAAACCTAAAACTTACCCTAACCCTAAACTTAACCCTAACCATAACTCTACCCTAACCCTAACCCTAAACCTAACAATAACTCTAAACTTGACCCTAACCCTAACTCTAAACACTAGCACTAACTCTAAACCTAACCATAGCCCTAACCTAGCCCTACCCTTTACCATAAACCTAGCCTTAACCCTAACCTGACCCCTACCCTAACCCTAACCTTAACCCTAACTCTCACCTTAACCCTAACCCCCACTATTAACTGAAACTTCACCCTGACCCTAACTCTAACTCTAACCCTAACCGTAAAAATTACCCTAAAACCTCACCTTAACTGTAAACCTAAACCTAACCCTCACCATAACCCCAACCCTCACCCTAACCCCTAAGCGTATTCCCAACCCTAAACCTAATGCTATCCCTAACCCTAAACCTAACACGAACAGTAACCCTAATCTAACACTAACCCAAACATTAACCCTAAACTTAACCCTTCCCTAACTATAAACCTAACCCTAACACCCTAAACCTAACCTCTAACACTAACAATAATCCGAACCCTAATCCTAGCCCTTTTCCTAACCCTCACCCTTAACCTAAGCTTCACACTAACCCTAAACCTAAACCTAAACCGAATCTAAACATAACCACTAACCCTAACCTGAACCCTAAACCTAACCTTAACACTAACCTGAACACAAACAAAAAGTATAGCCCTAACCCTAAAAATAACCCTCACCTTATCTTAAATTTCATCCAAACCCTAATACTAACCTTAGTCCTAAACCTAAACATAACCCAAACCCTAATATTAAATCTAACTCTAAACATAATGCTAGTCCACCTGTAACCCTAAACATAACCCTTAAAATAGCCCTGAACCTAAACCTGAACCTAATCTTAACGCTACACCTACTCCTAACCCTAACCCTAACTCTAACCTTGACCCTAAATAGAACACTAACACTAACTCTAAACCTGAACCTAAACCTAAATCTTACCCTACACATAACCCTAACCCTAAACCCAACCCTAACTCTAATGCTAACCCTAATCCTAACACTTACCCTAAAGCCTTACCTTAACTGTAAAACTAACCGTAACCTTCACCCTAATCCCTAACCGTATACCCGAACCCTAACCCTAAGGCTATCCCTAACCCTAACCCTAAGGCTATCCCTAACCCTAACCCTAACACTAACCTGAACCCCTAAGCCCTAGCGATAACACTAACCCTAACCCAAAACCTAAACCCTAACACCAAAGACTAACCCTAACCTTAAACGTAACTCTCACCCTAACTCTAACACTAACCCTAAACCTAATCATAAACCTAACCCTAACCCTAAACCAAACCTAACCATGACAAGAACCACAATGCCTAACCAGAACCCTGAACCAAACACTAACCCTAAACTACACCTCTAACCCCTAACACCTTACCATAACCATAATCCTAACCCTACCCAACCCTAACCCTAAACCTAACCCTCATGCCAACCATAACACCTAACATAAACCGTAACCCTAACCCTAACCGTAACACTAAACTTAGCCCTAACCTAAAATCTAACCGTAACCCTAAAACTAAACAGAACTCGTAAACTTAACCCTAACCCTATAAAAAATACATAACCTTAACACTAACCTGAAAACGAACCCTAACCTTAGCCATAACCCTACCCCTCACCCTATCTTAAACTTCACCCTATCCCTAACCTAAAGCTAACCCTAACTTTAACCCAAACCCTACCCCTAAACCTAACCCTAACCTTGGCCCACCTGTAACCCTAAACCTAACCCTTAAAATAACTCTGACCCGAAACCTCACCCTAAACCTAGTCCTAATCCTAATCCTAACCCTGACCCTAACCCTAACCTAAACTTAACCCTAACTTTAAGCCTACCATAAACTTAAACCTAACCCTAACCCCTAACCCTAACTCTAACCCTAACCCTAGCCCCAACTCTAACCCTAACGGTA
This sequence comes from Elephas maximus indicus, assembly GCF_024166365.1. Classification (NCBI taxonomy): domain Eukaryota; kingdom Metazoa; phylum Chordata; class Mammalia; order Proboscidea; family Elephantidae; genus Elephas; species Elephas maximus. Next base: position 36,827,296 of record NC_064840.1, on the reverse strand, counting down.
ACACTTACCAAAAACAATCACGTTAATTGTAAACTTAACTCTAACTCTTACCCTAACCCTAAATTTAAGCCTAAATATAAACCTATCCTAAACCTAACCAAAACACTAACCCCTTACCCTAACTCTAAACCTAATCCTTAGCCTAAAACTAACCTTAACCCTAAACCTAACCATAACCACTAACCTTTACTCTAACCCTAACCATAAACCGAACCCTCACCCTTAACCAAAATTTCACCCTAACCATAACCCTAAACCTACCCTAACTTCGTTCAAACCCTAACCCTAAGCAAAACTAACACTAACACTAAATCTAACCCAAACCCTAAACCTAAACCTAACCCTAACACTGACCCTAACCTGAACCCTAACCTCTAACCCTAACCCTCACGCTTAACATAAACTTCACCCTAACTCTAACCCTAAAACTAAACATAACACTAAATCTCCCCCAACCCTGACCCTAACCCTAATCCTAACCATAAACCTAACCCTAACCCTAAACTTAACCCTAACCCTGACCCTAACCCTAATCCTATCCCTAAAACTTATCCTACACACTCAGCTTAAATGGAAACCTAGCACTAACCCTCACCCTAACATCTAACCTAACCCTATCTCTAACCTTCACCTAGCCCTAAACCTAACCATGACTTAACCCGAACACTTACCCTAACCCTAACTCTAAACCTAACCTTGTTCCTAAACTTAAACCTAACCTTAACCCTAACCCTAACCCCCAAAGCTTATCCTAAGCTCAAACCTCACCCTTAACTTAAACTTCACCCTAAATCTAAACCTAAACCGAACTCTAACCCTAACCCTAAACCTCACCCTAACATTAACCCAAACACCTAACCCTAACCCTCATCCTTAACGTAAACTTCACCCTAAACCTAAGCCTAACCCTAACCTTAAAACTATACCTAAACCTAAACTATCCACTAACTCTAGCCCTAAGCCTAAACCTAACCTAACCCTAACCCTAACTGTGACACACTAAAACATCAGCTCTACTGTAAAGCTAACACTAACCCTCACACGAAACCCTAACCCTTTCCCTAACCCTATCCCTCAACCTAACCCTAACCCTGACCTAAACCTAAAACTTACCCTAACCCTAAACTTAACCCTAACCATAACTCTACCCTAACCCTAACCCTAAACCTAACAATAACTCTAAACTTGACCCTAACCCTAACTCTAAACACTAGCACTAACTCTAAACCTAACCATAGCCCTAACCTAGCCCTACCCTTTACCATAAACCTAGCCTTAACCCTAACCTGACCCCTACCCTAACCCTAACCTTAACCCTAACTCTCACCTTAACCCTAACCCCCACTATTAACTGAAACTTCACCCTGACCCTAACTCTAACTCTAACCCTAACCGTAAAAATTACCCTAAAACCTCACCTTAACTGTAAACCTAAACCTAACCCTCACCATAACCCCAACCCTCACCCTAACCCCTAAGCGTATTCCCAACCCTAAACCTAATGCTATCCCTAACCCTAAACCTAACACGAACAGTAACCCTAATCTAACACTAACCCAAACATTAACCCTAAACTTAACCCTTCCCTAACTATAAACCTAACCCTAACACCCTAAACCTAACCTCTAACACTAACAATAATCCGAACCCTAATCCTAGCCCTTATCCTAACCCTCACCCTTAACCTAAGCTTCACACTAACCCTAAACCTAAACCTAAACCGAATCTAAACATAACCACTAACCCTAACCTGAACCCTAAACCTAACCTTAACACTAACCTGAACACAAACAAAAAGTATAGCCCTAACCCTAAAAATAACCCTCACCTTATCTTAAATTTCATCCAAACCCTAATACTAACCTTAGTCCTAAACCTAAACATAACCCAAACCCTAATATTAAATCTAACTCTAAACATAATGCTAGTCCACCTGTAACCCTAAACATAACCCTTAAAATAGCCCTGAACCTAAACCTGAACCTAATCTTAACGCTACACCTACTCCTAACCCTAACCCTAACTCTAACCTTGACCCTAAATAGAACACTAACACTAACTCTAAACCTGAACCTAAACCTAAATCTTACCCTACACATAACCCTAACCCTAAACCCAACCCTAACTCTAATGCTAACCCTACTCCTAACACTTACCCTAAAGCCTTACCTTAACTGTAAAACTAACCGTAACCTTCACCCTAATCCCTAACCGTATACCCGAACCCTAACCCTAAGGCTATCCCTAACCCTAACCCTAAGGCTATCCCTAACCCTAACCCTAACACTAACCTGAACCCCTAAGCCCTAGCGATAACACTAACCCTAACCCAAAACCTAAACCCTAACACCAAAGACTAACCCTAACCTTAAACGTAACTCTCACCCTAACTCTAACACTAACCCTAAACCTAATCATAAACCTAACCCTAACCCTAAACCAAACCTAACCATGACAAGAACCACAATGCCTAACCAGAACCCTGAACCAAACACTAACCCTAAACTACACCTCTAACCCCTAACACCTTACCATAACCATAATCCTAACCCTACCCAACCCTAACCCTAAACCTAACCCTCATGCCAACCATAACACCTAACATAAACCGTAACCCTAACCCTAACCGTAACACTAAACTTAGCCCTAACCTAAAATCTAACCGTAACCCTAAAACTAAACAGAACTCGTAAACTTAACCCTAACCCTATAAAAAATACATAACCTTAACACTAACCTGAAAACGAACCCTAACCTTAGCCATAACCCTACCCCTCACCCTATCTTAAACTTCACCCTATCCCTAACCTAAAGCTAACCCTAACTTTAACCCAAACCCTACCCCTAAACCTAACCCTAACCTTGGCCCACCTGTAACCCTAAACCTAACCCTTAAAATAACTCTGACCCGAAACCTCACCCTAAACCTAGTCCTAATCCTAATCCTAACCCTGACCCTAACCCTAACCTAAACTTAACCCTAACTTTAAGCCTACCATAAACTTAAACCTAACCCTAACCCCTAACCCTAACTCTAACCCTAACCCTAGCCCCAACTCTAACCCTAACGGTAACACTTACCAAAAACAATCACGTTAATTGTAAACTTAACTCTAACTCTTACCCTAACCCTAAATTTAAGCCTAAATATAAACCTATCCTAAACCTAACCAAAACACTAACCCCTTACCCTAACTCTAAACCTAATCCTTAGCCTAAAACTAACCTTAACCCTAAACCTAACCATAACCACTAACCTTTACTCTAACCCTAACCATAAACCGAACCCTCACCCTTAACCAAAATTTCACCCTAACCATAACCCTAAACCTACCCTAACTTCGTTCAAACCCTAACCCTAAGCAAAACTAACACTAACACTAAATCTAACCCAAACCCTAAACCTAAACCTAACCCTAACACTGACCCTAACCTGAACCCTAACCTCTAACCCTAACCCTCACGCTTAACATAAACTTCACCCTAACTCTAACCCTAAAACTAAACATAACACTAAATCTCCCCCAACCCTGACCCTAACCCTAATCCTAACCATAAACCTAACCCTAACCCTAAACTTAACCCTAACCCTGACCCTAACCCTAATCCTATCCCTAAAACTTATCCTACACACTCAGCTTAAATGGAAACCTAGCACTAACCCTCACCCTAACATCTAACCTAACCCTATCTCTAACCTTCACCTAGCCCTAAACCTAACCATGACTTAACCCGAACACTTACCCTAACCCTAACTCTAAACCTAACCTTGTTCCTAAACTTAAACCTAACCTTAACCCTAACCCTAACCCCCAAAGCTTATCCTAAGCTCAAACCTCACCCTTAACTTAAACTTCACCCTAAATCTAAACCTAAACCGAACTCTAACCCTAACCCTAAACCTCACCCTAACATTAACCCAAACACCTAACCCTAACCCTCATCCTTAACGTAAACTTCACCCTAAACCTAAGCCTAACCCTAACCTTAAAACTATACCTAAACCTAAACTATCCACTAACTCTAGCCCTAAGCCTAAACCTAACCTAACCCTAACCCTAACTGTGACACACTAAAACATCAGCTCTACTGTAAAGCTAACACTAACCCTCACACGAAACCCTAACCCTTTCCCTAACCCTATCCCTCAACCTAACCCTAACCCTGACCTAAACCTAAAACTTACCCTAACCCTAAACTTAACCCTAACCATAACTCTACCCTAACCCTAACCCTAAACCTAACAATAACTCTAAACTTGACCCTAACCCTAACTCTAAACACTAGCACTAACTCTAAACCTAACCATAGCCCTAACCTAGCCCTACCCTTTACCATAAACCTAGCCTTAACCCTAACCTGACCCCTACCCTAACCCTAACCTTAACCCTAACTCTCACCTTAACCCTAACCCCCACTATTAACTGAAACTTCACCCTGACCCTAACTCTAACTCTAACCCTAACCGTAAAAATTACCCTAAAACCTCACCTTAACTGTAAACCTAAACCTAACCCTCACCATAACCCCAACCCTCACCCTAACCCCTAAGCGTATTCCCAACCCTAAACCTAATGCTATCCCTAACCCTAAACCTAACACGAACAGTAACCCTAATCTAACACTAACCCAAACATTAACCCTAAACTTAACCCTTCCCTAACTATAAACCTAACCCTAACACCCTAAACCTAACCTCTAACACTAACAATAATCCGAACCCTAATCCTAGCCCTTATCCTAACCCTCACCCTTAACCTAAGCTTCACACTAACCCTAAACCTAAACCTAAACCGAATCTAAACATAACCACTAACCCTAACCTGAACCCTAAACCTAACCTTAACACTAACCTGAACACAAACAAAAAGTATAGCCCTAACCCTAAAAATAACCCTCACCTTATCTTAAATTTCATCCAAACCCTAATACTAACCTTAGTCCTAAACCTAAACATAACCCAAACCCTAATATTAAATCTAACTCTAAACATAATGCTAGTCCACCTGTAACCCTAAACATAACCCTTAAAATAGCCCTGAACCTAAACCTGAACCTAATCTTAACGCTACACCTACTCCTAACCCTAACCCTAACTCTAACCTTGACCCTAAATAGAACACTAACACTAACTCTAAACCTGAACCTAAACCTAAATCTTACCCTACACATAACCCTAACCCTAAACCCAACCCTAACTCTAATGCTAACCCTACTCCTAACACTTACCCTAAAGCCTTACCTTAACTGTAAAACTAACCGTAACCTTCACCCTAATCCCTAACCGTATACCCGAACCCTAACCCTAAGGCTATCCCTAACCCTAACCCTAAGGCTATCCCTAACCCTAACCCTAACACTAACCTGAACCCCTAAGCCCTAGCGATAACACTAACCCTAACCCAAAACCTAAACCCTAACACCAAAGACTAACCCTAACCTTAAACGTAACTCTCACCCTAACTCTAACACTAACCCTAAACCTAATCATAAACCTAACCCTAACCCTAAACCAAACCTAACCATGACAAGAACCACAATGCCTAACCAGAACCCTGAACCAAACACTAACCCTAAACTACACCTCTAACCCCTAACACCTTACCATAACCATAATCCTAACCCTACCCAACCCTAACCCTAAACCTAACCCTCATGCCAACCATAACACCTAACATAAACCGTAACCCTAACCCTAACCGTAACACTAAACTTAGCCCTAACCTAAAATCTAACCGTAACCCTAAAACTAAACAGAACTCGTAAACTTAACCCTAACCCTATAAAAAATACATAACCTTAACACTAACCTGAAAACGAACCCTAACCTTAGCCATAACCCTACCCCTCACCCTATCTTAAACTTCACCCTATCCCTAACCTAAAGCTAACCCTAACTTTAACCCAAACCCTACCCCTAAACCTAACCCTAACCTTGGCCCACCTGTAACCCTAAACCTAACCCTTAAAATAACTCTGACCCGAAACCTCACCCTAAACCTAGTCCTAATCCTAATCCTAACCCTGACCCTAACCCTAACCTAAACTTAACCCTAACTTTAAGCCTACCATAAACTTAAACCTAACCCTAACCCCTAACCCTAACTCTAACCCTAACCCTAGCCCCAACTCTAACCCTAACGGTAACACTTACCAAAAACAATCACGTTAATTGTAAACTTAACTCTAACTCTTACCCTAACCCTAAATTTAAGCCTAAATATAAACCTATCCTAAACCTAACCAAAACACTAACCCCTTACCCTAACTCTAAACCTAATCCTTAGCCTAAAACTAACCTTAACCCTAAACCTAACCATAACCACTAACCTTTACTCTAACCCTAACCATAAACCGAACCCTCACCCTTAACCAAAATTTCACCCTAACCATAACCCTAAACCTACCCTAACTTCGTTCAAACCCTAACCCTAAGCAAAACTAACACTAACACTAAATCTAACCCAAACCCTAAACCTAAACCTAACCCTAACACTGACCCTAACCTGAACCCTAACCTCTAACCCTAACCCTCACGCTTAACATAAACTTCACCCTAACTCTAACCCTAAAACTAAACATAACACTAAATCTCCCCCAACCCTGACCCTAACCCTAATCCTAACCATAAACCTAACCCTAACCCTAAACTTAACCCTAACCCTGACCCTAACCCTAATCCTATCCCTAAAACTTATCCTACACACTCAGCTTAAATGGAAACCTAGCACTAACCCTCACCCTAACATCTAACCTAACCCTATCTCTAACCTTCACCTAGCCCTAAACCTAACCATGACTTAACCCGAACACTTACCCTAACCCTAACTCTAAACCTAACCTTGTTCCTAAACTTAAACCTAACCTTAACCCTAACCCTAACCCCCAAAGCTTATCCTAAGCTCAAACCTCACCCTTAACTTAAACTTCACCCTAAATCTAAACCTAAACCGAACTCTAACCCTAACCCTAAACCTCACCCTAACATTAACCCAAACACCTAACCCTAACCCTCATCCTTAACGTAAACTTCACCCTAAACCTAAGCCTAACCCTAACCTTAAAACTATACCTAAACCTAAACTATCCACTAACTCTAGCCCTAAGCCTAAACCTAACCTAACCCTAACCCTAACTGTGACACACTAAAACATCAGCTCTACTGTAAAGCTAACACTAACCCTCACACGAAACCCTAACCCTTTCCCTAACCCTATCCCTCAACCTAACCCTAACCCTGACCTAAACCTAAAACTTACCCTAACCCTAAACTTAACCCTAACCATAACTCTACCCTAACCCTAACCCTAAACCTAACAATAACTCTAAACTTGACCCTAACCCTAACTCTAAACACTAGCACTAACTCTAAACCTAACCATAGCCCTAACCTAGCCCTACCCTTTACCATAAACCTAGCCTTAACCCTAACCTGACCCCTACCCTAACCCTAACCTTAACCCTAACTCTCACCTTAACCCTAACCCCCACTATTAACTGAAACTTCACCCTGACCCTAACTCTAACTCTAACCCTAACCGTAAAAATTACCCTAAAACCTCACCTTAACTGTAAACCTAAACCTAACCCTCACCATAACCCCAACCCTCACCCTAACCCCTAAGCGTATTCCCAACCCTAAACCTAATGCTATCCCTAACCCTAAACCTAACACGAACAGTAACCCTAATCTAACACTAACCCAAACATTAACCCTAAACTTAACCCTTCCCTAACTATAAACCTAACCCTAACACCCTAAACCTAACCTCTAACACTAACAATAATCCGAACCCTAATCCTAGCCCTTATCCTAACCCTCACCCTTAACCTAAGCTTCACACTAACCCTAAACCTAAACCTAAACCGAATCTAAACATAACCACTAACCCTAACCTGAACCCTAAACCTAACCTTAACACTAACCTGAACACAAACAAAAAGTATAGCCCTAACCCTAAAAATAACCCTCACCTTATCTTAAATTTCATCCAAACCCTAATACTAACCTTAGTCCTAAACCTAAACATAACCCAAACCCTAATATTAAATCTAACTCTAAACATAATGCTAGTCCACCTGTAACCCTAAACATAACCCTTAAAATAGCCCTGAACCTAAACCTGAACCTAATCTTAACGCTACACCTACTCCTAACCCTAACCCTAACTCTAACCTTGACCCTAAATAGAACACTAACACTAACTCTAAACCTGAACCTAAACCTAAATCTTACCCTACACATAACCCTAACCCTAAACCCAACCCTAACTCTAATGCTAACCCTACTCCTAACACTTACCCTAAAGCCTTACCTTAACTGTAAAACTAACCGTAACCTTCACCCTAATCCCTAACCGTATACCCGAACCCTAACCCTAAGGCTATCCCTAACCCTAACCCTAAGGCTATCCCTAACCCTAACCCTAACACTAACCTGAACCCCTAAGCCCTAGCGATAACACTAACCCTAACCCAAAACCTAAACCCTAACACCAAAGACTAACCCTAACCTTAAACGTAACTCTCACCCTAACTCTAACACTAACCCTAAACCTAATCATAAACCTAACCCTAACCCTAAACCAAACCTAACCATGACAAGAACCACAATGCCTAACCAGAACCCTGAACCAAACACTAACCCTAAACTACACCTCTAACCCCTAACACCTTACCATAACCATAATCCTAACCCTACCCAACCCTAACCCTAAACCTAACCCTCATGCCAACCATAACACCTAACATAAACCGTAACCCTAACCCTAACCGTAACACTAAACTTAGCCCTAACCTAAAATCTAACCGTAACCCTAAAACTAAACAGAACTCGTAAACTTAACCCTAACCCTATAAAAAATACATAACCTTAACACTAACCTGAAAACGAACCCTAACCTTAGCCATAACCCTACCCCTCACCCTATCTTAAACTTCACCCTATCCCTAACCTAAAGCTAACCCTAACTTTAACCCAAACCCTACCCCTAAACCTAACCCTAACCTTGGCCCACCTGTAACCCTAAACCTAACCCTTAAAATAACTCTGACCCGAAACCTCACCCTAAACCTAGTCCTAATCCTAATCCTAACCCTGACCCTAACCCTAACCTAAACTTAACCCTAACTTTAAGCCTACCATAAACTTAAACCTAACCCTAACCCCTAACCCTAACTCTAACCCTAACCCTAGCCCCAACTCTAACCCTAACGGTAACACTTACCAAAAACAATCACGTTAATTGTAAACTTAACTCTAACTCTTACCCTAACCCTAAATTTAAGCCTAAATATAAACCTATCCTAAACCTAACCAAAACACTAACCCCTTACCCTAACTCTAAACCTAATCCTTAGCCTAAAACTAACCTTAACCCTAAACCTAACCATAACCACTAACCTTTACTCTAACCCTAACCATAAACCGAACCCTCACCCTTAACCAAAATTTCACCCTAACCATAACCCTAAACCTACCCTAACTTCGTTCAAACCCTAACCCTAAGCAAAACTAACACTAACACTAAATCTAACCCAAACCCTAAACCTAAACCTAACCCTAACACTGACCCTAACCTGAACCCTAACCTCTAACCCTAACCCTCACGCTTAACATAAACTTCACCCTAACTCTAACCCTAAAACTAAACATAACACTAAATCTCCCCCAACCCTGACCCTAACCCTAATCCTAACCATAAACCTAACCCTAACCCTAAACTTAACCCTAACCCTGACCCTAACCCTAATCCTATCCCTAAAACTTATCCTACACACTCAGCTTAAATGGAAACCTAGCACTAACCCTCACCCTAACATCTAACCTAACCCTATCTCTAACCTTCACCTAGCCCTAAACCTAACCATGACTTAACCCGAACACTTACCCTAACCCTAACTCTAAACCTAACCTTGTTCCTAAACTTAAACCTAACCTTAACCCTAACCCTAACCCCCAAAGCTTATCCTAAGCTCAAACCTCACCCTTAACTTAAACTTCACCCTAAATCTAAACCTAAACCGAACTCTAACCCTAACCCTAAACCTCACCCTAACATTAACCCAAACACCTAACCCTAACCCTCATCCTTAACGTAAACTTCACCCTAAACCTAAGCCTAACCCTAACCTTAAAACTATACCTAAACCTAAACTATCCACTAACTCTAGCCCTAAGCCTAAACCTAACCTAACCCTAACCCTAACTGTGACACACTAAAACATCAGCTCTACTGTAAAGCTAACACTAACCCTCACACGAAACCCTAACCCTTTCCCTAACCCTATCCCTCAACCTAACCCTAACCCTGACCTAAACCTAAAACTTACCCTAACCCTAAACTTAACCCTAACCATAACTCTACCCTAACCCTAACCCTAAACCTAACAATAACTCTAAACTTGACCCTAACCCTAACTCTAAACACTAGCACTAACTCTAAACCTAACCATAGCCCTAACCTAGCCCTACCCTTTACCATAAACCTAGCCTTAACCCTAACCTGACCCCTACCCTAACCCTAACCTTAACCCTAACTCTCACCTTAACCCTAACCCCCACTATTAACTGAAACTTCACCCTGACCCTAACTCTAACTCTAACCCTAACCGTAAAAATTACCCTAAAACCTCACCTTAACTGTAAACCTAAACCTAACCCTCACCATAACCCCAACCCTCACCCTAACCCCTAAGCGTATTCCCAACCCTAAACCTAATGCTATCCCTAACCCTAAACCTAACACGAACAGTAACCCTAATCTAACACTAACCCAAACATTAACCCTAAACTTAACCCTTCCCTAACTATAAACCTAACCCTAACACCCTAAACCTAACCTCTAACACTAACAATAATCCGAACCCTAATCCTAGCCCTTATCCTAACCCTCACCCTTAACCTAAGCTTCACACTAACCCTAAACCTAAACCTAAACCGAATCTAAACATAACCACTAACCCTAACCTGAACCCTAAACCTAACCTTAACACTAACCTGAACACAAACAAAAAGTATAGCCCTAACCCTAAAAATAACCCTCACCTTATCTTAAATTTCATCCAAACCCTAATACTAACCTTAGTCCTAAACCTAAACATAACCCAAACCCTAATATTAAATCTAACTCTAAACATAATGCTAGTCCACCTGTAACCCTAAACATAACCCTTAAAATAGCCCTGAACCTAAACCTGAACCTAATCTTAACGCTACACCTACTCCTAACCCTAACCCTAACTCTAACCTTGACCCTAAATAGAACACTAACACTAACTCTAAACCTGAACCTAAACCTAAATCTTACCCTACACATAACCCTAACCCTAAACCCAACCCTAACTCTAATGCTAACCCTAATCCTAACACTTACCCTAAAGCCTTACCTTAACTGTAAAACTAACCGTAACCTTCACCCTAATCCCTAACCGTATACCCGAACCCTAACCCTAAGGCTATCCCTAACCCTAACCCTAAGGCTATCCCTAACCCTAACCCTAACACTAACCTGAACCCCTAAGCCCTAGCGATAACACTAACCCTAACCCAAAACCTAAACCCTAACACCAAAGACTAACCCTAACCTTAAACGTAACTCTCACCCTAACTCTAACACTAACCCTAAACCTAATCATAAACCTAACCCTAACCCTAAACCAAACCTAACCATGACAAGAACCACAATGCCTAACCAGAACCCTGAACCAAACACTAACCCTAAACTACACCTCTAACCCCTAACACCTTACCATAACCATAATCCTAACCCTACCCAACCCTAACCCTAAACCTAACCCTCATGCCAACCATAACACCTAACATAAACCGTAACCCTAACCCTAACCGTAACACTAAACTTAGCCCTAACCTAAAATCTAACCGTAACCCTAAAACTAAACAGAACTCGTAAACTTAACCCTAACCCTATAAAAAATACATAACCTTAACACTAACCTGAAAACGAACCCTAACCTTAGCCATAACCCTACCCCTCACCCTATCTTAAACTTCACCCTATCCCTAACCTAAAGCTAACCCTAACTTTAACCCAAACCCTACCCCTAAACCTAACCCTAACCTTGGCCCACCTGTAACCCTAAACCTAACCCTTAAAATAACTCTGACCCGAAACCTCACCCTAAACCTAATCCTAATCCTAACCCTGACCCTAACCCTAACCTAAACTTAACCCTAACTTTAAGCCTACCATAAACTTAAACCTAACCCTAACCCCTGACCCTAACTCTAACCCTAACCCTAGCCCCAACTCTAACCCTAACGGTAACACTTACCAAAAACAATCACGTTAATTGTAAACTTAACTCTAACTCTTACCCTAACCCTAAATTTAAGCCTAAATATAAACCTATCCTAAACCTAACCAAAACACTAACCCCTTACCCTAACTCTAAACCTAATCCTTAGCCTAAAACTAACCTTAACCCTAAACCTAACCATAACCACTAACCTTTACTCTAACCCTAACCATAAACCGAACCCTCACCCTTAACCAAAATTTCACCCTAACCATAACCCTAAACCTACCCTAACTTCGTTCAAACCCTAACCCTAAGCAAAACTAACACTAACACTAAATCTAACCCAAACCCTAAACCTAAACCTAACCCTAACACTGACCCTAACCTGAACCCTAACCTCTAACCCTAACCCTCACGCTTAACATAAACTTCACCCTAACTCTAACCCTAAAACTAAACATAACACTAAATCTCCCCCAACCCTGACCCTAACCCTAATCCTAACCATAAACCTAACCCTAACCCTAAACTTAACCCTAACCCTGACCCTAACCCTAATCCTATCCCTAAAACTTATCCTACACACTCAGCTTAAATGGAAACCTAGCACTAACCCTCACCCTAACATCTAACCTAACCCTATCTCTAACCTTCACCTAGCCCTAAACCTAACCATGACTTAACCCGAACACTTACCCTAACCCTAACTCTAAACCTAACCTTGTTCCTAAACTTAAACCTAACCTTAACCCTAACCCTAACCCCCAAAGCTTATCCTAAGCTCAAACCTCACCCTTAACTTAAACTTCACCCTAAATCTAAACCTAAACCGAACTCTAACCCTAACCCTAAACCTCACCCTAACATTAACCCAAACACCTAACCCTAACCCTCATCCTTAACGTAAACTTCACCCTAAACCTAAGCCTAACCCTAACCTTAAAACTATACCTAAACCTAAACTATCCACTAACTCTAGCCCTAAGCCTAAACCTAACCTAACCCTAACCCTAACTGTGACACACTAAAACATCAGCTCTACTGTAAAGCTAACACTAACCCTCACACGAAACCCTAACCCTTTCCCTAACCCTATCCCTCAACCTAACCCTAACCCTGACCTAAACCTAAAACTTACCCTAACCCTAAACTTAACCCTAACCATAACTCTACCCTAACCCTAACCCTAAACCTAACAATAACTCTAAACTTGACCCTAACCCTAACTCTAAACACTAGCACTAACTCTAAACCTAACCATAGCCCTAACCTAGCCCTACCCTTTACCATAAACCTAGCCTTAACCCTAACCTGACCCCTACCCTAACCCTAACCTTAACCCTAACTCTCACCTTAACCCTAACCCCCGCTATTAACTGAAACTTCACCCTGACCCTAACTCTAACTCTAACCCTAACCGTAAAAATTACCCTAAAACCTCACCTTAACTGTAAACCTAAACCTAACCCTCACCATAACCCCAACCCTCACCCTAACCCCTAAGCGTATTCCCAACCCTAAACCTAATGCTATCCCTAACCCTAAACCTAACACGAACAGTAACCCTAATCTAACACTAACCCAAACATTAACCCTAAACTTAACCCTTCCCTAACTATAAACCTAACCCTAACACCCTAAACCTAACCTCTAACACTAACAATAATCCGAACCCTAATCCTAGCCCTTATCCTAACCCTCACCCTTAACCTAAGCTTCACACTAACCCTAAACCTAAACCTAAACCGAATCTAAACATAACCACTAACCCTAACCTGAACCCTAAACCTAACCTTAACACTAACCTGAACACAAACAAAAAGTATAGCCCTAACCCTAAAAATAACCCTCACCTTATCTTAAATTTCATCCAAACCCTAATACTAACCTTAGTCCTAAACCTAAACATAACCCAAACCCTAATATTAAATCTAACTCTAAACATAATGCTAGTCCACCTGTAACCCTAAACATAACCCTTAAAATAGCCCTGAACCTAAACCTGAACCTAATCTTAACGCTACACCTACTCCTAACCCTAACCCTAACTCTAACCTTGACCCTAAATAGAACACTAACACTAACTCTAAACCTGAACCTAAACCTAAATCTTACCCTACACATAACCCTAACCCTAAACCCAACCCTAACTCTAATGCTAACCCTAATCCTAACACTTACCCTAAAGCCTTACCTTAACTGTAAAACTAACCGTAACCTTCACCCTAATCCCTAACCGTATACCCGAACCCTAACCCTAAGGCTATCCCTAACCCTAACCCTAAGGCTATCCCTAACCCTAACCCTAACACTAACCTGAACCCCTAAGCCCTAGCGATAACACTAACCCTAACCCAAAACCTAAACCCTAACACCAAAGACTAACCCTAACCTTAAACGTAACTCTCACCCTAACTCTAACACTAACCCTAAACCTAATCATAAACCTAACCCTAACCCTAAACCAAACCTAACCATGACAAGAACCACAATGCCTAACCAGAACCCTGAACCAAACACTAACCCTAAACTACACCTCTAACCCCTAACACCTTACCATAACCATAATCCTAACCCTACCCAACCCTAACCCTAAACCTAACCCTCAGGCCAACCATAACACCTAACATAAACCGTAACCCTAACCCTAACCGTAACACTAAACTTAGCCCTAACCTAAAATCTAACCGTAACCCTAAAACTAAACAGAACTCGTAAACTTAACCCTAACCCTATAAAAAATACATAACCTTAACACTAACCTGAAAACGAACCCTAACCTTAGCCATAACCCTACCCCTCACCCTATCTTAAACTTCACCCTATCCCTAACCTAAAGCTAACCCTAACTTTAACCCAAACCCTACCCCTAAACCTAACCCTAACCTTGGCCCACCTGTAACCCTAAACCTAACCCTTAAAATAACTCTGACCCGAAACCTCACCCTAAACCTAATCCTAATCCTAACCCTGACCCTAACCCTAACCTAAACTTAACCCTAACTTTAAGCCTACCATAAACTTAAACCTAACCCTAACCCCTGACCCTAACTCTAACCCTAACCCTAGCCCCAACTCTAACCCTAACGGTAACACTTACCAAAAACAATCACGTTAATTGTAAACTTAACTCTAACTCTTACCCTAACCCTAAATTTAAGCCTAAATATAAACCTATCCTAAACCTAACCAAAACACTAACCCCTTACCCTAACTCTAAACCTAATCCTTAGCCTAAAACTAACCTTAACCCTAAACCTAACCATAACCACTAACCTTTACTCTAACCCTAACCATAAACCGAACCCTCACCCTTAACCAAAATTTCACCCTAACCATAACCCTAAACCTACCCTAACTTCGTTCAAACCCTAACCCTAAGCAAAACTAACACTAACACTAAATCTAACCCAAACCCTAAACCTAAACCTAACCCTAACACTGACCCTAACCTGAACCCTAACCTCTAACCCTAACCCTCACGCTTAACATAAACTTCACCCTAACTCTAACCCTAAAACTAAACATAACACTAAATCTCCCCCAACCCTGACCCTAACCCTAATCCTAACCATAAACCTAACCCTAACCCTAAACTTAACCCTAACCCTGACCCTAACCCTAATCCTATCCCTAAAACTTATCCTACACACTCAGCTTAAATGGAAACCTAGCACTAACCCTCACCCTAACATCTAACCTAACCCTATCTCTAACCTTCACCTAGCCCTAAACCTAACCATGACTTAACCCGAACACTTACCCTAACCCTAACTCTAAACCTAACCTTGTTCCTAAACTTAAACCTAACCTTAACCCTAACCCTAACCCCCAAAGCTTATCCTAAGCTCAAACCTCACCCTTAACTTAAACTTCACCCTAAATCTAAACCTAAACCGAACTCTAACCCTAACCCTAAACCTCACCCTAACATTAACCCAAACACCTAACCCTAACCCTCATCCTTAACGTAAACTTCACCCTAAACCTAAGCCTAACCCTAACCTTAAAACTATACCTAAACCTAAACTATCCACTAACTCTAGCCCTAAGCCTAAACCTAACCTAACCCTAACCCTAACTGTGACACACTAAAACATCAGCTCTACTGTAAAGCTAACACTAACCCTCACACGAAACCCTAACCCTTTCCCTAACCCTATCCCTCAACCTAACCCTAACCCTGACCTAAACCTAAAACTTACCCTAACCCTAAACTTAACCCTAACCATAACTCTACCCTAACCCTAACCCTAAACCTAACAATAACTCTAAACTTGACCCTAACCCTAACTCTAAACACTAGCACTAACTCTAAACCTAACCATAGCCCTAACCTAGCCCTACCCTTTACCATAAACCTAGCCTTAACCCTAACCTGACCCCTACCCTAACCCTAACCTTAACCCTAACTCTCACCTTAACCCTAACCCCCGCTATTAACTGAAACTTCACCCTGACCCTAACTCTAACTCTAACCCTAACCGTAAAAATTACCCTAAAACCTCACCTTAACTGTAAACCTAAACCTAACCCTCACCATAACCCCAACCCTCACCCTAACCCCTAAGCGTATTCCCAACCCTAAACCTAATGCTATCCCTAACCCTAAACCTAACACGAACAGTAACCCTAATCTAACACTAACCCAAACATTAACCCTAAACTTAACCCTTCCCTAACTATAAACCTAACCCTAACACCCTAAACCTAACCTCTAACACTAACAATAATCCGAACCCTAATCCTAGCCCTTATCCTAACCCTCACCCTTAACCTAAGCTTCACACTAACCCTAAACCTAAACCTAAACCGAATCTAAACATAACCACTAACCCTAACCTGAACCCTAAACCTAACCTTAACACTAACCTGAACACAAACAAAAAGTATAGCCCTAACCCTAAAAATAACCCTCACCTTATCTTAAATTTCATCCAAACCCTAATACTAACCTTAGTCCTAAACCTAAACATAACCCAAACCCTAATATTAAATCTAACTCTAAACATAATGCTAGTCCACCTGTAACCCTAAACATAACCCTTAAAATAGCCCTGAACCTAAACCTGAACCTAATCTTAACGCTACACCTACTCCTAACCCTAACCCTAACTCTAACCTTGACCCTAAATAGAACACTAACACTAACTCTAAACCTGAACCTAAACCTAAATCTTACCCTACACATAACCCTAACCCTAAACCCAACCCTAACTCTAATGCTAACCCTAATCCTAACACTTACCCTAAAGCCTTACCATAACTGTAAAACTAACCGTAACCTTCACCCTAATCCCTAACCGTATACCCGAACCCTAACCCTAAGGCTATCCCTAACCCTAACCCTAAGGCTATCCCTAACCCTAACCCTAACACTAACCTGAACCCCTAAGCCCTAGCGATAACACTAACCCTAACCCAAAACCTAAACCCTAACACCAAAGACTAACCCTAACCTTAAACGTAACTCTCACCCTAACTCTAACACTAACCCTAAACCTAATCATAAACCTAACCCTAACCCTAAACCAAACCTAACCATGACAAGAACCACAATGCCTAACCAGAACCCTGAACCAAACACTAACCCTAAACTACACCTCTAACCCCTAACACCTTACCATAACCATAATCCTAACCCTACCCAACCCTAACCCTAAACCTAACCCTCAGGCCAACCATAACACCTAACATAAACCGTAACCCTAACCCTAACCGTAACACTAAACTTAGCCCTAACCTAAAATCTAACCGTAACCCTAAAACTAAACAGAACTCGTAAACTTAACCCTAACCCTATAAAAAATACATAACCTTAACACTAACCTGAAAACGAACCCTAACCTTAGCCATAACCCTACCCCTCACCCTATCTTAAACTTCACCCTATCCCTAACCTAAAGCTAACCCTAACTTTAACCCAAACCCTACCCCTAAACCTAACCCTAACCTTGGCCCACCTGTAACCCTAAACCTAACCCTTAAAATAACTCTGACCCGAAACCTCACCCTAAACCTAATCCTAATCCTAACCCTGACCCTAACCCTAACCTAAACTTAACCCTAACTTTAAGCCTACCATAAACTTAAACCTAACCCTAACCCCTGACCCTAACTCTAACCCTAACCCTAGCCCCAACTCTAACCCTAACGGTAACACTTACCAAAAACAATCACGTTAATTGTAAACTTAACTCTAACTCTTACCCTAACCCTAAATTTAAGCCTAAATATAAACCTATCCTAAACCTAACCAAAACACTAACCCCTTACCCTAACTCTAAACCTAATCCTTAGCCTAAAACTAACCTTAACCCTAAACCTAACCATAACCACTAACCTTTACTCTAACCCTAACCATAAACCGAACCCTCACCCTTAACCAAAATTTCACCCTAACCATAACCCTAAACCTACCCTAACTTCGTTCAAACCCTAACCCTAAGCAAAACTAACACTAACACTAAATCTAACCCAAACCCTAAACCTAAACCTAACCCTAACACTGACCCTAACCTGAACCCTAACCTCTAACCCTAACCCTCACGCTTAACATAAACTTCACCCTAACTCTAACCCTAAAACTAAACATAACACTAAATCTCCCCCAACCCTGACCCTAACCCTAATCCTAACCATAAACCTAACCCTAACCCTAAACTTAACCCTAACCCTGACCCTAACCCTAATCCTATCCCTAAAACTTATCCTACACACTCAGCTTAAATGGAAACCTAGCACTAACCCTCACCCTAACATCTAACCTAACCCTATCTCTAACCTTCACCTAGCCCTAAACCTAACCATGACTTAACCCGAACACTTACCCTAACCCTAACTCTAAACCTAACCTTGTTCCTAAACTTAAACCTAACCTTAACCCTAACCCTAACCCCCAAAGCTTATCCTAAGCTCAAACCTCACCCTTAACTTAAACTTCACCCTAAATCTAAACCTAAACCGAACTCTAACCCTAACCCTAAACCTCACCCTAACATTAACCCAAACACCTAACCCTAACCCTCATCCTTAACGTAAACTTCACCCTAAACCTAAGCCTAACCCTAACCTTAAAACTATACCTAAACCTAAACTATCCACTAACTCTAGCCCTAAGCCTAAACCTAACCTAACCCTAACCCTAACTGTGACACACTAAAACATCAGCTCTACTGTAAAGCTAACACTAACCCTCACACGAAACCCTAACCCTTTCCCTAACCCTATCCCTCAACCTAACCCTAACCCTGACCTAAACCTAAAACTTACCCTAACCCTAAACTTAACCCTAACCATAACTCTACCCTAACCCTAACCCTAAACCTAACAATAACTCTAAACTTGACCCTAACCCTAACTCTAAACACTAGCACTAACTCTAAACCTAACCATAGCCCTAACCTAGCCCTACCCTTTACCATAAACCTAGCCTTAACCCTAACCTGACCCCTACCCTAACCCTAACCTTAACCCTAACTCTCACCTTAACCCTAACCCCCACTATTAACTGAAACTTCACCCTGACCCTAACTCTAACTCTAACCCTAACCGTAAAAATTACCCTAAAACCTCACCTTAACTGTAAACCTAAACCTAACCCTCACCATAACCCCAACCCTCACCCTAACCCCTAAGCGTATTCCCAACCCTAAACCTAATGCTATCCCTAACCCTAAACCTAACACGAACAGTAACCCTAATCTAACACTAACCCAAACATTAACCCTAAACTTAACCCTTCCCTAACTATAAACCTAACCCTAACACCCTAAACCTAACCTCTAACACTAACAATAATCCGAACCCTAATCCTAGCCCTTATCCTAACCCTCACCCTTAACCTAAGCTTCACACTAACCCTAAACCTAAACCTAAACCGAATCTAAACATAACCACTAACCCTAACCTGAACCCTAAACCTAACCTTAACACTAACCTGAACACAAACAAAAAGTATAGCCCTAACCCTAAAAATAACCCTCACCTTATCTTAAATTTCATCCAAACCCTAATACTAACCTTAGTCCTAAACCTAAACATAACCCAAACCCTAATATTAAATCTAACTCTAAACATAATGCTAGTCCACCTGTAACCCTAAACATAACCCTTAAAATAGCCCTGAACCTAAACCTGAACCTAATCTTAACGCTACACCTACTCCTAACCCTAACCCTAACTCTAACCTTGACCCTAAATAGAACACTAACACTAACTCTAAACCTGAACCTAAACCTAAATCTTACCCTACACATAACCCTAACCCTAAACCCAACCCTAACTCTAATGCTAACCCTAATCCTAACACTTACCCTAAAGCCTTACCTTAACTGTAAAACTAACCGTAACCTTCACCCTAATCCCTAACCGTATACCCGAACCCTAACCCTAAGGCTATCCCTAACCCTAACCCTAAGGCTATCCCTAACCCTAACCCTAACACTAACCTGAACCCCTAAGCCCTAGCGATAACACTAACCCTAACCCAAAACCTAAACCCTAACACCAAAGACTAACCCTAACCTTAAACGTAACTCTCACCCTAACTCTAACACTAACCCTAAACCTAATCATAAACCTAACCCTAACCCTAAACCAAACCTAACCATGACAAGAACCACAATGCCTAACCAGAACCCTGAACCAAACACTAACCCTAAACTACACCTCTAACCCCTAACACCTTACCATAACCATAATCCTAACCCTACCCAACCCTAACCCTAAACCTAACCCTCATGCCAACCATAACACCTAACATAAACCGTAACCCTAACCCTAACCGTAACACTAAACTTAGCCCTAACCTAAAATCTAACCGTAACCCTAAAACTAAACAGAACTCGTAAACTTAACCCTAACCCTATAAAAAATACATAACCTTAACACTAACCTGAAAACGAACCCTAACCTTAGCCATAACCCTACCCCTCACCCTATCTTAAACTTCACCCTATCCCTAACCTAAAGCTAACCCTAACTTTAACCCAAACCCTACCCCTAAACCTAACCCTAACCTTGGCCCACCTGTAACCCTAAACCTAACCCTTAAAATAACTCTGACCCGAAACCTCACCCTAAACCTAATCCTAATCCTAACCCTGACCCTAACCCTAACCTAAACTTAACCCTAACTTTAAGCCTACCATAAACTTAAACCTAACCCTAACCCCTGACCCTAACTCTAACCCTAACCCTAGCCCCAACTCTAACCCTAACGGTAACACTTACCAAAAACAATCACGTTAATTGTAAACTTAACTCTAACTCTTACCCTAACCCTAAATTTAAGCCTAAATATAAACCTATCCTAAACCTAACCAAAACACTAACCCCTTACCCTAACTCTAAACCTAATCCTTAGCCTAAAACTAACCTTAACCCTAAACCTAACCATAACCACTAACCTTTACTCTAACCCTAACCATAAACCGAACCCTCACCCTTAACCAAAATTTCACCCTAACCATAACCCTAAACCTACCCTAACTTCGTTCAAACCCTAACCCTAAGCAAAACTAACACTAACACTAAATCTAACCCAAACCCTAAACCTAAACCTAACCCTAACACTGACCCTAACCTGAACCCTAACCTCTAACCCTAACCCTCACGCTTAACATAAACTTCACCCTAACTCTAACCCTAAAACTAAACATAACACTAAATCTCCCCCAACCCTGACCCTAACCCTAATCCTAACCATAAACCTAACCCTAACCCTAAACTTAACCCTAACCCTGACCCTAACCCTAATCCTATCCCTAAAACTTATCCTACACACTCAGCTTAAATGGAAACCTAGCACTAACCCTCACCCTAACATCTAACCTAACCCTATCTCTAACCTTCACCTAGCCCTAAACCTAACCATGACTTAACCCGAACACTTACCCTAACCCTAACTCTAAACCTAACCTTGTTCCTAAACTTAAACCTAACCTTAACCCTAACCCTAACCCCCAAAGCTTATCCTAAGCTCAAACCTCACCCTTAACTTAAACTTCACCCTAAATCTAAACCTAAACCGAACTCTAACCCTAACCCTAAACCTCACCCTAACATTAACCCAAACACCTAACCCTAACCCTCATCCTTAACGTAAACTTCACCCTAAACCTAAGCCTAACCCTAACCTTAAAACTATACCTAAACCTAAACTATCCACTAACTCTAGCCCTAAGCCTAAACCTAACCTAACCCTAACCCTAACTGTGACACACTAAAACATCAGCTCTACTGTAAAGCTAACACTAACCCTCACACGAAACCCTAACCCTTTCCCTAACCCTATCCCTCAACCTAACCCTAACCCTGACCTAAACCTAAAACTTACCCTAACCCTAAACTTAACCCTAACCATAACTCTACCCTAACCCTAACCCTAAACCTAACAATAACTCTAAACTTGACCCTAACCCTAACTCTAAACACTAGCACTAACTCTAAACCTAACCATAGCCCTAACCTAGCCCTACCCTTTACCATAAACCTAGCCTTAACCCTAACCTGACCCCTACCCTAACCCTAACCTTAACCCTAACTCTCACCTTAACCCTAACCCCCGCTATTAACTGAAACTTCACCCTGACCCTAACTCTAACTCTAACCCTAACCGTAAAAATTACCCTAAAACCTCACCTTAACTGTAAACCTAAACCTAACCCTCACCATAACCCCAACCCTCACCCTAACCCCTAAGCGTATTCCCAACCCTAAACCTAATGCTATCCCTAACCCTAAACCTAACACGAACAGTAACCCTAATCTAACACTAACCCAAACATTAACCCTAAACTTAACCCTTCCCTAACTATAAACCTAACCCTAACACCCTAAACCTAACCTCTAACACTAACAATAATCCGAACCCTAATCCTAGCCCTTATCCTAACCCTCACCCTTAACCTAAGCTTCACACTAACCCTAAACCTAAACCTAAACCGAATCTAAACATAACCACTAACCCTAACCTGAACCCTAAACCTAACCTTAACACTAACCTGAACACAAAACAAAAAGTATAGCCCTAACCCTAAAAATAACCCTCACCTTATCTTAAATTTCATCCAAACCCTAATACTAACCTTAGTCCTAAACCTAAACATAACCCAAACCCTAATATTAAATCTAACTCTAAACATAATGCTAGTCCACCTGTAACCCTAAACATAACCCTTAAAATAGCCCTGAACCTAAACCTGAACCTAATCTTAACGCTACACCTACTCCTAACCCTAACCCTAACTCTAACCTTGACCCTAAATAGAACACTAACACTAACTCTAAACCTGAACCTAAACCTAAATCTTACCCTACACATAACCCTAACCCTAAACCCAACCCTAACTCTAATGCTAACCCTAATCCTAACACTTACCCTAAAGCCTTACCTTAACTGTAAAACTAACCGTAACCTTCACCCTAATCCCTAACCGTATACCCGAACCCTAACCCTAAGGCTATCCCTAACCCTAACCCTAAGGCTATCCCTAACCCTAACCCTAACACTAACCTGAACCCCTAAGCCCTAGCGATAACACTAACCCTAACCCAAAACCTAAACCCTAACACCAAAGACTAACCCTAACCTTAAACGTAACTCTCACCCTAACTCTAACACTAACCCTAAACCTAATCATAAACCTAACCCTAACCCTAAACCAAACCTAACCATGACAAGAACCACAATGCCTAACCAGAACCCTGAACCAAACACTAACCCTAAACTACACCTCTAACCCCTAACACCTTACCATAACCATAATCCTAACCCTACCCAACCCTAACCCTAAACCTAACCCTCAGGCCAACCATAACACCTAACATAAACCGTAACCCTAACCCTAACCGTAACACTAAACTTAGCCCTAACCTAAAATCTAACCGTAACCCTAAAACTAAACAGAACTCGTAAACTTAACCCTAACCCTATAAAAAATACATAACCTTAACACTAACCTGAAAACGAACCCTAACCTTAGCCATAACCCTACCCCTCACCCTATCTTAAACTTCACCCTATCCCTAACCTAAAGCTAACCCTAACTTTAACCCAAACCCTACCCCTAAACCTAACCCTAACCTTGGCCCACCTGTAACCCTAAACCTAACCCTTAAAATAACTCTGACCCGAAACCTCACCCTAAACCTAATCCTAATCCTAACCCTGACCCTAACCCTAACCTAAACTTAACCCTAACTTTAAGCCTACCATAAACTTAAACCTAACCCTAACCCCTGACCCTAACTCTAACCCTAACCCTAGCCCCAACTCTAACCCTAACGGTAACACTTACCAAAAACAATCACGTTAATTGTAAACTTAACTCTAACTCTTACCCTAACCCTAAATTTAAGCCTAAATATAAACCTATCCTAAACCTAACCAAAACACTAACCCCTTACCCTAACTCTAAACCTAATCCTTAGCCTAAAACTAACCTTAACCCTAAACCTAACCATAACCACTAACCTTTACTCTAACCCTAACCATAAACCGAACCCTCACCCTTAACCAAAATTTCACCCTAACCATAACCCTAAACCTACCCTAACTTCGTTCAAACCCTAACCCTAAGCAAAACTAACACTAACACTAAATCTAACCCAAACCCTAAACCTAAACCTAACCCTAACACTGACCCTAACCTGAACCCTAACCTCTAACCCTAACCCTCACGCTTAACATAAACTTCACCCTAACTCTAACCCTAAAACTAAACATAACACTAAATCTCCCCCAACCCTGACCCTAACCCTAATCCTAACCATAAACCTAACCCTAACCCTAAACTTAACCCTAACCCTGACCCTAACCCTAATCCTATCCCTAAAACTTATCCTACACACTCAGCTTAAATGGAAACCTAGCACTAACCCTCACCCTAACATCTAACCTAACCCTATCTCTAACCTTCACCTAGCCCTAAACCTAACCATGACTTAACCCGAACACTTACCCTAACCCTAACTCTAAACCTAACCTTGTTCCTAAACTTAAACCTAACCTTAACCCTAACCCTAACCCCCAAAGCTTATCCTAAGCTCAAACCTCACCCTTAACTTAAACTTCACCCTAAATCTAAACCTAAACCGAACTCTAACCCTAACCCTAAACCTCACCCTAACATTAACCCAAACACCTAACCCTAACCCTCATCCTTAACGTAAACTTCACCCTAAACCTAAGCCTAACCCTAACCTTAAAACTATACCTAAACCTAAACTATCCACTAACTCTAGCCCTAAGCCTAAACCTAACCTAACCCTAACCCTAACTGTGACACACTAAAACATCAGCTCTACTGTAAAGCTAACACTAACCCTCACACGAAACCCTAACCCTTTCCCTAACCCTATCCCTCAACCTAACCCTAACCCTGACCTAAACCTAAAACTTACCCTAACCCTAAACTTAACCCTAACCATAACTCTACCCTAACCCTAACCCTAAACCTAACAATAACTCTAAACTTGACCCTAACCCTAACTCTAAACACTAGCACTAACTCTAAACCTAACCATAGCCCTAACCTAGCCCTACCCTTTACCATAAACCTAGCCTTAACCCTAACCTGACCCCTACCCTAACCCTAACCTTAACCCTAACTCTCACCTTAATCCTAACCCCCGCTATTAACTGAAACTTCACCCTGACCCTAACTCTAACTCTAACCCTAACCGTAAAAATTACCCTAAAACCTCACCTTAACTGTAAACCTAAACCTAACCCTCACCATAACCCCAACCCTCACCCTAACCCCTAAGCGTATTCCCAACCCTAAACCTAATGCTATCCCTAACCCTAAACCTAACACGAACAGTAACCCTAATCTAACACTAACCCAAACATTAACCCTAAACTTAACCCTTCCCTAACTATAAACCTAACCCTAACACCCTAAACCTAACCTCTAACACTAACAATAATCCGAACCCTAATCCTAGCCCTTATCCTAACCCTCACCCTTAACCTAAGCTTCACACTAACCCTAAACCTAAACCTAAACCGAATCTAAACATAACCACTAACCCTAACCTGAACCCTAAACCTAACCTTAACACTAACCTGAACACAAAACAAAAAGTATAGCCCTAACCCTAAAAATAACCCTCACCTTATCTTAAATTTCATCCAAACCCTAATACTAACCTTAGTCCTAAACCTAAACATAACCCAAACCCTAATATTAAATCTAACTCTAAACATAATGCTAGTCCACCTGTAACCCTAAACATAACCCTTAAAATAGCCCTGAACCTAAACCTGAACCTAATCTTAACGCTACACCTACTCCTAACCCTAACCCTAACTCTAACCTTGACCCTAAATAGAACACTAACACTAACTCTAAACCTGAACCTAAACCTAAATCTTACCCTACACATAACCCTAACCCTAAACCCAACCCTAACTCTAATGCTAACCCTAATCCTAACACTTACCCTAAACCCTTACCTTAACTGTAAAACTAACCGTAACCTTCACCCTAATCCCTAACCGTATACCCGAACCCTAACCCTAAGGCTATCCCTAACCCTAACCCTAAGGCTATCCCTAACCCTAACCCTAACACTAACCTGAACCCCTAAGCCCTAGCGATAACACTAACCCTAACCCAAAACCTAAACCCTAACACCAAAGACTAACCCTAACCTTAAACGTAACTCTCACCCTAACTCTAACACTAACCCTAAACCTAATCATAAACCTAACCCTAACCCTAAACCAAACCTAACCATGACAAGAACCACAATGCCTAACCAGAACCCTGAACCAAACACTAACCCTAAACTACACCTCTAACCCCTAACACCTTACCATAACCATAATCCTAACCCTACCCAACCCTAACCCTAAACCTAACCCTCAGGCCAACCATAACACCTAACATAAACCGTAACCCTAACCCTAACCGTAACACTAAACTTAGCCCTAACCTAAAATCTAACCGTAACCCTAAAACTAAACAGAACTCGTAAACTTAACCCTAACCCTATAAAAAATACATAACCTTAACACTAACCTGAAAACGAACCCTAACCTTAGCCATAACCCTACCCCTCACCCTATCTTAAACTTCACCCTATCCCTAACCTAAAGCTAACCCTAACTTTAACCCAAACCCTACCCCTAAACCTAACCCTAACCTTGGCCCACCTGTAACCCTAAACCTAACCCTTAAAATAACTCTGACCCGAAACCTCACCCTAAACCTAATCCTTATCCTAACCCTGACCCTAACCCTAACCTAAACTTAACCCTAACTTTAAGCCTACCATAAACTTAAACCTAACCCTAACCCCTAACCCTAACTCTAACCCTAACCCTAGCCCCAACTCTAACCCTAACGGTAACACTTACCAAAAACAATCACGTTAATTGTAAACTTAACTCTAACTCTTACCCTAACCCTAAATTTAAGCCTAAATATAAACCTATCCTAAACCTAACCAAAACACTAACCCCTTACCCTAACTCTAAACCTAATCCTTAGCCTAAAACTAACCTTAACCCTAAACCTAACCATAACCACTAACCTTTACTCTAACCCTAACCATAAACCGAACCCTCACCCTTAACCAAAATTTCACCCTAACCATAACCCTAAACCTACCCTAACTTCGTTCAAACCCTAACCCTAAGCAAAACTAACACTAACACTAAATCTAACCCAAACCCTAAACCTAAACCTAACCCTAACACTGACCCTAACCTGAACCCTAACCTCTAACCCTAACCCTCACGCTTAACATAAACTTCACCCTAACTCTAACCCTAAAACTAAACATAACACTAAATCTCCCCCAACCCTGACCCTAACCCTAATCCTAACCATAAACCTAACCCTAACCCTAAACTTAACCCTAACCCTGACCCTAACCCTAATCCTATCCCTAAAACTTATCCTACACACTCAGCTTAAATGGAAACCTAGCACTAACCCTCACCCTAACATCTAACCTAACCCTATCTCTAACCTTCACCTAGCCCTAAACCTAACCATGACTTAACCCGAACACTTACCCTAACCCTAACTCTAAACCTAACCTTGTTCCTAAACTTAAACCTAACCTTAACCCTAACCCTAACCCCCAAAGCTTATCCTAAGCTCAAACCTCACCCTTAACTTAAACTTCACCCTAAATCTAAACCTAAACCGAACTCTAACCCTAACCCTAAACCTCACCCTAACATTAACCCAAACACCTAACCCTAACCCTCATCCTTAACGTAAACTTCACCCTAAACCTAAGCCTAACCCTAACCTTAAAACTATACCTAAACCTAAACTATCCACTAACTCTAGCCCTAAGCCTAAACCTAACCTAACCCTAACCCTAACTGTGACACACTAAAACATCAGCTCTACTGTAAAGCTAACACTAACCCTCACACGAAACCCTAACCCTTTCCCTAACCCTATCCCTCAACCTAACCCTAACCCTGACCTAAACCTAAAACTTACCCTAACCCTAAACTTAACCCTAACCATAACTCTACCCTAACCCTAACCCTAAACCTAACAATAACTCTAAACTTGACCCTAACCCTAACTCTAAACACTAGCACTAACTCTAAACCTAACCATAGCCCTAACCTAGCCCTACCCTTTACCATAAACCTAGCCTTAACCCTAACCTGACCCCTACCCTAACCCTAACCTTAACCCTAACTCTCACCTTAACCCTAACCCCCGCTATTAACTGAAACTTCACCCTGACCCTAACTCTAACTCTAACCCTAACCGTAAAAATTACCCTAAAACCTCACCTTAACTGTAAACCTAAACCTAACCCTCACCATAACCCCAACCCTCACCCTAACCCCTAAGCGTATTCCCAACCCTAAACCTAATGCTATCCCTAACCCTAAACCTAACACGAACAGTAACCCTAATCTAACACTAACCCAAACATTAACCCTAAACTTAACCCTTCCCTAACTATAAACCTAACCCTAACACCCTAAACCTAACCTCTAACACTAACAATAATCCGAACCCTAATCCTAGCCCTTATCCTAACCCTCACCCTTAACCTAAGCTTCACACTAACCCTAAACCTAAACCTAAACCGAATCTAAACATAACCACTAACCCTAACCTGAACCCTAAACCTAACCTTAACACTAACCTGAACACAAAACAAAAAGTATAGCCCTAACCCTAAAAATAACCCTCACCTTATCTTAAATTTCATCCAAACCCTAATACTAACCTTAGTCCTAAACCTAAACATAACCCAAACCCTAATATTAAATCTAACTCTAAACATAATGCTAGTCCACCTGTAACCCTAAACATAACCCTTAAAATAGCCCTGAACCTAAACCTGAACCTAATCTTAACGCTACACCTACTCCTAACCCTAACCCTAACTCTAACCTTGACCCTAAATAGAACACTAACACTAACTCTAAACCTGAACCTAAACCTAAATCTTACCCTACACATAACCCTAACCCTAAACCCAACCCTAACTCTAATGCTAACCCTAATCCTAACACTTACCCTAAAGCCTTACCTTAACTGTAAAACTAACCGTAACCTTCACCCTAATCCCTAACCGTATACCCGAACCCTAACCCTAAGGCTATCCCTAACCCTAACCCTAAGGCTATCCCTAACCCTAACCCTAACACTAACCTGAACCCCTAAGCCCTAGCGATAACACTAACCCTAACCCAAAACCTAAACCCTAACACCAAGGACTAACCCTAACCTTAAACGTAACTCTCACCCTAACTCTAACACTAACCCTAAACCTAATCATAAACCTAACCCTAACCCTAAACCAAACCTAACCATGACAAGAACCACAATGCCTAACCAGAACCCTGAACCAAACACTAACCCTAAACTACACCTCTAACCCCTAACACCTTACCATAACCATAATCCTAACCCTACCCAACCCTAACCCTAAACCTAACCCTCATGCCAACCATAACACCTAACATAAACCGTAACCCTAACCCTAACCGTAACACTAAACTTAGCCCTAACCTAAAATCTAACCGTAACCCTAAAACTAAACAGAACTCGTAAACTTAACCCTAACCCTATAAAAAATACATAACCTTAACACTAACCTGAAAACGAACCCTAACCTTAGCCATAACCCTACCCCTCACCCTATCTTAAACTTCACCCTATCCCTAACCTAAAGCTAACCCTAACTTTAACCCAAACCCTACCCCTAAACCTAACCCTAACCTTGGCCCACCTGTAACCCTAAACCTAACCCTTAAAATAACTCTGACCCGAAACCTCACCCTAAACCTAATCCTAATCCTAACCCTGACCCTAACCCTAACCTAAACTTAACCCTAACTTTAAGCCTACCATAAACTTAAACCTAACCCTAACCCCTGACCCTAACTCTAACCCTAACCCTAGCCCCAACTCTAACCCTAACGGTAACACTTACCAAAAACAATCACGTTAATTGTAAACTTAACTCTAACTCTTACCCTAACCCTAAATTTAAGCCTAAATATAAACCTATCCTAAACCTAACCAAAACACTAACCCCTTACCCTAACTCTAAACCTAATCCTTAGCCTAAAACTAACCTTAACCCTAAACCTAACCATAACCACTAACCTTTACTCTAACCCTAACCATAAACCGAACCCTCACCCTTAACCAAAATTTCACCCTAACCATAACCCTAAACCTACCCTAACTTCGTTCAAACCCTAACCCTAAGCAAAACTAACACTAACACTAAATCTAACCCAAACCCTAAACCTAAACCTAACCCTAACACTGACCCTAACCTGAACCCTAACCTCTAACCCTAACCCTCACGCTTAACATAAACTTCACCCTAACTCTAACCCTAAAACTAAACATAACACTAAATCTCCCCCAACCCTGACCCTAACCCTAATCCTAACCATAAACCTAACCCTAACCCTAAACTTAACCCTAACCCTGACCCTAACCCTAATCCTATCCCTAAAACTTATCCTACACACTCAGCTTAAATGGAAACCTAGCACTAACCCTCACCCTAACATCTAACCTAACCCTATCTCTAACCTTCACCTAGCCCTAAACCTAACCATGACTTAACCCGAACACTTACCCTAACCCTAACTCTAAACCTAACCTTGTTCCTAAACTTAAACCTAACCTTAACCCTAACCCTAACCCCCAAAGCTTATCCTAAGCTCAAACCTCACCCTTAACTTAAACTTCACCCTAAATCTAAACCTAAACCGAACTCTAACCCTAACCCTAAACCTCACCCTAACATTAACCCAAACACCTAACCCTAACCCTCATCCTTAACGTAAACTTCACCCTAAACCTAAGCCTAACCCTAACCTTAAAACTATACCTAAACCTAAACTATCCACTAACTCTAGCCCTAAGCCTAAACCTAACCTAACCCTAACCCTAACTGTGACACACTAAAACATCAGCTCTACTGTAAAGCTAACACTAACCCTCACACGAAACCCTAACCCTTTCCCTAACCCTATCCCTCAACCTAACCCTAACCCTGACCTAAACCTAAAACTTACCCTAACCCTAAACTTAACCCTAACCATAACTCTACCCTAACCCTAACCCTAAACCTAACAATAACTCTAAACTTGACCCTAACCCTAACTCTAAACACTAGCACTAACTCTAAACCTAACCATAGCCCTAACCTAGCCCTACCCTTTACCATAAACCTAGCCTTAACCCTAACCTGACCCCTACCCTAACCCTAACCTTAACCCTAACTCTCACCTTAACCCTAACCCCCGCTATTAACTGAAACTTCACCCTGACCCTAACTCTAACTCTAACCCTAACCGTAAAAATTACCCTAAAACCTCACCTTAACTGTAAACCTAAACCTAACCCTCACCATAACCCCAACCCTCACCCTAACCCCTAAGCGTATTCCCAACCCTAAACCTAATGCTATCCCTAACCCTAAACCTAACACGAACAGTAACCCTAATCTAACACTAACCCAAACATTAACCCTAAACTTAACCCTTCCCTAACTATAAACCTAACCCTAACACCCTAAACCTAACCTCTAACACTAACAATAATCCGAACCCTAATCCTAGCCCTTATCCTAACCCTCACCCTTAACCTAAGCTTCACACTAACCCTAAACCTAAACCTAAACCGAATCTAAACATAACCACTAACCCTAACCTGAACCCTAAACCTAACCTTAACACTAACCTGAACACAAAACAAAAAGTATAGCCCTAACCCTAAAAATAACCCTCACCTTATCTTAAATTTCATCCAAACCCTAATACTAACCTTAGTCCTAAACCTAAACATAACCCAAACCCTAATATTAAATCTAACTCTAAACATAATGCTAGTCCACCTGTAACCCTAAACATAACCCTTAAAATAGCCCTGAACCTAAACCTGAACCTAATCTTAACGCTACACCTACTCCTAACCCTAACCCTAACTCTAACCTTGACCCTAAATAGAACACTAACACTAACTCTAAACCTGAACCTAAACCTAAATCTTACCCTACACATAACCCTAACCCTAAACCCAACCCTAACTCTAATGCTAACCCTAATCCTAACACTTACCCTAAAGCCTTACCTTAACTGTAAAACTAACCGTAACCTTCACCCTAATCCCTAACCGTATACCCGAACCCTAACCCTAAGGCTATCCCTAACCCTAACCCTAAGGCTATCCCTAACCCTAACCCTAACACTAACCTGAACCCCTAAGCCCTAGCGATAACACTAACCCTAACCCAAAACCTAAACCCTAACACCAAGGACTAACCCTAACCTTAAACGTAACTCTCACCCTAACTCTAACACTAACCCTAAACCTAATCATAAACCTAACCCTAACCCTAAACCAAACCTAACCATGACAAGAACCACAATGCCTAACCAGAACCCTGAACCAAACACTAACCCTAAACTACACCTCTAACCCCTAACACCTTACCATAACCATAATCCTAACCCTACCCAACCCTAACCCTAAACCTAACCCTCATGCCAACCATAACACCTAACATAAACCGTAACCCTAACCCTAACCGTAACACTAAACTTAGCCCTAACCTAAAATCTAACCGTAACCCTAAAACTAAACAGAACTCGTAAACTTAACCCTAACCCTATAAAAAATACATAACCTTAACACTAACCTGAAAACGAACCCTAACCTTAGCCATAACCCTACCCCTCACCCTATCTTAAACTTCACCCTATCCCTAACCTAAAGCTAACCCTAACTTTAACCCAAACCCTACCCCTAAACCTAACCCTAACCTTGGCCCACCTGTAACCCTAAACCTAACCCTTAAAATAACTCTGACCCGAAACCTCACCCTAAACCTAATCCTAATCCTAACCCTGACCCTAACCCTAACCTAAACTTAACCCTAACTTTAAGCCTACCATAAACTTAAACCTAACCCTAACCCCTGACCCTAACTCTAACCCTAACCCTAGCCCCAACTCTAACCCTAACGGTAACACTTACCAAAAACAATCACGTTAATTGTAAACTTAACTCTAACTCTTACCCTAACCCTAAATTTAAGCCTAAATATAAACCTATCCTAAACCTAACCAAAACACTAACCCCTTACCCTAACTCTAAACCTAATCCTTAGCCTAAAACTAACCTTAACCCTAAACCTAACCATAACCACTAACCTTTACTCTAACCCTAACCATAAACCGAACCCTCACCCTTAACCAAAATTTCACCCTAACCATAACCCTAAACCTACCCTAACTTCGTTCAAACCCTAACCCTAAGCAAAACTAACACTAACACTAAATCTAACCCAAACCCTAAACCTAAACCTAACCCTAACACTGACCCTAACCTGAACCCTAACCTCTAACCCTAACCCTCACGCTTAACATAAACTTCACCCTAACTCTAACCCTAAAACTAAACATAACACTAAATCTCCCCCAACCCTGACCCTAACCCTAATCCTAACCATAAACCTAACCCTAACCCTAAACTTAACCCTAACCCTGACCCTAACCCTAATCCTATCCCTAAAACTTATCCTACACACTCAGCTTAAATGGAAACCTAGCACTAACCCTCACCCTAACATCTAACCTAACCCTATCTCTAACCTTCACCTAGCCCTAAACCTAACCATGACTTAACCCGAACACTTACCCTAACCCTAACTCTAAACCTAACCTTGTTCCTAAACTTAAACCTAACCTTAACCCTAACCCTAACCCCCAAAGCTTATCCTAAGCTCAAACCTCACCCTTAACTTAAACTTCACCCTAAATCTAAACCTAAACCGAACTCTAACCCTAACCCTAAACCTCACCCTAACATTAACCCAAACACCTAACCCTAACCCTCATCCTTAACGTAAACTTCACCCTAAACCTAAGCCTAACCCTAACCTTAAAACTATACCTAAACCTAAACTATCCACTAACTCTAGCCCTAAGCCTAAACCTAACCTAACCCTAACCCTAACTGTGACACACTAAAACATCAGCTCTACTGTAAAGCTAACACTAACCCTCACACGAAACCCTAACCCTTTCCCTAACCCTATCCCTCAACCTAACCCTAACCCTGACCTAAACCTAAAACTTACCCTAACCCTAAACTTAACCCTAACCATAACTCTACCCTAACCCTAACCCTAAACCTAACAATAACTCTAAACTTGACCCTAACCCTAACTCTAAACACTAGCACTAACTCTAAACCTAACCATAGCCCTAACCTAGCCCTACCCTTTACCATAAACCTAGCCTTAACCCTAACCTGACCCCTACCCTAACCCTAACCTTAACCCTAACTCTCACCTTAACCCTAACCCCCGCTATTAACTGAAACTTCACCCTGACCCTAACTCTAACTCTAACCCTAACCGTAAAAATTACCCTAAAACCTCACCTTAACTGTAAACCTAAACCTAACCCTCACCATAACCCCAACCCTCACCCTAACCCCTAAGCGTATTCCCAACCCTAAACCTAATGCTATCCCTAACCCTAAACCTAACACGAACAGTAACCCTAATCTAACACTAACCCAAACATTAACCCTAAACTTAACCCTTCCCTAACTATAAACCTAACCCTAACACCCTAAACCTAACCTCTAACACTAACAATAATCCGAACCCTAATCCTAGCCCTTATCCTAACCCTCACCCTTAACCTAAGCTTCACACTAACCCTAAACCTAAACCTAAACCGAATCTAAACATAACCACTAACCCTAACCTGAACCCTAAACCTAACCTTAACACTAACCTGAACACAAACAAAAAGTATAGCCCTAACCCTAAAAATAACCCTCACCTTATCTTAAATTTCATCCAAACCCTAATACTAACCTTAGTCCTAAACCTAAACATAACCCAAACCCTAATATTAAATCTAACTCTAAACATAATGCTAGTCCACCTGTAACCCTAAACATAACCCTTAAAATAGCCCTGAACCTAAACCTGAACCTAATCTTAACGCTACACCTACTCCTAACCCTAACCCTAACTCTAACCTTGACCCTAAATAGAACACTAACACTAACTCTAAACCTGAACCTAAACCTAAATCTTACCCTACACATAACCCTAACCCTAAACCCAACCCTAACTCTAATGCTAACCCTAATCCTAACACTTACCCTAAAGCCTTACCTTAACTGTAAAACTAACCGTAACCTTCACCCTAATCCCTAACCGTATACCCGAACCCTAACCCTAAGGCTATCCCTAACCCTAACCCTAAGGCTATCCCTAACCCTAACCCTAACACTAACCTGAACCCCTAAGCCCTAGCGATAACACTAACCCTAACCCAAAACCTAAACCCTAACACCAAGGACTAACCCTAACCTTAAACGTAACTCTCACCCTAACTCTAACACTAACCCTAAACCTAATCATAAACCTAACCCTAACCCTAAACCAAACCTAACCATGACAAGAACCACAATGCCTAACCAGAACCCTGAACCAAACACTAACCCTAAACTACACCTCTAACCCCTAACACCTTACCATAACCATAATCCTAACCCTACCCAACCCTAACCCTAAACCTAACCCTCATGCCAACCATAACACCTAACATAAACCGTAACCCTAACCCTAACCGTAACACTAAACTTAGCCCTAACCTAAAATCTAACCGTAACCCTAAAACTAAACAGAACTCGTAAACTTAACCCTAACCCTATAAAAAATACATAACCTTAACACTAACCTGAAAACGAACCCTAACCTTAGCCATAACCCTACCCCTCACCCTATCTTAAACTTCACCCTATCCCTAACCTAAAGCTAACCCTAACTTTAACCCAAACCCTACCCCTAAACCTAACCCTAACCTTGGCCCACCTGTAACCCTAAACCTAACCCTTAAAATAACTCTGACCCGAAACCTCACCCTAAACCTAATCCTAATCCTAACCCTGACCCTAACCCTAACCTAAACTTAACCCTAACTTTAAGCCTACCATAAACTTAAACCTAACCCTAACCCCTGACCCTAACTCTAACCCTAACCCTAGCCCCAACTCTAACCCTAACGGTAACACTTACCAAAAACAATCACGTTAATTGTAAACTTAACTCTAACTCTTACCCTAACCCTAAATTTAAGCCTAAATATAAACCTATCCTAAACCTAACCAAAACACTAACCCCTTACCCTAACTCTAAACCTAATCCTTAGCCTAAAACTAACCTTAACCCTAAACCTAACCATAACCACTAACCTTTACTCTAACCCTAACCATAAACCGAACCCTCACCCTTAACCAAAATTTCACCCTAACCATAACCCTAAACCTACCCTAACTTCGTTCAAACCCTAACCCTAAGCAAAACTAACACTAACACTAAATCTAACCCAAACCCTAAACCTAAACCTAACCCTAACACTGACCCTAACCTGAACCCTAACCTCTAACCCTAACCCTCACGCTTAACATAAACTTCACCCTAACTCTAACCCTAAAACTAAACATAACACTAAATCTCCCCCAACCCTGACCCTAACCCTAATCCTAACCATAAACCTAACCCTAACCCTAAACTTAACCCTAACCCTGACCCTAACCCTAATCCTATCCCTAAAACTTATCCTACACACTCAGCTTAAATGGAAACCTAGCACTAACCCTCACCCTAACATCTAACCTAACCCTATCTCTAACCTTCACCTAGCCCTAAACCTAACCATGACTTAACCCGAACACTTACCCTAACCCTAACTCTAAACCTAACCTTGTTCCTAAACTTAAACCTAACCTTAACCCTAACCCTAACCCCCAAAGCTTATCCTAAGCTCAAACCTCACCCTTAACTTAAACTTCACCGTAAATCTAAACCTAAACCGAACTCTAACCCTAACCCTAAACCTCACCCTAACATTAACCCAAACACCTAACCCTAACCCTCATCCTTAACGTAAACTTCACCCTAAACCTAAGCCTAACCCTAACCTTAAAACTATACCTAAACCTAAACTATCCACTAACTCTAGCCCTAAGCCTAAACCTAACCTAACCCTAACCCTAACTGTGACACACTAAAACATCAGCTCTACTGTAAAGCTAACACTAACCCTCACACGAAACCCTAACCCTTTCCCTAACCCTATCCCTCAACCTAACCCTAACCCTGACCTAAACCTAAAACTTACCCTAACCCTAAACTTAACCCTAACCATAACTCTACCCTAACCCTAACCCTAAACCTAACAATAACTCTAAACTTGACCCTAACCCTAACTCTAAACACTAGCACTAACTCTAAACCTAACCATAGCCCTAACCTAGCCCTACCCTTTACCATAAACCTAGCCTTAACCCTAACCTGACCCCTACCCTAACCCTAACCTTAACCCTAACTCTCACCTTAACCCTAACCCCCGCTATTAACTGAAACTTCACCCTGACCCTAACTCTAACTCTAACCCTAACCGTAAAAATTACCCTAAAACCTCACCTTAACTGTAAACCTAAACCTAACCCTCACCATAACCCCAACCCTCACCCTAACCCCTAAGCGTATTCCCAACCCTAAACCTAATGCTATCCCTAACCCTAAACCTAACACGAACAGTAACCCTAATC
This sequence comes from Elephas maximus indicus, assembly GCF_024166365.1. Taxonomy (NCBI): domain Eukaryota; kingdom Metazoa; phylum Chordata; class Mammalia; order Proboscidea; family Elephantidae; genus Elephas; species Elephas maximus. The sequence continues at coordinate 36,788,924 of NC_064840.1, read as the reverse complement.
TAACACTAACCCAAACATTAACCCTAAACTTAACCCTTCCCTAACTATAAACCTAACCCTAACACCCTAAACCTAACCTCTAACACTAACAATAATCCGAACCCTAATCCTAGCCCTTATCCTAACCCTCACCCTTAACCTAAGCTTCACACTAACCCTAAACCTAAACCTAAACCGAATCTAAACATAACCACTAACCCTAACCTGAACCCTAAACCTAACCTTAACACTAACCTGAACACAAAACAAAAAGTATAGCCCTAACCCTAAAAATAACCCTCACCTTATCTTAAATTTCATCCAAACCCTAATACTAACCTTAGTCCTAAACCTAAACATAACCCAAACCCTAATATTAAATCTAACTCTAAACATAATGCTAGTCCACCTGTAACCCTAAACATAACCCTTAAAATAGCCCTGAACCTAAACCTGAACCTAATCTTAACGCTACACCTACTCCTAACCCTAACCCTAACTCTAACCTTGACCCTAAATAGAACACTAACACTAACTCTAAACCTGAACCTAAACCTAAATCTTACCCTACACATAACCCTAACCCTAAACCCAACCCTAACTCTAATGCTAACCCTAATCCTAACACTTACCCTAAAGCCTTACCTTAACTGTAAAACTAACCGTAACCTTCACCCTAATCCCTAACCGTACACCCGAACCCTAACCCTAAGGCTATCCCTAACCCTAACCCTAAGGCTATCCCTAACCCTAACCCTAACACTAACCTGAACCCCTAAGCCCTAGCGATAACACTAACCCTAACCCAAAACCTAAACCCTAACACCAAGGACTAACCCTAACCTTAAACGTAACTCTCACCCTAACTCTAACACTAACCCTAAACCTAATCATAAACCTAACCCTAACCCTAAACCAAACCTAACCATGACAAGAACCACAATGCCTAACCAGAACCCTGAACCAAACACTAACCCTAAACTACACCTCTAACCCCTAACACCTTACCATAACCATAATCCTAACCCTACCCAACCCTAACCCTAAACCTAACCCTCATGCCAACCATAACACCTAACATAAACCGTAACCCTAACCCTAACCGTAACACTAAACTTAGCCCTAACCTAAAATCTAACCGTAACCCTAAAACTAAACAGAACTCGTAAACTTAACCCTAACCCTATAAAAAATACATAACCTTAACACTAACCTGAAAACGAACCCTAACCTTAGCCATAACCCTACCCCTCACCCTATCTTAAACTTCACCCTATCCCTAACCTAAAGCTAACCCTAACTTTAACCCAAACCCTACCCCTAAACCTAACCCTAACCTTGGCCCACCTGTAACCCTAAACCTAACCCTTAAAATAACTCTGACCCGAAACCTCACCCTAAACCTAATCCTAATCCTAACCCTGACCCTAACCCTAACCTAAACTTAACCCTAACTTTAAGCCTACCATAAACTTAAACCTAACCCTAACCCCTGACCCTAACTCTAACCCTAACCGTAGCCCCAACTCTAACCCTAACGGTAACACTTACCAAAAACAATCACGTTAATTGTAAACTTAACTCTAACTCTTACCCTAACCCTAAATTTAAGCCTAAATATAAACCTATCCTAAACCTAACCAAAACACTAACCCCTTACCCTAACTCTAAACCTAATCCTTAGCCTAAAACTAACCTTAACCCTAAACCTAACCATAACCACTAACCTTTACTCTAACCCTAACCATAAACCGAACCCTCACCCTTAACCAAAATTTCACCCTAACCATAACCCTAAACCTACCCTAACTTCGTTCAAACCCTAACCCTAAGCAAAACTAACACTAACACTAAATCTAACCCAAACCCTAAACCTAAACCTAACCCTAACACTGACCCTAACCTGAACCCTAACCTCTAACCCTAACCCTCACGCTTAACATAAACTTCACCCTAACTCTAACCCTAAAACTAAACATAACACTAAATCTCCCCCAACCCTGACCCTAACCCTAATCCTAACCATAAACCTAACCCTAACCCTAAACTTAACCCTAACCCTGACCCTAACCCTAATCCTATCCCTAAAACTTATCCTACACACTCAGCTTAAATGGAAACCTAGCACTAACCCTCACCCTAACATCTAACCTAACCCTATCTCTAACCTTCACCTAGCCCTAAACCTAACCATGACTTAACCCGAACACTTACCCTAACCCTAACTCTAAACCTAACCTTGTTCCTAAACTTAAACCTAACCTTAACCCTAACCCTAACCCCCAAAGCTTATCCTAAGCTCAAACCTCACCCTTAACTTAAACTTCACCCTAAATCTAAACCTAAACCGAACTCTAACCCTAACCCTAAACCTCACCCTAACATTAACCCAAACACCTAACCCTAACCCTCATCCTTAACGTAAACTTCACCCTAAACCTAAGCCTAACCCTAACCTTAAAACTATACCTAAACCTAAACTATCCACTAACTCTAGCCCTAAGCCTAAACCTAACCTAACCCTAACCCTAACTGTGACACACTAAAACATCAGCTCTACTGTAAAGCTAACACTAACCCTCACACGAAACCCTAACCCTTTCCCTAACCCTATCCCTCAACCTAACCCTAACCCTGACCTAAACCTAAAACTTACCCTAACCCTAAACTTAACCCTAACCATAACTCTACCCTAACCCTAACCCTAAACCTAACAATAACTCTAAACTTGACCCTAACCCTAACTCTAAACACTAGCACTAACTCTAAACCTAACCATAGCCCTAACCTAGCCCTACCCTTTACCATAAACCTAGCCTTAACCCTAACCTGACCCCTACCCTAACCCTAACCTTAACCCTAACTCTCACCTTAACCCTAACCCCCGCTATTAACTGAAACTTCACCCTGACCCTAACTCTAACTCTAACCCTAACCGTAAAAATTACCCTAAAACCTCACCTTAACTGTAAACCTAAACCTAACCCTCACCATAACCCCAACCCTCACCCTAACCCCTAAGCGTATTCCCAACCCTAAACCTAATGCTATCCCTAACCCTAAACCTAACACGAACAGTAACCCTAATCTAACACTAACCCAAACATTAACCCTAAACTTAACCCTTCCCTAACTATAAACCTAACCCTAACACCCTAAACCTAACCTCTAACACTAACAATAATCCGAACCCTAATCCTAGCCCTTATCCTAACCCTCACCCTTAACCTAAGCTTCACACTAACCCTAAACCTAAACCTAAACCGAATCTAAACATAACCACTAACCCTAACCTGAACCCTAAACCTAACCTTAACACTAACCTGAACACAAAACAAAAAGTATAGCCCTAACCCTAAAAATAACCCTCACCTTATCTTAAATTTCATCCAAACCCTAATACTAACCTTAGTCCTAAACCTAAACATAACCCAAACCCTAATATTAAATCTAACTCTAAACATAATGCTAGTCCACCTGTAACCCTAAACATAACCCTTAAAATAGCCCTGAACCTAAACCTGAACCTAATCTTAACGCTACACCTACTCCTAACCCTAACCCTAACTCTAACCTTGACCCTAAATAGAACACTAACACTAACTCTAAACCTGAACCTAAACCTAAATCTTACCCTACACATAACCCTAACCCTAAACCCAACCCTAACTCTAATGCTAACCCTAATCCTAACACTTACCCTAAAGCCTTACCTTAACTGTAAAACTAACCGTAACCTTCACCCTAATCCCTAACCGTATACCCGAACCCTAACCCTAAGGCTATCCCTAACCCTAACCCTAAGGCTATCCCTAACCCTAACCCTAACACTAACCTGAACCCCTAAGCCCTAGCGATAACACTAACCCTAACCCAAAACCTAAACCCTAACACCAAGGACTAACCCTAACCTTAAACGTAACTCTCACCCTAACTCTAACACTAACCCTAAACCTAATCATAAACCTAACCCTAACCCTAAACCAAACCTAACCATGACAAGAACCACAATGCCTAACCAGAACCCTGAACCAAACACTAACCCTAAACTACACCTCTAACCCCTAACACCTTACCATAACCATAATCCTAACCCTACCCAACCCTAACCCTAAACCTAACCCTCATGCCAACCATAACACCTAACATAAACCGTAACCCTAACCCTAACCGTAACACTAAACTTAGCCCTAACCTAAAATCTAACCGTAACCCTAAAACTAAACAGAACTCGTAAACTTAACCCTAACCCTATAAAAAATACATAACCTTAACACTAACCTGAAAACGAACCCTAACCTTAGCCATAACCCTACCCCTCACCCTATCTTAAACTTCACCCTATCCCTAACCTAAAGCTAACCCTAACTTTAACCCAAACCCTACCCCTAAACCTAACCCTAACCTTGGCCCACCTGTAACCCTAAACCTAACCCTTAAAATAACTCTGACCCGAAACCTCACCCTAAACCTAATCCTAATCCTAACCCTGACCCTAACCCTAACCTAAACTTAACCCTAACTTTAAGCCTACCATAAACTTAAACCTAACCCTAACCCCTGACCCTAACTCTAACCCTAACCCTAGCCCCAACTCTAACCCTAACGGTAACACTTACCAAAAACAATCACGTTAATTGTAAACTTAACTCTAACTCTTACCCTAACCCTAAATTTAAGCCTAAATATAAACCTATCCTAAACCTAACCAAAACACTAACCCCTTACCCTAACTCTAAACCTAATCCTTAGCCTAAAACTAACCTTAACCCTAAACCTAACCATAACCACTAACCTTTACTCTAACCCTAACCATAAACCGAACCCTCACCCTTAACCAAAATTTCACCCTAACCATAACCCTAAACCTACCCTAACTTCGTTCAAACCCTAACCCTAAGCAAAACTAACACTAACACTAAATCTAACCCAAACCCTAAACCTAAACCTAACCCTAACACTGACCCTAACCTGAACCCTAACCTCTAACCCTAACCCTCACGCTTAACATAAACTTCACCCTAACTCTAACCCTAAAACTAAACATAACACTAAATCTCCCCCAACCCTGACCCTAACCCTAATCCTAACCATAAACCTAACCCTAACCCTAAACTTAACCCTAACCCTGACCCTAACCCTAATCCTATCCCTAAAACTTATCCTACACACTCAGCTTAAATGGAAACCTAGCACTAACCCTCACCCTAACATCTAACCTAACCCTATCTCTAACCTTCACCTAGCCCTAAACCTAACCATGACTTAACCCGAACACTTACCCTAACCCTAACTCTAAACCTAACCTTGTTCCTAAACTTAAACCTAACCTTAACCCTAACCCTAACCCCCAAAGCTTATCCTAAGCTCAAACCTCACCCTTAACTTAAACTTCACCCTAAATCTAAACCTAAACCGAACTCTAACCCTAACCCTAAACCTCACCCTAACATTAACCCAAACACCTAACCCTAACCCTCATCCTTAACGTAAACTTCACCCTAAACCTAAGCCTAACCCTAACCTTAAAACTATACCTAAACCTAAACTATCCACTAACTCTAGCCCTAAGCCTAAACCTAACCTAACCCTAACCCTAACTGTGACACACTAAAACATCAGCTCTACTGTAAAGCTAACACTAACCCTCACACGAAACCCTAACCCTTTCCCTAACCCTATCCCTCAACCTAACCCTAACCCTGACCTAAACCTAAAACTTACCCTAACCCTAAACTTAACCCTAACCATAACTCTACCCTAACCCTAACCCTAAACCTAACAATAACTCTAAACTTGACCCTAACCCTAACTCTAAACACTAGCACTAACTCTAAACCTAACCATAGCCCTAACCTAGCCCTACCCTTTACCATAAACCTAGCCTTAACCCTAACCTGACCCCTACCCTAACCCTAACCTTAACCCTAACTCTCACCTTAACCCTAACCCCCACTATTAACTGAAACTTCACCCTGACCCTAACTCTAACTCTAACCCTAACCGTAAAAATTACCCTAAAACCTCACCTTAACTGTAAACCTAAACCTAACCCTCACCATAACCCCAACCCTCACCCTAACCCCTAAGCGTATTCCCAACCCTAAACCTAATGCTATCCCTAACCCTAAACCTAACACGAACAGTAACCCTAATCTAACACTAACCCAAACATTAACCCTAAACTTAACCCTTCCCTAACTATAAACCTAACCCTAACACCCTAAACCTAACCTCTAACACTAACAATAATCCGAACCCTAATCCTAGCCCTTATCCTAACCCTCACCCTTAACCTAAGCTTCACACTAACCCTAAACCTAAACCTAAACCGAATCTAAACATAACCACTAACCCTAACCTGAACCCTAAACCTAACCTTAACACTAACCTGAACACAAAACAAAAAGTATAGCCCTAACCCTAAAAATAACCCTCACCTTATCTTAAATTTCATCCAAACCCTAATACTAACCTTAGTCCTCAACCTAAACATAACCCAAACCCTAATATTAAATCTAACTCTAAACATAATGCTAGTCCACCTGTAACCCTAAACATAACCCTTAAAATAGCCCTGAACCTAAACCTGAACCTAATCTTAACGCTACACCTACTCCTAACCCTAACCCTAACTCTAACCTTGACCCTAAATAGAACACTAACACTAACTCTAAACCTGAACCTAAACCTAAATCTTACCCTACACATAACCCTAACCCTAAACCCAACCCTAACTCTAATGCTAACCCTAATCCTAACACTTACCCTAAAGCCTTACCTTAACTGTAAAACTAACCGTAACCTTCACCCTAATCCCTAACCGTATACCCGAACCCTAACCCTAAGGCTATCCCTAACCCTAACCCTAAGGCTATCCCTAACCCTAACCCTAACACTAACCTGAACCCCTAAGCCCTAGCGATAACACTAACCCTAACCCAAAACCTAAACCCTAACACCAAGGACTAACCCTAACCTTAAACGTAACTCTCACCCTAACTCTAACACTAACCCTAAACCTAATCATAAACCTAACCCTAACCCTAAACCAAACCTAACCATGACAAGAACCACAATGCCTAACCAGAACCCTGAACCAAACACTAACCCTAAACTACACCTCTAACCCCTAACACCTTACCATAACCATAATCCTAACCCTACCCAACCCTAACCCTAAACCTAACCCTCATGCCAACCATAACACCTAACATAAACCGTAACCCTAACCCTAACCGTAACACTAAACTTAGCCCTAACCTAAAATCTAACCGTAACCCTAAAACTAAACAGAACTCGTAAACTTAACCCTAACCCTATAAAAAATACATAACCTTAACACTAACCTGAAAACGAACCCTAACCTTAGCCATAACCCTACCCCTCACCCTATCTTAAACTTCACCCTATCCCTAACCTAAAGCTAACCCTAACTTTAACCCAAACCCTACCCCTAAACCTAACCCTAACCTTGGCCCACCTGTAACCCTAAACCTAACCCTTAAAATAACTCTGACCCGAAACCTCACCCTAAACCTAATCCTAATCCTAACCCTGACCCTAACCCTAACCTAAACTTAACCCTAACTTTAAGCCTACCATAAACTTAAACCTAACCCTAACCCCTGACCCTAACTCTAACCCTAACCCTAGCCCCAACTCTAACCCTAACGGTAACACTTACCAAAAACAATCACGTTAATTGTAAACTTAACTCTAACTCTTACCCTAACCCTAAATTTAAGCCTAAATATAAACCTATCCTAAACCTAACCAAAACACTAACCCCTTACCCTAACTCTAAACCTAATCCTTAGCCTAAAACTAACCTTAACCCTAAACCTAACCATAACCACTAACCTTTACTCTAACCCTAACCATAAACCGAACCCTCACCCTTAACCAAAATTTCACCCTAACCATAACCCTAAACCTACCCTAACTTCGTTCAAACCCTAACCCTAAGCAAAACTAACACTAACACTAAATCTAACCCAAACCCTAAACCTAAACCTAACCCTAACACTGACCCTAACCTGAACCCTAACCTCTAACCCTAACCCTCACGCTTAACATAAACTTCACCCTAACTCTAACCCTAAAACTAAACATAACACTAAATCTCCCCCAACCCTGACCCTAACCCTAATCCTAACCATAAACCTAACCCTAACCCTAAACTTAACCCTAACCCTGACCCTAACCCTAATCCTATCCCTAAAACTTATCCTACACACTCAGCTTAAATGGAAACCTAGCACTAACCCTCACCCTAACATCTAACCTAACCCTATCTCTAACCTTCACCTAGCCCTAAACCTAACCATGACTTAACCCGAACACTTACCCTAACCCTAACTCTAAACCTAACCTTGTTCCTAAACTTAAACCTAACCTTAACCCTAACCCTAACCCCCAAAGCTTATCCTAAGCTCAAACCTCACCCTTAACTTAAACTTCACCCTAAATCTAAACCTAAACCGAACTCTAACCCTAACCCTAAACCTCACCCTAACATTAACCCAAACACCTAACCCTAACCCTCATCCTTAACGTAAACTTCACCCTAAACCTAAGCCTAACCCTAACCTTAAAACTATACCTAAACCTAAACTATCCACTAACTCTAGCCCTAAGCCTAAACCTAACCTAACCCTAACCCTAACTGTGACACACTAAAACATCAGCTCTACTGTAAAGCTAACACTAACCCTCACACGAAACCCTAACCCTTTCCCTAACCCTATCCCTCAACCTAACCCTAACCCTGACCTAAACCTAAAACTTACCCTAACCCTAAACTTAACCCTAACCATAACTCTACCCTAACCCTAACCCTAAACCTAACAATAACTCTAAACTTGACCCTAACCCTAACTCTAAACACTAGCACTAACTCTAAACCTAACCATAGCCCTAACCTAGCCCTACCCTTTACCATAAACCTAGCCTTAACCCTAACCTGACCCCTACCCTAACCCTAACCTTAACCCTAACTCTCACCTTAACCCTAACCCCCGCTATTAACTGAAACTTCACCCTGACCCTAACTCTAACTCTAACCCTAACCGTAAAAATTACCCTAAAACCTCACCTTAACTGTAAACCTAAACCTAACCCTCACCATAACCCCAACCCTCACCCTAACCCCTAAGCGTATTCCCAACCCTAAACCTAATGCTATCCCTAACCCTAAACCTAACACGAACAGTAACCCTAATCTAACACTAACCCAAACATTAACCCTAAACTTAACCCTTCCCTAACTATAAACCTAACCCTAACACCCTAAACCTAACCTCTAACACTAACAATAATCCGAACCCTGATCCTAGCCCTTATCCTAACCCTCACCCTTAACCTAAGCTTCACACTAACCCTAAACCTAAACCTAAACCGAATCTAAGCATAACCACTAACCCTAACCTGAACCCTAAACCTAACCTTAACACTAACCTGAACACAAACAAAAAGTATAGCCCTAACCCTAAAAATAACCCTCACCTTATCTTAAATTTCATCCAAACCCTAATACTAACCTTAGTCCTAAACCTAAACATAACCCAAACCCTAATATTAAATCTAACTCTAAACATAATGCTAGTCCACCTGTAACCCTAAACATAACCCTTAAAATAGCCCTGAACCTAAACCTGAACCTAATCTTAACGCTACACCTACTCCTAACCCTAACCCTAACTCTAACCTTGACCCTAAATAGAACACTAACACTAACTCTAAACCTGAACCTAAACCTAAATCTTACCCTACACATAACCCTAACCCTAAACCCAACCCTAACTCTAATGCTAACCCTAATCCTAACACTTACCCTAAAGCCTTACCTTAACTGTAAAACTAACCGTAACCTTCACCCTAATCCCTAACCGTATACCCGAACCCTAACCCTAAGGCTATCCCTAACCCTAACCCTAAGGCTATCCCTAACCCTAACCCTAACACTAACCTGAACCCCTAAGCCCTAGCGATAACACTAACCCTAACCCAAAACCTAAACCCTAACACCAAAGACTAACCCTAACCTTAAACGTAACTCTCACCCTAACTCTAACACTAACCCTAAACCTAATCATAAACCTAACCCTAACCCTAAACCAAACCTAACCATGACAAGAACCACAATGCCTAACCAGAACCCTGAACCAAACACTAACCCTAAACTACACCTCTAACCCCTAACACCTTACCATAACCATAATCCTAACCCTACCCAACCCTAACCCTAAACCTAACCCTCATGCCAACCATAACACCTAACATAAACCGTAACGCTAACCCTAACCGTAACACTAAACTTAGCCCTAACCTAAAATCTAACCGTAACCCTAAAACTAAACAGAACTCGTAAACTTAACCCTAACCCTATAAAAAATACATAACCTTAACACTAACCTGAAAACGAACCCTAACCTTAGCCATAACCCTACCCCTCACCCTATCTTAAACTTCACCCTATCCCTAACCTAAAGCTAACCCTAACTTTAACCCAAACCCTACCCCTAAACCTAACCCTAACCTTGGCCCACCTGTAACCCTAAACCTAACCCTTAAAATAACTCTGACCCGAAACCTCACCCTAAACCTAATCCTAATCCTAACCCTGACCCTAACCCTAACCTAAACTTAACCCTAACTTTAAGCCTACCATAAACTTAAACCTAACCCTAACCCCTGACCCTAACTCTAACCCTAACCCTAGCCCCAACTCTAACCCTAACGGTAACACTTACCAAAAACAATCACGTTAATTGTAAACTTAACTCTAACTCTTACCCTAACCCTAAATTTAAGCCTAAATATAAACCTATCCTAAACCTAACCAAAACACTAACCCCTTACCCTAACTCTAAACCTAATCCTTAGCCTAAAACTAACCTTAACCCTAAACCTAACCATAACCACTAACCTTTACTCTAACCCTAACCATAAACCGAACCCTCACCCTTAACCAAAATTTCACCCTAACCATAACCCTAAACCTACCCTAACTTCGTTCAAACCCTAACCCTAAGCAAAACTAACACTAACACTAAATCTAACCCAAACCCTAAACCTAAACCTAACCCTAACACTGACCCTAACCTGAACCCTAACCTCTAACCCTAACCCTCACGCTTAACATAAACTTCACCCTAACTCTAACCCTAAAACTAAACATAACACTAAATCTCCCCCAACCCTGACCCTAACCCTAATCCTAACCATAAACCTAACCCTAACCCTAAACTTAACCCTAACCCTGACCCTAACCCTAATCCTATCCCTAAAACTTATCCTACACACTCAGCTTAAATGGAAACCTAGCACTAACCCTCACCCTAACATCTAACCTAACCCTATCTCTAACCTTCACCTAGCCCTAAACCTAACCATGACTTAACCCGAACACTTACCCTAACCCTAACTCTAAACCTAACCTTGTTCCTAAACTTAAACCTAACCTTAACCCTAACCCTAACCCCCAAAGCTTATCCTAAGCTCAAACCTCACCCTTAACTTAAACTTCACCCTAAATCTAAACCTAAACCGAACTCTAACCCTAACCCTAAACCTCACCCTAACATTAACCCAAACACCTAACCCTAACCCTCATCCTTAACGTAAACTTCACCCTAAACCTAAGCCTAACCCTAACCTTAAAACTATACCTAAACCTAAACTATCCACTAACTCTAGCCCTAAGCCTAAACCTAACCTAACCCTAACCCTAACTGTGACACACTAAAACATCAGCTCTACTGTAAAGCTAACACTAACCCTCACACGAAACCCTAACCCTTTCCCTAACCCTATCCCTCAACCTAACCCTAACCCTGACCTAAACCTAAAACTTACCCTAACCCTAAACTTAACCCTAACCATAACTCTACCCTAACCCTAACCCTAAACCTAACAATAACTCTAAACTTGACCCTAACCCTAACTCTAAACACTAGCACTAACTCTAAACCTAACCATAGCCCTAACCTAGCCCTACCCTTTACCATAAACCTAGCCTTAACCCTAACCTGACCCCTACCCTAACCCTAACCTTAACCCTAACTCTCACCTTAACCCTAACCCCCGCTATTAACTGAAACTTCACCCTGACCCTAACTCTAACTCTAACCCTAACCGTAAAAATTACCCTAAAACCTCACCTTAACTGTAAACCTAAACCTAACCCTCACCATAACCCCAACCCTCACCCTAACCCCTAAGCGTATTCCCAACCCTAAACCTAATGCTATCCCTAACCCTAAACCTAACACGAACAGTAACCCTAATCTAACACTAACCCAAACATTAACCCTAAACTTAACCCTTCCCTAACTATAAACCTAACCCTAACACCCTAAACCTAACCTCTAACACTAACAATAATCCGAACCCTGATCCTAGCCCTTATCCTAACCCTCACCCTTAACCTAAGCTTCACACTAACCCTAAACCTAAACCTAAACCGAATCTAAGCATAACCACTAACCCTAACCTGAACCCTAAACCTAACCTTAACACTAACCTGAACACAAACAAAAAGTATAGCCCTAACCCTAAAAATAACCCTCACCTTATCTTAAATTTCATCCAAACCCTAATACTAACCTTAGTCCTAAACCTAAACATAACCCAAACCCTAATATTAAATCTAACTCTAAACATAATGCTAGTCCACCTGTAACCCTAAACATAACCCTTAAAATAGCCCTGAACCTAAACCTGAACCTAATCTTAACGCTACACCTACTCCTAACCCTAACCCTAACTCTAACCTTGACCCTAAATAGAACACTAACACTAACTCTAAACCTGAACCTAAACCTAAATCTTACCCTACACATAACCCTAACCCTAAACCCAACCCTAACTCTAATGCTAACCCTAATCCTAACACTTACCCTAAAGCCTTACCTTAACTGTAAAACTAACCGTAACCTTCACCCTAATCCCTAACCGTATACCCGAACCCTAACCCTAAGGCTATCCCTAACCCTAACCCTAAGGCTATCCCTAACCCTAACCCTAACACTAACCTGAACCCCTAAGCCCTAGCGATAACACTAACCCTAACCCAAAACCTAAACCCTAACACCAAAGACTAACCCTAACCTTAAACGTAACTCTCACCCTAACTCTAACACTAACCCTAAACCTAATCATAAACCTAACCCTAACCCTAAACCAAACCTAACCATGACAAGAACCACAATGCCTAACCAGAACCCTGAACCAAACACTAACCCTAAACTACACCTCTAACCCCTAACACCTTACCATAACCATAATCCTAACCCTACCCAACCCTAACCCTAAACCTAACCCTCATGCCAACCATAACACCTAACATAAACCGTAACGCTAACCCTAACCGTAACACTAAACTTAGCCCTAACCTAAAATCTAACCGTAACCCTAAAACTAAACAGAACTCGTAAACTTAACCCTAACCCTATAAAAAATACATAACCTTAACACTAACCTGAAAACGAACCCTAACCTTAGCCATAACCCTACCCCTCACCCTATCTTAAACTTCACCCTATCCCTAACCTAAAGCTAACCCTAACTTTAACCCAAACCCTACCCCTAAACCTAACCCTAACCTTGGCCCACCTGTAACCCTAAACCTAACCCTTAAAATAACTCTGACCCGAAACCTCACCCTAAACCTAATCCTAATCCTAACCCTGACCCTAACCCTAACCTAAACTTAACCCTAACTTTAAGCCTACCATAAACTTAAACCTAACCCTAACCCCTGACCCTAACTCTAACCCTAACCCTAGCCCCAACTCTAACCCTAACGGTAACACTTACCAAAAACAATCACGTTAATTGTAAACTTAACTCTAACTCTTACCCTAACCCTAAATTTAAGCCTAAATATAAACCTATCCTAAACCTAACCAAAACACTAACCCCTTACCCTAACTCTAAACCTAATCCTTAGCCTAAAACTAACCTTAACCCTAAACCTAACCATAACCACTAACCTTTACTCTAACCCTAACCATAAACCGAACCCTCACCCTTAACCAAAATTTCACCCTAACCATAACCCTAAACCTACCCTAACTTCGTTCAAACCCTAACCCTAAGCAAAACTAACACTAACACTAAATCTAACCCAAACCCTAAACCTAAACCTAACCCTAACACTGACCCTAACCTGAACCCTAACCTCTAACCCTAACCCTCACGCTTAACATAAACTTCACCCTAACTCTAACCCTAAAACTAAACATAACACTAAATCTCCCCCAACCCTGACCCTAACCCTAATCCTAACCATAAACCTAACCCTAACCCTAAACTTAACCCTAACCCTGACCCTAACCCTAATCCTATCCCTAAAACTTATCCTACACACTCAGCTTAAATGGAAACCTAGCACTAACCCTCACCCTAACATCTAACCTAACCCTATCTCTAACCTTCACCTAGCCCTAAACCTAACCATGACTTAACCCGAACACTTACCCTAACCCTAACTCTAAACCTAACCTTGTTCCTAAACTTAAACCTAACCTTAACCCTAACCCTAACCCCCAAAGCTTATCCTAAGCTCAAACCTCACCCTTAACTTAAACTTCACCCTAAATCTAAACCTAAACCGAACTCTAACCCTAACCCTAAACCTCACCCTAACATTAACCCAAACACCTAACCCTAACCCTCATCCTTAACGTAAACTTCACCCTAAACCTAAGCCTAACCCTAACCTTAAAACTATACCTAAACCTAAACTATCCACTAACTCTAGCCCTAAGCCTAAACCTAACCTAACCCTAACCCTAACTGTGACACACTAAAACATCAGCTCTACTGTAAAGCTAACACTAACCCTCACACGAAACCCTAACCCTTTCCCTAACCCTATCCCTCAACCTAACCCTAACCCTGACCTAAACCTAAAACTTACCCTAACCCTAAACTTAACCCTAACCATAACTCTACCCTAACCCTAACCCTAAACCTAACAATAACTCTAAACTTGACCCTAACCCTAACTCTAAACACTAGCACTAACTCTAAACCTAACCATAGCCCTAACCTAGCCCTACCCTTTACCATAAACCTAGCCTTAACCCTAACCTGACCCCTACCCTAACCCTAACCTTAACCCTAACTCTCACCTTAACCCTAACCCCCGCTATTAACTGAAACTTCACCCTGACCCTAACTCTAACTCTAACCCTAACCGTAAAAATTACCCTAAAACCTCACCTTAACTGTAAACCTAAACCTAACCCTCACCATAACCCCAACCCTCACCCTAACCCCTAAGCGTATTCCCAACCCTAAACCTAATGCTATCCCTAACCCTAAACCTAACACGAACAGTAACCCTAATCTAACACTAACCCAAACATTAACCCTAAACTTAACCCTTCCCTAACTATAAACCTAACCCTAACACCCTAAACCTAACCTCTAACACTAACAATAATCCGAACCCTAATCCTAGCCCTTATCCTAACCCTCACCCTTAACCTAAGCTTCACACTAACCCTAAACCTAAACCTAAACCGAATCTAAACATAACCACTAACCCTAACCTGAACCCTAAACCTAACCTTAACACTAACCTGAACACAAACAAAAAGTATAGCCCTAACCCTAAAAATAACCCTCACCTTATCTTAAATTTCATCCAAACCCTAATACTAACCTTAGTCCTAAACCTAAACATAACCCAAACCCTAATATTAAATCTAACTCTAAACATAATGCTAGTCCACCTGTAACCCTAAACATAACCCTTAAAATAGCCCTGAACCTAAACCTGAACCTAATCTTAACGCTACACCTACTCCTAACCCTAACCCTAACTCTAACCTTGACCCTAAATAGAACACTAACACTAACTCTAAACCTGAACCTAAACCTAAATCTTACCCTACACATAACCCTAACCCTAAACCCAACCCTAACTCTAATGCTAACCCTAATCCTAACACTTACCCTAAAGCCTTACCTTAACTGTAAAACTAACCGTAACCTTCACCCTAATCCCTAACCGTATACCCGAACCCTAACCCTAAGGCTA
Organism: Elephas maximus indicus; assembly: GCF_024166365.1. Taxonomy (NCBI): domain Eukaryota; kingdom Metazoa; phylum Chordata; class Mammalia; order Proboscidea; family Elephantidae; genus Elephas; species Elephas maximus. Next base: position 36,772,891 of record NC_064840.1, on the reverse strand, counting down.
TCCCTAACCCTAACCCTAAGGCTATCCCTAACCCTAACCCTAACACTTAACCTGAACCCCTAAGCCCTAGCGATAACACTAACCCTAACCCAAAACCTAAACCCTAACACCAAAGACTAACCCTAACCTTAAACGTAACTCTCACCCTAACTCTAACACTAACCCTAAACCTAATCATAAACCTAACCCTAACCCTAAACCAAACCTAACCATGACAAGAACCACAATGCCTAACCAGAACCCTGAACCAAACACTAACCCTAAACTACACCTCTAACCCCTAACACCTTACCATAACCATAATCCTAACCCTACCCAACCCTAACCCTAAACCTAACCCTCATGCCAACCATAACACCTAACATAAACCGTAACGCTAACCCTAACCGTAACACTAAACTTAGCCCTAACCTAAAATCTAACCGTAACCCTAAAACTAAACAGAACTCGTAAACTTAACCCTAACCCTATAAAAAATACATAACCTTAACACTAACCTGAAAACGAACCCTAACCTTAGCCATAACCCTACCCCTCACCCTATCTTAAACTTCACCCTATCCCTAACCTAAAGCTAACCCTAACTTTAACCCAAACCCTACCCCTAAACCTAACCCTAACCTTGGCCCACCTGTAACCCTAAACCTAACCCTTAAAATAACTCTGACCCGAAACCTCACCCTAAACCTAATCCTAATCCTAACCCTGACCCTAACCCTAACCTAAACTTAACCCTAACTTTAAGCCTACCATAAACTTAAACCTAACCCTAACCCCTGACCCTAACTCTAACCCTAACCCTAGCCCCAACTCTAACCCTAACGGTAACACTTACCAAAAACAATCACGTTAATTGTAAACTTAACTCTAACTCTTACCCTAACCCTAAATTTAAGCCTAAATATAAACCTATCCTAAACCTAACCAAAACACTAACCCCTTACCCTAACTCTAAACCTAATCCTTAGCCTAAAACTAACCTTAACCCTAAACCTAACCATAACCACTAACCTTTACTCTAACCCTAACCATAAACCGAACCCTCACCCTTAACCAAAATTTCACCCTAACCATAACCCTAAACCTACCCTAACTTCGTTCAAACCCTAACCCTAAGCAAAACTAACACTAACACTAAATCTAACCCAAACCCTAAACATAAACCTAACCCTAACACTGACCCTAACCTGAACCCTAACCTCTAACCCTAACCCTCACGCTTAACATAAACTTCACCCTAACTCTAACCCTAAAACTAAACATAACACTAAATCTCCCCCAACCCTGACCCTAACCCTAATCCTAACCATAAACCTAACCCTAACCCTAAACTTAACCCTAACCCTGACCCTAACCCTAATCCTATCCCTAAAACTTATCCTACACACTCAGCTTAAATGGAAACCTAGCACTAACCCTCACCCTAACATCTAACCTAACCCTATCTCTAACCTTCACCTAGCCCTAAACCTAACCATGACTTAACCCGAACACTTACCCTAACCCTAACTCTAAACCTAACCTTGTTCCTAAACTTAAACCTAACCTTAACCCTAACCCTAACCCCCAAAGCTTATCCTAAGCTCAAACCTCACCCTTAACTTAAACTTCACCCTAAATCTAAACCTAAACCGAACTCTAACCCTAACCCTAAACCTCACCCTAACATTAACCCAAACACCTAAACCTAACCCTCATCCTTAACGTAAACTTCACCCTAAACCTAAGCCTAACCCTAACCTTAAAACTATACCTAAACCTAAACTATCCACTAACTCTAGCCCTAAGCCTAAACCTAACCTAACCCTAACCCTAACTGTGACACACTAAAACATCAGCTCTACTGTAAAGCTAACACTAACCCTCACACGAAACCCTAACCCTTTCCCTAACCCTATCCCTCAACCTAACCCTAACCCTGACCTAAACCTAAAACTTACCCTAACCCTAAACTTAACCCTAACCATAACTCTACCCTAACCCTAACCCTAAACCTAACAATAACTCTAAACTTGACCCTAACCCTAACTCTAAACACTAGCACTAACTCTAAACCTAACCATAGCCCTAACCTAGCCCTACCCTTTACCATAAACCTAGCCTTAACCCTAACCTGACCCCTACCCTAACCCTAACCTTAACCCTAACTCTCACCTTAACCCTAACCCCCGCTATTAACTGAAACTTCACCCTGACCCTAACTCTAACTCTAACCCTAACCGTAAAAATTACCCTAAAACCTCACCTTAACTGTAAACCTAAACCTAACCCTCACCATAACCCCAACCCTCACCCTAACCCCTAAGCGTATTCCCAACCCTAAACCTAATGCTATCCCTAACCCTAAACCTAACACGAACAGTAACCCTAATCTAACACTAACCCAAACATTAACCCTAAACTTAACCCTTCCCTAACTATAAACCTAACCCTAACACCCTAAACCTAACCTCTAACACTAACAATAATCCGAACCCTGATCCTAGCCCTTATCCTAACCCTCACCCTTAACCTAAGCTTCACACTAACCCTAAACCTAAACCTAAACCGAATCTAAACATAACCACTAACCCTAACCTGAACCCTAAACCTAACCTTAACACTAACCTGAACACAAACAAAAAGTATAGCCCTAACCCTAAAAATAACCCTCACCTTATCTTAAATTTCATCCAAACCCTAATACTAACCTTAGTCCTAAACCTAAACATAACCCAAACCCTAATATTAAATCTAACTCTAAACATAATGCTAGTCCACCTGTAACCCTAAACATAACCCTTAAAATAGCCCTGAACCTAAACCTGAACCTAATCTTAACGCTACACCTACTCCTAACCCTAACCCTAACTCTAACCTTGACCCTAAATAGAACACTAACACTAACTCTAAACCTGAACCTAAACCTAAATCTTACCCTACACATAACCCTAACCCTAAACCCAACCCTAACTCTAATGCTAACCCTAATCCTAACACTTACCCTAAAGCCTTACCTTAACTGTAAAACTAACCGTAACCTTCACCCTAATCCCTAACCGTATACCCGAACCCTAACCCTAAGGCTATCCCTAACCCTAACCCTAAGGCTATCCCTAACCCTAACCCTAACACTTAACCTGAACCCCTAAGCCCTAGCGATAACACTAACCCTAACCCAAAACCTAAACCCTAACACCAAAGACTAACCCTAACCTTAAACGTAACTCTCACCCTAACTCTAACACTAACCCTAAACCTAATCATAAACCTAACCCTAACCCTAAACCAAACCTAACCATGACAAGAACCACAATGCCTAACCAGAACCCTGAACCAAACACTAACCCTAAACTACACCTCTAACCCCTAACACCTTACCATAACCATAATCCTAACCCTACCCAACCCTAACCCTAAACCTAACCCTCATGCCAACCATAACACCTAACATAAACCGTAACGCTAACCCTAACCGTAACACTAAACTTAGCCCTAACCTAAAATCTAACCGTAACCCTAAAACTAAACAGAACTCGTAAACTTAACCCTAACCCTATAAAAAATACATAACCTTAACACTAACCTGAAAACGAACCCTAACCTTAGCCATAACCCTACCCCTCACCCTATCTTAAACTTCACCCTATCCCTAACCTAAAGCTAACCCTAACTTTAACCCAAACCCTACCCCTAAACCTAACCCTAACCTTGGCCCACCTGTAACCCTAAACCTAACCCTTAAAATAACTCTGACCCGAAACCTCACCCTAAACCTAATCCTAATCCTAACCCTGACCCTAACCCTAACCTAAACTTAACCCTAACTTTAAGCCTACCATAAACTTAAACCTAACCCTAACCCCTGACCCTAACTCTAACCCTAACCCTAGCCCCAACTCTAACCCTAACGGTAACACTTACCAAAAACAATCACGTTAATTGTAAACTTAACTCTAACTCTTACCCTAACCCTAAATTTAAGCCTAAATATAAACCTATCCTAAACCTAACCAAAACACTAACCCCTTACCCTAACTCTAAACCTAATCCTTAGCCTAAAACTAACCTTAACCCTAAACCTAACCATAACCACTAACCTTTACTCTAACCCTAACCATAAACCGAACCCTCACCCTTAACCAAAATTTCACCCTAACCATAACCCTAAACCTACCCTAACTTCGTTCAAACCCTAACCCTAAGCAAAACTAACACTAACACTAAATCTAACCCAAACCCTAAACCTAAACCTAACCCTAACACTGACCCTAACCTGAACCCTAACCTCTAACCCTAACCCTCACGCTTAACATAAACTTCACCCTAACTCTAACCCTAAAACTAAACATAACACTAAATCTCCCCCAACCCTGACCCTAACCCTAATCCTAACCATAAACCTAACCCTAACCCTAAACTTAACCCTAACCCTGACCCTAACCCTAATCCTATCCCTAAAACTTATCCTACACACTCAGCTTAAATGGAAACCTAGCACTAACCCTCACCCTAACATCTAACCTAACCCTATCTCTAACCTTCACCTAGCCCTAAACCTAACCATGACTTAACCCGAACACTTACCCTAACCCTAACTCTAAACCTAACCTTGTTCCTAAACTTAAACCTAACCTTAACCCTAACCCTAACCCCCAAAGCTTATCCTAAGCTCAAACCTCACCCTTAACTTAAACTTCACCCTAAATCTAAACCTAAACCGAACTCTAACCCTAACCCTAAACCTCACCCTAACATTAACCCAAACACCTAACCCTAACCCTCATCCTTAACGTAAACTTCACCCTAAACCTAAGCCTAACCCTAACCTTAAAACTATACCTAAACCTAAACTATCCACTAACTCTAGCCCTAAGCCTAAACCTAACCTAACCCTAACCCTAACTGTGACACACTAAAACATCAGCTCTACTGTAAAGCTAACACTAACCCTCACACGAAACCCTAACCCTTTCCCTAACCCTATCCCTCAACCTAACCCTAACCCTGACCTAAACCTAAAACTTACCCTAACCCTAAACTTAACCCTAACCATAACTCTACCCTAACCCTAACCCTAAACCTAACAATAACTCTAAACTTGACCCTAACCCTAACTCTAAACACTAGCACTAACTCTAAACCTAACCATAGCCCTAACCTAGCCCTACCCTTTACCATAAACCTAGCCTTAACCCTAACCTGACCCCTACCCTAACCCTAACCTTAACCCTAACTCTCACCTTAACCCTAACCCCCGCTATTAACTGAAACTTCACCCTGACCCTAACTCTAACTCTAACCCTAACCGTAAAAATTACCCTAAAACCTCACCTTAACTGTAAACCTAAACCTAACCCTCACCATAACCCCAACCCTCACCCTAACCCCTAAGCGTATTCCCAACCCTAAACCTAATGCTATCCCTAACCCTAAACCTAACACGAACAGTAACCCTAATCTAACACTAACCCAAACATTAACCCTAAACTTAACCCTTCCCTAACTATAAACCTAACCCTAACACCCTAAACCTAACCTCTAACACTAACAATAATCCGAACCCTAATCCTAGCCCTTATCCTAACCCTCACCCTTAACCTAAGCTTCACACTAACCCTAAACCTAAACCTAAACCGAATCTAAACATAACCACTAACCCTAACCTGAACCCTAAACCTAACCTTAACACTAACCTGAACACAAACAAAAAGTATAGCCCTAACCCTAAAAATAACCCTCACCTTATCTTAAATTTCATCCAAACCCTAATACTAACCTTAGTCCTAAACCTAAACATAACCCAAACCCTAATATTAAATCTAACTCTAAACATAATGCTAGTCCACCTGTAACCCTAAACATAACCCTTAAAATAGCCCTGAACCTAAACCTGAACCTAATCTTAACGCTACACCTACTCCTAACCCTAACCCTAACTCTAACCTTGACCCTAAATAGAACACTAACACTAACTCTAAACCTGAACCTAAACCTAAATCTTACCCTACACATAACCCTAACCCTAAACCCAACCCTAACTCTAATGCTAACCCTAATCCTAACACTTACCCTAAAGCCTTACCTTAACTGTAAAACTAACCGTAACCTTCACCCTAATCCCTAACCGTATACCCGAACCCTAACCCTAAGGCTATCCCTAACCCTAACCCTAAGGCTATCCCTAACCCTAACCCTAACACTTAACCTGAACCCCTAAGCCCTAGCGATAACACTAACCCTAACCCAAAACCTAAACCCTAACACCAAAGACTAACCCTAACCTTAAACGTAACTCTCACCCTAACTCTAACACTAACCCTAAACCTAATCATAAACCTAACCCTAACCCTAAACCAAACCTAACCATGACAAGAACCACAATGCCTAACCAGAACCCTGAACCAAACACTAACCCTAAACTACACCTCTAACCCCTAACACCTTACCATAACCATAATCCTAACCCTACCCAACCCTAACCCTAAACCTAACCCTCATGCCAACCATAACACCTAACATAAACCGTAACGCTAACCCTAACCGTAACACTAAACTTAGCCCTAACCTAAAATCTAACCGTAACCCTAAAACTAAACAGAACTCGTAAACTTAACCCTAACCCTATAAAAAATACATAACCTTAACACTAACCTGAAAACGAACCCTAACCTTAGCCATAACCCTACCCCTCACCCTATCTTAAACTTCACCCTATCCCTAACCTAAAGCTAACCCTAACTTTAACCCAAACCCTACCCCTAAACCTAACCCTAACCTTGGCCCACCTGTAACCCTAAACCTAACCCTTAAAATAACTCTGACCCGAAACCTCACCCTAAACCTAATCCTAATCCTAACCCTGACCCTAACCCTAACCTAAACTTAACCCTAACTTTAAGCCTACCATAAACTTAAACCTAACCCTAACCCCTGACCCTAACTCTAACCCTAACCCTAGCCCCAACTCTAACCCTAACGGTAACACTTACCAAAAACAATCACGTTAATTGTAAACTTAACTCTAACTCTTACCCTAACCCTAAATTTAAGCCTAAATATAAACCTATCCTAAACCTAACCAAAACACTAACCCCTTACCCTAACTCTAAACCTAATCCTTAGCCTAAAACTAACCTTAACCCTAAACCTAACCATAACCACTAACCTTTACTCTAACCCTAACCATAAACCGAACCCTCACCCTTAACCAAAATTTCACCCTAACCATAACCCTAAACCTACCCTAACTTCGTTCAAACCCTAACCCTAAGCAAAACTAACACTAACACTAAATCTAACCCAAACCCTAAACCTAAACCTAACCCTAACACTGACCCTAACCTGAACCCTAACCTCTAACCCTAACCCTCACGCTTAACATAAACTTCACCCTAACTCTAACCCTAAAACTAAACATAACACTAAATCTCCCCCAACCCTGACCCTAACCCTAATCCTAACCATAAACCTAACCCTAACCCTAAACTTAACCCTAACCCTGACCCTAACCCTAATCCTATCCCTAAAACTTATCCTACACACTCAGCTTAAATGGAAACCTAGCACTAACCCTCACCCTAACATCTAACCTAACCCTATCTCTAACCTTCACCTAGCCCTAAACCTAACCATGACTTAACCCGAACACTTACCCTAACCCTAACTCTAAACCTAACCTTGTTCCTAAACTTAAACCTAACCTTAACCCTAACCCTAACCCCCAAAGCTTATCCTAAGCTCAAACCTCACCCTTAACTTAAACTTCACCCTAAATCTAAACCTAAACCGAACTCTAACCCTAACCCTAAACCTCACCCTAACATTAACCCAAACACCTAACCCTAACCCTCATCCTTAACGTAAACTTCACCCTAAACCTAAGCCTAACCCTAACCTTAAAACTATACCTAAACCTAAACTATCCACTAACTCTAGCCCTAAGCCTAAACCTAACCTAACCCTAACCCTAACTGTGACACACTAAAACATCAGCTCTACTGTAAAGCTAACACTAACCCTCACACGAAACCCTAACCCTTTCCCTAACCCTATCCCTCAACCTAACCCTAACCCTGACCTAAACCTAAAACTTACCCTAACCCTAAACTTAACCCTAACCATAACTCTACCCTAACCCTAACCCTAAACCTAACAATAACTCTAAACTTGACCCTAACCCTAACTCTAAACACTAGCACTAACTCTAAACCTAACCATAGCCCTAACCTAGCCCTACCCTTTACCATAAACCTAGCCTTAACCCTAACCTGACCCCTACCCTAACCCTAACCTTAACCCTAACTCTCACCTTAACCCTAACCCCCGCTATTAACTGAAACTTCACCCTGACCCTAACTCTAACTCTAACCCTAACCGTAAAAATTACCCTAAAACCTCACCTTAACTGTAAACCTAAACCTAACCCTCACCATAACCCCAACCCTCACCCTAACCCCTAAGCGTATTCCCAACCCTAAACCTAATGCTATCCCTAACCCTAAACCTAACACGAACAGTAACCCTAATCTAACACTAACCCAAACATTAACCCTAAACTTAACCCTTCCCTAACTATAAACCTAACCCTAACACCCTAAACCTAACCTCTAACACTAACAATAATCCGAACCCTGATCCTAGCCCTTATCCTAACCCTCACCCTTAACCTAAGCTTCACACTAACCCTAAACCTAAACCTAAACCGAATCTAAACATAACCACTAACCCTAACCTGAACCCTAAACCTAACCTTAACACTAACCTGAACACAAACAAAAAGTATAGCCCTAACCCTAAAAATAACCCTCACCTTATCTTAAATTTCATCCAAACCCTAATACTAACCTTAGTCCTAAACCTAAACATAACCCAAACCCTAATATTAAATCTAACTCTAAACATAATGCTAGTCCACCTGTAACCCTAAACATAACCCTTAAAATAGCCCTGAACCTAAACCTGAACCTAATCTTAACGCTACACCTACTCCTAACCCTAACCCTAACTCTAACCTTGACCCTAAATAGAACACTAACACTAACTCTAAACCTGAACCTAAACCTAAATCTTACCCTACACATAACCCTAACCCTAAACCCAACCCTAACTCTAATGCTAACCCTAATCCTAACACTTACCCTAAAGCCTTACCTTAACTGTAAAACTAACCGTAACCTTCACCCTAATCCCTAACCGTATACCCGAACCCTAACCCTAAGGCTATCCCTAACCCTAACCCTAAGGCTATCCCTAACCCTAACCCTAACACTTAACCTGAACCCCTAAGCCCTAGCGATAACACTAACCCTAACCCAAAACCTAAACCCTAACACCAAAGACTAACCCTAACCTTAAACGTAACTCTCACCCTAACTCTAACACTAACCCTAAACCTAATCATAAACCTAACCCTAACCCTAAACCAAACCTAACCATGACAAGAACCACAATGCCTAACCAGAACCCTGAACCAAACACTAACCCTAAACTACACCTCTAACCCCTAACACCTTACCATAACCATAATCCTAACCCTACCCAACCCTAACCCTAAACCTAACCCTCATGCCAACCATAACACCTAACATAAACCGTAACGCTAACCCTAACCGTAACACTAAACTTAGCCCTAACCTAAAATCTAACCGTAACCCTAAAACTAAACAGAACTCGTAAACTTAACCCTAACCCTATAAAAAATACATAACCTTAACACTAACCTGAAAACGAACCCTAACCTTAGCCATAACCCTACCCCTCACCCTATCTTAAACTTCACCCTATCCCTAACCTAAAGCTAACCCTAACTTTAACCCAAACCCTACCCCTAAACCTAACCCTAACCTTGGCCCACCTGTAACCCTAAACCTAACCCTTAAAATAACTCTGACCCGAAACCTCACCCTAAACCTAATCCTAATCCTAACCCTGACCCTAACCCTAACCTAAACTTAACCCTAACTTTAAGCCTACCATAAACTTAAACCTAACCCTAACCCCTGACCCTAACTCTAACCCTAACCCTAGCCCCAACTCTAACCCTAACGGTAACACTTACCAAAAACAATCACGTTAATTGTAAACTTAACTCTAACTCTTACCCTAACCCTAAATTTAAGCCTAAATATAAACCTATCCTAAACCTAACCAAAACACTAACCCCTTACCCTAACTCTAAACCTAATCCTTAGCCTAAAACTAACCTTAACCCTAAACCTAACCATAACCACTAACCTTTACTCTAACCCTAACCATAAACCGAACCCTCACCCTTAACCAAAATTTCACCCTAACCATAACCCTAAACCTACCCTAACTTCGTTCAAACCCTAACCCTAAGCAAAACTAACACTAACACTAAATCTAACCCAAACCCTAAACCTAAACCTAACCCTAACACTGACCCTAACCTGAACCCTAACCTCTAACCCTAACCCTCACGCTTAACATAAACTTCACCCTAACTCTAACCCTAAAACTAAACATAACACTAAATCTCCCCCAACCCTGACCCTAACCCTAATCCTAACCATAAACCTAACCCTAACCCTAAACTTAACCCTAACCCTGACCCTAACCCTAATCCTATCCCTAAAACTTATCCTACACACTCAGCTTAAATGGAAACCTAGCACTAACCCTCACCCTAACATCTAACCTAACCCTATCTCTAACCTTCACCTAGCCCTAAACCTAACCATGACTTAACCCGAACACTTACCCTAACCCTAACTCTAAACCTAACCTTGTTCCTAAACTTAAACCTAACCTTAACCCTAACCCTAACCCCCAAAGCTTATCCTAAGCTCAAACCTCACCCTTAACTTAAACTTCACCCTAAATCTAAACCTAAACCGAACTCTAACCCTAACCCTAAACCTCACCCTAACATTAACCCAAACACCTAACCCTAACCCTCATCCTTAACGTAAACTTCACCCTAAACCTAAGCCTAACCCTAACCTTAAAACTATACCTAAACCTAAACTATCCACTAACTCTAGCCCTAAGCCTAAACCTAACCTAACCCTAACCCTAACTGTGACACACTAAAACATCAGCTCTACTGTAAAGCTAACACTAACCCTCACACGAAACCCTAACCCTTTCCCTAACCCTATCCCTCAACCTAACCCTAACCCTGACCTAAACCTAAAACTTACCCTAACCCTAAACTTAACCCTAACCATAACTCTACCCTAACCCTAACCCTAAACCTAACAATAACTCTAAACTTGACCCTAACCCTAACTCTAAACACTAGCACTAACTCTAAACCTAACCATAGCCCTAACCTAGCCCTACCCTTTACCATAAACCTAGCCTTAACCCTAACCTGACCCCTACCCTAACCCTAACCTTAACCCTAACTCTCACCTTAACCCTAACCCCCGCTATTAACTGAAACTTCACCCTGACCCTAACTCTAACTCTAACCCTAACCGTAAAAATTACCCTAAAACCTCACCTTAACTGTAAACCTAAACCTAACCCTCACCATAACCCCAACCCTCACCCTAACCCCTAAGCGTATTCCCAACCCTAAACCTAATGCTATCCCTAACCCTAAACCTAACACGAACAGTAACCCTAATCTAACACTAACCCAAACATTAACCCTAAACTTAACCCTTCCCTAACTATAAACCTAACCCTAACACCCTAAACCTAACCTCTAACACTAACAATAATCCGAACCCTGATCCTAGCCCTTATCCTAACCCTCACCCTTAACCTAAGCTTCACACTAACCCTAAACCTAAACCTAAACCGAATCTAAACATAACCACTAACCCTAACCTGAACCCTAAACCTAACCTTAACACTAACCTGAACACAAACAAAAAGTATAGCCCTAACCCTAAAAATAACCCTCACCTTATCTTAAATTTCATCCAAACCCTAATACTAACCTTAGTCCTAAACCTAAACATAACCCAAACCCTAATATTAAATCTAACTCTAAACATAATGCTAGTCCACCTGTAACCCTAAACATAACCCTTAAAATAGCCCTGAACCTAAACCTGAACCTAATCTTAACGCTACACCTACTCCTAACCCTAACCCTAACTCTAACCTTGACCCTAAATAGAACACTAACACTAACTCTAAACCTGAACCTAAACCTAAATCTTACCCTACACATAACCCTAACCCTAAACCCAACCCTAACTCTAATGCTAACCCTAATCCTAACACTTACCCTAAAGCCTTACCTTAACTGTAAAACTAACCGTAACCTTCACCCTAATCCCTAACCGTATACCCGAACCCTAACCCTAAGGCTATCCCTAACCCTAACCCTAAGGCTATCCCTAACCCTAACCCTAACACTTAACCTGAACCCCTAAGCCCTAGCGATAACACTAACCCTAACCCAAAACCTAAACCCTAACACCAAAGACTAACCCTAACCTTAAACGTAACTCTCACCCTAACTCTAACACTAACCCTAAACCTAATCATAAACCTAACCCTAACCCTAAACCAAACCTAACCATGACAAGAACCACAATGCCTAACCAGAACCCTGAACCAAACACTAACCCTAAACTACACCTCTAACCCCTAACACCTTACCATAACCATAATCCTAACCCTACCCAACCCTAACCCTAAACCTAACCCTCATGCCAACCATAACACCTAACATAAACCGTAACCCTAACCCTAACCGTAACACTAAACTTAGCCCTAACCTAAAATCTAACCGTAACCCTAAAACTAAACAGAACTCGTAAACTTAACCCTAACCCTATAAAAAATACATAACCTTAACACTAACCTGAAAACGAACCCTAACCTTAGCCATAACCCTACCCCTCACCCTATCTTAAACTTCACCCTATCCCTAACCTAAAGCTAACCCTAACTTTAACCCAAACCCTACCCCTAAACCTAACCCTAACCTTGGCCCACCTGTAACCCTAAACCTAACCCTTAAAATAACTCTGACCCGAAACCTCACCCTAAACCTAATCCTAATCCTAACCCTGACCCTAACCCTAACCTAAACTTAACCCTAACTTTAAGCCTACCATAAACTTAAACCTAACCCTAACCCCTGACCCTAACTCTAACCCTAACCCTAGCCCCAACTCTAACCCTAACGGTAACACTTACCAAAAACAATCACGTTAATTGTAAACTTAACTCTAACTCTTACCCTAACCCTAAATTTAAGCCTAAATATAAACCTATCCTAAACCTAACCAAAACACTAACCCCTTACCCTAACTCTAAACCTAATCCTTAGCCTAAAACTAACCTTAACCCTAAACCTAACCATAACCACTAACCTTTACTCTAACCCTAACCATAAACCGAACCCTCACCCTTAACCAAAATTTCACCCTAACCATAACCCTAAACCTACCCTAACTTCGTTCAAACCCTAACCCTAAGCAAAACTAACACTAACACTAAATCTAACCCAAACCCTAAACCTAAACCTAACCCTAACACTGACCCTAACCTGAACCCTAACCTCTAACCCTAACCCTCACGCTTAACATAAACTTCACCCTAACTCTAACCCTAAAACTAAACATAACACTAAATCTCCCCCAACCCTGACCCTAACCCTAATCCTAACCATAAACCTAACCCTAACCCTAAACTTAACCCTAACCCTGACCCTAACCCTAATCCTATCCCTAAAACTTATCCTACACACTCAGCTTAAATGGAAACCTAGCACTAACCCTCACCCTAACATCTAACCTAACCCTATCTCTAACCTTCACCTAGCCCTAAACCTAACCATGACTTAACCCGAACACTTACCCTAACCCTAACTCTAAACCTAACCTTGTTCCTAAACTTAAACCTAACCTTAACCCTAACCCTAACCCCCAAAGCTTATCCTAAGCTCAAACCTCACCCTTAACTTAAACTTCACCCTAAATCTAAACCTAAACCGAACTCTAACCCTAACCCTAAACCTCACCCTAACATTAACCCAAACACCTAACCCTAACCCTCATCCTTAACGTAAACTTCACCCTAAACCTAAGCCTAACCCTAACCTTAAAACTATACCTAAACCTAAACTATCCACTAACTCTAGCCCTAAGCCTAAACCTAACCTAACCCTAACCCTAACTGTGACACACTAAAACATCAGCTCTACTGTAAAGCTAACACTAACCCTCACACGAAACCCTAACCCTTTCCCTAACCCTATCCCTCAACCTAACCCTAACCCTGACCTAAACCTAAAACTTACCCTAACCCTAAACTTAACCCTAACCATAACTCTACCCTAACCCTAACCCTAAACCTAACAATAACTCTAAACTTGACCCTAACCCTAACTCTAAACACTAGCACTAACTCTAAACCTAACCATAGCCCTAACCTAGCCCTACCCTTTACCATAAACCTAGCCTTAACCCTAACCTGACCCCTACCCTAACCCTAACCTTAACCCTAACTCTCACCTTAACCCTAACCCCCGCTATTAACTGAAACTTCACCCTGACCCTAACTCTAACTCTAACCCTAACCGTAAAAATTACCCTAAAACCTCACCTTAACTGTAAACCTAAACCTAACCCTCACCATAACCCCAACCCTCACCCTAACCCCTAAGCGTATTCCCAACCCTAAACCTAATGCTATCCCTAACCCTAAACCTAACACGAACAGTAACCCTAATCTAACACTAACCCAAACATTAACCCTAAACTTAACCCTTCCCTAACTATAAACCTAACCCTAACACCCTAAACCTAACCTCTAACACTAACAATAATCCGAACCCTGATCCTAGCCCTTATCCTAACCCTCACCCTTAACCTAAGCTTCACACTAACCCTAAACCTAAACCTAAACCGAATCTAAACATAACCACTAACCCTAACCTGAACCCTAAACCTAACCTTAACACTAACCTGAACACAAACAAAAAGTATAGCCCTAACCCTAAAAATAACCCTCACCTTATCTTAAATTTCATCCAAACCCTAATACTAACCTTAGTCCTAAACCTAAACATAACCCAAACCCTAATATTAAATCTAACTCTAAACATAATGCTAGTCCACCTGTAACCCTAAACATAACCCTTAAAATAGCCCTGAACCTAAACCTGAACCTAATCTTAACGCTACACCTACTCCTAACCCTAACCCTAACTCTAACCTTGACCCTAAATAGAACACTAACACTAACTCTAAACCTGAACCTAAACCTAAATCTTACCCTACACATAACCCTAACCCTAAACCCAACCCTAACTCTAATGCTAACCCTAATCCTAACACTTACCCTAAAGCCTTACCTTAACTGTAAAACTAACCGTAACCTTCACCCTAATCCCTAACCGTATACCCGAACCCTAACCCTAAGGCTATCCCTAACCCTAACCCTAAGGCTATCCCTAACCCTAACCCTAACACTAACCTGAACCCCTAAGCCCTAGCGATAACACTAACCCTAACCCAAAACCTAAACCCTAACACCAAAGACTAACCCTAACCTTAAACGTAACTCTCACCCTAACTCTAACACTAACCCTAAACCTAATCATAAACCTAACCCTAACCCTAAACCAAACCTAACCATGACAAGAACCACAATGCCTAACCAGAACCCTGAACCAAACACTAACCCTAAACTACACCTCTAACCCCTAACACCTTACCATAACCATAATCCTAACCCTACCCAACCCTAACCCTAAACCTAACCCTCATGCCAACCATAACACCTAACATAAACCGTAACCCTAACCCTAACCGTAACACTAAACTTAGCCCTAACCTAAAATCTAACCGTAACCCTAAAACTAAACAGAACTCGTAAACTTAACCCTAACCCTATAAAAAATACATAACCTTAACACTAACCTGAAAACGAACCCTAACCTTAGCCATAACCCTACCCCTCACCCTATCTTAAACTTCACCCTATCCCTAACCTAAAGCTAACCCTAACTTTAACCCAAACCCTACCCCTAAACCTAACCCTAACCTTGGCCCACCTGTAACCCTAAACCTAACCCTTAAAATAACTCTGACCCGAAACCTCACCCTAAACCTAATCCTAATCCTAACCCTGACCCTAACCCTAACCTAAACTTAACCCTAACTTTAAGCCTACCATAAACTTAAACCTAACCCTAACCCCTGACCCTAACTCTAACCCTAACCCTAGCCCCAACTCTAACCCTAACGGTAACACTTACCAAAAACAATCACGTTAATTGTAAACTTAACTCTAACTCTTACCCTAACCCTAAATTTAAGCCTAAATATAAACCTATCCTAAACCTAACCAAAACACTAACCCCTTACCCTAACTCTAAACCTAATCCTTAGCCTAAAACTAACCTTAACCCTAAACCTAACCATAACCACTAACCTTTACTCTAACCCTAACCATAAACCGAACCCTCACCCTTAACCAAAATTTCACCCTAACCATAACCCTAAACCTACCCTAACTTCGTTCAAACCCTAACCCTAAGCAAAACTAACACTAACACTAAATCTAACCCAAACCCTAAACCTAAACCTAACCCTAACACTGACCCTAACCTGAACCCTAACCTCTAACCCTAACCCTCACGCTTAACATAAACTTCACCCTAACTCTAACCCTAAAACTAAACATAACACTAAATCTCCCCCAACCCTGACCCTAACCCTAATCCTAACCATAAACCTAACCCTAACCCTAAACTTAACCCTAACCCTGACCCTAACCCTAATCCTATCCCTAAAACTTATCCTACACACTCAGCTTAAATGGAAACCTAGCACTAACCCTCACCCTAACATCTAACCTAACCCTATCTCTAACCTTCACCTAGCCCTAAACCTAACCATGACTTAACCCGAACACTTACCCTAACCCTAACTCTAAACCTAACCTTGTTCCTAAACTTAAACCTAACCTTAACCCTAACCCTAACCCCCAAAGCTTATCCTAAGCTCAAACCTCACCCTTAACTTAAACTTCACCCTAAATCTAAACCTAAACCGAACTCTAACCCTAACCCTAAACCTCACCCTAACATTAACCCAAACACCTAACCCTAACCCTCATCCTTAACGTAAACTTCACCCTAAACCTAAGCCTAACCCTAACCTTAAAACTATACCTAAACCTAAACTATCCACTAACTCTAGCCCTAAGCCTAAACCTAACCTAACCCTAACCCTAACTGTGACACACTAAAACATCAGCTCTACTGTAAAGCTAACACTAACCCTCACACGAAACCCTAACCCTTTCCCTAACCCTATCCCTCAACCTAACCCTAACCCTGACCTAAACCTAAAACTTACCCTAACCCTAAACTTAACCCTAACCATAACTCTACCCTAACCCTAACCCTAAACCTAACAATAACTCTAAACTTGACCCTAACCCTAACTCTAAACACTAGCACTAACTCTAAACCTAACCATAGCCCTAACCTAGCCCTACCCTTTACCATAAACCTAGCCTTAACCCTAACCTGACCCCTACCCTAACCCTAACCTTAACCCTAACTCTCACCTTAACCCTAACCCCCGCTATTAACTGAAACTTCACCCTGACCCTAACTCTAACTCTAACCCTAACCGTAAAAATTACCCTAAAACCTCACCTTAACTGTAAACCTAAACCTAACCCTCACCATAACCCCAACCCTCACCCTAACCCCTAAGCGTATTCCCAACCCTAAACCTAATGCTATCCCTAACCCTAAACCTAACACGAACAGTAACCCTAATCTAACACTAACCCAAACATTAACCCTAAACTTAACCCTTCCCTAACTATAAACCTAACCCTAACACCCTAAACCTAACCTCTAACACTAACAATAATCCGAACCCTGATCCTAGCCCTTATCCTAACCCTCACCCTTAACCTAAGCTTCACACTAACCCTAAACCTAAACCTAAACCGAATCTAAACATAACCACTAACCCTAACCTGAACCCTAAACCTAACCTTAACACTAACCTGAACACAAACAAAAAGTATAGCCCTAACCCTAAAAATAACCCTCACCTTATCTTAAATTTCATCCAAACCCTAATACTAACCTTAGTCCTAAACCTAAACATAACCCAAACCCTAATATTAAATCTAACTCTAAACATAATGCTAGTCCACCTGTAACCCTAAACATAACCCTTAAAATAGCCCTGAACCTAAACCTGAACCTAATCTTAACGCTACACCTACTCCTAACCCTAACCCTAACTCTAACCTTGACCCTAAATAGAACACTAACACTAACTCTAAACCTGAACCTAAACCTAAATCTTACCCTACACATAACCCTAACCCTAAACCCAACCCTAACTCTAATGCTAACCCTAATCCTAACACTTACCCTAAAGCCTTACCTTAACTGTAAAACTAACCGTAACCTTCACCCTAATCCCTAACCGTATACCCGAACCCTAACCCTAAGGCTATCCCTAACCCTAACCCTAAGGCTATCCCTAACCCTAACCCTAACACTAACCTGAACCCCTAAGCCCTAGCGATAACACTAACCCTAACCCAAAACCTAAACCCTAACACCAAAGACTAACCCTAACCTTAAACGTAACTCTCACCCTAACTCTAACACTAACCCTAAACCTAATCATAAACCTAACCCTAACCCTAAACCAAACCTAACCATGACAAGAACCACAATGCCTAACCAGAACCCTGAACCAAACACTAACCCTAAACTACACCTCTAACCCCTAACACCTTACCATAACCATAATCCTAACCCTACCCAACCCTAACCCTAAACCTAACCCTCATGCCAACCATAACACCTAACATAAACCGTAACCCTAACCCTAACCGTAACACTAAACTTAGCCCTAACCTAAAATCTAACCGTAACCCTAAAACTAAACAGAACTCGTAAACTTAACCCTAACCCTATAAAAAATACATAACCTTAACACTAACCTGAAAACGAACCCTAACCTTAGCCATAACCCTACCCCTCACCCTATCTTAAACTTCACCCTATCCCTAACCTAAAGCTAACCCTAACTTTAACCCAAACCCTACCCCTAAACCTAACCCTAACCTTGGCCCACCTGTAACCCTAAACCTAACCCTTAAAATAACTCTGACCCGAAACCTCACCCTAAACCTAATCCTAATCCTAACCCTGACCCTAACCCTAACCTAAACTTAACCCTAACTTTAAGCCTACCATAAACTTAAACCTAACCCTAACCCCTGACCCTAACTCTAACCCTAACCCTAGCCCCAACTCTAACCCTAACGGTAACACTTACCAAAAACAATCACGTTAATTGTAAACTTAACTCTAACTCTTACCCTAACCCTAAATTTAAGCCTAAATATAAACCTATCCTAAACCTAACCAAAACACTAACCCCTTACCCTAACTCTAAACCTAATCCTTAGCCTAAAACTAACCTTAACCCTAAACCTAACCATAACCACTAACCTTTACTCTAACCCTAACCATAAACCGAACCCTCACCCTTAACCAAAATTTCACCCTAACCATAACCCTAAACCTACCCTAACTTCGTTCAAACCCTAACCCTAAGCAAAACTAACACTAACACTAAATCTAACCCAAACCCTAAACCTAAACCTAACCCTAACACTGACCCTAACCTGAACCCTAACCTCTAACCCTAACCCTCACGCTTAACATAAACTTCACCCTAACTCTAACCCTAAAACTAAACATAACACTAAATCTCCCCCAACCCTGACCCTAACCCTAATCCTAACCATAAACCTAACCCTAACCCTAAACTTAACCCTAACCCTGACCCTAACCCTAATCCTATCCCTAAAACTTATCCTACACACTCAGCTTAAATGGAAACCTAGCACTAACCCTCACCCTAACATCTAACCTAACCCTATCTCTAACCTTCACCTAGCCCTAAACCTAACCATGACTTAACCCGAACACTTACCCTAACCCTAACTCTAAACCTAACCTTGTTCCTAAACTTAAACCTAACCTTAACCCTAACCCTAACCCCCAAAGCTTATCCTAAGCTCAAACCTCACCCTTAACTTAAACTTCACCCTAAATCTAAACCTAAACCGAACTCTAACCCTAACCCTAAACCTCACCCTAACATTAACCCAAACACCTAACCCTAACCCTCATCCTTAACGTAAACTTCACCCTAAACCTAAGCCTAACCCTAACCTTAAAACTATACCTAAACCTAAACTATCCACTAACTCTAGCCCTAAGCCTAAACCTAACCTAACCCTAACCCTAACTGTGACACACTAAAACATCAGCTCTACTGTAAAGCTAACACTAACCCTCACACGAAACCCTAACCCTTTCCCTAACCCTATCCCTCAACCTAACCCTAACCCTGACCTAAACCTAAAACTTACCCTAACCCTAAACTTAACCCTAACCATAACTCTACCCTAACCCTAACCCTAAACCTAACAATAACTCTAAACTTGACCCTAACCCTAACTCTAAACACTAGCACTAACTCTAAACCTAACCATAGCCCTAACCTAGCCCTACCCTTTACCATAAACCTAGCCTTAACCCTAACCTGACCCCTACCCTAACCCTAACCTTAACCCTAACTCTCACCTTAACCCTAACCCCCGCTATTAACTGAAACTTCACCCTGACCCTAACTCTAACTCTAACCCTAACCGTAAAAATTACCCTAAAACCTCACCTTAACTGTAAACCTAAACCTAACCCTCACCATAACCCCAACCCTCACCCTAACCCCTAAGCGTATTCCCAACCCTAAACCTAATGCTATCCCTAACCCTAAACCTAACACGAACAGTAACCCTAATCTAACACTAACCCAAACATTAACCCTAAACTTAACCCTTCCCTAACTATAAACCTAACCCTAACACCCTAAACCTAACCTCTAACACTAACAATAATCCGAACCCTGATCCTAGCCCTTATCCTAACCCTCACCCTTAACCTAAGCTTCACACTAACCCTAAACCTAAACCTAAACCGAATCTAAACATAACCACTAACCCTAACCTGAACCCTAAACCTAACCTTAACACTAACCTGAACACAAACAAAAAGTATAGCCCTAACCCTAAAAATAACCCTCACCTTATCTTAAATTTCATCCAAACCCTAATACTAACCTTAGTCCTAAACCTAAACATAACCCAAACCCTAATATTAAATCTAACTCTAAACATAATGCTAGTCCACCTGTAACCCTAAACATAACCCTTAAAATAGCCCTGAACCTAAACCTGAACCTAATCTTAACGCTACACCTACTCCTAACCCTAACCCTAACTCTAACCTTGACCCTAAATAGAACACTAACACTAACTCTAAACCTGAACCTAAACCTAAATCTTACCCTACACATAACCCTAACCCTAAACCCAACCCTAACTCTAATGCTAACCCTAATCCTAACACTTACCCTAAAGCCTTACCTTAACTGTAAAACTAACCGTAACCTTCACCCTAATCCCTAACCGTATACCCGAACCCTAACCCTAAGGCTATCCCTAACCCTAACCCTAAGGCTATCCCTAACCCTAACCCTAACACTAACCTGAACCCCTAAGCCCTAGCGATAACACTAACCCTAACCCAAAACCTAAACCCTAACACCAAAGACTAACCCTAACCTTAAACGTAACTCTCACCCTAACTCTAACACTAACCCTAAACCTAATCATAAACCTAACCCTAACCCTAAACCAAACCTAACCATGACAAGAACCACAATGCCTAACCAGAACCCTGAACCAAACACTAACCCTAAACTACACCTCTAACCCCTAACACCTTACCATAACCATAATCCTAACCCTACCCAACCCTAACCCTAAACCTAACCCTCATGCCAACCATAACACCTAACATAAACCGTAACCCTAACCCTAACCGTAACACTAAACTTAGCCCTAACCTAAAATCTAACCGTAACCCTAAAACTAAACAGAACTCGTAAACTTAACCCTAACCCTATAAAAAATACATAACCTTAACACTAACCTGAAAACGAACCCTAACCTTAGCCATAACCCTACCCCTCACCCTATCTTAAACTTCACCCTATCCCTAACCTAAAGCTAACCCTAACTTTAACCCAAACCCTACCCCTAAACCTAACCCTAACCTTGGCCCACCTGTAACCCTAAACCTAACCCTTAAAATAACTCTGACCCGAAACCTCACCCTAAACCTAATCCTAATCCTAACCCTGACCCTAACCCTAACCTAAACTTAACCCTAACTTTAAGCCTACCATAAACTTAAACCTAACCCTAACCCCTGACCCTAACTCTAACCCTAACCCTAGCCCCAACTCTAACCCTAACGGTAACACTTACCAAAAACAATCACGTTAATTGTAAACTTAACTCTAACTCTTACCCTAACCCTAAATTTAAGCCTAAATATAAACCTATCCTAAACCTAACCAAAACACTAACCCCTTACCCTAACTCTAAACCTAATCCTTAGCCTAAAACTAACCTTAACCCTAAACCTAACCATAACCACTAACCTTTACTCTAACCCTAACCATAAACCGAACCCTCACCCTTAACCAAAATTTCACCCTAACCATAACCCTAAACCTACCCTAACTTCGTTCAAACCCTAACCCTAAGCAAAACTAACACTAACACTAAATCTAACCCAAACCCTAAACCTAAACCTAACCCTAACACTGACCCTAACCTGAACCCTAACCTCTAACCCTAACCCTCACGCTTAACATAAACTTCACCCTAACTCTAACCCTAAAACTAAACATAACACTAAATCTCCCCCAACCCTGACCCTAACCCTAATCCTAACCATAAACCTAACCCTAACCCTAAACTTAACCCTAACCCTGACCCTAACCCTAATCCTATCCCTAAAACTTATCCTACACACTCAGCTTAAATGGAAACCTAGCACTAACCCTCACCCTAACATCTAACCTAACCCTATCTCTAACCTTCACCTAGCCCTAAACCTAACCATGACTTAACCCGAACACTTACCCTAACCCTAACTCTAAACCTAACCTTGTTCCTAAACTTAAACCTAACCTTAACCCTAACCCTAACCCCCAAAGCTTATCCTAAGCTCAAACCTCACCCTTAACTTAAACTTCACCCTAAATCTAAACCTAAACCGAACTCTAACCCTAACCCTAAACCTCACCCTAACATTAACCCAAACACCTAACCCTAACCCTCATCCTTAACGTAAACTTCACCCTAAACCTAAGCCTAACCCTAACCTTAAAACTATACCTAAACCTAAACTATCCACTAACTCTAGCCCTAAGCCTAAACCTAACCTAACCCTAACCCTAACTGTGACACACTAAAACATCAGCTCTACTGTAAAGCTAACACTAACCCTCACACGAAACCCTAACCCTTTCCCTAACCCTATCCCTCAACCTAACCCTAACCCTGACCTAAACCTAAAACTTACCCTAACCCTAAACTTAACCCTAACCATAACTCTACCCTAACCCTAACCCTAAACCTAACAATAACTCTAAACTTGACCCTAACCCTAACTCTAAACACTAGCACTAACTCTAAACCTAACCATAGCCCTAACCTAGCCCTACCCTTTACCATAAACCTAGCCTTAACCCTAACCTGACCCCTACCCTAACCCTAACCTTAACCCTAACTCTCACCTTAACCCTAACCCACGCTATTAACTGAAACTTCACCCTGACCCTAACTCTAACTCTAACCCTAACCGTAAAAATTACCCTAAAACCTCACCTTAACTGTAAACCTAAACCTAACCCTCACCATAACCCCAACCCTCACCCTAACCCCTAAGCGTATTCCCAACCCTAAACCTAATGCTATCCCTAACCCTAAACCTAACACGAACAGTAACCCTAATCTAACACTAACCCAAACATTAACCCTAAACTTAACCCTTCCCTAACTATAAACCTAACCCTAACACCCTAAACCTAACCTCTAACACTAACAATAATCCGAACCCTGATCCTAGCCCTTATCCTAACCCTCACCCTTAACCTAAGCTTCACACTAACCCTAAACCTAAACCTAAACCGAATCTAAACATAACCACTAACCCTAACCTGAACCCTAAACCTAACCTTAACACTAACCTGAACACAAACAAAAAGTATAGCCCTAACCCTAAAAATAACCCTCACCTTATCTTAAATTTCATCCAAACCCTAATACTAACCTTAGTCCTAAACCTAAACATAACCCAAACCCTAATATTAAATCTAACTCTAAACATAATGCTAGTCCACCTGTAACCCTAAACATAACCCTTAAAATAGCCCTGAACCTAAACCTGAACCTAATCTTAACGCTACACCTACTCCTAACCCTAACCCTAACTCTAACCTTGACCCTAAATAGAACACTAACACTAACTCTAAACCTGAACCTAAACCTAAATCTTACCCTACACATAACCCTAACCCTAAACCCAACCCTAACTCTAATGTTAACCCTAATCCTAACACTTACCCTAAAGCCTTACCTTAACTGTAAAACTAACCGTAACCTTCACCCTAATCCCTAACCGTATACCCGAACCCTAACCCTAAGGCTATCCCTAACCCTAACCCTAAGGCTATCCCTAACCCTAACCCTAACACTAACCTGAACCCCTAAGCCCTAGCGATAACACTAACCCTAACCCAAAACCTAAACCCTAACACCAAAGACTAACCCTAACCTTAAACGTAACTCTCACCCTAACTCTAACACTAACCCTAAACCTAATCATAAACCTAACCCTAACCCTAAACCAAACCTAACCATGACAAGAACCACAATGCCTAACCAGAACCCTGAACCAAACACTAACCCTAAACTACACCTCTAACCCCTAACACCTTACCATAACCATAATCCTAACCCTACCCAACCCTAACCCTAAACCTAACCCTCATGCCAACCATAACACCTAACATAAACCGTAACCCTAACCCTAACCGTAACACTAAACTTAGCCCTAACCTAAAATCTAACCGTAACCCTAAAACTAAACAGAACTCGTAAACTTAACCCTAACCCTATAAAAAATACATAACCTTAACACTAACCTGAAAACGAACCCTAACCTTAGCCATAACCCTACCCCTCACCCTATCTTAAACTTCACCCTATCCCTAACCTAAAGCTAACCCTAACTTTAACCCAAACCCTACCCCTAAACCTAACCCTAACCTTGGCCCACCTGTAACCCTAAACCTAACCCTTAAAATAACTCTGACCCGAAACCTCACCCTAAACCTAATCCTAATCCTAACCCTGACCCTAACCCTAACCTAAACTTAACCCTAACTTTAAGCCTACCATAAACTTAAACCTAACCCTAACCCCTGACCCTAACTCTAACCCTAACCCTAGCCCCAACTCTAACCCTAACGGTAACACTTACCAAAAACAATCACGTTAATTGTAAACTTAACTCTAACTCTTACCCTAACCCTAAATTTAAGCCTAAATATAAACCTATCCTAAACCTAACCAAAACACTAACCCCTTACCCTAACTCTAAACCTAATCCTTAGCCTAAAACTAACCTTAACCCTAAACCTAACCATAACCACTAACCTTTACTCTAACCCTAACCATAAACCGAACCCTCACCCTTAACCAAAATTTCACCCTAACCATAACCCTAAACCTACCCTAACTTCGTTCAAACCCTAACCCTAAGCAAAACTAACACTAACACTAAATCTAACCCAAACCCTAAACCTAAACCTAACCCTAACACTGACCCTAACCTGAACCCTAACCTCTAACCCTAACCCTCACGCTTAACATAAACTTCACCCTAACTCTAACCCTAAAACTAAACATAACACTAAATCTCCCCCAACCCTGACCCTAACCCTAATCCTAACCATAAACCTAACCCTAACCCTAAACTTAACCCTAACCCTAATCTTATCCCTAAAACTTATCCTACACACTCAGCTTAAATGGAAACCTAGCACTAACCCTCACCCTAACATCTAACCTAACCCTATCTCTAACCTTCACCTAGCCCTAAACCTAACCATGACTTAACCCGAACACTTACCCTAACCCTAACTCTAAACCTAACCTTGTTCCTAAACTTAAACCTAACCTTAACCCTAACCCTAACCCCCAAAGCTTATCCTAAGCTCAAACCTCACCCTTAACTTAAACTTCACCCTAAATCTAAACCTAAACCGAACTCTAACCCTAACCCTAAACCTCACCCTAACATTAACCCAAACACCTAACCCTAACCCTCATCCTTAACGTAAACTTCACCCTAAACCTAAGCCTAACCCTAACCTTAAAACTATACCTAAACCTAAACTATCCACTAACTCTAGCCCTAAGCCTAAACCTAACCTAACCCTAACCCTAACTGTGACACACTAAAACATCAGCTCTACTGTAAAGCTAACACTAACCCTCACACGAAACCCTAACCCTTTCCCTAACCCTATCCCTCAACCTAACCCTAACCCTGACCTAAACCTAAAACTTACCCTAACCCTAAACTTAACCCTAACCATAACTCTACCCTAACCCTAACCCTAAACCTAACAATAACTCTAAACTTGACCCTAACCCTAACTCTAAACACTAGCACTAACTCTAAACCTAACCATAGCCCTAACCTAGCCCTACCCTTTACCATAAACCTAGCCTTAACCCTAACCTGACCCCTACCCTAACCCTAACCTTAACCCTAACTCTCACCTTAACCCTAACCCCCGCTATTAACTGAAACTTCACCCTGACCCTAACTCTAACTCTAACCCTAACCGTAAAAATTACCCTAAAACCTCACCTTAACTGTAAACCTAAACCTAACCCTCACCATAACCCCAACCCTCACCCTAACCCCTAAGCGTATTCCCAACCCTAAACCTAATGCTATCCCTAACCCTAAACCTAACACGAACAGTAACCCTAATCTAACACTAACCCAAACATTAACCCTAAACTTAACCCTTCCCTAACTATAAACCTAACCCTAACACCCTAAACCTAACCTCTAACACTAACAATAATCCGAACCCTGATCCTAGCCCTTATCCTAACCCTCACCCTTAACCTAAGCTTCACACTAACCCTAAACCTAAACCTAAACCGAATCTAAACATAACCACTAACCCTAACCTGAACCCTAAACCTAACCTTAACACTAACCTGAACACAAACAAAAAGTATAGCCCTAACCCTAAAAATAACCCTCACCTTATCTTAAATTTCATCCAAACCCTAATACTAACCTTAGTCCTAAACCTAAACATAACCCAAACCCTAATATTAAATCTAACTCTAAACATAATGCTAGTCCACCTGTAACCCTAAACATAACCCTTAAAATAGCCCTGAACCTAAACCTGAACCTAATCTTAACGCTACACCTACTCCTAACCCTAACCCTAACTCTAACCTTGACCCTAAATAGAACACTAACACTAACTCTAAACCTGAACCTAAACCTAAATCTTACCCTACACATAACCCTAACCCTAAACCCAACCCTAACTCTAATGCTAACCCTAATCCTAACACTTACCCTAAAGCCTTACCTTAACTGTAAAACTAACCGTAACCTTCACCCTAATCCCTAACCGTATACCCGAACCCTAACCCTAAGGCTATCCCTAACCCTAACCCTAAGGCTATCCCTAACCCTAACCCTAACACTAACCTGAACCCCTAAGCCCTAGCGATAACACTAACCCTAACCCAAAACCTAAACCCTAACACCAAAGACTAACCCTAACCTTAAACGTAACTCTCACCCTAACTCTAACACTAACCCTAAACCTAATCATAAACCTAACCCTAACCCTAAACCAAACCTAACCATGACAAGAACCACAATGCCTAACCAGAACCCTGAACCAAACACTAACCCTAAACTACACCTCTAACCCCTAACACCTTACCATAACCATAATCCTAACCCTACCCAACCCTAACCCTAAACCTAACCCTCATGCCAACCATAACACCTAACATAAACCGTAACCCTAACCCTAACCGTAACACTAAACTTAGCCCTAACCTAAAATCTAACCGTAACCCTAAAACTAAACAGAACTCGTAAACTTAACCCTAACCCTATAAAAAATACATAACCTTAACACTAACCTGAAAACGAACCCTAACCTTAGCCATAACCCTACCCCTCACCCTATCTTAAACTTCACCCTATCCCTAACCTAAAGCTAACCCTAACTTTAACCCAAACCCTACCCCTAAACCTAACCCTAACCTTGGCCCACCTGTAACCCTAAACCTAACCCTTAAAATAACTCTGACCCGAAACCTCACCCTAAACCTAATCCTAATCCTAACCCTGACCCTAACCCTAACCTAAACTTAACCCTAACTTTAAGCCTACCATAAACTTAAACCTAACCCTAACCCCTGACCCTAACTCTAACCCTAACCCTAGCCCCAACTCTAACCCTAACGGTAACACTTACCAAAAACAATCACGTTAATTGTAAACTTAACTCTAACTCTTACCCTAACCCTAAATTTAAGCCTAAATATAAACCTATCCTAAACCTAACCAAAACACTAACCCCTTACCCTAACTCTAAACCTAATCCTTAGCCTAAAACTAACCTTAACCCTAAACCTAACCATAACCACTAACCTTTACTCTAACCCTAACCATAAACCGAACCCTCACCCTTAACCAAAATTTCACCCTAACCATAACCCTAAACCTACCCTAACTTCGTTCAAACCCTAACCCTAAGCAAAACTAACACTAACACTAAATCTAACCCAAACCCTAAACCTAAACCTAACCCTAACACTGACCCTAACCTGAACCCTAACCTCTAACCCTAACCCTCACGCTTAACATAAACTTCACCCTAACTCTAACCCTAAAACTAAACATAACACTAAATCTCCCCCAACCCTGACCCTAACCCTAATCCTAACCATAAACCTAACCCTAACCCTAAACTTAACCCTAACCCTGACCCTAACCCTAATCCTATCCCTAAAACTTATCCTACACACTCAGCTTAAATGGAAACCTAGCACTAACCCTCACCCTAACATCTAACCTAACCCTATCTCTAACCTTCACCTAGCCCTAAACCTAACCATGACTTAACCCGAACACTTACCCTAACCCTAACTCTAAACCTAACCTTGTTCCTAAACTTAAACCTAACCTTAACCCTAACCCTAACCCCCAAAGCTTATCCTAAGCTCAAACCTCACCCTTAACTTAAACTTCACCCTAAATCTAAACCTAAACCGAACTCTAACCCTAACCCTAAACCTCACCCTAACATTAACCCAAACACCTAACCCTAACCCTCATCCTTAACGTAAACTTCACCCTAAACCTAAGCCTAACCCTAACCTTAAAACTATACCTAAACCTAAACTATCCACTAACTCTAGCCCTAAGCCTAAACCTAACCTAACCCTAACCCTAACTGTGACACACTAAAACATCAGCTCTACTGTAAAGCTAACACTAACCCTCACACGAAACCCTAACCCTTTCCCTAACCCTATCCCTCAACCTAACCCTAACCCTGACCTAAACCTAAAACTTACCCTAACCCTAAACTTAACCCTAACCATAACTCTACCCTAACCCTAACCCTAAACCTAACAATAACTCTAAACTTGACCCTAACCCTAACTCTAAACACTAGCACTAACTCTAAACCTAACCATAGCCCTAACCTAGCCCTACCCTTTACCATAAACCTAGCCTTAACCCTAACCTGACCCCTACCCTAACCCTAACCTTAACCCTAACTCTCACCTTAACCCTAACCCCCGCTATTAACTGAAACTTCACCCTGACCCTAACTCTAACTCTAACCCTAACCGTAAAAATTACCCTAAAACCTCACCTTAACTGTAAACCTAAACCTAACCCTCACCATAACCCCAACCCTCACCCTAACCCCTAAGCGTATTCCCAACCCTAAACCTAATGCTATCCCTAACCCTAAACCTAACACGAACAGTAACCCTAATCTAACACTAACCCAAACATTAACCCTAAACTTAACCCTTCCCTAACTATAAACCTAACCCTAACACCCTAAACCTAACCTCTAACACTAACAATAATCCGAACCCTGATCCTAGCCCTTATCCTAACCCTCACCCTTAACCTAAGCTTCACACTAACCCTAAACCTAAACCTAAACCGAATCTAAACATAACCACTAACCCTAACCTGAACCCTAAACCTAACCTTAACACTAACCTGAACACAAACAAAAAGTATAGCCCTAACCCTAAAAATAACCCTCACCTTATCTTAAATTTCATCCAAACCCTAATACTAACCTTAGTCCTAAACCTAAACATAACCCAAACCCTAATATTAAATCTAACTCTAAACATAATGCTAGTCCACCTGTAACCCTAAACATAACCCTTAAAATAGCCCTGAACCTAAACCTGAACCTAATCTTAACGCTACACCTACTCCTAACCCTAACCCTAACTCTAACCTTGACCCTAAATAGAACACTAACACTAACTCTAAACCTGAACCTAAACCTAAATCTTACCCTACACATAACCCTAACCCTAAACCCAACCCTAACTCTAATGCTAACCCTAATCCTAACACTTACCCTAAAGCCTTACCTTAACTGTAAAACTAACCGTAACCTTCACCCTAATCCCTAACCGTATACCCGAACCCTAACCCTAAGGCTATCCCTAACCCTAACCCTAAGGCTATCCCTAACCCTAACCCTAACACTAACCTGAACCCCTAAGCCCTAGCGATAACACTAACCCTAACCCAAAACCTAAACCCTAACACCAAAGACTAACCCTAACCTTAAACGTAACTCTCACCCTAACTCTAACACTAACCCTAAACCTAATCATAAACCTAACCCTAACCCTAAACCAAACCTAACCATGACAAGAACCACAATGCCTAACCAGAACCCTGAACCAAACACTAACCCTAAACTACACCTCTAACCCCTAACACCTTACCATAACCATAATCCTAACCCTACCCAACCCTAACCCTAAACCTAACCCTCATGCCAACCATAACACCTAACATAAACCGTAACCCTAACCCTAACCGTAACACTAAACTTAGCCCTAACCTAAAATCTAACCGTAACCCTAAAACTAAACAGAACTCGTAAACTTAACCCTAACCCTATAAAAAATACATAACCTTAACACTAACCTGAAAACGAACCCTAACCTTAGCCATAACCCTACCCCTCACCCTATCTTAAACTTCACCCTATCCCTAACCTAAAGCTAACCCTAACTTTAACCCAAACCCTACCCCTAAACCTAACCCTAACCTTGGCCCACCTGTAACCCTAAACCTAACCCTTAAAATAACTCTGACCCGAAACCTCACCCTAAACCTAATCCTAATCCTAACCCTGACCCTAACCCTAACCTAAACTTAACCCTAACTTTAAGCCTACCATAAACTTAAACCTAACCCTAACCCCTGACCCTAACTCTAACCCTAACCCTAGCCCCAACTCTAACCCTAACGGTAACACTTACCAAAAACAATCACGTTAATTGTAAACTTAACTCTAACTCTTACCCTAACCCTAAATTTAAGCCTAAATATAAACCTATCCTAAACCTAACCAAAACACTAACCCCTTACCCTAACTCTAAACCTAATCCTTAGCCTAAAACTAACCTTAACCCTAAACCTAACCATAACCACTAACCTTTACTCTAACCCTAACCATAAACCGAACCCTCACCCTTAACCAAAATTTCACCCTAACCATAACCCTAAACCTACCCTAACTTCGTTCAAACCCTAACCCTAAGCAAAACTAACACTAACACTAAATCTAACCCAAACCCTAAACCTAAACCTAACCCTAACACTGACCCTAACCTGAACCCTAACCTCTAACCCTAACCCTCACGCTTAACATAAACTTCACCCTAACTCTAACCCTAAAACTAAACATAACACTAAATCTCCCCCAACCCTGACCCTAACCCTAATCCTAACCATAAACCTAACCCTAACCCTAAACTTAACCCTAACCCTGACCCTAACCCTAATCCTATCCCTAAAACTTATCCTACACACTCAGCTTAAATGGAAACCTAGCACTAACCCTCACCCTAACATCTAACCTAACCCTATCTCTAACCTTCACCTAGCCCTAAACCTAACCATGACTTAACCCGAACACTTACCCTAACCCTAACTCTAAACCTAACCTTGTTCCTAAACTTAAACCTAACCTTAACCCTAACCCTAACCCCCAAAGCTTATCCTAAGCTCAAACCTCACCCTTAACTTAAACTTCACCCTAAATCTAAACCTAAACCGAACTCTAACCCTAACCCTAAACCTCACCCTAACATTAACCCAAACACCTAACCCTAACCCTCATCCTTAACGTAAACTTCACCCTAAACCTAAGCCTAACCCTAACCTTAAAACTATACCTAAACCTAAACTATCCACTAACTCTAGCCCTAAGCCTAAACCTAACCTAACCCTAACCCTAACTGTGACACACTAAAACATCAGCTCTACTGTAAAGCTAACACTAACCCTCACACGAAACCCTAACCCTTTCCCTAACCCTATCCCTCAACCTAACCCTAACCCTGACCTAAACCTAAAACTTACCCTAACCCTAAACTTAACCCTAACCATAACTCTACCCTAACCCTAACCCTAAACCTAACAATAACTCTAAACTTGACCCTAACCCTAACTCTAAACACTAGCACTAACTCTAAACCTAACCATAGCCCTAACCTAGCCCTACCCTTTACCATAAACCTAGCCTTAACCCTAACCTGACCCCTACCCTAACCCTAACCTTAACCCTAACTCTCACCTTAACCCTAACCCCCGCTATTAACTGAAACTTCACCCTGACCCTAACTCTAACTCTAACCCTAACCGTAAAAATTACCCTAAAACCTCACCTTAACTGTAAACCTAAACCTAACCCTCACCATAACCCCAACCCTCACCCTAACCCCTAAGCGTATTCCCAACCCTAAACCTAATGCTATCCCTAACCCTAAACCTAACACGAACAGTAACCCTAATCTAACACTAACCCAAACATTAACCCTAAACTTAACCCTTCCCTAACTATAAACCTAACCCTAACACCCTAAACCTAACCTCTAACACTAACAATAATCCGAACCCTGATCCTAGCCCTTATCCTAACCCTCACCCTTAACCTAAGCTTCACACTAACCCTAAACCTAAACCTAAACCGAATCTAAACATAACCACTAACCCTAACCTGAACCCTAAACCTAACCTTAACACTAACCTGAACACAAACAAAAAGTATAGCCCTAACCCTAAAAATAACCCTCACCTTATCTTAAATTTCATCCAAACCCTAATACTAACCTTAGTCCTAAACCTAAACATAACCCAAACCCTAATATTAAATCTAACTCTAAACATAATGCTAGTCCACCTGTAACCCTAAACATAACCCTTAAAATAGCCCTGAACCTAAACCTGAACCTAATCTTAACGCTACACCTACTCCTAACCCTAACCCTAACTCTAACCTTGACCCTAAATAGAACACTAACACTAACTCTAAACCTGAACCTAAACCTAAATCTTACCCTACACATAACCCTAACCCTAAACCCAACCCTAACTCTAATGCTAACCCTAATCCTAACACTTACCCTAAAGCCTTACCTTAACTGTAAAACTAACCGTAACCTTCACCCTAATCCCTAACCGTATACCCGAACCCTAACCCTAAGGCTATCCCTAACCCTAACCCT
Organism: Elephas maximus indicus; assembly: GCF_024166365.1. Classification (NCBI taxonomy): domain Eukaryota; kingdom Metazoa; phylum Chordata; class Mammalia; order Proboscidea; family Elephantidae; genus Elephas; species Elephas maximus. Next base: position 36,739,144 of record NC_064840.1, on the reverse strand, counting down.
AAGGCTATCCCTAACCCTAACCCTAACACTAACCTGAACCCCTAAGCCCTAGCGATAACACTAACCCTAACCCAAAACCTAAACCCTAACACCAAAGACTAACCCTAACCTTAAACGTAACTCTCACCCTAACTCTAACACTAACCCTAAACCTAATCATAAACCTAACCCTAACCCTAAACCAAACCTAACCATGACAAGAACCACAATGCCTAACCAGAACCCTGAACCAAACACTAACCCTAAACTACACCTCTAACCCCTAACACCTTACCATAACCATAATCCTAACCCTACCCAACCCTAACCCTAAACCTAACCCTCATGCCAACCATAACACCTAACATAAACCGTAACCCTAACCCTAACCGTAACACTAAACTTAGCCCTAACCTAAAATCTAACCGTAACCCTAAAACTAAACAGAACTCGTAAACTTAACCCTAACCCTATAAAAAATACATAACCTTAACACTAACCTGAAAACGAACCCTAACCTTAGCCATAACCCTACCCCTCACCCTATCTTAAACTTCACCCTATCCCTAACCTAAAGCTAACCCTAACTTTAACCCAAACCCTACCCCTAAACCTAACCCTAACCTTGGCCCACCTGTAACCCTAAACCTAACCCTTAAAATAACTCTGACCCGAAACCTCACCCTAAACCTAATCCTAATCCTAACCCTGACCCTAACCCTAACCTAAACTTAACCCTAACTTTAAGCCTACCATAAACTTAAACCTAACCCTAACCCCTGACCCTAACTCTAACCCTAACCCTAGCCCCAACTCTAACCCTAACGGTAACACTTACCAAAAACAATCACGTTAATTGTAAACTTAACTCTAACTCTTACCCTAACCCTAAATTTAAGCCTAAATATAAACCTATCCTAAACCTAACCAAAACACTAACCCCTTACCCTAACTCTAAACCTAATCCTTAGCCTAAAACTAACCTTAACCCTAAACCTAACCATAACCACTAACCTTTACTCTAACCCTAACCATAAACCGAACCCTCACCCTTAACCAAAATTTCACCCTAACCATAACCCTAAACCTACCCTAACTTCGTTCAAACCCTAACCCTAAGCAAAACTAACACTAACACTAAATCTAACCCAAACCCTAAACCTAAACCTAACCCTAACACTGACCCTAACCTGAACCCTAACCTCTAACCCTAACCCTCACGCTTAACATAAACTTCACCCTAACTCTAACCCTAAAACTAAACATAACACTAAATCTCCCCCAACCCTGACCCTAACCCTAATCCTAACCATAAACCTAACCCTAACCCTAAACTTAACCCTAACCCTGACCCTAACCCTAATCCTATCCCTAAAACTTATCCTACACACTCAGCTTAAATGGAAACCTAGCACTAACCCTCACCCTAACATCTAACCTAACCCTATCTCTAACCTTCACCTAGCCCTAAACCTAACCATGACTTAACCCGAACACTTACCCTAACCCTAACTCTAAACCTAACCTTGTTCCTAAACTTAAACCTAACCTTAACCCTAACCCTAACCCCCAAAGCTTATCCTAAGCTCAAACCTCACCCTTAACTTAAACTTCACCCTAAATCTAAACCTAAACCGAACTCTAACCCTAACCCTAAACCTCACCCTAACATTAACCCAAACACCTAACCCTAACCCTCATCCTTAACGTAAACTTCACCCTAAACCTAAGCCTAACCCTAACCTTAAAACTATACCTAAACCTAAACTATCCACTAACTCTAGCCCTAAGCCTAAACCTAACCTAACCCTAACCCTAACTGTGACACACTAAAACATCAGCTCTACTGTAAAGCTAACACTAACCCTCACACGAAACCCTAACCCTTTCCCTAACCCTATCCCTCAACCTAACCCTAACCCTGACCTAAACCTAAAACTTACCCTAACCCTAAACTTAACCCTAACCATAACTCTACCCTAACCCTAACCCTAAACCTAACAATAACTCTAAACTTGACCCTAACCCTAACTCTAAACACTAGCACTAACTCTAAACCTAACCATAGCCCTAACCTAGCCCTACCCTTTACCATAAACCTAGCCTTAACCCTAACCTGACCCCTACCCTAACCCTAACCTTAACCCTAACTCTCACCTTAACCCTAACCCCCGCTATTAACTGAAACTTCACCCTGACCCTAACTCTAACTCTAACCCTAACCGTAAAAATTACCCTAAAACCTCACCTTAACTGTAAACCTAAACCTAACCCTCACCATAACCCCAACCCTCACCCTAACCCCTAAGCGTATTCCCAACCCTAAACCTAATGCTATCCCTAACCCTAAACCTAACACGAACAGTAACCCTAATCTAACACTAACCCAAACATTAACCCTAAACTTAACCCTTCCCTAACTATAAACCTAACCCTAACACCCTAAACCTAACCTCTAACACTAACAATAATCCGAACCCTGATCCTAGCCCTTATCCTAACCCTCACCCTTAACCTAAGCTTCACACTAACCCTAAACCTAAACCTAAACCGAATCTAAACATAACCACTAACCCTAACCTGAACCCTAAACCTAACCTTAACACTAACCTGAACACAAACAAAAAGTATAGCCCTAACCCTAAAAATAACCCTCACCTTATCTTAAATTTCATCCAAACCCTAATACTAACCTTAGTCCTAAACCTAAACATAACCCAAACCCTAATATTAAATCTAACTCTAAACATAATGCTAGTCCACCTGTAACCCTAAACATAACCCTTAAAATAGCCCTGAACCTAAACCTGAACCTAATCTTAACGCTACACCTACTCCTAACCCTAACCCTAACTCTAACCTTGACCCTAAATAGAACACTAACACTAACTCTAAACCTGAACCTAAACCTAAATCTTACCCTACACATAACCCTAACCCTAAACCCAACCCTAACTCTAATGCTAACCCTAATCCTAACACTTACCCTAAAGCCTTACCTTAACTGTAAAACTAACCGTAACCTTCACCCTAATCCCTAACCGTATACCCGAACCCTAACCCTAAGGCTATCCCTAACCCTAACCCTAAGGCTATCCCTAACCCTAACCCTAACACTAACCTGAACCCCTAAGCCCTAGCGATAACACTAACCCTAACCCAAAACCTAAACCCTAACACCAAAGACTAACCCTAACCTTAAACGTAACTCTCACCCTAACTCTAACACTAACCCTAAACCTAATCATAAACCTAACCCTAACCCTAAACCAAACCTAACCATGACAAGAACCACAATGCCTAACCAGAACCCTGAACCAAACACTAACCCTAAACTACACCTCTAACCCCTAACACCTTACCATAACCATAATCCTAACCCTACCCAACCCTAACCCTAAACCTAACCCTCATGCCAACCATAACACCTAACATAAACCGTAACCCTAACCCTAACCGTAACACTAAACTTAGCCCTAACCTAAAATCTAACCGTAACCCTAAAACTAAACAGAACTCGTAAACTTAACCCTAACCCTATAAAAAATACATAACCTTAACACTAACCTGAAAACGAACCCTAACCTTAGCCATAACCCTACCCCTCACCCTATCTTAAACTTCACCCTATCCCTAACCTAAAGCTAACCCTAACTTTAACCCAAACCCTACCCCTAAACCTAACCCTAACCTTGGCCCACCTGTAACCCTAAACCTAACCCTTAAAATAACTCTGACCCGAAACCTCACCCTAAACCTAATCCTAATCCTAACCCTGACCCTAACCCTAACCTAAACTTAACCCTAACTTTAAGCCTACCATAAACTTAAACCTAACCCTAACCCCTGACCCTAACTCTAACCCTAACCCTAGCCCCAACTCTAACCCTAACGGTAACACTTACCAAAAACAATCACGTTAATTGTAAACTTAACTCTAACTCTTACCCTAACCCTAAATTTAAGCCTAAATATAAACCTATCCTAAACCTAACCAAAACACTAACCCCTTACCCTAACTCTAAACCTAATCCTTAGCCTAAAACTAACCTTAACCCTAAACCTAACCATAACCACTAACCTTTACTCTAACCCTAACCATAAACCGAACCCTCACCCTTAACCAAAATTTCACCCTAACCATAACCCTAAACCTACCCTAACTTCGTTCAAACCCTAACCCTAAGCAAAACTAACACTAACACTAAATCTAACCCAAACCCTAAACCTAAACCTAACCCTAACACTGACCCTAACCTGAACCCTAACCTCTAACCCTAACCCTCACGCTTAACATAAACTTCACCCTAACTCTAACCCTAAAACTAAACATAACACTAAATCTCCCCCAACCCTGACCCTAACCCTAATCCTAACCATAAACCTAACCCTAACCCTAAACTTAACCCTAACCCTGACCCTAACCCTAATCCTATCCCTAAAACTTATCCTACACACTCAGCTTAAATGGAAACCTAGCACTAACCCTCACCCTAACATCTAACCTAACCCTATCTCTAACCTTCACCTAGCCCTAAACCTAACCATGACTTAACCCGAACACTTACCCTAACCCTAACTCTAAACCTAACCTTGTTCCTAAACTTAAACCTAACCTTAACCCTAACCCTAACCCCCAAAGCTTATCCTAAGCTCAAACCTCACCCTTAACTTAAACTTCACCCTAAATCTAAACCTAAACCGAACTCTAACCCTAACCCTAAACCTCACCCTAACATTAACCCAAACACCTAACCCTAACCCTCATCCTTAACGTAAACTTCACCCTAAACCTAAGCCTAACCCTAACCTTAAAACTATACCTAAACCTAAACTATCCACTAACTCTAGCCCTAAGCCTAAACCTAACCTAACCCTAACCCTAACTGTGACACACTAAAACATCAGCTCTACTGTAAAGCTAACACTAACCCTCACACGAAACCCTAACCCTTTCCCTAACCCTATCCCTCAACCTAACCCTAACCCTGACCTAAACCTAAAACTTACCCTAACCCTAAACTTAACCCTAACCATAACTCTACCCTAACCCTAACCCTAAACCTAACAATAACTCTAAACTTGACCCTAACCCTAACTCTAAACACTAGCACTAACTCTAAACCTAACCATAGCCCTAACCTAGCCCTACCCTTTACCATAAACCTAGCCTTAACCCTAACCTGACCCCTACCCTAACCCTAACCTTAACCCTAACTCTCACCTTAACCCTAACCCCCGCTATTAACTGAAACTTCACCCTGACCCTAACTCTAACTCTAACCCTAACCGTAAAAATTACCCTAAAACCTCACCTTAACTGTAAACCTAAACCTAACCCTCACCATAACCCCAACCCTCACCCTAACCCCTAAGCGTATTCCCAACCCTAAACCTAATGCTATCCCTAACCCTAAACCTAACACGAACAGTAACCCTAATCTAACACTAACCCAAACATTAACCCTAAACTTAACCCTTCCCTAACTATAAACCTAACCCTAACACCCTAAACCTAACCTCTAACACTAACAATAATCCGAACCCTAATCCTAGCCCTTATCCTAACCCTCACCCTTAACCTAAGCTTCACACTAACCCTAAACCTAAACCTAAACCGAATCTAAACATAACCACTAACCCTAACCTGAACCCTAAACCTAACCTTAACACTAACCTGAACACAAACAAAAAGTATAGCCCTAACCCTAAAAATAACCCTCACCTTATCTTAAATTTCATCCAAACCCTAATACTAACCTTAGTCCTAAACCTAAACATAACCCAAACCCTAATATTAAATCTAACTCTAAACATAATGCTAGTCCACCTGTAACCCTAAACATAACCCTTAAAATAGCCCTGAACCTAAACCTGAACCTAATCTTAACGCTACACCTACTCCTAACCCTAACCCTAACTCTAACCTTGACCCTAAATAGAACACTAACACTAACTCTAAACCTGAACCTAAACCTAAATCTTACCCTACACATAACCCTAACCCTAAACCCAACCCTAACTCTAATGCTAACCCTAATCCTAACACTTACCCTAAAGCCTTACCTTAACTGTAAAACTAACCGTAACCTTCACCCTAATCCCTAACCGTATACCCGAACCCTAACCCTAAGGCTATCCCTAACCCTAACCCTAAGGCTATCCCTAACCCTAACCCTAACACTAACCTGAACCCCTAAGCCCTAGCGATAACACTAACCCTAACCCAAAACCTAAACCCTAACACCAAAGACTAACCCTAACCTTAAACGTAACTCTCACCCTAACTCTAACACTAACCCTAAACCTAATCATAAACCTAACCCTAACCCTAAACCAAACCTAACCATGACAAGAACCACAATGCCTAACCAGAACCCTGAACCAAACACTAACCCTAAACTACACCTCTAACCCCTAACACCTTACCATAACCATAATCCTAACCCTACCCAACCCTAACCCTAAACCTAACCCTCATGCCAACCATAACACCTAACATAAACCGTAACCCTAACCCTAACCGTAACACCAAACTTAGCCCTAACCTAAAATCTAACCGTAACCCTAAAACTAAACAGAACTCGTAAACTTAACCCTAACCCTATAAAAAATACATAACCTTAACACTAACCTGAAAACGAACCCTAACCTTAGCCATAACCCTACCCCTCACCCTATCTTAAACTTCACCCTATCCCTAACCTAAAGCTAACCCTAACTTTAACCCAAACCCTACCCCTAAACCTAACCCTAACCTTGGCCCACCTGTAACCCTAAACCTAACCCTTAAAATAACTCTGACCCGAAACCTCACCCTAAACCTAATCCTAATCCTAACCCTGACCCTAACCCTAACCTAAACTTAACCCTAACTTTAAGCCTACCATAAACTTAAACCTAACCCTAACCCCTGACCCTAACTCTAACCCTAACCCTAGCCCCAACTCTAACCCTAACGGTAACACTTACCAAAAACAATCACGTTAATTGTAAACTTAACTCTAACTCTTACCCTAACCCTAAATTTAAGCCTAAATATAAACCTATCCTAAACCTAACCAAAACACTAACCCCTTACCCTAACTCTAAACCTAATCCTTAGCCTAAAACTAACCTTAACCCTAAACCTAACCATAACCACTAACCTTTACTCTAACCCTAACCATAAACCGAACCCTCACCCTTAACCAAAATTTCACCCTAACCATAACCCTAAACCTACCCTAACTTCGTTCAAACCCTAACCCTCAGCAAAACTAACACTAACACTAAATCTAACCCAAACCCTAAACCTAAACCTAACCCTAACACTGACCCTAACCTGAACCCTAACCTCTAACCCTAACCCTCACGCTTAACATAAACTTCACCCTAACTCTAACCCTAAAACTAAACATAACACTAAATCTCCCCCAACCCTGACCCTAACCCTAATCCTAACCATAAACCTAACCCTAACCCTAAACTTAACCCTAACCCTGACCCTAACCCTAATCCTATCCCTAAAACTTATCCTACACACTCAGCTTAAATGGAAACCTAGCACTAACCCTCACCCTAACATCTAACCTAACCCTATCTCTAACCTTCACCTAGCCCTAAACCTAACCATGACTTAACCCGAACACTTACCCTAACCCTAACTCTAAACCTAACCTTGTTCCTAAACTTAAACCTAACCTTAACCCTAACCCTAACCCCCAAAGCTTATCCTAAGCTCAAACCTCACCCTTAACTTAAACTTCACCCTAAATCTAAACCTAAACCGAACTCTAACCCTAACCCTAAACCTCACCCTAACATTAACCCAAACACCTAACCCTAACCCTCATCCTTAACGTAAACTTCACCCTAAACCTAAGCCTAACCCTAACCTTAAAACTATACCTAAACCTAAACTATCCACTAACTCTAGCCCTAAGCCTAAACCTAACCTAACCCTAACCCTAACTGTGACACACTAAAACATCAGCTCTACTGTAAAGCTAACACTAACCCTCACACGAAACCCTAACCCTTTCCCTAACCCTATCCCTCAACCTAACCCTAAACCTGACCTAAACCTAAAACTTACCCTAACCCTAAACTTAACCCTAACCATAACTCTACCCTAACCCTAACCCTAAACCTAACAATAACTCTAAACTTGACCCTAACCCTAACTCTAAACACTAGCACTAACTCTAAACCTAACCATAGCCCTAACCTAGCCCTACCCTTTACCATAAACCTAGCCTTAACCCTAACCTGACCCCTACCCTAACCCTAACCTTAACCCTAACTCTCACCTTAACCCTAACCCCCGCTATTAACTGAAACTTCACCCTGACCCTAACTCTAACTCTAACCCTAACCGTAAAAATTACCCTAAAACCTCACCTTAACTGTAAACCTAAACCTAACCCTCACCATAACCCCAACCCTCACCCTAACCCCTAAGCGTATTCCCAACCCTAAACCTAATGCTATCCCTAACCCTAAACCTAACACGAACAGTAACCCTAATCTAACACTAACCCAAACATTAACCCTAAACTTAACCCTTCCCTAACTATAAACCTAACCCTAACACCCTAAACCTAACCTCTAACACTAACAATAATCCGAACCCTAATCCTAGCCCTTATCCTAACCCTCACCCTTAACCTAAGCTTCACACTAACCCTAAACCTAAACCTAAACCGAATCTAAACATAACCACTAACCCTAACCTGAACCCTAAACCTAACCTTAACACTAACCTGAACACAAAACAAAAAGTATAGCCCTAACCCTAAAAATAACCCTCACCTTATCTTAAATTTCATCCAAACCCTAATACTAACCTTAGTCCTAAACCTAAACATAACCCAAACCCTAATATTAAATCTAACTCTAAACATAATGCTAGTCCACCTGTAACCCTAAACATAACCCTTAAAATAGCCCTGAACCTAAACCTGAACCTAATCTTAACGCTACACCTACTCCTAACCCTAACCCTAACTCTAACCTTGACCCTAAATAGAACACTAACACTAACTCTAAACCTGAACCTAAACCTAAATCTTACCCTACACATAACCCTAACCCTAAACCCAACCCTAACTCTAATGCTAACCCTAATCCTAACACTTACCCTAAAGCCTTACCTTAACTGTAAAACTAACCGTAACCTTCACCCTAATCCCTAACCGTATACCCGAACCCTAACCCTAAGGCTATCCCTAACCCTAACCCTAAGGCTATCCCTAACCCTAACCCTAACACTAACCTGAACCCCTAAGCCCTAGCGATAACACTAACCCTAACCCAAAACCTAAACCCTAACACCAAAGACTAACCCTAACCTTAAACGTAACTCTCACCCTAACTCTAACACTAACCCTAAACCTAATCATAAACCTAACCCTAACCCTAAACCAAACCTAACCATGACAAGAACCACAATGCCTAACCAGAACCCTGAACCAAACACTAACCCTAAACTACACCTCTAACCCCTAACACCTTACCATAACCATAATCCTAACCCTACCCAACCCTAACCCTAAACCTAAACCTAACCCTCATGCCAACCATAACACCTAACATAAACCGTAACCCTAACCCTAACCGTAACACTAAACTTAGCCCTAACCTAAAATCTAACCGTAACCCTAAAACTAAACAGAACTCGTAAACTTAACCCTAACCCTATAAAAAATACATAACCTTAACACTAACCTGAAAACGAACCCTAACCTTAGCCATAACCCTACCCCTCACCCTATCTTAAACTTCACCCTATCCCTAACCTAAAGCTAACCCTAACTTTAACCCAAACCCTACCCCTAAACCTAACCTTAACCTTGGCCCACCTGTAACCCTAAACCTAACCCTTAAAATAACTCTGACCCGAAACCTCACCCTAAACCTAATCCTAATCCTAACCCTGACCCTAACCCTAACCTAAACTTAACCCTAACTTTAAGCCTACCATAAACTTAAACCTAACCCTAACCCCTGACCCTAACTCTAACCCTAACCCTAGCCCCAACTCTAACCCTAACGGTAACACTTACCAAAAACAATCACGTTAATTGTAAACTTAACTCTAACTCTTACCCTAACCCTAAATTTAAGCCTAAATATAAACCTATCCTAAACCTAACCAAAACACTAACCCCTTACCCTAACTCTAAACCTAATCCTTAGCCTAAAACTAACCTTAACCCTAAACCTAACCATAACCACTAACCTTTACTCTAACCCTAACCATAAACCGAACCCTCACCCTTAACCAAAATTTCACCCTAACCATAACCCTAAACCTACCCTAACTTCGTTCAAACCCTAACCCTCAGCAAAACTAACACTAACACTAAATCTAACCCAAACCCTAAACCTAAACCTAACCCTAACACTGACCCTAACCTGAACCCTAACCTCTAACCCTAACCCTCACGCTTAACATAAACTTCACCCTAACTCTAACCCTAAAACTAAACATAACACTAAATCTCCCCCAACCCTGACCCTAACCCTAATCCTAACCATAAACCTAACCCTAACCCTAAACTTAACCCTAACCCTGACCCTAACCCTAATCCTATCCCTAAAACTTATCCTACACACTCAGCTTAAATGGAAACCTAGCACTAACCCTCACCCTAACATCTAACCTAACCCTATCTCTAACCTTCACCTAGCCCTAAACCTAACCATGACTTAACCCGAACACTTACCCTAACCCTAACTCTAAACCTAACCTTGTTCCTAAACTTAAACCTAACCTTAACCCTAACCCTAACCCCCAAAGCTTATCCTAAGCTCAAACCTCACCCTTAACTTAAACTTCACCCTAAATCTAAACCTAAACCGAACTCTAACCCTAACCCTAAACCTCACCCTAACATTAACCCAAACACCTAACCCTAACCCTCATCCTTAACGTAAACTTCACCCTAAACCTAAGCCTAACCCTAACCTTAAAACTATACCTAAACCTAAACTATCCACTAACTCTAGCCCTAAGCCTAAACCTAACCTAACCCTAACCCTAACTGTGACACACTAAAACATCAGCTCTACTGTAAAGCTAACACTAACCCTCACACGAAACCCTAACCCTTTCCCTAACCCTATCCCTCAACCTAACCCTAACCCTGACCTAAACCTAAAACTTACCCTAACCCTAAACTTAACCCTAACCATAACTCTACCCTAACCCTAACCCTAAACCTAACAATAACTCTAAACTTGACCCTAACCCTAACTCTAAACACTAGCACTAACTCTAAACCTAACCATAGCCCTAACCTAGCCCTACCCTTTACCATAAACCTAGCCTTAACCCTAACCTGACCCCTACCCTAACCCTAACCTTAACCCTAACTCTCACCTTAACCCTAACCCCCACTATTAACTGAAACTTCACCCTGACCCTAACTCTAACTCTAACCCTAACCGTAAAAATTACCCTAAAACCTCACCTTAACTGTAAACCTAAACCTAACCCTCACCATAACCCCAACCCTCACCCTAACCCCTAAGCGTATTCCCAACCCTAAACCTAATGCTATCCCTAACCCTAAACCTAACACGAACAGTAACCCTAATCTAACACTAACCCAAACATTAACCCTAAACTTAACCCTTCCCTAACTATAAACCTAACCCTAACACCCTAAACCTAACCTCTAACACTAACAATAATCCGAACCCTAATCCTAGCCCTTATCCTAACCCTCACCCTTAACCTAAGCTTCACACTAACCCTAAACCTAAACCTAAACCGAATCTAAACATAACCACTAACCCTAACCTGAACCCTAAACCTAACCTTAACACTAACCTGAACACAAAACAAAAAGTATAGCCCTAACCCTAAAAATAACCCTCACCTTATCTTAAATTTCATCCAAACCCTAATACTAACCTTAGTCCTAAACCTAAACATAACCCAAACCCTAATATTAAATCTAACTCTAAACATAATGCTAGTCCACCTGTAACCCTAAACATAACCCTTAAAATAGCCCTGAACCTAAACCTGAACCTAATCTTAACGCTACACCTACTCCTAACCCTAACCCTAACTCTAACCTTGACCCTAAATAGAACACTAACACTAACTCTAAACCTGAACCTAAACCTAAATCTTACCCTACACATAACCCTAACCCTAAACCCAACCCTAACTCTAATGCTAACCCTAATCCTAACACTTACCCTAAAGCCTTACCTTAACTGTAAAACTAACCGTAACCTTCACCCTAATCCCTAACCGTATACCCGAACCCTAACCCTAAGGCTATCCCTAACCCTAACCCTAAGGCTATCCCTAACCCTAACCCTAACACTAACCTGAACCCCTAAGCCCTAGCGATAACACTAACCCTAACCCAAAACCTAAACCCTAACACCAAAGACTAACCCTAACCTTAAACGTAACTCTCACCCTAACTCTAACACTAACCCTAAACCTAATCATAAACCTAACCCTAACCCTAAACCAAACCTAACCATGACAAGAACCACAATGCCTAACCAGAACCCTGAACCAAACACTAACCCTAAACTACACCTCTAACCCCTAACACCTTACCATAACCATAATCCTAACCCTACCCAACCCTAACCCTAAACCTAAACCTAACCCTCATGCCAACCATAACACCTAACATAAACCGTAACCCTAACCCTAACCGTAACACTAAACTTAGCCCTAACCTAAAATCTAACCGTAACCCTAAAACTAAACAGAACTCGTAAACTTAACCCTAACCCTATAAAAAATACATAACCTTAACACTAACCTGAAAACGAACCCTAACCTTAGCCATAACCCTACCCCTCACCCTATCTTAAACTTCACCCTATCCCTAACCTAAAGCTAACCCTAACTTTAACCCAAACCCTACCCCTAAACCTAACCTTAACCTTGGCCCACCTGTAACCCTAAACCTAACCCTTAAAATAACTCTGACCCGAAACCTCACCCTAAACCTAATCCTAATCCTAACCCTGACCCTAACCCTAACCTAAACTTAACCCTAACTTTAAGCCTACCATAAACTTAAACCTAACCCTAACCCCTGACCCTAACTCTAACCCTAACCCTAGCCCCAACTCTAACCCTAACGGTAACACTTACCAAAAACAATCACGTTAATTGTAAACTTAACTCTAACTCTTACCCTAACCCTAAATTTAAGCCTAAATATAAACCTATCCTAAACCTAACCAAAACACTAACCCCTTACCCTAACTCTAAACCTAATCCTTAGCCTAAAACTAACCTTAACCCTAAACCTAACCATAACCACTAACCTTTACTCTAACCCTAACCATAAACCGAACCCTCACCCTTAACCAAAATTTCACCCTAACCATAACCCTAAACCTACCCTAACTTCGTTCAAACCCTAACCCTCAGCAAAACTAACACTAACACTAAATCTAACCCAAACCCTAAACCTAAACCTAACCCTAACACTGACCCTAACCTGAACCCTAACCTCTAACCCTAACCCTCACGCTTAACATAAACTTCACCCTAACTCTAACCCTAAAACTAAACATAACACTAAATCTCCCCCAACCCTGACCCTAACCCTAATCCTAACCATAAACCTAACCCTAACCCTAAACTTAACCCTAACCCTGACCCTAACCCTAATCCTATCCCTAAAACTTATCCTACACACTCAGCTTAAATGGAAACCTAGCACTAACCCTCACCCTAACATCTAACCTAACCCTATCTCTAACCTTCACCTAGCCCTAAACCTAACCATGACTTAACCCGAACACTTACCCTAACCCTAACTCTAAACCTAACCTTGTTCCTAAACTTAAACCTAACCTTAACCCTAACCCTAACCCCCAAAGCTTATCCTAAGCTCAAACCTCACCCTTAACTTAAACTTCACCCTAAATCTAAACCTAAACCGAACTCTAACCCTAACCCTAAACCTCACCCTAACATTAACCCAAACACCTAACCCTAACCCTCATCCTTAACGTAAACTTCACCCTAAACCTAAGCCTAACCCTAACCTTAAAACTATACCTAAACCTAAACTATCCACTAACTCTAGCCCTAAGCCTAAACCTAACCTAACCCTAACCCTAACTGTGACACACTAAAACATCAGCTCTACTGTAAAGCTAACACTAACCCTCACACGAAACCCTAACCCTTTCCCTAACCCTATCCCTCAACCTAACCCTAACCCTGACCTAAACCTAAAACTTACCCTAACCCTAAACTTAACCCTAACCATAACTCTACCCTAACCCTAACCCTAAACCTAACAATAACTCTAAACTTGACCCTAACCCTAACTCTAAACACTAGCACTAACTCTAAACCTAACCATAGCCCTAACCTAGCCCTACCCTTTACCATAAACCTAGCCTTAACCCTAACCTGACCCCTACCCTAACCCTAACCTTAACCCTAACTCTCACCTTAACCCTAACCCCCACTATTAACTGAAACTTCACCCTGACCCTAACTCTAACTCTAACCCTAACCGTAAAAATTACCCTAAAACCTCACCTTAACTGTAAACCTAAACCTAACCCTCACCATAACCCCAACCCTCACCCTAACCCCTAAGCGTATTCCCAACCCTAAACCTAATGCTATCCCTAACCCTAAACCTAACACGAACAGTAACCCTAATCTAACACTAACCCAAACATTAACCCTAAACTTAACCCTTCCCTAACTATAAACCTAACCCTAACACCCTAAACCTAACCTCTAACACTAACAATAATCCGAACCCTAATCCTAGCCCTTATCCTAACCCTCACCCTTAACCTAAGCTTCACACTAACCCTAAACCTAAACCTAAACCGAATCTAAACATAACCACTAACCCTAACCTGAACCCTAAACCTAACCTTAACACTAACCTGAACACAAAACAAAAAGTATAGCCCTAACCCTAAAAATAACCCTCACCTTATCTTAAATTTCATCCAAACCCTAATACTAACCTTAGTCCTAAACCTAAACATAACCCAAACCCTAATATTAAATCTAACTCTAAACATAATGCTAGTCCACCTGTAACCCTAAACATAACCCTTAAAATAGCCCTGAACCTAAACCTGAACCTAATCTTAACGCTACACCTACTCCTAACCCTAACCCTAACTCTAACCTTGACCCTAAATAGAACACTAACACTAACTCTAAACCTGAACCTAAACCTAAATCTTACCCTACACATAACCCTAACCCTAAACCCAACCCTAACTCTAATGCTAACCCTAATCCTAACACTTACCCTAAAGCCTTACCTTAACTGTAAAACTAACCGTAACCTTCACCCTAATCCCTAACCGTATACCCGAACCCTAACCCTAAGGCTATCCCTAACCCTAACCCTAAGGCTATCCCTAACCCTAACCCTAACACTAACCTGAACCCCTAAGCCCTAGCGATAACACTAACCCTAACCCAAAACCTAAACCCTAACACCAAAGACTAACCCTAACCTTAAACGTAACTCTCACCCTAACTCTAACACTAACCCTAAACCTAATCATAAACCTAACCCTAACCCTAAACCAAACCTAACCATGACAAGAACCACAATGCCTAACCAGAACCCTGAACCAAACACTAACCCTAAACTACACCTCTAACCCCTAACACCTTACCATAACCATAATCCTAACCCTACCCAACCCTAACCCTAAACCTAAACCTAACCCTCATGCCAACCATAACACCTAACATAAACCGTAACCCTAACCCTAACCGTAACACTAAACTTAGCCCTAACCTAAAATCTAACCGTAACCCTAAAACTAAACAGAACTCGTAAACTTAACCCTAACCCTATAAAAAATACATAACCTTAACACTAACCTGAAAACGAACCCTAACCTTAGCCATAACCCTACCCCTCACCCTATCTTAAACTTCACCCTATCCCTAACCTAAAGCTAACCCTAACTTTAACCCAAACCCTACCCCTAAACCTAACCCTAACCTTGGCCCACCTGTAACCCTAAACCTAACCCTTAAAATAACTCTGACCCGAAACCTCACCCTAAACCTAATCCTAATCCTAACCCTGACCCTAACCCTAACCTAAACTTAACCCTAACTTTAAGCCTACCATAAACTTAAACCTAACCCTAACCCCTGACCCTAACTCTAACCCTAACCCTAGCCCCAACTCTAACCCTAACGGTAACACTTACCAAAAACAATCACGTTAATTGTAAACTTAACTCTAACTCTTACCCTAACCCTAAATTTAAGCCTAAATATAAACCTATCCTAAACCTAACCAAAACACTAACCCCTTACCCTAACTCTAAACCTAATCCTTAGCCTAAAACTAACCTTAACCCTAAACCTAACCATAACCACTAACCTTTACTCTAACCCTAACCATAAACCGAACCCTCACCCTTAACCAAAATTTCACCCTAACCATAACCCTAAACCTACCCTAACTTCGTTCAAACCCTAACCCTCAGCAAAACTAACACTAACACTAAATCTAACCCAAACCCTAAACCTAAACCTAACCCTAACACTGACCCTAACCTGAACCCTAACCTCTAACCCTAACCCTCACGCTTAACATAAACTTCACCCTAACTCTAACCCTAAAACTAAACATAACACTAAATCTCCCCCAACCCTGACCCTAACCCTAATCCTAACCATAAACCTAACCCTAACCCTAAACTTAACCCTAACCCTGACCCTAACCCTAATCCTATCCCTAAAACTTATCCTACACACTCAGCTTAAATGGAAACCTAGCACTAACCCTCACCCTAACATCTAACCTAACCCTATCTCTAACCTTCACCTAGCCCTAAACCTAACCATGACTTAACCCGAACACTTACCCTAACCCTAACTCTAAACCTAACCTTGTTCCTAAACTTAAACCTAACCTTAACCCTAACCCTAACCCCCAAAGCTTATCCTAAGCTCAAACCTCACCCTTAACTTAAACTTCACCCTAAATCTAAACCTAAACCGAACTCTAACCCTAACCCTAAACCTCACCCTAACATTAACCCAAACACCTAACCCTAACCCTCATCCTTAACGTAAACTTCACCCTAAACCTAAGCCTAACCCTAACCTTAAAACTATACCTAAACCTAAACTATCCACTAACTCTAGCCCTAAGCCTAAACCTAACCTAACCCTAACCCTAACTGTGACACACTAAAACATCAGCTCTACTGTAAAGCTAACACTAACCCTCACACGAAACCCTAACCCTTTCCCTAACCCTATCCCTCAACCTAACCCTAACCCTGACCTAAACCTAAAACTTACCCTAACCCTAAACTTAACCCTAACCATAACTCTACCCTAACCCTAACCCTAAACCTAACAATAACTCTAAACTTGACCCTAACCCTAACTCTAAACACTAGCACTAACTCTAAACCTAACCATAGCCCTAACCTAGCCCTACCCTTTACCATAAACCTAGCCTTAACCCTAACCTGACCCCTACCCTAACCCTAACCTTAACCCTAACTCTCACCTTAACCCTAACCCCCACTATTAACTGAAACTTCACCCTGACCCTAACTCTAACTCTAACCCTAACCGTAAAAATTACCCTAAAACCTCACCTTAACTGTAAACCTAAACCTAACCCTCACCATAACCCCAACCCTCACCCTAACCCCTAAGCGTATTCCCAACCCTAAACCTAATGCTATCCCTAACCCTAAACCTAACACGAACAGTAACCCTAATCTAACACTAACCCAAACATTAACCCTAAACTTAACCCTTCCCTAACTATAAACCTAACCCTAACACCCTAAACCTAACCTCTAACACTAACAATAATCCGAACCCTAATCCTAGCCCTTATCCTAACCCTCACCCTTAACCTAAGCTTCACACTAACCCTAAACCTAAACCTAAACCGAATCTAAACATAACCACTAACCCTAACCTGAACCCTAAACCTAACCTTAACACTAACCTGAACACAAAACAAAAAGTATAGCCCTAACCCTAAAAATAACCCTCACCTTATCTTAAATTTCATCCAAACCCTAATACTAACCTTAGTCCTAAACCTAAACATAACCCAAACCCTAATATTAAATCTAACTCTAAACATAATGCTAGTCCACCTGTAACCCTAAACATAACCCTTAAAATAGCCCTGAACCTAAACCTGAACCTAATCTTAACGCTACACCTACTCCTAACCCTAACCCTAACTCTAACCTTGACCCTAAATAGAACACTAACACTAACTCTAAACCTGAACCTAAACCTAAATCTTACCCTACACATAACCCTAACCCTAAACCCAACCCTAACTCTAATGCTAACCCTAATCCTAACACTTACCCTAAAGCCTTACCTTAACTGTAAAACTAACCGTAACCTTCACCCTAATCCCTAACCGTATACCCGAACCCTAACCCTAAGGCTATCCCTAACCCTAACCCTAAGGCTATCCCTAACCCTAACCCTAACACTAACCTGAACCCCTAAGCCCTAGCGATAACACTAACCCTAACCCAAAACCTAAACCCTAACACCAAAGACTAACCCTAACCTTAAACGTAACTCTCACCCTAACTCTAACACTAACCCTAAACCTAATCATAAACCTAACCCTAACCCTAAACCAAACCTAACCATGACAAGAACCACAATGCCTAACCAGAACCCTGAACCAAACACTAACCCTAAACTACACCTCTAACCCCTAACACCTTACCATAACCATAATCCTAACCCTACCCAACCCTAACCCTAAACCTAACCCTCATGCCAACCATAACACCTAACATAAACCGTAACCCTAACCCTAACCGTAACACTAAACTTAGCCCTAACCTAAAATCTAACCGTAACCCTAAAACTAAACAGAACTCGTAAACTTAACCCTAACCCTATAAAAAATACATAACCTTAACACTAACCTGAAAACGAACCCTAACCTTAGCCATAACCCTACCCCTCACCCTATCTTAAACTTCACCCTATCCCTAACCTAAAGCTAACCCTAACTTTAACCCAAACCCTACCCCTAAACCTAACCCTAACCTTGGCCCACCTGTAACCCTAAACCTAACCCTTAAAATAACTCTGACCCGAAACCTCACCCTAAACCTAATCCTAATCCTAACCCTGACCCTAACCCTAACCTAAACTTAACCCTAACTTTAAGCCTACCATAAACTTAAACCTAACCCTAACCCCTGACCCTAACTCTAACCCTAACCCTAGCCCCAACTCTAACCCTAACGGTAACACTTACCAAAAACAATCACGTTAATTGTAAACTTAACTCTAACTCTTACCCTAACCCTAAATTTAAGCCTAAATATAAACCTATCCTACACCTAACCAAAACACTAACCCCTTACCCTAACTCTAAACCTAATCCTTAGCCTAAAACTAACCTTAACCCTAAACCTAACCATAACCACTAACCTTTACTCTAACCCTAACCATAAACCGAACCCTCACCCTTAACCAAAATTTCACCCTAACCATAACCCTAAACCTACCCTAACTTCGTTCAAACCCTAACCCTCAGCAAAACTAACACTAACACTAAATCTAACCCAAACCCTAAACCTAAACCTAACCCTAACACTGACCCTAACCTGAACCCTAACCTCTAACCCTAACCCTCACGCTTAACATAAACTTCACCCTAACTCTAACCCTAAAACTAAACATAACACTAAATCTCCCCCAACCCTGACCCTAACCCTAATCCTAACCATAAACCTAACCCTAACCCTAAACTTAACCCTAACCCTGACCCTAACCCTAATCCTATCCCTAAAACTTATCCTACACACTCAGCTTAAATGGAAACCTAGCACTAACCCTCACCCTAACATCTAACCTAACCCTATCTCTAACCTTCACCTAGCCCTAAACCTAACCATGACTTAACCCGAACACTTACCCTAACCCTAACTCTAAACCTAACCTTGTTCCTAAACTTAAACCTAACCTTAACCCTAACCCTAACCCCCAAAGCTTATCCTAAGCTCAAACCTCACCCTTAACTTAAACTTCACCCTAAATCTAAACCTAAACCGAACTCTAACCCTAACCCTAAACCTCACCCTAACATTAACCCAAACACCTAACCCTAACCCTCATCCTTAACGTAAACTTCACCCTAAACCTAAGCCTAACCCTAACCTTAAAACTATACCTAAACCTAAACTATCCACTAACTCTAGCCCTAAGCCTAAACCTAACCTAACCCTAACCCTAACTGTGACACACTAAAACATCAGCTCTACTGTAAAGCTAACACTAACCCTCACACGAAACCCTAACCCTTTCCCTAACCCTATCCCTCAACCTAACCCTAACCCTGACCTAAACCTAAAACTTACCCTAACCCTAAACTTAACCCTAACCATAACTCTACCCTAACCCTAACCCTAAACCTAACAATAACTCTAAACTTGACCCTAACCCTAACTCTAAACACTAGCACTAACTCTAAACCTAACCATAGCCCTAACCTAGCCCTACCCTTTACCATAAACCTAGCCTTAACCCTAACCTGACCCCTACCCTAACCCTAACCTTAACCCTAACTCTCACCTTAACCCTAACCCCCACTATTAACTGAAACTTCACCCTGACCCTAACTCTAACTCTAACCCTAACCGTAAAAATTACCCTAAAACCTCACCTTAACTGTAAACCTAAACCTAACCCTCACCATAACCCCAACCCTCACCCTAACCCCTAAGCGTATTCCCAACCCTAAACCTAATGCTATCCCTAACCCTAAACCTAACACGAACAGTAACCCTAATCTAACACTAACCCAAACATTAACCCTAAACTTAACCCTTCCCTAACTATAAACCTAACCCTAACACCCTAAACCTAACCTCTAACACTAACAATAATCCGAACCCTAATCCTAGCCCTTATCCTAACCCTCACCCTTAACCTAAGCTTCACACTAACCCTAAACCTAAACCTAAACCGAATCTAAACATAACCACTAACCCTAACCTGAACCCTAAACCTAACCTTAACACTAACCTGAACACAAAACAAAAAGTATAGCCCTAACCCTAAAAATAACCCTCACCTTATCTTAAATTTCATCCAAACCCTAATACTAACCTTAGTCCTAAACCTAAACATAACCCAAACCCTAATATTAAATCTAACTCTAAACATAATGCTAGTCCACCTGTAACCCTAAACATAACCCTTAAAATAGCCCTGAACCTAAACCTGAACCTAATCTTAACGCTACACCTACTCCTAACCCTAACCCTAACTCTAACCTTGACCCTAAATAGAACACTAACACTAACTCTAAACCTGAACCTAAACCTAAATCTTACCCTACACATAACCCTAACCCTAAACCCAACCCTAACTCTAATGCTAACCCTAATCCTAACACTTACCCTAAAGCCTTACCTTAACTGTAAAACTAACCGTAACCTTCACCCTAATCCCTAACCGTATACCCGAACCCTAACCCTAAGGCTATCCCTAACCCTAACCCTAAGGCTATCCCTAACCCTAACCCTAACACTAACCTGAACCCCTAAGCCCTAGCGATAACACTAACCCTAACCCAAAACCTAAACCCTAACACCAAAGACTAACCCTAACCTTAAACGTAACTCTCACCCTAACTCTAACACTAACCCTAAACCTAATCATAAACCTAACCCTAACCCTAAACCAAACCTAACCATGACAAGAACCACAATGCCTAACCAGAACCCTGAACCAAACACTAACCCTAAACTACACCTCTAACCCCTAACACCTTACCATAACCATAATCCTAACCCTACCCAACCCTAACCCTAAACCTAACCCTCATGCCAACCATAACACCTAACATAAACCGTAACCCTAACCCTAACCGTAACACTAAACTTAGCCCTAACCTAAAATCTAACCGTAACCCTAAAACTAAACAGAACTCGTAAACTTAACCCTAACCCTATAAAAAATACATAACCTTAACACTAACCTGAAAACGAACCCTAACCTTAGCCATAACCCTACCCCTCACCCTATCTTAAACTTCACCCTATCCCTAACCTAAAGCTAACCCTAACTTTAACCCAAACCCTACCCCTAAACCTAACCCTAACCTTGGCCCACCTGTAACCCTAAACCTAACCCTTAAAATAACTCTGACCCGAAACCTCACCCTAAACCTAATCCTAATCCTAACCCTGACCCTAACCCTAACCTAAACTTAACCCTAACTTTAAGCCTACCATAAACTTAAACCTAACCCTAACCCCTGACCCTAACTCTAACCCTAACCCTAGCCCCAACTCTAACCCTAACGGTAACACTTACCAAAAACAATCACGTTAATTGTAAACTTAACTCTAACTCTTACCCTAACCCTAAATTTAAGCCTAAATATAAACCTATCCTACACCTAACCAAAACACTAACCCCTTACCCTAACTCTAAACCTAATCCTTAGCCTAAAACTAACCTTAACCCTAAACCTAACCATAACCACTAACCTTTACTCTAACCCTAACCATAAACCGAACCCTCACCCTTAACCAAAATTTCACCCTAACCATAACCCTAAACCTACCCTAACTTCGTTCAAACCCTAACCCTCAGCAAAACTAACACTAACACTAAATCTAACCCAAACCCTAAACCTAAACCTAACCCTAACACTGACCCTAACCTGAACCCTAACCTCTAACCCTAACCCTCACGCTTAACATAAACTTCACCCTAACTCTAACCCTAAAACTAAACATAACACTAAATCTCCCCCAACCCTGACCCTAACCCTAATCCTAACCATAAACCTAACCCTAACCCTAAACTTAACCCTAACCCTGACCCTAACCCTAATCCTATCCCTAAAACTTATCCTACACACTCAGCTTAAATGGAAACCTAGCACTAACCCTCACCCTAACATCTAACCTAACCCTATCTCTAACCTTCACCTAGCCCTAAACCTAACCATGACTTAACCCGAACACTTACCCTAACCCTAACTCTAAACCTAACCTTGTTCCTAAACTTAAACCTAACCTTAACCCTAACCCTAACCCCCAAAGCTTATCCTAAGCTCAAACCTCACCCTTAACTTAAACTTCACCCTAAATCTAAACCTAAACCGAACTCTAACCCTAACCCTAAACCTCACCCTAACATTAACCCAAACACCTAACCCTAACCCTCATCCTTAACGTAAACTTCACCCTAAACCTAAGCCTAACCCTAACCTTAAAACTATACCTAAACCTAAACTATCCACTAACTCTAGCCCTAAGCCTAAACCTAACCTAACCCTAACCCTAACTGTGACACACTAAAACATCAGCTCTACTGTAAAGCTAACACTAACCCTCACACGAAACCCTAACCCTTTCCCTAACCCTATCCCTCAACCTAACCCTAACCCTGACCGAAACCTAAAACTTACCCTAACCCTAAACTTAACCCTAACCATAACTCTACCCTAACCCTAACCCTAAACCTAACAATAACTCTAAACTTGACCCTAACCCTAACTCTAAACACTAGCACTAACTCTAAACCTAACCATAGCCCTAACCTAGCCCTACCCTTTACCATAAACCTAGCCTTAACCCTAACCTGACCCCTACCCTAACCCTAACCTTAACCCTAACTCTCACCTTAACCCTAACCCCCGCTATTAACTGAAACTTCACCCTGACCCTAACTCTAACTCTAACCCTAACCGTAAAAATTACCCTAAAACCTCACCTTAACTGTAAACCTAAACCTAACCCTCACCATAACCCCAACCCTCACCCTAACCCCTAAGCGTATTCCCAACCCTAAACCTAATGCTATCCCTAACCCTAAACCTAACACGAACAGTAACCCTAATCTAACACTAACCCAAACATTAACCCTAAACTTAACCCTTCCCTAACTATAAACCTAACCCTAACACCCTAAACCTAACCTCTAACACTAACAATAATCCGAACCCTAATCCTAGCCCTTATCCTAACCCTCACCCTTAACCTAAGCTTCACACTAACCCTAAACCTAAACCTAAACCGAATCTAAACATAACCACTAACCCTAACCTGAACCCTAAACCTAACCTTAACACTAACCTGAACACAAAACAAAAAGTATAGCCCTAACCCTAAAAATAACCCTCACCTTATCTTAAATTTCATCCAAACCCTAATACTAACCTTAGTCCTAAACCTAAACATAACCCAAACCCTAATATTAAATCTAACTCTAAACATAATGCTAGTCCACCTGTAACCCTAAACATAACCCTTAAAATAGCCCTGAACCTAAACCTGAACCTAATCTTAACGCTACACCTACTCCTAACCCTAACCCTAACTCTAACCTTGACCCTAAATAGAACACTAACACTAACTCTAAACCTGAACCTAAACCTAAATCTTACCCTACACATAACCCTAACCCTAAACCCAACCCTAACTCTAATGCTAACCCTAATCCTAACACTTACCCTAAAGCCTTACCTTAACTGTAAAACTAACCGTAACCTTCACCCTAATCCCTAACCGTATACCCGAACCCTAACCCTAAGGCTATCCCTAACCCTAACCCTAAGGCTATCCCTAACCCTAACCCTAACACTAACCTGAACCCCTAAGCCCTAGCGATAACACTAACCCTAACCCAAAACCTAAACCCTAACACCAAAGACTAACCCTAACCTTAAACGTAACTCTCACCCTAACTCTAACACTAACCCTAAACCTAATCATAAACCTAACCCTAACCCTAAACCAAACCTAACCATGACAAGAACCACAATGCCTAACCAGAACCCTGAACCAAACACTAACCCTAAACTACACCTCTAACCCCTAACACCTTACCATAACCATAATCCTAACCCTACCCAACCCTAACCCTAAACCTAACCCTCATGCCAACCATAACACCTAACATAAACCGTAACCCTAACCCTAACCGTAACACTAAACTTAGCCCTAACCTAAAATCTAACCGTAACCCTAAAACTAAACAGAACTCGTAAACTTAACCCTAACCCTATAAAAAATACATAACCTTAACACTAACCTGAAAACGAACCCTAACCTTAGCCATAACCCTACCCCTCACCCTATCTTAAACTTCACCCTATCCCTAACCTAAAGCTAACCCTAACTTTAACCCAAACCCTACCCCTAAACCTAACCCTAACCTTGGCCCACCTGTAACCCTAAACCTAACCCTTAAAATAACTCTGACCCGAAACCTCACCCTAAACCTAATCCTAATCCTAACCCTGACCCTAACCCTAACCTAAACTTAACCCTAACTTTAAGCCTACCATAAACTTAAACCTAACCCTAACCCCTGACCCTAACTCTAACCCTAACCCTAGCCCCAACTCTAACCCTAACGGTAACACTTACCAAAAACAATCACGTTAATTGTAAACTTAACTCTAACTCTTACCCTAACCCTAAATTTAAGCCTAAATATAAACCTATCCTACACCTAACCAAAACACTAACCCCTTACCCTAACTCTAAACCTAATCCTTAGCCTAAAACTAACCTTAACCCTAAACCTAACCATAACCACTAACCTTTACTCTAACCCTAACCATAAACCGAACCCTCACCCTTAACCAAAATTTCACCCTAACCATAACCCTAAACCTACCCTAACTTCGTTCAAACCCTAACCCTCAGCAAAACTAACACTAACACTAAATCTAACCCAAACCCTAAACCTAAACCTAACCCTAACACTGACCCTAACCTGAACCCTAACCTCTAACCCTAACCCTCACGCTTAACATAAACTTCACCCTAACTCTAACCCTAAAACTAAACATAACACTAAATCTCCCCCAACCCTGACCCTAACCCTAATCCTAACCATAAACCTAACCCTAACCCTAAACTTAACCCTAACCCTGACCCTAACCCTAATCCTATCCCTAAAACTTATCCTACACACTCAGCTTAAATGGAAACCTAGCACTAACCCTCACCCTAACATCTAACCTAACCCTATCTCTAACCTTCACCTAGCCCTAAACCTAACCATGACTTAACCCGAACACTTACCCTAACCCTAACTCTAAACCTAACCTTGTTCCTAAACTTAAACCTAACCTTAACCCTAACCCTAACCCCCAAAGCTTATCCTAAGCTCAAACCTCACCCTTAACTTAAACTTCACCCTAAATCTAAACCTAAACCGAACTCTAACCCTAACCCTAAACCTCACCCTAACATTAACCCAAACACCTAACCCTAACCCTCATCCTTAACGTAAACTTCACCCTAAACCTAAGCCTAACCCTAACCTTAAAACTATACCTAAACCTAAACTATCCACTAACTCTAGCCCTAAGCCTAAACCTAACCTAACCCTAACCCTAACTGTGACACACTAAAACATCAGCTCTACTGTAAAGCTAACACTAACCCTCACACGAAACCCTAACCCTTTCCCTAACCCTATCCCTCAACCTAACCCTAACCCTGACCGAAACCTAAAACTTACCCTAACCCTAAACTTAACCCTAACCATAACTCTACCCTAACCCTAACCCTAAACCTAACAATAACTCTAAACTTGACCCTAACCCTAACTCTAAACACTAGCACTAACTCTAAACCTAACCATAGCCCTAACCTAGCCCTACCCTTTACCATAAACCTAGCCTTAACCCTAACCTGACCCCTACCCTAACCCTAACCTTAACCCTAACTCTCACCTTAACCCTAACCCCCGCTATTAACTGAAACTTCACCCTGACCCTAACTCTAACTCTAACCCTAACCGTAAAAATTACCCTAAAACCTCACCTTAACTGTAAACCTAAACCTAACCCTCACCATAACCCCAACCCTCACCCTAACCCCTAAGCGTATTCCCAACCCTAAACCTAATGCTATCCCTAACCCTAAACCTAACACGAACAGTAACCCTAATCTAACACTAACCCAAACATTAACCCTAAACTTAACCCTTCCCTAACTATAAACCTAACCCTAACACCCTAAACCTAACCTCTAACACTAACAATAATCCGAACCCTAATCCTAGCCCTTATCCTAACCCTCACCCTTAACCTAAGCTTCACACTAACCCTAAACCTAAACCTAAACCGAATCTAAACATAACCACTAACCCTAACCTGAACCCTAAACCTAACCTTAACACTAACCTGAACACAAAACAAAAAGTATAGCCCTAACCCTAAAAATAACCCTCACCTTATCTTAAATTTCATCCAAACCCTAATACTAACCTTAGTCCTAAACCTAAACATAACCCAAACCCTAATATTAAATCTAACTCTAAACATAATGCTAGTCCACCTGTAACCCTAAACATAACCCTTAAAATAGCCCTGAACCTAAACCTGAACCTAATCTTAACGCTACACCTACTCCTAACCCTAACCCTAACTCTAACCTTGACCCTAAATAGAACACTAACACTAACTCTAAACCTGAACCTAAACCTAAATCTTACCCTACACATAACCCTAACCCTAAACCCAACCCTAACTCTAATGCTAACCCTAATCCTAACACTTACCCTAAAGCCTTACCTTAACTGTAAAACTAACCGTAACCTTCACCCTAATCCCTAACCGTATACCCGAACCCTAACCCTAAGGCTATCCCTAACCCTAACCCTAAGGCTATCCCTAACCCTAACCCTAACACTAACCTGAACCCCTAAGCCCTAGCGATAACACTAACCCTAACCCAAAACCTAAACCCTAACACCAAAGACTAACCCTAACCTTAAACGTAACTCTCACCCTAACTCTAACACTAACCCTAAACCTAATCATAAACCTAACCCTAACCCTAAACCAAACCTAACCATGACAAGAACCACAATGCCTAACCAGAACCCTGAACCAAACACTAACCCTAAACTACACCTCTAACCCCTAACACCTTACCATAACCATAATCCTAACCCTACCCAACCCTAACCCTAAACCTAACCCTCATGCCAACCATAACACCTAACATAAACCGTAACCCTAACCCTAACCGTAACACTAAACTTAGCCCTAACCTAAAATCTAACCGTAACCCTAAAACTAAACAGAACTCGTAAACTTAACCCTAACCCTATAAAAAATACATAACCTTAACACTAACCTGAAAACGAACCCTAACCTTAGCCATAACCCTACCCCTCACCCTATCTTAAACTTCACCCTATCCCTAACCTAAAGCTAACCCTAACTTTAACCCAAACCCTACCCCTAAACCTAACCCTAACCTTGGCCCACCTGTAACCCTAAACCTAACCCTTAAAATAACTCTGACCCGAAACCTCACCCTAAACCTAATCCTAATCCTAACCCTGACCCTAACCCTAACCTAAACTTAACCCTAACTTTAAGCCTACCATAAACTTAAACCTAACCCTAACCCCTGACCCTAACTCTAACCCTAACCCTAGCCCCAACTCTAACCCTAACGGTAACACTTACCAAAAACAATCACGTTAATTGTAAACTTAACTCTAACTCTTACCCTAACCCTAAATTTAAGCCTAAATATAAACCTATCCTACACCTAACCAAAACACTAACCCCTTACCCTAACTCTAAACCTAATCCTTAGCCTAAAACTAACCTTAACCCTAAACCT
The DNA here is from genome assembly GCF_024166365.1 of Elephas maximus indicus. Classification (NCBI taxonomy): domain Eukaryota; kingdom Metazoa; phylum Chordata; class Mammalia; order Proboscidea; family Elephantidae; genus Elephas; species Elephas maximus. The sequence goes on along the minus strand of NC_064840.1, from coordinate 36,710,539 downwards.
AACCATAACCACTAACCTTTACTCTAACCCTAACCATAAACCGAACCCTCACCCTTAACCAAAATTTCACCCTAACCATAACCCTAAACCTACCCTAACTTCGTTCAAACCCTAACCCTAAGCAAAACTAACACTAACACTAAATCTAACCCAAACCCTAAACCTAAACCTAACCCTAACACTGACCCTAACCTGAACCCTAACCTCTAACCCTAACCCTCACGCTTAACATAAACTTCACCCTAACTCTAACCCTAAAACTAAACATAACACTAAATCTCCCCCAACCCTGACCCTAACCCTAATCCTAACCATAAACCTAACCCTAACCCTAAACTTAACCCTAACCCTGACCCTAACCCTAATCCTATCCCTAAAACTTATCCTACACACTCAGCTTAAATGGAAACCTAGCACTAACCCTCACCCTAACATCTAACCTAACCCTATCTCTAACCTTCACCTAGCCCTAAACCTAACCATGACTTAACCCGAACACTTACCCTAACCCTAACTCTAAACCTAACCTTGTTCCTAAACTTAAACCTAACCTTAACCCTAACCCTAACCCCCAAAGCTTATCCTAAGCTCAAACCTCACCCTTAACTTAAACTTCACCCTAAATCTAAACCTAAACCGAACTCTAACCCTAACCCTAAACCTCACCCTAACATTAACCCAAACACCTAACCCTAACCCTCATCCTTAACGTAAACTTCACCCTAAACCTAAGCCTAACCCTAACCTTAAAACTATACCTAAACCTAAACTATCCACTAACTCTAGCCCTAAGCCTAAACCTAACCTAACCCTAACCCTAACTGTGACACACTAAAACATCAGCTCTACTGTAAAGCTAACACTAACCCTCACACGAAACCCTAACCCTTTCCCTAACCCTATCCCTCAACCTAACCCTAACCCTGACCTAAACCTAAAACTTACCCTAACCCTAAACTTAACCCTAACCATAACTCTACCCTAACCCTAACCCTAAACCTAACAATAACTCTAAACTTGACCCTAACCCTAACTCTAAACACTAGCACTAACTCTAAACCTAACCATAGCCCTAACCTAGCCCTACCCTTTACCATAAACCTAGCCTTAACCCTAACCTGACCCCTACCCTAACCCTAACCTTAACCCTAACTCTCACCTTAACCCTAACCCCCGCTATTAACTGAAACTTCACCCTGACCCTAACTCTAACTCTAACCCTAACCGTAAAAATTACCCTAAAACCTCACCTTAACTGTAAACCTAAACCTAACCCTCACCATAACCCCAACCCTCACCCTAACCCCTAAGCGTATTCCCAACCCTAAACCTAATGCTATCCCTAACCCTAAACCTAACACGAACAGTAACCCTAATCTAACACTAACCCAAACATTAACCCTAAACTTAACCCTTCCCTAACTATAAACCTAACCCTAACACCCTAAACCTAACCTCTAACACTAACAATAATCCGAACCCTAATCCTAGCCCTTATCCTAACCCTCACCCTTAACCTAAGCTTCACACTAACCCTAAACCTAAACCTAAACCGAATCTAAACATAACCACTAACCCTAACCTGAACCCTAAACCTAACCTTAACACTAACCTGAACACAAAACAAAAAGTATAGCCCTAACCCTAAAAATAACCCTCACCTTATCTTAAATTTCATCCAAACCCTAATACTAACCTTAGTCCTAAACCTAAACATAACCCAAACCCTAATATTAAATCTAACTCTAAACATAATGCTAGTCCACCTGTAACCCTAAACATAACCCTTAAAATAGCCCTGAACCTAAACCTGAACCTAATCTTAACGCTACACCTACTCCTAACCCTAACCCTAACTCTAACCTTGACCCTAAATAGAACACTAACACTAACTCTAAACCTGAACCTAAACCTAAATCTTACCCTACACATAACCCTAACCCTAAACCCAACCCTAACTCTAATGCTAACCCTAATCCTAACACTTACCCTAAAGCCTTACCTTAACTGTAAAACTAACCGTAACCTTCACCCTAATCCCTAACCGTATACCCGAACCCTAACCCTAAGGCTATCCCTAACCCTAACCCTAAGGCTATCCCTAACCCTAACCCTAACACTAACCTGAACCCCTAAGCCCTAGCGATAACACTAACCCTAACCCAAAACCTAAACCCTAACACCAAAGACTAACCCTAACCTTAAACGTAACTCTCACCCTAACTCTAACACTAACCCTAAACCTAATCATAAACCTAACCCTAACCCTAAACCAAACCTAACCATGACAAGAACCACAATGCCTAACCAGAACCCTGAACCAAACACTAACCCTAAACTACACCTCTAACCCCTAACACCTTACCATAACCATAATCCTAACCCTACCCAACCCTAACCCTAAACCTAACCCTCATGCCAACCATAACACCTAACATAAACCGTAACCCTAACCCTAACCGTAACACTAAACTTAGCCCTAACCTAAAATCTAACCGTAACCCTAAAACTAAACAGAACTCGTAAACTTAACCCTAACCCTATAAAAAATACATAACCTTAACACTAACCTGAAAACGAACCCTAACCTTAGCCATAACCCTACCCCTCACCCTATCTTAAACTTCACCCTATCCCTAACCTAAAGCTAACCCTAACTTTAACCCAAACCCTACCCCTAAACCTAACCCTAACCTTGGCCCACCTGTAACCCTAAACCTAACCCTTAAAATAACTCTGACCCGAAACCTCACCCTAAACCTAATCCTAATCCTAACCCTGACCCTAACCCTAACCTAAACTTAACCCTAACTTTAAGCCTACCATAAACTTAAACCTAACCCTAACCCCTGACCCTAACTCTAACCCTAACCCTAGCCCCAACTCTAACCCTAACGGTAACACTTACCAAAAACAATCACGTTAATTGTAAACTTAACTCTAACTCTTACCCTAACCCTAAATTTAAGCCTAAATATAAACCTATCCTACACCTAACCAAAACACTAACCCCTTACCCTAACTCTAAACCTAATCCTTAGCCTAAAACTAACCTTAACCCTAAACCTAACCATAACCACTAACCTTTACTCTAACCCTAACCATAAACCGAACCCTCACCCTTAACCAAAATTTCACCCTAACCATAACCCTAAACCTACCCTAACTTCGTTCAAACCCTAACCCTCAGCAAAACTAACACTAACACTAAATCTAACCCAAACCCTAAACCTAAACCTAACCCTAACACTGACCCTAACCTGAACCCTAACCTCTAACCCTAACCCTCACGCTTAACATAAACTTCACCCTAACTCTAACCCTAAAACTAAACATAACACTAAATCTCCCCCAACCCTGACCCTAACCCTAATCCTAACCATAAACCTAACCCTAACCCTAAACTTAACCCTAACCCTGACCCTAACCCTAATCCTATCCCTAAAACTTATCCTACACACTCAGCTTAAATGGAAACCTAGCACTAACCCTCACCCTAACATCTAACCTAACCCTATCTCTAACCTTCACCTAGCCCTAAACCTAACCATGACTTAACCCGAACACTTACCCTAACCCTAACTCTAAACCTAACCTTGTTCCTAAACTTAAACCTAACCTTAACCCTAACCCTAACCCCCAAAGCTTATCCTAAGCTCAAACCTCACCCTTAACTTAAACTTCACCCTAAATCTAAACCTAAACCGAACTCTAACCCTAACCCTAAACCTCACCCTAACATTAACCCAAACACCTAACCCTAACCCTCATCCTTAACGTAAACTTCACCCTAAACCTAAGCCTAACCCTAACCTTAAAACTATACCTAAACCTAAACTATCCACTAACTCTAGCCCTAAGCCTAAACCTAACCTAACCCTAACCCTAACTGTGACACACTAAAACATCAGCTCTACTGTAAAGCTAACACTAACCCTCACACGAAACCCTAACCCTTTCCCTAACCCTATCCCTCAACCTAACCCTAACCCTGACCTAAACCTAAAACTTACCCTAACCCTAAACTTAACCCTAACCATAACTCTACCCTAACCCTAACCCTAAACCTAACAATAACTCTAAACTTGACCCTAACCCTAACTCTAAACACTAGCACTAACTCTAAACCTAACCATAGCCCTAACCTAGCCCTACCCTTTACCATAAACCTAGCCTTAACCCTAACCTGACCCCTACCCTAACCCTAACCTTAACCCTAACTCTCACCTTAACCCTAACCCCCGCTATTAACTGAAACTTCACCCTGACCCTAACTCTAACTCTAACCCTAACCGTAAAAATTACCCTAAAACCTCACCTTAACTGTAAACCTAAACCTAACCCTCACCATAACCCCAACCCTCACCCTAACCCCTAAGCGTATTCCCAACCCTAAACCTAATGCTATCCCTAACCCTAAACCTAACACGAACAGTAACCCTAATCTAACACTAACCCAAACATTAACCCTAAACTTAACCCTTCCCTAACTATAAACCTAACCCTAACACCCTAAACCTAACCTCTAACACTAACAATAATCCGAACCCTAATCCTAGCCCTTATCCTAACCCTCACCCTTAACCTAAGCTTCACACTAACCCTAAACCTAAACCTAAACCGAATCTAAACATAACCACTAACCCTAACCTGAACCCTAAACCTAACCTTAACACTAACCTGAACACAAAACAAAAAGTATAGCCCTAACCCTAAAAATAACCCTCACCTTATCTTAAATTTCATCCAAACCCTAATACTAACCTTAGTCCTAAACCTAAACATAACCCAAACCCTAATATTAAATCTAACTCTAAACATAATGCTAGTCCACCTGTAACCCTAAACATAACCCTTAAAATAGCCCTGAACCTAAACCTGAACCTAATCTTAACGCTACACCTACTCCTAACCCTAACCCTAACTCTAACCTTGACCCTAAATAGAACACTAACACTAACTCTAAACCTGAACCTAAACCTAAATCTTACCCTACACATAACCCTAACCCTAAACCCAACCCTAACTCTAATGCTAACCCTAATCCTAACACTTACCCTAAAGCCTTACCTTAACTGTAAAACTAACCGTAACCTTCACCCTAATCCCTAACCGTATACCCGAACCCTAACCCTAAGGCTATCCCTAACCCTAACCCTAAGGCTATCCCTAACCCTAACCCTAACACTAACCTGAACCCCTAAGCCCTAGCGATAACACTAACCCTAACCCAAAACCTAAACCCTAACACCAAAGACTAACCCTAACCTTAAACGTAACTCTCACCCTAACTCTAACACTAACCCTAAACCTAATCATAAACCTAACCCTAACCCTAAACCAAACCTAACCATGACAAGAACCACAATGCCTAACCAGAACCCTGAACCAAACACTAACCCTAAACTACACCTCTAACCCCTAACACCTTACCATAACCATAATCCTAACCCTACCCAACCCTAACCCTAAACCTAACCCTCATGCCAACCATAACACCTAACATAAACCGTAACCCTAACCCTAACCGTAACACTAAACTTAGCCCTAACCTAAAATCTAACCGTAACCCTAAAACTAAACAGAACTCGTAAACTTAACCCTAACCCTATAAAAAATACATAACCTTAACACTAACCTGAAAACGAACCCTAACCTTAGCCATAACCCTACCCCTCACCCTATCTTAAACTTCACCCTATCCCTAACCTAAAGCTAACCCTAACTTTAACCCAAACCCTACCCCTAAACCTAACCCTAACCTTGGCCCACCTGTAACCCTAAACCTAACCCTTAAAATAACTCTGACCCGAAACCTCACCCTAAACCTAATCCTAATCCTAACCCTGACCCTAACCCTAACCTAAACTTAACCCTAACTTTAAGCCTACCATAAACTTAAACCTAACCCTAACCCCTGACCCTAACTCTAACCCTAACCCTAGCCCCAACTCTAACCCTAACGGTAACACTTACCAAAAACAATCACGTTAATTGTAAACTTAACTCTAACTCTTACCCTAACCCTAAATTTAAGCCTAAATATAAACCTATCCTAAACCTAACCAAAACACTAACCCCTTACCCTAACTCTAAACCTAATCCTTAGCCTAAAACTAACCTTAACCCTAAACCTAACCATAACCACTAACCTTTACTCTAACCCTAACCATAAACCGAACCCTCACCCTTAACCAAAATTTCACCCTAACCATAACCCTAAACCTACCCTAACTTCGTTCAAACCCTAACCCTCAGCAAAACTAACACTAACACTAAATCTAACCCAAACCCTAAACCTAAACCTAACCCTAACACTGACCCTAACCTGAACCCTAACCTCTAACCCTAACCCTCACGCTTAACATAAACTTCACCCTAACTCTAACCCTAAAACTAAACATAACACTAAATCTCCCCCAACCCTGACCCTAACCCTAATCCTAACCATAAACCTAACCCTAACCCTAAACTTAACCCTAACCCTAATCCTATCCCTAAAACTTATCCTACACACTCAGCTTAAATGGAAACCTAGCACTAACCCTCACCCTAACATCTAACCTAACCCTATCTCTAACCTTCACCTAGCCCTAAACCTAACCATGACTTAACCCGAACACTTACCCTAACCCTAACTCTAAACCTAACCTTGTTCCTAAACTTAAACCTAACCTTAACCCTAACCCTAACCCCCAAAGCTTATCCTAAGCTCAAACCTCACCCTTAACTTAAACTTCACCCTAAATCTAAACCTAAACCGAACTCTAACCCTAACCCTAAACCTCACCCTAACATTAACCCAAACACCTAACCCTAACCCTCATCCTTAACGTAAACTTCACCCTAAACCTAAGCCTAACCCTAACCTTAAAACTATACCTAAACCTAAACTATCCACTAACTCTAGCCCTAAGCCTAAACCTAACCTAACCCTAACCCTAACTGTGACACACTAAAACATCAGCTCTACTGTAAAGCTAACACTAACCCTCACACGAAACCCTAACCCTTTCCCTAACCCTATCCCTCAACCTAACCCTAACCCTGACCTAAACCTAAAACTTACCCTAACCCTAAACTTAACCCTAACCATAACTCTACCCTAACCCTAACCCTAAACCTAACAATAACTCTAAACTTGACCCTAACCCTAACTCTAAACACTAGCACTAACTCTAAACCTAACCATAGCCCTAACCTAGCCCTACCCTTTACCATAAACCTAGCCTTAACCCTAACCTGACCCCTACCCTAACCCTAACCTTAACCCTAACTCTCACCTTAACCCTAACCCCCGCTATTAACTGAAACTTCACCCTGACCCTAACTCTAACTCTAACCCTAACCGTAAAAATTACCCTAAAACCTCACCTTAACTGTAAACCTAAACCTAACCCTCACCATAACCCCAACCCTCACCCTAACCCCTAAGCGTATTCCCAACCCTAAACCTAATGCTATCCCTAACCCTAAACCTAACACGAACAGTAACCCTAATCTAACACTAACCCAAACATTAACCCTAAACTTAACCCTTCCCTAACTATAAACCTAACCCTAACACCCTAAACCTAACCTCTAACACTAACAATAATCCGAACCCTAATCCTAGCCCTTATCCTAACCCTCACCCTTAACCTAAGCTTCACACTAACCCTAAACCTAAACCTAAACCGAATCTAAACATAACCACTAACCCTAACCTGAACCCTAAACCTAACCTTAACACTAACCTGAACACAAAACAAAAAGTATAGCCCTAACCCTAAAAATAACCCTCACCTTATCTTAAATTTCATCCAAACCCTAATACTAACCTTAGTCCTAAACCTAAACATAACCCAAACCCTAATATTAAATCTAACTCTAAACATAATGCTAGTCCACCTGTAACCCTAAACATAACCCTTAAAATAGCCCTGAACCTAAACCTGAACCTAATCTTAACGCTACACCTACTCCTAACCCTAACCCTAACTCTAACCTTGACCCTAAATAGAACACTAACACTAACTCTAAACCTGAACCTAAACCTAAATCTTACCCTACACATAACCCTAACCCTAAACCCAACCCTAACTCTAATGCTAACCCTACTCCTAACACTTACCCTAAAGCCTTACCTTAACTGTAAAACTAACCGTAACCTTCACCCTAATCCCTAACCGTATACCCGAACCCTAACCCTAAGGCTATCCCTAACCCTAACCCTAAGGCTATCCCTAACCCTAACCCTAACACTAACCTGAACCCCTAAGCCCTAGCGATAACACTAACCCTAACCCAAAACCTAAACCCTAACACCAAAGACTAACCCTAACCTTAAACGTAACTCTCACCCTAACTCTAACACTAACCCTAAACCTAATCATAAACCTAACCCTAACCCTAAACCAAACCTAACCATGACAAGAACCACAATGCCTAACCAGAACCCTGAACCAAACACTAACCCTAAACTACACCTCTAACCCCTAACACCTTACCATAACCATAATCCTAACCCTACCCAACCCTAACCCTAAACCTAACCCTCATGCCAACCATAACACCTAACATAAACCGTAACCCTAACCCTAACCGTAACACTAAACTTAGCCCTAACCTAAAATCTAACCGTAACCCTAAAACTAAACAGAACTCGTAAACTTAACCCTAACCCTATAAAAAATACATAACCTTAACACTAACCTGAAAACGAACCCTAACCTTAGCCATAACCCTACCCCTCACCCTATCTTAAACTTCACCCTATCCCTAACCTAAAGCTAACCCTAACTTTAACCCAAACCCTACCCCTAAACCTAACCCTAACCTTGGCCCACCTGTAACCCTAAACCTAACCCTTAAAATAACTCTGACCCGAAACCTCACCCTAAACCTAATCCTAATCCTAACCCTGACCCTAACCCTAACCTAAACTTAACCCTAACTTTAAGCCTACCATAAACTTAAACCTAACCCTAACCCCTGACCCTAACTCTAACCCTAACCCTAGCCCCAACTCTAACCCTAACGGTAACACTTACCAAAAACAATCACGTTAATTGTAAACTTAACTCTAACTCTTACCCTAACCCTAAATTTAAGCCTAAATATAAACCTATCCTAAACCTAACCAAAACACTAACCCCTTACCCTAACTCTAAACCTAATCCTTAGCCTAAAACTAACCTTAACCCTAAACCTAACCATAACCACTAACCTTTACTCTAACCCTAACCATAAACCGAACCCTCACCCTTAACCAAAATTTCACCCTAACCATAACCCTAAACCTACCCTAACTTCGTTCAAACCCTAACCCTCAGCAAAACTAACACTAACACTAAATCTAACCCAAACCCTAAACCTAAACCTAACCCTAACACTGACCCTAACCTGAACCCTAACCTCTAACCCTAACCCTCACGCTTAACATAAACTTCACCCTAACTCTAACCCTAAAACTAAACATAACACTAAATCTCCCCCAACCCTGACCCTAACCCTAATCCTAACCATAAACCTAACCCTAACCCTAAACTTAACCCTAACCCTGACCCTAACCCTAATCCTATCCCTAAAACTTATCCTACACACTCAGCTTAAATGGAAACCTAGCACTAACCCTCACCCTAACATCTAACCTAACCCTATCTCTAACCTTCACCTAGCCCTAAACCTAACCATGACTTAACCCGAACACTTACCCTAACCCTAACTCTAAACCTAACCTTGTTCCTAAACTTAAACCTAACCTTAACCCTAACCCTAACCCCCAAAGCTTATCCTAAGCTCAAACCTCACCCTTAACTTAAACTTCACCCTAAATCTAAACCTAAACCGAACTCTAACCCTAACCCTAAACCTCACCCTAACATTAACCCAAACACCTAACCCTAACCCTCATCCTTAACGTAAACTTCACCCTAAACCTAAGCCTAACCCTAACCTTAAAACTATACCTAAACCTAAACTATCCACTAACTCTAGCCCTAAGCCTAAACCTAACCTAACCCTAACCCTAACTGTGACACACTAAAACATCAGCTCTACTGTAAAGCTAACACTAACCCTCACACGAAACCCTAACCCTTTCCCTAACCCTATCCCTCAACCTAACCCTAACCCTGACCTAAACCTAAAACTTACCCTAACCCTAAACTTAACCCTAACCATAACTCTACCCTAACCCTAAACCTAAACCTAACAATAACTCTAAACTTGACCCTAACCCTAACTCTAAACACTAGCACTAACTCTAAACCTAACCATAGCCCTAACCTAGCCCTACCCTTTACCATAAACCTAGCCTTAACCCTAACCTGACCCCTACCCTAACCCTAACCTTAACCCTAACTCTCACCTTAACCCTAACCCCCGCTATTAACTGAAACTTCACCCTGACCCTAACTCTAACTCTAACCCTAACCGTAAAAATTACCCTAAAACCTCACCTTAACTGTAAACCTAAACCTAACCCTCACCATAACCCCAACCCTCACCCTAACCCCTAAGCGTATTCCCAACCCTAAACCTAATGCTATCCCTAACCCTAAACCTAACACGAACAGTAACCCTAATCTAACACTAACCCAAACATTAACCCTAAACTTAACCCTTCCCTAACTATAAACCTAACCCTAACACCCTAAACCTAACCTCTAACACTAACAATAATCCGAACCCTAATCCTAGCCCTTATCCTAACCCTCACCCTTAACCTAAGCTTCACACTAACCCTAAACCTAAACCTAAACCGAATCTAAACATAACCACTAACCCTAACCTGAACCCTAAACCTAACCTTAACACTAACCTGAACACAAAACAAAAAGTATAGCCCTAACCCTAAAAATAACCCTCACCTTATCTTAAATTTCATCCAAACCCTAATACTAACCTTAGTCCTAAACCTAAACATAACCCAAACCCTAATATTAAATCTAACTCTAAACATAATGCTAGTCCACCTGTAACCCTAAACATAACCCTTAAAATAGCCCTGAACCTAAACCTGAACCTAATCTTAACGCTACACCTACTCCTAACCCTAACCCTAACTCTAACCTTGACCCTAAATAGAACACTAACACTAACTCTAAACCTGAACCTAAACCTAAATCTTACCCTACACATAACCCTAACCCTAAACCCAACCCTAACTCTAATGCTAACCCTACTCCTAACACTTACCCTAAAGCCTTACCTTAACTGTAAAACTAACCGTAACCTTCACCCTAATCCCTAACCGTATACCCGAACCCTAACCCTAAGGCTATCCCTAACCCTAACCCTAAGGCTATCCCTAACCCTAACCCTAACACTAACCTGAACCCCTAAGCCCTAGCGATAACACTAACCCTAACCCAAAACCTAAACCCTAACACCAAAGACTAACCCTAACCTTAAACGTAACTCTCACCCTAACTCTAACACTAACCCTAAACCTAATCATAAACCTAACCCTAACCCTAAACCAAACCTAACCATGACAAGAACCACAATGCCTAACCAGAACCCTGAACCAAACACTAACCCTAAACTACACCTCTAACCCCTAACACCTTACCATAACCATAATCCTAACCCTACCCAACCCTAACCCTAAACCTAAAACTCACTCCAACCACAATGCCTAACACAAACCGGAACCCTAACCCTAACACTAAACTTAACTCTAACCGAAAATCTAACCCTAACCCTAAAACTAAACAGTACCCGTAAACTTAACCCTAACAGGAAACACAACCTTAACACCAACCTGAAAACTAACCCAAACCTTAGCCATAACCCTAACCCTAACCCTAACCCTCACCCTGTCTTAGAGTTAACCCTATCCCTAACCTAAAGCTCACCATAACTCTAAACCTATCCCTACCCCTAAACCTAACCCTAACCTTAACCTTGGCCCACCTGTAACCCTAAAACTAACCGTTACAATAACTCTGACCCTAACCCTCACCCTAAACTTAATCCTAATCCTAACCGTGACCATAACCCTAACCTAACCGTCACCCTAACTTTACCCTACCATAAACTCAAACCTAACCCTAACTCTAACCCTAAACTGAACCCTCACTCTTAACCAAAATTTCACCCTAAAAATAACCCTAAACCTACCCTAACTTCATTCAAATCCTAACCCTAACAAAACTAAAGCTAAACCTAAACCTAACTCTAAACCTAAGCCTAACCCTAAACCTAACCCAAACCCTAACCCTGAACCTAACCTGAACCCTAACACCTAACCCTAACCCTCATGCTTAACATAAACTTCATCCTAACCCTAACCCTAAAACTAAACATAACACTAAATTTTCCCCTAACCCTGACCCTAACCCTAATTCTAAACATAAACTTAACACTAACCCTAAACTTAACCCAAACCTGACCCTAACTCTAACCCTAATGCTAACCCTAAAACTTACCCTATACACTCAGCTTAAATGGAAACCTAGAACTAACCCTCACCCTAACATCTAAACCTAACCCCAACCCTTAACCTAACCCTATCTCTAACCTTAACCTAGCCCTAAACCTAACAATGACTTAACACTAACACTCCTAACCTAACCATAGACCTAAACTTAACCCTAAAACTAATCCTAACCTTAAACCTAACCCTAAACTCTACCCTAACCCTAATCTCAACCCTCACCCTTAACTTAAACTGCACCCTAACCCTAACCCTAAACTGAACCCTAACCCTAAACCTAATCCTAAACCTGACCCTAACATTAACCCAAACACGTAAACCTAACCCTAACCCTAACCAAACCCCTAAATCTAACCCTAACCTTAACCTTGGCCCACCTGTAATACCCTAAACCTACCTTACAATAACTCCGACCCTGTCACCCTTACCTACCCTAAACCTAACCCTAATCCTCACCCTTAACCTCAACTTCACACTACCCCTAAACCTAAACATAACCCTAACCCCAAACATAACCCCTAACCCTAATCCGAACCCTAAACCTAACCTTAACACTAACCTGAACACAAGCCCAAACTCTAGCCCTAACCCTAAAAATAACCCTCACCCTATCCTAAACTTCATCCAAACCCTAACCCTAAATCTAAACCTAACAGAAACCCTAACCTTAAACCTAACTCTAACCATAACGCTAGTCCACTTGTAACCCTAACCCTAACCTTTACAATAGCCCTGAACCTAACCATAACCCTTACCCAAAACCCTAACCCAAACCCTAACCTGAACCCTAACCCAAAGCCTAACCTGAACCCTAACCCTAACTCTAAACCCAAACCCTATCGCTAGCCCTAAACCAAGGCCCTAGCCCAAGTCCTAGCCCTAGCCCTAACACTAACCCTAACCCGAACTCTAAAACCCAACCCTAAGCCTAACCCTAAACAATACACCTAACCCTAACCGCTAACCCTGACCCCAAACCCTAAACCCTAACACTAACCATAAACCCTAACCCTAACCCTAAAGTCTAGCCCTAAAACCTTAGCCCTAACACTACCCCTAGCACCAAGCCCTTGCCCTAGCCCTAACCCTAACCCTAACCCTAACCCCTAACCCTAACCCTAAACCCTAAGCCCAAACCCTAAACCTAACCCTGACCCTAACCCCTAACCCTGACCCTGACTCTAAGCCCTGACAATGACTCTAAACCCTGACCTTGACCCTAACCCTGACCCTAAACCGTGACCCTGACTCTAAACACTGACCCTGACCCTAAACTCTAACACTAAACACTAAACCTTAACCTGTAGCCCTAACCTTACCCCAACCCTAACCCTAACCCTAAACCCTAAACCCTAACCCTAAAAACAAACCCTGAACCTAACCCTGACCCTAACCCCTAACCCTGACCCTAAACCCTGACCATGACCCTAAACCATGACCATGACCCTAACCCTGACCATGACCCTAACCCTGACCATGACGCTAAACTCTGACCCTGACACTAAACACTGACCCTGACCCTAAACTCTAACACTAAATCCTAAAACCTAACCTTAACCCCTAAACCCGATCCCTAACCATAACCCTAACACTAAACTAAACCCTAAACCCTATCCCAAACCCTAACCTGTGTAGGGAGTGAGGAGGTGGGAGGGACTAGGCTGGGCCCTGAGAAGGGAGTCAGGAGGTGGGAGAGACCATGCAGGGCACTGTATAGGGAGTGAGAGACCAGCCAGGGCCCTGTAAAGGGAGTAAGATGGTGGGACAGAACAGACAGAAACATGTGTAGGGAGTGAGGAGGTGGGAGGGAATAGGCTGGGCCCTGTGAAGGGAGTCAGGAGGTGGGAAGGACCATGCAGGGCCCTGTATAGGGAGTGAGAGACCAGGCAGGGCACTGTATAGGGAATAAGATGGTGGGACAAAACACACAGAAACCTGTGTAGGGAGTGAAGAGCTGAGAGACCAGACAGAGACCTTTGTAGGGACTGAGGAGGTGGGTGAGACAAGGCAGGGCCCTGTGTAGGGAGTGAGGAGGTGGGAGATACCAGGCAGGGCACTGAGTAGGGAGTGAGGAGATGGAAGAGACCAGGCAGGGACAGGTGTAGGAAGTGAGGAGGTGGGAGGGACCAGGAAGGTCCCTGTGTAGGGAGTGAGGATGTGGAAGAGAACAGGCAGAGAACTGTGTAGGGAGTAAGGAGGTGGGACAGACCAGGCAGAGACCTTTACAGGGATGGAGGAGGTGGGAGAGAACAGGCAGGGCCCTGAGTAGGGAGTGAAGAGGTGGGAGCAACAAGGCAGGGCCCTGAGTAGGGAGTGAGGAGGTGGGAGAGAACAGGCAGGGCCCTGTCTACGGAGTGAGGAGGTGGGAGAGGCCAGGCAGGGACCTGTGTAGGGAGTTAGGCGTTAGGAGAGACCAGGCAGGGCCCTGTGTAGGGAGTGAGGAGGTGGGAGAGACCAGGCAGAGACCTGCATAGGGAGTGAGGAGGTAAGAGAGACCAGGTAGGATGCTGTGTAAAGAGTGAGGATGTAGGAGAGACTAGCAGGGCCCTGTGTACGGAGTAAGAAGGTGGAGAGACAAGGCAGGGTCCTGTTTAGGGAGTGAGGAGGTGGGAGAGATCATCAGGGCCCTGTAGAGGGAGTGAGGAAGTGGGAGAGACCACCCAGATACCTGTGTAGGGACTGACGAGGTGGGAGAGAACAGGCAGAGCCCTGGGTAGGGAGTGAGGAGGTGAGAGAGACCAGGCAGGGACCTGGGTATGGAATGAGGAGATGGGAGAGAACAGGCACAGCCATGTGTAGGGAGTGAGGAGGTGGAAGAGACCAGCCAGGGCCCAGTGAAGGGAGTGAGGAGGTGGGAGGTAACAGGCAGAAAACAGTGTAGGGAGTGAGGAGGTGGGAGAGATAAGGCAGGGCTCTGTGTAGGGAGTGAGGATATGGGAGAACCCAGGCAGGGCCCTGAGTAGGGAGTCAAGAGTTCAAAAGACCAGGCAGGGCCCTGTTTAGGGAGTGAGGAGGTGGGATAGAACAGGCAGGGCCCTTGTAAGGAGTGAGAATGTGGGAGAGACCAGGCAGGGCCCTGTGCTAGGAGCGAGGAGGTGGAAGGGAGCAGCCAGAGTCCTGTGCAGGGAGTGAGGAGGTGGGAGAGACCAGGCAGGGTCCTGTGTAGGGAATGAGAAGGTGGGTGAGACCAGGCAGGGCCCTATGTAGGGAGTGAGGATGCAGAAGAGAACAGGCAGAGACCTGTGTAGGGATTGAGGAGGTGGGAGAGACCAGGCAAAGACCTGTGAAGGGACTGGGGAGGTGGGAGAGACCTGGCAGGGCCCTGTGTAGGGAGTGAGTATCTTGGAGAGAAGAGGCAGAGACCTGTGTAGGGATTGAGAAGGTGGAGAGACCAGGCAGGGCCCTGTGTAGGGAGTGAGGAGGTGGGAGAGGCCAGGCAGAGCCCTGTGTAGGGAGTGAGGTGTTAGGAGAGACCAGGCAGGGCCCTGTGTACAGAGTGAGGATGTGGGAGAGACCAGGCAGGGTTGTGTGTAGGGAATAAGGAGGTGGAGATACCAGGCAGGGCTGTGTGTAGGGAGTAAGAGGTGGAGATGCCAGGCAGGGCCCTGTGTAGGGAGTGAGGAGGTAGGAGAGATCATCAGGGCCCTGTGCAGGGAGTGAGGAGGTGGGAGAAACAAGCCAGGTTCTTGTGTAGGAAGTGAGGAGATGGGAGACACCAGGCAGGGCCCTGTATAGGGAGTGAGGAGATGGGAGAGAACAAGCACAGCCCTGTGCAGGGAGTGAGGAGAAGGGAGATAACAGCCAGAAACACAGTGCAGGGACTGAGGAGGTAGGAGAGATAAGGCAGGACCCTGTGTAGGGAGTGAGGATGTGGGAGAAACCAGGCAGGGCCCTGTAGAGAGTAAGGAGTTGGAGAGACCAGTCAGGGCCTTTTTTAGGGAGTGAGAAAGTGGGAGAGACCATCAGGGCCCTGTGTAGGGAGTGAGGGGGTGTGAAAAACCAGTCAGGGCCCTGTGTAGGGATTGAGGAGGTGGGAGAGATCATCAGGGCCCTGAGTAGGGAGTGAGATGAGAGAGAACAGGCAAGGCCCTGTATACAGACTGAGGAGTTGGGAGAGACCACCCACATACCTGAGTAGGGAGTCAGGAGGTGGGAGAGATCAGGCAGAGCCCTGTATAGGAAGTGAGGAGGTGGGAGAGACCATGCAGGGAGCTGTATAGGGAGGGAGCAGGTGGGAGAGACAAGGCAGGGCCCTGTGTAGGGAGTGAGGAGGTGGAAGAGGCCAAGTAGTGCCCTGTGTAGGGAGTGAGGAGGCGATAGAGATCAGGCAGGGCCCTGTGTAGGGAGGGAGGATGTGGAAGAGACCAGGCAGGGCCCTTTGGAGGGAGTAAAGAGGTGGAGAGACCAGGCAGTGGCTTGTTTAGGGAGTGAGCAGGTGCGAGAGAACATCAGGGCCCTGTGTAGTGAGTGAGGAGGAGGGAGAAAACAGGCTAACACCTGTGTATGTAGTATGGAGTTGGGAAAGACCACCCAGAGACCTGTGTAGGGATTGAGGGATGGGAGAGAACAGGCAGAGAACTGTGTAGGGATTGAGGAGGTTGGAGAGACCAGGCAGGGCCCTGTGTAGGGAGCAAAGAGGTGGGAGAACCAGGCAGAGTCCTGCATAGGGAGTGAGAAGGTGGGAGAGGACAGGCAGAGCCCTGTGTAGGGAGTGAGGAGGTGGGATTGACTAGGCAGGACCCTGGGTAGGGTGTGAGGAGGCGGGAGGTACCAGGCAGGGCCCTTTGTAGGGAGTGAGGTGTTGGGAAAGACCAGGCAGAGTCCTGTGTAGGGAGTGAGGATGTGGGAGAGACCAGGCAGGGCCCTGTGTAGGGCCTGAGGAGGTTAGAAATACTAGGCAGGGCCCTGAGTAGGGAGTGAGGAGGTGGGAGAGAACAGGCAGGGCCCTGTCTAGGGATTGAAGAGGTGGGACAGAACAGGCAGAGACCCTTTTAGGGAATGAGGAGGTGGGAGAAACCATGCAGAGATCTGTGTAGGGATGGAGAAGGTGGGAGGGACCAGTTAGGGCCCTGTGTATGTAGTCAGGATGTGAGACAGAAGAGGCAGGGCCCTGTGTGCATTGAGGATGTGGGAGAGGCCAGGCAGGGCCCTGTGTAGGGAGTGAGGAGGTGGCAGAGATCAGGCAAGGCCCTGTGTAGGGAGTGAAGAGGTGGGAGAACCATTCAGAGACCTGAATAGGGAGTGAGGAGTTGGGAGAGACCAGGCAGGGCTCTGTGTAGGGAGTGAGGAAGCCAGAGGTCAGGCAAGTCCCTTTGTATGGAGTAAGGATGTGGGAGAGACCAGGCAGGGCCCTGTGCAGGGAGTGAGGAGGTAGGAGATAACAGGCAGAGAACTGTGTAGGGAGTGAAGAGGTGGGAGAGACCAGGCAGGGCCCTGTGTAGGAAGTGAGGAAGTGGGAAAGAACAGGCAGAAACCTGTGTGTGGAGTGAGAAGATGGTAGACACAAGACAGGGCCCTGTGTAGGGAGTGAAGAGGTGGGAGAACAAGGCAAAGTCCTGCATAGAGAGTGAGGAGGTGGGAGAGGACAGGCGGAGCCCTGCATAGGGAGTGAGGAGGTGGGAGAGACAAGGCAGGGCTCTGTGTAAGGAGTGATGAGGTGGGAGAGACTAGGCAGGACCCTGCTAAGGGTTATTGATATTGTAACGGTTAGGTTAGGGTTAAGCCTAGGTTAACGTAAAGGGTGGGGCTAGGTTAGGAGTAGGGTTAGGTTTAGAGTTAGAGTTAGTGCTAGGGTTTAGGGTTAGGGTAATAAAAATTTTTTTTTTCTATGGTCAGGTTTTGGGTTAGGGTTAGGGTAGAGTTAAGGTTAGGGTTAAGTTTAGGGTTAGGGTAAGGATTAGGTTTACGTCAGGGTTAGGGTTAGGATGAGGGATAGTTTTAGGGTTAAGGAAAGGGTTAGGGGTTCGTGTGAGGGTTAGTGTTACATTTACAGTTAAGCTGATGTTTTAGGGTGTTTTTGTTAGGGTTAGGGTTAGAGTTAGGGTTTGGGTTAGGTTTAGGGTTAGAGCTAGAGTTAGGGGATAGTTTAGGGTTCGGTTTAGTTTTAGGTTTAGGGTTAGGCTTAGGTTTAGGGTGAAGTTTAGCTTAAGGATGAGGGTTAGGGTTTGGTGTTTGGGTTAAGGTTAGGGTTGGGTTTAGGGTTAGGCTTAGTGTTAGGTTTAGGATTAGGTGTCTGGGTTAATGTTAGGGTCAGGTTTAGGGATAGGGTTAGGGTTAGTGTTCGGTTTAGGGTTAGGGTTAGGGTGAAGTTTAAGTTAAGGGTGAGGGTTGAGCTTAGGGTTAGCGTTAGGGGTTAGGAAGGATTAAGTTTAGGGTTAAGGTTAGGTTTAGTGTTAGGGTTAGGATAAGTGTTAGGATTAAGTCATGGTTAGGTTTAGGACTAGGTTAAGGTTAGGGATAGGGTTAGGTTAAGGGTTGGGGTTAGGTTTAGATGTTAGGGTGAGGGTTAGTGGTAGGTTTCTATTTAAGCTGAGTGTGTAGGGTAAGTTTTAGGGTTAGGATTAGGTTTAGAGTTAGGGTCAGGGTTAGGGTTAAGTTTAGGGTTAGGGTTAGGTTTATGGTTAGGATTATTGTTAGGGTCAGCGTTAGGGGAGATTTAGTGTTATGTTTAGTTTTAGGGTTAGAGTTAGGGTGAAGTTTATGTTAAGCGTGAGGTTTAGGGTTAGGGGTTAGAGTACAGCTTAGGGTCAGGGTTAGGGTTAGGTTTAGGTTTAGGGTTAGTTTTAGTTTTGGTTAAGATTAGGCTTTGAATGAAGTTAGGGTAGGTTTAGGGTTATGGTTAGGGTGAAATTTTGGTTAAGGGTGAGGGTTTGGTTTAGGGTTAGGGTTACGTTTAGAGTTAGGGTTAGTGGTTAGGGTTAGGTTTAGGGTTAACGTTAGGTTTACGCTAAGGATTATGGTTAGAGTTCGGGTTAGGTGTTAGTGTTTTGGTTAGGTTTAGGGTAGGATTATATTTAGGGTTAAGTTTAGGTTTAGGGTAAGAGTTAGAGTTACATTTACAGTTAAGTTGAGGGTTTTGGGTAAGTGTTATGATTAGGGTTAAAGTTAGGTTTAGGGTTAGGGTTAGGTGTAGGGTGAGATTTAGGTTTATGGCCATGTTTAGGCTTAGAGTTAGTGTTCTATTTAGGGTCAAGGTTAGAATTCTGGTTAGGGTTAAGATTAGGTCTTGGGTTAGGATTAGGTTTAGGGTTAGGTTCTGGACTATTGTAAGGGTTAGTTTTAGGGTTAGGTTCTGGACTATTGTAAGGGTTAGTTTTAGGGTTACAGATGGACTAGCTTTATTGTTAGAGTTAGGTATAAGGTTAGGGTTTTGGTTAGGTTAGGTTTATGGTTAATGTTAGGGTTAGGGTTTGGACGAAGTTTAGGATAGGGTGAGGGTTATTTTTATGGTTAGGGCTAGAGTTTGCATTTGTGTTCAGGTTACTGTTAAGGTTAGGTTTAGGGTTTGGGTTAGGTTTAGGGGTTATGTTTAGGGTTCGGGTTAGGTTTAGGTTAGTGTAAAGTTTAGGTAAGGGTGAGGGTTAGGATAAGGGTTAGGATTATAGATAATGTTAGATGTTAGATTTAGGGTTTTAGGGTTTAGTTTATGGTTAGGGTATTGTTAAGTTTAGGGTTAATGTTAGGGTTAAGGTTAGATTAGGGTTACTGTTTGTGTTAGTGTTAGGGATAAGGTTGGTGTAGCGTTAGGTTTAGGGTTGGGGATACGGTTAAGGGTTAGGCTGAGGGTTAATGTTAGGTTTACAGTTAATGTGGGGGTTTAGGGTAATTGTTATGGTTAGGGTTAGAGTTAGGCTTAGGGTTAGGGTGAAGTTTCAGTTAACAGTGAGGGTTAGGGTTAAGTTTAGTGTTAGGGTTAGGTTTAGGGTTAGGGTTAGGGTGGGGTTACGTTAGGGTTAAGGCTAGGTTTACGGTAAAGGGTAGGGCTAGGTTAGTGTTAGGGTTAGGTTTAGAGGTACAGTTAGTGCTAGGGTTTAGGGCTAGGGTTAGGGTCCGGTTTAGAGTTATTGTTAGGTTTAGGGTTAGGGTTAGGGTATAGTTAATGTTAGGGTTAAGCTTCGGGTTAGGGTAAGTGTTAGGTTTAGGTTAGTGTTAGGATTAGGATGAGAGTTAGGGTTAGGTTTAGGGAAAGGGTTAGGGGTCCGTGTGATGGTTAGTGTTAGGTTTACAGTTAAGCTGATGTTTTAGGGTGTTACGGTTCGGGTTAGGGTTAGTTTTAGGGTTGGGGATAGTTGAGGGTTTGGTCAGTTTTAGGTTTAGGGTTAGGCTTAGGTTTAGGGTGAAGTTCAGGTTAAGGATGAGGGTTAGGGTTAGGGGTTGTTGTTTGGGTTAAGTTTAGGGTTAGGGGTTGTTTGGGTTAAGTTTAGGGTTAGGTTTAGGTTTAGGCTTGGTGTTAGGGTTAGGTTTAGGGTTAGGGTTGGGTAGGTTTAGGATTATGGTTATGGTAAGGTGTTAGGGGTTAGAGGTGTAGTTTAGGGCAAGGGTTTGTGTGAGCGTTCCAGTTAGGAATTGTGGTTCTGGTCATGGTTAGGATTGGTTTAGGATTAGGGTTAGGTTTTTGATTAGGTTTCGGGTTAGTGCTAGATTTAGGGTGTGAGTTATGGTTAAGGTTTGGGTTACACTTTGGTGTTGGGGTTAGGGTTTGTGTTAGGGTTAGGGTTATCATTAGGGTTTAGGAGTTTCAGGTTAGTGTTACGGTTACGGTTAGGGATAGTATTAGGTTAGGGTTGGGGGATACGGTTAGGGTTTAGGGCGAGGGTTACGGTTAGCTTTACACTTTAGGTGAGGTTTTAGGGTAAGTGTTACGCTTAGGGTTAGAGTTAGTGTTAGGTTTAGGGTTAGGGTTAGGTGTACGGCAAGATTTAGGTTTACGTCCAGGTTTAGGGTTAGAGTCAAGGTTAGAGTTAGGGTTAAGGTTAGGATTTGGTCTAGGGTTAGGATTAGGATTAGGTTTAGGGTTCAGTTCAGGGCTATTGTAAGGGTTAGTTTTAGGGTTAAAGATGGACTACTGTAATTCTTAGAGTCAGGTTTTAGTTTAGGGTTTGGGTTAGGTTTAGGATTAATGTTAAGGTCAGCGTTAGGGTTTGGATGAAGTTAAGGATAGGGTGAGGGTTATTTTTATGGTTAGGGTTGGAGTTTGGGTTTGTGTTCAGGTTAGCGTTAAGGTTAGGTTTAGGGTTCAGGTTAGGGTTGGGGGTTATACTTAGGTTTAGCGTTATTTTAGGTTTAGGGTTAGTGTGAAGTTTAGTTTAAGGATTAGGGTTGTGTTGAGGGTTTGGGGTATAGATAGTGTTAGACATTAGGTTTAGGTTGTTGGTTTTAGGTTTATGCTTAGGGTATGGTTAAGTTTAGGGTTAATATTTGGGTTAGGGTTCGATCAGGGTTACTGTTCATATTAGGGTTAGGGATAAGATTGGGGATAGCATTAGGTTTAGGGTTGGGGATACGTTAAGGGTTAGGGTGAGGGTTAGGGTTAGGTTTACAGTTAAGGTGAGGGTTTAGGGTAATTGTTATGGTTAGGGTTAGAGTTAGAGTTAGGCTTAGGGTTAGGGTGAAGTTTCAGTTAATTGTGAGGGTTAGGGTTAAGTTTAGTGTTAAGGTGAGATTTAGGTTTAGGGTTAGGGTGGGGTAAGGTTAGGTTAAGGCTAGGTTTACGGTAAGGGGTAGGGCTAGGTTAGGGTTAGGTTTAGGTTTAGAGTTAGAGTTAGTGCTAGGGTTAGGGTTAGGGTCAGGTTTAGAGTTATTGTTAGGGTTAGGGTAGAGTTAAGGTTAGGGTTAAGTTTGGGGTTAGGGTAAGGGTTAGGTTTAGGTCAGGGTTAGGGTTCGGATGATAGATAGGGTTAGGGAAAGGGTTAGGGGTTCGTGTGAGGGTTAGTGTTAGGTTGACAGTTAAGCTGATGTTTTAGGGTGTTACGGTTAGGGTTAGTGTTAGAGTTAGGGTTAGGGTTAGATTTAGGGTTACGGCTAGAGTTAGGGGATAGTTCAGGGTTTGGTTCAGTTTTAGGTTTAGGGTTAGGCTTAGGTTTAGGGTGAAGATTAGGTTAAGGATGAGGGAAAGGGTTAGGGTTTGTTGATTGGGTTAACTTTAGGGTTAGGTTTAGGGTTTTGTTTTTTTTAGGGTTAGGTTTAGTGTTAGGGTACGGCTAGGTGTTCGGGTTAAAGGTAGGTCAGGTTTAGGGTTAACGTTAGATTTAGCTTTAGTTTAGGGATAGGGCGAAGTTTAAGTTAGGGTGAGTGTTAGGGTTATGGCAAAGTTTGGGGCTCATTTTCAGGTTAGTGTTCAGGTTATGTTTAGGGTTAGGGTTAAATTTACGGGTTCTGTATAGTTTTAGGGTTAGGGTTAGATTTTAGGTTAGGGTTAATTTTGGTGTTACGGTTAGGCTTAGTGTTACAGTTTGTTTTAGGCGTTGTGGTTGGGGTGAGTGTTAGGTTTAGCGTTAGGTTTGGGGAGGCTTAGGATTATGGCTATGGTACGGTGTTGGGGTTAGAGGTGTAGTTTAGGGTTAGGGTTTATGTGAGGGTTCCGGTTAGGCATTGTGGTTCTGGTCATGGTTAGGTTTGGTTTAGGACTAGGGTTAGGTTTATGATTAGGTTTCGGGTTAGTGTTAGAGTTAGGGTGAGAGTTAGGCTTAAGGTTTGGGATAGGCTTTGGTGTCAGGGGTTAGGGTTTGGGTTATTGTTAGGGTTATCTTTAGGGCTTAGGGGTTTCCGGTTAGTGTTAGGGTACCGGATACCATTAGGGTTAGGGTTGAGAGATGCGGTTAGGGTTAGGGTGAGGGTTACGGTTAGTTTTACACTTAAGGTGGGGGTTTATGGTAAGTGTTCTGATTAGGGCTGGAGTTAGAGTTAGGTTTAGGGTTAGGGTTATGTGTCGGGTAAGATTTAGGTTTACGTCCAGGTTTAGGGTTAGAGTTTGCATTCTAATTATGGTCAAGTTTAGAGTTAGGGTTAGGGATCGGATTAGGTCTAGGGTTGGGATTCAGTGTAGGGTTAGGTTCAGGGCTATTGTAAGGGTTAGGTTTATGGTTACAGATGGACCAGCATTCTGGTTAGAGTTAGGTTTAAGGTCAGGGTTAGGTTTAGGTTTACAGTTAAGGTTAGAGTTCGGGTTTGGATGAAGTTTAGGATAGGGTGAGGGTTATTTTGATGGTTACGGCTAGAGTTTGGGTTTGTGTTCCGGTTAGTGTTAAGGTTAGGTTTACGGTTTGGGTTAGGTTTATGGGTTATGTTTCGTGTCCGGTTTAGGTTTAGGTTTAGGGTTAGTGTAAAGTTAGGATAAGGGGTAGGATTATAGATAGTGTTAAACGTTAGGTTTAGGCTGTTAGGGTTTGGTTTATGGTTAGGGTATTGTTTAGAGTTAATGTTAGGGTTACAGTTAGATTAGGGTTACTGTTCATATTAGTGTAGGGTTGGGGATATGGTTGGGGGTAGCTTTAGGTTTAGGCTTGGGGATACGTTAAGGGTTAGGGTGAGGGTTAGGGTTAGGTTTACAGTTAAGGTGAGTGTTTGGGGTAATTGTTATGGTTAGGGTTAGAGTTAGAGTTAGGCTTAGGGTTAGAGTGAAGTTTCAGTTAGTTGTGAGGGTTCAGATTTTAGGTTAGAGTTAAGTTTAGTGTCACGGTTAGGCTTAGGGTTACGGTTTCTTTTAAGCGTTGTGGTTGGGGTGAGTGTTAGGTTTAGCGTTAGGTTTGGGAAGGCTAGGGATTATGGTTATGGTAAGGTGTTAGGGGTTAGAGGTGTACTTTAGGGTTAGGGTTTATGTGAGGGTTCCGGTTAGGCATTGTAGTCCTGGTCATGGCTGTTTTTGTTTAGGATTAGTGTTAGGTTTCTGATTAGGTTTTTTTAGAGTTAGGGTGCGAGTTAGGGTTAAGGTTTGGGATAGGCTTTGGTGTTAGGGGCTCGGGTTTGGGCTATTGTTAGGGTTATCGTTAGGGTTCAGGTGTTTCAGGTTAGTGTTAGGGTTCCGGATACCATTAGGGTTAGGGTTGAGGGATGCGGTTAGGGATTAGGGTGAGGGTTACGGTTAGTTTTACAGTTAGTTGAGGGTTTAGGTAAGTCTTACCATTAGGGTTAGAGTTAGGGTTAGGTTTAGGGTTAGGGTTAGGAGTAGGGTAAGATTTAGGTTTATGTCCAGGCTTAGGGTTAGTGTTAGTGTTCTGTTTAGGGTCAAGGTTAGAGTTAGGGTTAGGCTTAGGATTAGGTCTAGGGTTAGGTTCAGGGTTATTGTAAGGGTTAGGTTTAGGGTTACAGATGGACTAGCGTTAGAGTCAGGTTTAAGATTAGGGTTAGGGTTAGGTTTACAGTTAAGGTTAACGTTAAGGTTTGGATGAAGTTTAGGATAGGCTGAGGGTTATTTTTATGGTTAGAGCTAGAGTTTGAGTTTGTGTTCTGGTTAGTGTTAAGGTTAGGTTTAGGGTTCGGGTTAGGTTTAGGGGTTATGTTTCGTGTTTGGTTTAGGTTTAGGTTTAGAGTTAGTGTAAAGTTAGGATAAGGGTTAGGATTAGAGATAGTGTTAGACGTTGGGTTTAGGGTGTTAAGGTTTGGTTTATGGTTAGGGTATCGTTCACTTTAGGGTTCATGTGAGGGTTATTGTTAGGTTAGGGTTACTGTTCGTATTAGTGTTAGGGTTAGGGATAAGGTTGGGGTAGCATAAGGTTTAGGGTTGGGGATACGTTAAGGGTTAGGGTGAGAGTTAGGGTTAGGTTTACTGTTAAATTGAGAGTTTAGGGTAATTTTCATGGTTACGGATAGAGTTAGAGTTAGGCTTAGGGTTAGGGTGAAGTTTCAGTTAATTGTGAGGGTTAGGGTTAAGTTTAGTGTTAAGGTGAGATTTAGGTTTAGGGTTAGGGTGGGGTAAGGTTAGGGTTAAGGCTAGGTTTACGGTAAGGTGTAGGGCTAGGTTAGGGTTAGGTTTAGAGTTAGAGTTACTGCTAGGTTTAGGGTTAGGGTCAGGTATAGAGTTATTGTTAGGTTTAGAGTTAGGGTTAGGGTCCAGTTAAGGTTAGGGTTAAGTTTAGGGTTAGGGTAAGGGTTACGTTTAGGTCAGGGTTAGGGTTAGGATGATAGGGTTATGGTTAGGGAAAGGGTTAGGGGTTCGTGTGAGGGTTAGTGTTAGGTTGACAGTTAAGCTGATGTTTTAGAGTGTTACGGTTATTGTTAGGGTTAGAGTTAGGGTTAGGTATAGATTTAGGGTTACGGCTAGTGTTAGGGGATAGTTCAGGGTTTGGTTCAGTTTTAGGTTTAGGGTTCGGCTTAGATTTAGGGTGAACTGTAGTTTAAGGCTGATGGTTAGGGTTAGGGTTTGTTTTTTGGGTTAACTTTAGGGATAGGTTTAGGGTTTTTTTTTTTAGGGTTAGGCTTAGTGTTAGGGTACGGTTAGGTGTTTGGGTGAATGGGAGGGTCAGCTTTAGGATTAAAGTTAGATTTAGCTTTAGTTTAGGGATAGGTTGAAGTTTAAGATAGGGTGAGGGTTAGGGTTATGGCTAAGTTTTGGGTTTGTTTTCAGGTTAGTGTTAAGGTTATGTTTAGGGTTAAGGTTAAGTTTACAGGTTCTGTTTAGTTTTAGGGTTAGGGTAAGATTTTAGGTTAGAGTTAAGTTTAGTGTCACGGTTAGGCTTAGGGTTACGGTTTCTTTTAAGCGTTGTGGTTGGGGTGAGTGTTAGGTTTAGCGTTAGGTTTGGGAAGGCTAGGGATTATGGTTATGGTAAGGTGTTAGGGGTTAGAGGTGTACTTTAGGGTTAGGGTTTATGTGAGGGTTCTGGTTAGGCATTGTAGTCCTGGTCATGGGTGTTTTTGTTTAGGATTAGTGTTAGGTTTCTGATTAGGTTTCGGGTTTTTTTAGAGTTAGGGTGCGAGTTAGGGTTAAGGTTTGGGATAGGCTTTGGTGTTAGGGGCTCGGGTTTGGGCTATTGTTAGGGTTATCGTTAGGGTTCAGGTGTTTCAGGTTAGTGTTAGGGTTCCGGATACCATTAGGGTTAGGGTTGAGGGATGCGGTTAGGGTTTAGGGTGAGGGTTACGGTTAGTTTAACAGTTAGTTGAGGGTTTAGGTAAGTGTTACCATTAGGGTTAGAGTTAGGGTTAGGTTTCGGCTTAGGGTTAGGAGTAGGGTAAGATTTAGGTTTATGTCCAGGCTTAGGGTTAGTGTTAGTGTTCTGTTTAGGGTCAAGGTTAGAGTTAGGGTTAGGCTTAGGATTAGGTCTAGGGTTAGGTTCAGGGTTATTGTAAGGGTTAGGTTTAGGGTTACAGATGGACTAGCGTTAGAGTCAGGTTTAAGATTAGGGTTAGGGTTAGTTTTATAGTTAAGGTTAACGTTAAGGTTTGGATGAAGTTTAGGATAGGCTGAGGGTTATTTTTATGGTTAGAGCTAGAGTTTGAGTTTGTGTTCTGGTTAGTGTTAAGGTTAGGTTTAGGGTTCGGGTTAGGTTTAGGGGTTATGTTTCGTGTTTGGTTTAGGTTTAGGTTTAGAGTTAGTGTAAAGTTAGGATAAGGGTTAGGATTAGAGATAGTGTTAGACGTTGGGTTTAGGGTGTTAAGGTTTGGTTTATGGTTAGGGTATCGTTCACTTTAGGGTTCATGTGAGGGTTATTGTTAGGTTAGGGTTACTGTTCGTATTAGTGTTACGGTTAGGGATAAGGTTGGGGTAGCATAAGGTTTAGGGTTGGGGATACGTTAAGGGTTAGGGTGAGAGTTAGGGTTAGGTTTACTGTTAAATTGAGAGTTTAGGGTAATTTTCATGGTTACGGTTAGAGTTAGAGTTAGGCTTAGGGTTAGGGTGAAGTTTCAGTTAATTGTGAAGGTTAGGGTTAAGTTTAGTGTTAAGGTGAGATTTAGGTTTAGGGTTAGGGTGGGGTAAGGTTAGGGTTAAGGCTAGGTTTACGGTAAGGTGTAGGGCTAGGTTAGGGTTAGGTTTAAGTTTAGAGTTAGAGTTAGTTCTAGGGGTAGGGTTAGGGTCAGGTTTAGAGTTATTGTTAGGGTTAGGGTAGAGTTAAGGTTAGGGTTAAGTTTGGGGTTAGGGTAAGGGTTAGGTTTAGGTCAGGGTTAGGGTTAGGATGATAGATAGGGTTAGGGTTAGGGGTTCGTGTGAGGGCTAGTGTTAGGTTGACAGTTAAGCTGATGTTTTAGGGTGTTCCGGTTAGGGTTAGAGTTAGGGTTAGGTTTAGATTTAGGTTTACGGCTAGAGTTAGGGGATAGTTCAGGGTTTGGTTCAGGTTTATGTTTAAGGTTAGGCTTAGGTTTAGGGTGAAGTTTAGTTTAAGGATGAGGGTTAGGGTTAGGGTTCGTTTTTTGGGTTAACTTTAGGGTTTTATTTTTAGGGTTGGATTTTGTGTTAGCGTACGGTTAGGTGCTTGGGTTAATGTAGGGTGAGATTTAGGGTTAAAGTTAGATTTCGCTTTAGTTTAGGGATAGGGCAAATTTTAAGACAGGGTGAGGGTTTGTGTTATGGCTAAGTTTTGGGTTCGTTTTCAGGTTAGTGTTAAGGTTATGTTTAGGGTTAGTGTTAAGTTTACGGTTTCTGTTTACTCTTAGGGTTAGGGTTAGATTTTAGGTTAGGGTTAAGTTTAGTGTTATGGTTAGGCTTACGGTTATGGTTTGTTTTATGCGTGGTTGGGGTGAGTGTTAGGTTTAGCGTTAGGTTTGGGTAGGCTTAGGATTATGGTTATGGTAAGGTGTTAGGGGTTAGAGGTGTACTTTAGCGTTAGGGTTTATGTGAGGGTTCCGGTTATGCATTGCGGTCCTGGTCATGGCTCTTTTTGTTTAGGATTAGGGTTAGCTTTCTGATTAGGTTTCGGGTTAGTGTTAGAGTTAGCGTGCGAGTAAGGGTTAAGGTTTGGGTTAGGCTTTGGTGTTAGGGGTTAGGGTTTGGGCTATTGTTAGGGTGATCGTTAGGGCTCAGGGGTTTCAGGTTACTGTTAGGGTTCCGGATACCATTAGGGTTAGGGTTGGGGGATGCGGTTAGGGTTCAGGGTGAGGGTTATGGTTAGTTTTACAGTTAGTTGAGGGTTTAGGTAAGTGTTACCATTAGGGTTCGAGTTAGGGTTAGGTTTATGCTTAGGGTTAGGAGTAGGGTAAGATTTAGGTTTATGTCCAGGCTTAGGGTTAGTGTTAGTGTTCTGTTTAGGGTCAAGGTTAGAGTTAGGGTTAGGCTTAGGATTAGGTCTAGGGTTAGGTTCAGGGTTATTGTAAGGGTTAGGTTTAGGGTTACAGATGGCCTGGCGTTAGAGTTAGGTTTAAGTTTAGGGTTAGGTTTAGGTTTACAGTTAAGATTAAAGTTAAGGTTTGGATAAAGTTTAGGATAGGGTGAGGGTTATTTTTATGGTTACGGCTAGAGTTTGAGTTTGTGTTCAGGTTAGTGTTAAGGTTAGGTTTAGGGTTCGGGTTAGGTTTAGGGGTTATGTTTCGTGTTCGGTTTAGGTTTAGGTTTAGGGTTAGTGTAAAGTTAGGATAAGGGTTAGGATTATACATAGTGTTAAATGTTAGGTTTAGGCTGTTAGGGTTTGGTTTATGGTTAGGGTATTGTTCAGTTTAGGGTTCATGTTAGGGTTAGGGTTAGATTAGGGTTACTGTTCGTATTAGTGTTAAGTTTGGGGATAAGTTTGGGGGTAGCGTTAGGTTTAGGGTTGGGGATACGTTAAGGGTTAGGGTGAGGGTTAGGGTTAGGTTTACAGTTAAGGTGAGGTTTTAGGGTAATTGTTATGGTTAGGGTTAGAGTTAGAGTTAGGCTTAGGGTTAGGGTGAAGTTTCAGTTAATTGTGAGGGTTAGGGTTAAGTTTAGTGTTAAGGTGAGATTTAGGTTTAGGGTTAGGGTGGGGTAAGGTTAGGGTTAAGGCTGGGTTTACGGTAAGGGGTAGGGCTAGGTTAGGGTTAGGTTTAGGTTTAGAGTTAGAGTTAGTGCTAGGGTTAGGGTTAGGGTCAGGTTTAGAGTTATTGTTAGGGTTAGGGTAGAGTTAAGGTTAGGGTTAAGTTTAGGGTAAGGGTAAGGGTTAGGTTTAGGTCAGGGATAGGGTTAGGATGATAGATAGGGTTAGGGTTAGAGGTTCGTGTGAGGGTTAGTGTTAGGTTTACAGCTAAACTGATGTTTTAGGGTGTTACGGTTAAGGTTAGGGTTAGAGTTACGGTTAGGTTTAGATTTGGGTTTACGGCTAGAGTTAGGGGATAGTTCAGGGTGTGGTTCAGGTTTATGTTTAAGGTTAGGCTTAGGTTTAGGGTGAAGTTTAGTTTAAGGATGAGGGTTAGGTTTAGGGTTTGTTGATTGGGTTAACTTTAGGGTTAGGTTTAGGGTTTTGTTATTTTTAGGGTTGGATTTAGTGTTCGCGTACGGTTAGGTGCTTGGGTTAATGTAGGGTGAGATTTAGGGTTAAAGTTAGATTTCGCTTTAGTTTAGGGATAGGGCGAATTTTAAGACAGGATGAGGGTTTGTGTTATGGCTAAGTTTTGGGTTCGTTTTCAGGTTAGTGTTAAGGTTATGTTTAGGGTTAGGGTTAAGTTTACGGGTTCTGTTTACTTTTAGGGTTAGGGTTAGATTTTAGGTTAGGGTTAAGTTTAGTGTTACGGTTAGGCTTACGGTTATGGTTTGTTTTAGGCATGGTTGGGGTGAGTGTTAGGTTTAGCGTTAGGTTTGGGTAGGCTTAGGATTATGGTTATGGTAAGGTGTTAGGGGTTAGAGGTGTAGTTTAGGGTTAGGGTTTATGTGAGGGTTCCGGTTAGGCATTGTGGTCCCGGTCATGGCTGGTTTGGTTTAGGATTAAGGTTAGGTTTCTGATTAGGTTTCGTGTTAGTGGTAGAGTTAGGGTGAGAGTTAGGGTTAAGGTTTCAGATAGACTTTGGTGTTAGGGGTTAGGGTTTGGGCTATTGTTAGGGTGATCGTTAAGGCTCAGGGGTTTCAGGTTAGTGTTAGGGTTCCGGATACCATTAGGTTTAGGGTTGGGGATGCGGTTAGGGTTTAGGGTGAGGGTTACGGTTAGTTTTACAGTTAGTTGAGGGTTTAGGTAAGTGTTACCATTAGGGTTAGAGTTAGGGTTAGGTTTAGCCTTAGGGTTAGGAGTAGGGTAAGATTTAGGTTTATGTCCAGGCTTAGGGTTAGTGTTAGTGTTCTGTTTAGGGTCAAGGTTAGAGTTAGGGTTAGGCTTAGGATTAGGTCTAGGGTTAGGATGAGGTTTAGGGTTAGGTTCAGGGTTATTGTAAGGGTTAGGTTTAGGGTTACAGATGGACTAGCGTTAGAGTTAGGTTTAAGTTTAGGGTTTGGTTTCCAGTTAAGGTTAAAGTTAAGTTTTGGATGAAGTTTAGGATAGGGTGAGGGTTATTTTTATGGTTACGGCTAGAGTTTGAGTTTGTGTTCAGGTTAGTGTTAAGGTTAGGTTTAGGGTTCGGGTTAGGTTTAGGGGTTACGTTTCGTGTTTGGTTTTGGTTTAAGTTTAGGGTTAGTGTAAAGTTAGGATAAGGGTTAGGATTATAGATAGTGTTAAACGTTAGGTTTAGGCTGTTAGGGTTTGGTTTATGGTTAGGGTATTGTTCAGTTTAGGGTTAATGTTAGGGTTAGGGTTAGATTAGGGTTACTGTTCGTATCAGCGTTAAGGTTGGGGATAAGGTTTGGGGTAGCGTTAGGTTTAGGGTTGGGGATACGTTAAGGGTTGGGGTGAGGGTTAGGGTTAGGTTTACAGTTAAGGTGAGGGTTTAGGGTAATTGTTATGGTTAGGGTTAGAGTTAGAGTTAGGCTTAGGGTTAGGGTGAAGTTTCAGTTAATTGTGAGGGTTAGGGTTAAGTTTAGTGTTAAGGTGAGATTTAGGTTTAGGGTTAGGGTGGGGTAAGGTTAGGGTTAAGGCTAGGTTTACGGTAAGGGGTAGGTTTAGGTTAGGTTTACGTTTAGAATTAGAGTTAGTGCTAGGTTTAGGATTAGGGTCAGGTTTAGAGTTATTGTTAGGGTCCAGTTAAGGTTAGGGTTAAGTTTAGGGTTAGGGTAAGGGTTAGGTTTAGGTCAGGGTTAGGGTTAGGATGATAGATAGGTTTAGGGTTAGGGAAAAGGTTAGGGGTTCATGTGAGGGATAGTGTTAGGTTGACACTAAAGCTGATGTTCTAGGATGTTCCGGTTAGGGTTAGGGTTAGAGTTAGGATTAGGGTTAAGGCTAGAGTTAGGGGATAGTTCAGGGTTTGGTTCAGTTTTAGGTTTAGGGTTAGGCTTAGGTTTAGGGTGAAGTTTAGTTTCAGGCTGATGGTAAGGGTTAGGGTTTGTTTTTTGGGTTAATTTTAGGGTTAGTTTTAGGGTTTTTTTTAGGGTTAGGCTTAGTGTTAGGGTACGGTTAGGTGTTTGGGTTAATGGTAGGGTCAGCTTTAGGATTAAAGTTAGATTTAGCTTTAGTTTAGGGATAGGGTGAAGTTTAAGATAGGGTGAGGGTTAGGGTTATGGCTAAGTTTTGGGTTTGTTTTCAGGTTAGTGTTAAGGTTATGTTTAGGGTTAGGGTTAAGTTTACAGGTTCTGTTTACTTCTAGGGTTAGGGTTAGATTTTAGGTTAGGGTTAAGTTTAATTTACTGTTAGGCTTACGGTTATGGTTTGTTTTAGGCGTTGTGGTTGGGGTGAGTGTTAGGTTTAGCGTTAGGTTTGGGTAGGCTTAGGATTATGGTTATGGTAAGGTGTTAGGGGTTAGAGGTGTAGTTTAGGGTTAGGGTTTATGTGAGGGTTCCGGTTAGGCATTGTGGTCCTGGTCATGGCTGTTTTTGTTTAGGATTAGTGTTAGGTTTCTGATTAGGTTTCGGGTTTCGTTAGAGTTAGGGTGCGAGTTAGGGTTAAGGTTTGGGATAGGCTTTGGTGTTAAGGGTTACTGTTTGGGCTATTGTTAGCGTTATCGTTAGGGCTCAGGGGTTTCAGGTTAGTGTTAGGGTTCCGGATACCATTAGGTTTAGGGTTGGGGGATACGGTTAGGGTTTAGAGTGAGGGTTACGGTTAGTTTTACAGTTAGTTGAGGGTTTAGGTAAGTGTTACCATTAGGGTTAGAGTTAGGGTTAGGTTTCGGCTTAGGGTTAGGAGTAGGGTAAGATTTAGGTTTATGTCCAGGCTTAGGGTTAGTGTTAGTGTTCTGTTTAGGGTCAAGGTTAGAGTTAGGGTTAGGCTTAGGATTAGGTCTAGGGTTAGGATGAGGTTTAGGGTTAGGTTCAGGGTTATTGTAAGGGTTAGGTTTAGGGTTACAGATGGACTAGCGTTAGAGTTAGGTTTAAGTTTAGGGTTTGGTTTCCAGTTAAGGTTAAAGTTAAGTTTTGGATGAAGTTTAGGATAGGGTGAGGGTTATTTTTATGGTTACGGCTAGAGTTTGAGTTTGTGTTCAGGTTAGTGTTAAGGTTAGGTTTAGGGTTCGGGTTAGGTTTAGGGGTTACGTTTCGTGTTTGGTTTTGGTTTAAGTTTAGGGTTAGTGTAAAGTTAGGATAAGGGTTAGGATTATAGATAGTGTTAAACGTTAGGTTTAGGCTGTTAGGGTTTGGTTTATGGTTAGGGTATTGTTCAGTTTAGGGTTAATGTTAGGGTTAGGGTTAGATTAGGGTTACTGTTCGTATCAGCGTTAAGGTTGGGGATAAGGTTTGGGGTAGCGTTAGGTTTAGGGTTGGGGATACGTTAAGGGTTGGGGTGAGGGTTAGGGTTAGGTTTACAGTTAAGGTGAGGGTTTAGGGTAATTGTTATGGTTAGGGTTAGAGTTAGAGTTAGGCTTAGGGTTAGGGTGAAGTTTCAGTTAATTGTGAGGGTTAGGGTTAAGTTTAGTGTTAAGGTGAGATTTAGGTTTAGGGTTAGGGTGGGGTAAGGTTAGGGTTAAGGCTAGGTTTACGGTAAGGGGTAGGTTTAGGTTAGGTTTACGTTTAGAATTAGAGTTAGTGCTAGGTTTAGGATTAGGGTCAGGTTTAGAGTTATTGTTAGGGTCCAGTTAAGGTTAGGGTTAAGTTTAGGGTTAGGGTAAGGGTTAGGTTTAGGTCAGGGTTAGGGTTAGGATGATAGATAGGTTTAGGGTTAGGGAAAAGGTTAGGGGTTCATGTGAGGGTTAGTGTTAGGTTGACACTAAAGCTGATGTTCTAGGATGTTCCGGTTAGGGTTAGGGTTAGAGTTAGGATTAGGGTTAAGGCTAGAGTTAGGGGATAGTTCAGGGTTTGGTTCAGTTTTAGGTTTAGGATTAGGCTTAGGTTTAGGGTGAAGTTTAGTTTCAGGCTGATGGTAAGGGTTAGGGTTTGTTTTTTGGGTTAATTTTAGGGTTAGTTTTAGGGTTTTTTTTAGGGTTAGGCTTAGTGTTAGGGTACGGTTAGGTGTTTGGGTTAATGGTAGGGTCAGCTTTAGGATTAAAGTTAGATTTAGCTTTAGTTTAGGGATAGGGTGAAGTTTAAGATAGGGTGAGGGTTAGGGTTATGGCTAAGTTTTGGGTTTGTTTTCAGGTTAGTGTTAAGGTTATGTTTAGGGTTAGGGTTAAGTTTACAGGTTCTGTTTACTTCTAGGGTTAGGGTTAGATTTTAGGTTAGGGTTAAGTTTAATTTACTGTTAGGCTTACGGTTATGGTTTGTTTTAGGCGTTGTGGTTGGGGTGAGTGTTAGGTTTAGCGTTAGGTTTGGGTAGGCTTAGGATTATGGTTATGGTAAGGTGTTAGGGGTTAGAGGTGTAGTTTAGGGTTAGGGTTTATGTGAGGGTTCCGGTTAGGCATTGTGGTCCTGGTCATGGCTGTTTTTGTTTAGGATTAGTGTTAGGTTTCTGATTAGGTTTCGGGTTTCGTTAGAGTTAGGGTGCGAGTTAGGGTTAAGGTTTGGGATAGGCTTTGGTGTTAAGGGTTACTGTTTGGGCTATTGTTAGCGTTATCGTTAGGGCTCAGGGGTTTCAGGTTAGTGTTAGGGTTCCGGATACCATTAGGTTTAGGGTTGGGGGATACGGTTAGGGTTTAGAGTGAGGGTTACGGTTAGTTTTACAGTTAGTTGAGGGTTTAGGTAAGTGTTACCATTAGGGTTAGAGTTAGGGTTAGGTTTCGGCTTAGGGTTAGGAGTAGGCTAAATTTAGGTTTATGTCCCGGCTTAGGGTTGGTGTTAGTGTTCTGTTTAGAGTCAAGGTTAGAGTTAGGGTTAGGGTTAGGATTAGGTCTAGGGTTAGGATGAGGTTTAGGGTTAGGTTCAGGGTTATTGTAAGGGTTAGTTTTAGGGTTACAGATGGACTAGCGTTAGAGTTAGGTTTAAGTTTAGGGCTAGGTTTAGGTTTCCAGTTAAGGTTAAAGTCAAGGTTTGGATGAAGTTTAGGATAGGGTGAGGGTTATTTTTATGGTTACGGCTAGAGTTTGAGTTTGTGTTCAGGTTAGTGTTAAGGTTAGCTTTAGGGTTCGGGTTAGGTTTAGGGGTTACGTTTCGTGTTCCGTTTAGGTTTAGGTTTAGGGTTAGTGTAAAGTTAGGATAAGGGTTAGGATTATAAGATAGTGTTAAACGTTAGGTTTAGGCTGTTAGGGTTTGGTTTATGGTTAGGGTATTGTTCAGTTTAGGGTTCATGTTAGGGTTAGGGTTAGATTAGGGTTACTGTTCGTAGTAGCGTTAAGGTTGGGGATAAGGTTGGGGGTAGCGTTAGGTTTAGGGTTGGGGATACGTTAAGGGTTAGGGTGAGGGTTAGGGTTAGGTTTACAGTTAAGGTGAGGGTTTAGGGTAATTGTTATGGTTAGGGTTAGAGTTAGAGTTAGGCTTAGGGTTAGGGTGAAGTTTCAGTTAATTGTGAGGGTTAGGGTTAAGTTTAGTGTTAAGGTGAGATTTAGGTTTAGGGTTACGGTGGGGTAAGGTTAGGGTTAAGGCTGGGTTTACGGTAAGGGGTAGGGCTAGGTTAGGGTTAGGTTTAGGTTTAGAGTTAGAGTTAGTGCTAGGGTTAGGGTTAGGGTCAGGTTTAGAGTTATTGTTAGGGTTAGGGTAGAGTTAAGGTTAGGGTTAAGTTTAGGGTAAGGGTAAGGGTTAGGTTTAGGTCAGGGATAGGGTTAGGATGATAGATAGGGTTAGGGTTAGAGGTTCGTGTGAGGGTTAGTGTTAGGTTTACAGCTAAACTGATGTTTTAGGGTGTTACGGTTAAGGTTAGGGTTAGAGTTACGGTTAGGTTTAGATTTGGGTTTACGGCTAGAGTTAGGGGATAGTTCAGGGTGTGGTTCAGGTTTATGTTTAAGGTTAGGCTTAGGTTTAGGGTGAAGTTTAGTTTAAGGATGAGGGTTAGGTTTAGGGTTTGTTGATTGGGTTAACTTTAGGGTTAGGTTTAGGGTTTTGTTATTTTTAGGGTTGGATTTAGTGTTCGCGTACGGTTAGGTGCTTGGGTTAATGTAGGGTGAGATTTAGGGTTAAAGTTAGATTTCGCTTTAGTTTAGGGATAGGGCGAATTTTAAGACAGGATGAGGGTTTGTGTTATGGCTAAGTTTTGGGTTCGTTTTCAGGTTAGTGTTAAGGTTATGTTTAGGGTTAGGGTTAAGTTTACGGGTTCTGTTTACTTTTAGGGTTAGGGTTAGATTTTAGGTTCGGGTTAAGTTTAGTGTTACGGTTAGGCTTACGGTTATGGTTTGTTTTAGGCATGGTTGGGGTGAGTGTTAGGTTTAGCGTTAGGTTTGGGTAGGCTTAGGATTATGGTTATGGTAAGGTGTTAGGGGTTAGAGGTGTAGTTTAGGGTTAGGGTTTATGTGAGGGTTCCGGTTAGGCATTGTGGTCCCGGTCATGGCTGGTTTGGTTTAGGATTAAGGTTAGGTTTCTGATTAGGTTTCGTGTTAGTGGTAGAGTTAGGGTGAGAGTTAGGGTTAAGGTTTCAGATAGACTTTGGTGTTAGGGGTTAGGGTTTGGGCTATTGTTAGGGTGATCGTTAAGGCTCAGGGGTTTCAGGTTAGTGTTAGGGTTCCGGATACCATTAGGTTTAGGGTTGGGGGATGCGGTTAGGGTTTAGGGTGAGGGTTACGGTTAGTTTTACAGTTAGTTGAGGGTTTAGGTAAGTGTTACCATTAGGGTTAGAGTTAGGGTTAGGTTTCGGCTTAGGGTTAGGAGTAGGGTAAGATTTAGGTTTATGTCCAGGCTTAGGGTTAGTGTTAGTGTTCTGTTTAGGGTCAAGGTTAGAGTTAGGGTTAGGCTTAGGATTAGGTCTAGGGTTAGGATGAGGTTTAGGGTTAGGTTCAGGGTTATTGTAAGGGTTAGGTTTAGGGTTACAGATGGACTAGCGTTAGAGTTAGGTTTAAGTTTAGGGTTTGGTTTCCAGTTAAGGTTAAAGTTAAGTTTTGGATGAAGTTTAGGATAGGGTGAGGGTTATTTTTATGGTTACGGCTAGAGTTTGAGTTTGTGTTCAGGTTAGTGTTAAGGTTAGGTTTAGGGTTCGGGTTAGGTTTAGGGGTTACGTTTCGTGTTTGGTTTTGGTTTAAGTTTAGGGTTAGTGTAAAGTTAGGATAAGGGTTAGGATTATAGATAGTGTTAAACGTTAGGTTTAGGCTGTTAGGGTTTGGTTTATGGTTAGGGTATTGTTCAGTTTAGGGTTAATGTTAGGGTTAGGGTTAGATTAGGGTTACTGTTCGTATCAGCGTTAAGGTTGGGGATAAGGTTTGGGGTAGCGTTAGGTTTAGGGTTGGGGATACGTTAAGGGTTGGGGTGAGGGTTAGGGTTAGGTTTACAGTTAAGGTGAGGGTTTAGGGTAATTCTTATGGTTAGGGTTAGAGTTAGAGTTAGGCTTAGGGTTAGGGTGAAGTTTCAGTTAATTGTGAGGGTTAGGGTTAAGTTTAGTGTTAAGGTGAGATTTAGGTTTAGGGTTAGGGTGGGGTAAGGTTAGGGTTAAGGCTAGGTTTACGGTAAGGGGTAGGTTTAGGTTAGGTTTACGTTTAGAATTAGAGTTAGTGCTAGGTTTAGGATTAGGGTCAGGTTTAGAGTTATTGTTAGGGTCCAGTTAAGGTTAGGGTTAAGTTTAGGGTTAGGGTAAGGGTTAGGTTTAGGTCAGGGTTAGGGTTAGGATGATAGATAGTTTTAGGGTTAGGGAAAAGGTTAGGGGTTCATGTGAGGGTTAGTGTTAGGTTGACACTAAAGCTGATGTTCTAGGATGTTCCGGTTAGGGTTAGGGTTAGAGTTAGGATTAGGGTTAAGGCTAGAGTTAGGGGATAGTTCAGGGTTTGGTTCAGTTTTAGGTTTAGGGTTAGGCTTAGGTTTAGGGTGAAGTTTAGTTTCAGGCTGATGGTAAGGGTTAGGGTTTGTTTTTTGGGTTAATTTTAGGGTTAGTTTTAGGGTTTTTTTTAGGGTTAGGCTTAGTGTTAGGGTACGGTTAGGTGTTTGGGTTAATGGTAGGGTCAGCTTTAGGATTAAAGTTAGATTTAGCTTTAGTTTAGGGATAGGGTGAAGTTTAAGATAGGGTGAGGGTTAGGGTTATGGCTAAGTTTTGGGTTTGTTTTCAGGTTAGTGTTAAGGTTATGTTTAGGGTTAGGGTTAAGTTTACAGGTTCTGTTTACTTCTAGGGTTAGGGTTAGATTTTAGGTTAGGGTTAAGTTTAATTTACTGTTAGGCTTACGGTTATGGTTTGTTTTAGGCGTTGTGGTTGGGGTGAGTGTTAGGTTTAGCGTTAGGTTTGGGTAGGCTTAGGATTATGGTTATGGTAAGGTGTTAGGGGTTAGAGGTGTAGTTTAGGGTTAGGGTTTATGTGAGGGTTCCGGTTAGGCATTGTGGTCCTGGTCATGGCTGTTTTTGTTTAGGATTAGTGTTAGGTTTCTGATTAGGTTTCGGGTTTCGTTAGAGTTAGGGTGCGAGTTAGGGTTAAGGTTTGGGATAGGCTTTGGTGTTAAGGGTTACTGTTTGGGCTATTGTTAGCGTTATCGTTAGGGCTCAGGGGTTTCAGGTTAGTGTTAGGGTTCTGGATACCATTAGGTTTAGGGTTGGGGGATACGGTTAGGGTTTAGAGTGA
Source organism: Elephas maximus indicus (assembly GCF_024166365.1). Taxonomy (NCBI): domain Eukaryota; kingdom Metazoa; phylum Chordata; class Mammalia; order Proboscidea; family Elephantidae; genus Elephas; species Elephas maximus. Next base: position 36,672,178 of record NC_064840.1, on the reverse strand, counting down.
GGGTTACGGTTAGTTTTACAGTTAGTTGAGGGTTTAGGTAAGTGTTACCATTAGGGTTAGAGTTAGGGTTAGGTTTCGGCTTAGGGTTAGGAGTAGGCTAAATTTAGGTTTATGTCCCGGCTTAGGGTTGGTGTTAGTGTTCTGTTTAGAGTCAAGGTTAGAGTTAGGGTTAGGGTTAGGATTAGGTCTAGGGTTAGGATGAGGTTTAGGGTTAGGTTCAGGGTTATTGTAAGGGTTAGTTTTAGGGTTACAGATGGACTAGCGTTAGAGTTAGGTTTAAGTTTAGGGCTAGGTTTAGGTTTCCAGTTAAGGTTAAAGTCAAGGTTTGGATGAAGTTTAGGATAGGGTGAGGGTTATTTTTATGGTTACGGCTAGAGTTTGAGTTTGTGTTCAGGTTAGTGTTAAGGTTAGCTTTAGGGTTCGGGTTAGGTTTAGGGGTTACGTTTCGTGTTCCGTTTAGGTTTAGGTTTAGGGTTAGTGTAAAGTTAGGATAAGGGTTAGGATTATAGATAGTGTTAAACGTTAGGTTTAGGCTGTTAGGGTTTGGTTTATGGTTAGGGTATTGTTCAGTTTAGGGTTAATGTTAGGGTTAGGGTTAGATTAGGGTTACTGTTCGTAGTAGCGTTAAGGTTGGGGATAAGGTTGGGGGTAGCGTTAGGTTTAGGGTTGGGGATACGTTAAGGGTTAGGGTGAGGGTTAGGGTTAGGTTTACAGTTAAGGTGAGGGTTTAGGGTAATTGTTATGGTTAGGGTTAGAGTTAGAGTTAGGCTTAGGGTTAGGGTGAAGTTTCAGTTAATTGTGAGGGTTAGGGTTAAGTTTAGTGTTAAGGTGAGATTTAGGTTTAGGGTTACGGTGGGGTAAGGTTAGGGTTAAGGCTAGGTTTACGGTAAGGGGTAGGTTTAGGTTAGGTTTACGTTTAGAATTAGAGTTAGTGCTAGGTTTAGGATTAGGGTCAGGTTTAGAGTTATTGTTAGGGTCCAGTTAAGGTTAGGGTTAAGTTTAGGGTTAGGGTAAGGGTTAGGTTTAGGTCAGGGTTGGGTTAGGATGATAGATAGGTTTAGGGTTAGGGAAAAGGTTAGGGGTTCATGTGAGGGTTAGTGTTAGGTTGACACTAAAGCTGATGTTCTAGGATGTTCCGGTTAGGGTTAGGGTTAGAGTTAGGATTAGGGTTAAGGCTAGAGTTAGGGGATAGTTCAGGGTTTGGTTCAGTTTTAGGTTTAGGGTTAGGCTTAGGTTTAGGGTGAAGTTTAGTTTCAGGCTGATGGTAAGGGTTAGGGTTTGTTTTTTGGGTTAATTTTAGGGTTAGTTTTAGGGTTTTTTTTAGGGTTAGGCTTAGTGTTAGGGTACGGTTAGGTGTTTGGGTTAATGGTAGGGTCAGCTTTAGGATTAAAGTTAGATTTAGCTTTAGTTTAGGGATAGGGTGAAGTTTAAGATAGGGTGAGGGTTAGGGTTATGGCTAAGTTTTGGGTTTGTTTTCAGGTTACTGTTAAGGTTATGTTTAGGGTTAGGGTTAAGTTTACAGGTTCTGTTTACTTCTAGGGTTAGGGTTAGATTTTAGGTTAGGGTTAAGTTTAATTTACTGTTAGGCTTACGGTTATGGTTTGTTTTAGGCGTTGTGGTTGGGGTGAGTGTTAGGTTTAGCGTTAGGTTTGGGTAGGCTTAGGATTATGGTTATGGTAAGGTGTTAGGGGTTAGAGGTGTAGTTTAGGGTTAGGGTTTATGTGAGGGTTCCGGTTAGGCATTGTGGTCCTGGTCATGGCTGTTTTTGTTTAGGATTAGTGTTAGGTTTCTGATTAGGTTTCGGGTTTCGTTAGAGTTAGGGTGCGAGTTAGGGTTAAGGTTTGGGATAGGCTTTGGTGTTAAGGGTTACTGTTTGGGCTATTGTTAGCGTTATCGTTAGGGCTCAGGGGTTTCAGGTTAGTGTTAGGGTTCCGGATACCATTAGGTTTAGGGTTGGGGGATACGGTTAGGGTTTAGAGTGAGGGTTACGGTTAGTTTTACAGTTAGTTGAGGGTTTAGGTAAGTGTTACCATTAGGGTTAGAGTTAGGGTTAGGTTTCGGCTTAGGGTTAGGAGTAGGCTAAATTTAGGTTTATGTCCCGGCTTAGGGTTGGTGTTAGTGTTCTGTTTAGAGTCAAGGTTAGAGTTAGGGTTAGGGTTAGGATTAGGTCTAGGGTTAGGATGAGGTTTAGGGTTAGGTTCAGGGTTATTGTAAGGGTTAGTTTTAGGGTTACAGATGGACTAGCGTTAGAGTTAGGTTTAAGTTTAGGGCTAGGTTTAGGTTTCCAGTTAAGGTTAAAGTCAAGGTTTGGATGAAGTTTAGGATAGGGTGAGGGTTATTTTTATGGTTACGGCTAGAGTTTGAGTTTGTGTTCAGGTTAGTGTTAAGGTTAGCTTTAGGGTTCGGGTTAGGTTTAGGGGTTACGTTTCGTGTTCCGTTTAGGTTTAGGTTTAGGGTTAGTGTAAAGTTAGGATAAGGGTTAGGATTATAGATAGTGTTAAACGTTAGGTTTAGGCTGTTAGGGTTTGGTTTATGGTTAGGGTATTGTTCAGTTTAGGGTTAATGTTAGGGTTAGGGTTAGATTAGGGTTACTGTTCGTAGTAGCGTTAAGGTTGGGGATAAGGTTGGGGGTAGCGTTAGGTTTAGGGTTGGGGATACGTTAAGGGTTAGGGTGAGGGTTAGGGTTAGGTTTACAGTTAAGGTGAGGGTTTAGGGTAATTGTTATGGTTAGGGTTAGAGTTAGAGTTAGGCTTAGGGTTAGGGTGAAGTTTCAGTTAATTGTGAGGGTTAGGGTTAAGTTTAGTGTTAAGGTGAGATTTAGGTTTAGGGTTACGGTGGGGTAAGGTTAGGGTTAAGGCTGGGTTTACGGTAAGGGGTAGGGCTAGGTTAGGGTTAGGTTTAGGTTTAGAGTTAGAGTTAGTGCTAGGGTTAGGGTTAGGGTCAGGTTTAGAGTTATTGTTAGGGTTAGGGTAGAGTTAAGGTTAGGGTTAAGTTTAGGGTAAGGGTAAGGGTTAGGTTTAGGTCAGGGATAGGGTTAGGATGATAGATAGGGTTAGGGTTAGAGGTTCGTGTGAGGGTTAGTGTTAGGTTTACAGCTAAACTGATGTTTTAGGGTGTTACGGTTAAGGTTAGGGTTAGAGTTACGGTTAGGTTTAGATTTGGGTTTACGGCTAGAGTTAGGGGATAGTTCAGGGTGTGGTTCAGGTTTATGTTTAAGGTTAGGCTTAGGTTTAGGGTGAAGTTTAGTTTAAGGATGAGGGTTAGGTTTAGGGTTTGTTGATTGGGTTAACTTTAGGGTTAGGTTTAGGGTTTTGTTATTTTTAGGGTTGGATTTAGTGTTCGCGTACGGTTAGGTGCTTGGGTTAATGTAGGGTGAGATTTAGGGTTAAAGTTAGATTTCGCTTTAGTTTAGGGATAGGGCGAATTTTAAGACAGGATGAGGGTTTGTGTTATGGCTAAGTTTTGGGTTCGTTTTCAGGTTAGTGTTAAGGTTATGTTTAGGGTTAGGGTTAAGTTTACGGGTTCTGTTTACTTTTAGGGTTAGGGTTAGATTTTAGGTTCGGGTTAAGTTTAGTGTTACGGTTAGGCTTACGGTTATGGTTTGTTTTAGGCATGGTTGGGGTGAGTGTTAGGTTTAGCGTTAGGTTTGGGTAGGCTTAGGATTATGGTTATGGTAAGGTGTTAGGGGTTAGAGGTGTAGTTTAGGGTTAGGGTTTATGTGAGGGTTCCGGTTAGGCATTGTGGTCCCGGTCATGGCTGGTTTGGTTTAGGATTAAGGTTAGGTTTCTGATTAGGTTTCGTGTTAGTGGTAGAGTTAGGGTGAGAGTTAGGGTTAAGGTTTCAGATAGACTTTGGTGTTAGGGGTTAGGGTTTGGGCTATTGTTAGGGTGATCGTTAAGGCTCAGGGGTTTCAGGTTAGTGTTAGGGTTCCGGATACCATTAGGTTTAGGGTTGGGGGATGCGGTTAGGGTTTAGGGTGAGGGTTACGGTTAGTTTTACAGTTAGTTGAGGGTTTAGGTAAGTGTTACCATTAGGGTTAGAGTTAGGGTTAGGTTTCGGCTTAGGGTTAGGAGTAGGGTAAGATTTAGGTTTATGTCCAGGCTTAGGGTTAGTGTTAGTGTTCTGTTTAGGGTCAAGGTTAGAGTTAGGGTTAGGCTTAGGATTAGGTCTAGGGTTAGGATGAGGTTTAGGGTTAGGTTCAGGGTTATTGTAAGGGTTAGGTTTAGGGTTACAGATGGACTAGCGTTAGAGTTAGGTTTAAGTTTAGGGTTTGGTTTCCAGTTAAGGTTAAAGTTAAGTTTTGGATGAAGTTTAGGATAGGGTGAGGGTTATTTTTATGGTTACGGCTAGAGTTTGAGTTTGTGTTCAGGTTAGTGTTAAGGTTAGGTTTAGGGTTCGGGTTAGGTTTAGGGGTTACGTTTCGTGTTTGGTTTTGGTTTAAGTTTAGGGTTAGTGTAAAGTTAGGATAAGGGTTAGGATTATAGATAGTGTTAAACGTTAGGTTTAGGCTGTTAGGGTTTGGTTTATGGTTAGGGTATTGTTCAGTTTAGGGTTAATGTTAGGGTTAGGGTTAGATTAGGGTTACTGTTCGTATCAGCGTTAAGGTTGGGGATAAGGTTTGGGGTAGCGTTAGGTTTAGGGTTGGGGATACGTTAAGGGTTGGGGTGAGGGTTAGGGTTAGGTTTACAGTTAAGGTGAGGGTTTAGGGTAATTGTTATGGTTAGGGTTAGAGTTAGAGTTAGGCTTAGGGTTAGGGTGAAGTTTCAGTTAATTGTGAGGGTTAGGGTTAAGTTTAGTGTTAAGGTGAGATTTAGGTTTAGGGTTAGGGTGGGGTAAGGTTAGGGTTAAGGCTAGGTTTACGGTAAGGGGTAGGTTTAGGTTAGGTTTACGTTTAGAATTAGAGTTAGTGCTAGGTTTAGGATTAGGGTCAGGTTTAGAGTTATTGTTAGGGTCCAGTTAAGGTTAGGGTTAAGTTTAGGGTTAGGGTAAGGGTTAGGTTTAGGTCAGGGTTAGGGTTAGGATGATAGATAGGTTTAGGGTTAGGGAAAAGGTTAGGGGTTCATGTGAGGGTTAGTGTTAGGTTGACACTAAAGCTGATGTTCTAGGATGTTCCGGTTAGGGTTAGGGTTAGAGTTAGGATTAGGGTTAAGGCTAGAGTTAGGGGATAGTTCAGGGTTTGGTTCAGTTTTAGGTTTAGGGTTAGGCTTAGGTTTAGGGTGAAGTTTAGTTTCAGGCTGATGGTAAGGGTTAGGGTTTGTTTTTTGGGTTAATTTTAGGGTTAGTTTTAGGGTTTTTTTTAGGGTTAGGCTTAGTGTTAGGGTACGGTTAGGTGTTTGGGTTAATGGTAGGGTCAGCTTTAGGATTAAAGTTAGATTTAGCTTTAGTTTAGGGATAGGGTGAAGTTTAAGATAGGGTGAGGGTTAGGGTTATGGCTAAGTTTTGGGTTTGTTTTCAGGTTAGTGTTAAGGTTATGTTTAGGGTTAGGGTTAAGTTTACAGGTTCTGTTTACTTCTAGGGTTAGGGTTAGATTTTAGGTTAGGGTTAAGTTTAATTTACTGTTAGGCTTACGGTTATGGTTTGTTTTAGGCGTTGTGGTTGGGGTGAGTGTTAGGTTTAGCGTTAGGTTTGGGTAGGCTTAGGATTATGGTTATGGTAAGGTGTTAGGGGTTAGAGGTGTAGTTTAGGGTTAGGGTTTATGTGAGGGTTCCGGTTAGGCATTGTGGTCCTGGTCATGGCTGTTTTTGTTTAGGATTAGTGTTAGGTTTCTGATTAGGTTTCGGGTTTCGTTAGAGTTAGGGTGCGAGTTAGGGTTAAGGTTTGGGATAGGCTTTGGTGTTAAGGGTTACTGTTTGGGCTATTGTTAGCGTTATCGTTAGGGCTCAGGGGTTTCAGGTTAGTGTTAGGGTTCCGGATACCATTAGGTTTAGGGTTGGGGGATACGGTTAGGGTTTAGAGTGAGGGTTACGGTTAGTTTTACAGTTAGTTGAGGGTTTAGGTAAGTGTTACCATTAGGGTTAGAGTTAGGGTTAGGTTTCGGCTTAGGGTTAGGAGTAGGCTAAATTTAGGTTTATGTCCCGGCTTAGGGTTGGTGTTAGTGTTCTGTTTAGAGTCAAGGTTAGAGTTAGGGTTAGGGTTAGGATTAGGTCTAGGGTTAGGATGAGGTTTAGGGTTAGGTTCAGGGTTATTGTAAGGGTTAGTTTTAGGGTTACAGATGGACTAGCGTTAGAGTTAGGTTTAAGTTTAGGGCTAGGTTTAGGTTTCCAGTTAAGGTTAAAGTCAAGGTTTGGATGAAGTTTAGGATAGGGTGAGGGTTATTTTTATGGTTACGGCTAGAGTTTGAGTTTGTGTTCAGGTTAGTGTTAAGGTTAGCTTTAGGGTTCGGGTTAGGTTTAGGGGTTACGTTTCGTGTTCCGTTTAGGTTTAGGTTTAGGGTTAGTGTAAAGTTAGGATAAGGGTTAGGATTATAGATAGTGTTAAACGTTAGGTTTAGGCTGTTAGGGTTTGGTTTATGGTTAGGGTATTGTTCAGTTTAGGGTTAATGTTAGGGTTAGGGTTAGATTAGGGTTACTGTTCGTAGTAGCGTTAAGGTTGGGGATAAGGTTGGGGGTAGCGTTAGGTTTAGGGTTGGGGATACGTTAAGGGTTAGGGTGAGGGTTAGGGTTAGGTTTACAGTTAAGGTGAGGGTTTAGGGTAATTGTTATGGTTAGGGTTAGAGTTAGAGTTAGGCTTAGGGTTAGGGTGAAGTTTCAGTTAATTGTGAGGGTTAGGGTTAAGTTTAGTGTTAAGGTGAGATTTAGGTTTAGGGTTACGGTGGGGTAAGGTTAGGGTTAAGGCTGGGTTTACGGTAAGGGGTAGGGCTAGGTTAGGGTTAGGTTTAGGTTTAGAGTTAGAGTTAGTGCTAGGGTTAGGGTTAGGGTCAGGTTTAGAGTTATTGTTAGGGTTAGGGTAGAGTTAAGGTTAGGGTTAAGTTTAGGGTAAGGGTAAGGGTTAGGTTTAGGTCAGGGATAGGGTTAGGATGATAGATAGGGTTAGGGTTAGAGGTTCGTGTGAGGGTTAGTGTTAGGTTTACAGCTAAACTGATGTTTTAGGGTGTTACGGTTAAGGTTAGGGTTAGAGTTACGGTTAGGTTTAGATTTGGGTTTACGGCTAGAGTTAGGGGATAGTTCAGGGTGTGGTTCAGGTTTATGTTTAAGGTTAGGCTTAGGTTTAGGGTGAAGTTTAGTTTAAGGATGAGGGTTAGGTTTAGGGTTTGTTGATTGGGTTAACTTTAGGGTTAGGTTTAGGGTTTTGTTATTTTTAGGGTTGGATTTAGTGTTCGCGTACGGTTAGGTGCTTGGGTTAATGTAGGGTGAGATTTAGGGTTAAAGTTAGATTTCGCTTTAGTTTAGGGATAGGGCGAATTTTAAGACAGGATGAGGGTTTGTGTTATGGCTAAGTTTTGGGTTCGTTTTCAGGTTAGTGTTAAGGTTATGTTTAGGGTTAGGGTTAAGTTTACGGGTTCTGTTTACTTTTAGGGTTAGGGTTAGATTTTAGGTTCGGGTTAAGTTTAGTGTTACGGTTAGGCTTACGGTTATGGTTTGTTTTAGGCATGGTTGGGGTGAGTGTTAGGTTTAGCGTTAGGTTTGGGTAGGCTTAGGATTATGGTTATGGTAAGGTGTTAGGGGTTAGAGGTGTAGTTTAGGGTTAGGGTTTATGTGAGGGTTCCGGTTAGGCATTGTGGTCCCGGTCATGGCTGGTTTGGTTTAGGATTAAGGTTAGGTTTCTGATTAGGTTTCGTGTTAGTGGTAGAGTTAGGGTGAGAGTTAGGGTTAAGGTTTCAGATAGACTTTGGTGTTAGGGGTTAGGGTTTGGGCTATTGTTAGGGTGATCGTTAAGGCTCAGGGGTTTCAGGTTAGTGTTAGGGTTCCGGATACCATTAGGTTTAGGGTTGGGGGATGCGGTTAGGGTTTAGGGTGAGGGTTACGGTTAGTTTTACAGTTAGTTGAGGGTTTAGGTAAGTGTTACCATTAGGGTTAGAGTTAGGGTTAGGTTTCGGCTTAGGGTTAGGAGTAGGGTAAGATTTAGGTTTATGTCCAGGCTTAGGGTTAGTGTTAGTGTTCTGTTTAGGGTCAAGGTTAGAGTTAGGGTTAGGCTTAGGATTAGGTCTAGGGTTAGGATGAGGTTTAGGGTTAGGTTCAGGGTTATTGTAAGGGTTAGGTTTAGGGTTACAGATGGACTAGCGTTAGAGTTAGGTTTAAGTTTAGGGTTTGGTTTCCAGTTAAGGTTAAAGTTAAGTTTTGGATGAAGTTTAGGATAGGGTGAGGGTTATTTTTATGGTTACGGCTAGAGTTTGAGTTTGTGTTCAGGTTAGTGTTAAGGTTAGGTTTAGGGTTCGGGTTAGGTTTAGGGGTTACGTTTCGTGTTTGGTTTTGGTTTAAGTTTAGGGTTAGTGTAAAGTTAGGATAAGGGTTAGGATTATAGATAGTGTTAAACGTTAGGTTTAGGCTGTTAGGGTTTGGTTTATGGTTAGGGTATTGTTCAGTTTAGGGTTAATGTTAGGGTTAGGGTTAGATTAGGGTTACTGTTCGTATCAGCGTTAAGGTTGGGGATAAGGTTTGGGGTAGCGTTAGGTTTAGGGTTGGGGATACGTTAAGGGTTGGGGTGAGGGTTAGGGTTAGGTTTACAGTTAAGGTGAGGGTTTAGGGTAATTGTTATGGTTAGGGTTAGAGTTAGAGTTAGGCTTAGGGTTAGGGTGAAGTTTCAGTTAATTGTGAGGGTTAGGGTTAAGTTTAGTGTTAAGGTGAGATTTAGGTTTAGGGTTAGGGTGGGGTAAGGTTAGGGTTAAGGCTAGGTTTACGGTAAGGGGTAGGTTTAGGTTAGGTTTACGTTTAGAATTAGAGTTAGTGCTAGGTTTAGGATTAGGGTCAGGTTTAGAGTTATTGTTAGGGTCCAGTTAAGGTTAGGGTTAAGTTTAGGGTTAGGGTAAGGGTTAGGTTTAGGTCAGGGTTAGGGTTAGGATGATAGATAGGTTTAGGGTTAGGGAAAAGGTTAGGGGTTCATGTGAGGGTTAGTGTTAGGTTGACACTAAAGCTGATGTTCTAGGATGTTCCGGTTAGGGTTAGGGTTAGAGTTAGGATTAGGGTTAAGGCTAGAGTTAGGGGATAGTTCAGGGTTTGGTTCAGTTTTAGGTTTAGGGTTAGGCTTAGGTTTAGGGTGAAGTTTAGTTTCAGGCTGATGGTAAGGGTTAGGGTTTGTTTTTTGGGTTAATTTTAGGGTTAGTTTTAGGGTTTTTTTTAGGGTTAGGCTTAGTGTTAGGGTACGGTTAGGTGTTTGGGTTAATGGTAGGGTCAGCTTTAGGATTAAAGTTAGATTTAGCTTTAGTTTAGGGATAGGGTGAAGTTTAAGATAGGGTGAGGGTTAGGGTTATGGCTAAGTTTTGGGTTTGTTTTCAGGTTAGTGTTAAGGTTATGTTTAGGGTTAGGGTTAAGTTTACAGGTTCTGTTTACTTCTAGGGTTAGGGTTAGATTTTAGGTTAGGGTTAAGTTTAATTTACTGTTAGGCTTACGGTTATGGTTTGTTTTAGGCGTTGTGGTTGGGGTGAGTGTTAGGTTTAGCGTTAGGTTTGGGTAGGCTTAGGATTATGGTTATGGTAAGGTGTTAGGGGTTAGAGGTGTAGTTTAGGGTTAGGGTTTATGTGAGGGTTCCGGTTAGGCATTGTGGTCCTGGTCATGGCTGTTTTTGTTTAGGATTAGTGTTAGGTTTCTGATTAGGTTTCGGGTTTCGTTAGAGTTAGGGTGCGAGTTAGGGTTAAGGTTTGGGATAGGCTTTGGTGTTAAGGGTTACTGTTTGGGCTATTGTTAGCGTTATCGTTAGGGCTCAGGGGTTTCAGGTTAGTGTTAGGGTTCCGGATACCATTAGGTTTAGGGTTGGGGGATACGGTTAGGGTTTAGAGTGAGGGTTACGGTTAGTTTTACAGTTAGTTGAGGGTTTAGGTAAGTGTTACCATTAGGGTTAGAGTTAGGGTTAGGTTTCGGCTTAGGGTTAGGAGTAGGCTAAATTTAGGTTTATGTCCCGGCTTAGGGTTGGTGTTAGTGTTCTGTTTAGAGTCAAGGTTAGAGTTAGGGTTAGGGTTAGGATTAGGTCTAGGGTTAGGATGAGGTTTAGGGTTAGGTTCAGGGTTATTGTAAGGGTTAGTTTTAGGGTTACAGATGGACTAGCGTTAGAGTTAGGTTTAAGTTTAGGGCTAGGTTTAGGTTTCCAGTTAAGGTTAAAGTCAAGGTTTGGATGAAGTTTAGGATAGGGTGAGGGTTATTTTTATGGTTACGGCTAGAGTTTGAGTTTGTGTTCAGGTTAGTGTTAAGGTTAGCTTTAGGGTTCGGGTTAGGTTTAGGGGTTACGTTTCGTGTTCCGTTTAGGTTTAGGTTTAGGGTTAGTGTAAAGTTAGGATAAGGGTTAGGATTATAGATAGTGTTAAACGTTAGGTTTAGGCTGTTAGGGTTTGGTTTATGGTTAGGGTATTGTTCAGTTTAGGGTTAATGTTAGGGTTAGGGTTAGATTAGGGTTACTGTTCGTAGTAGCGTTAAGGTTGGGGATAAGGTTGGGGGTAGCGTTAGGTTTAGGGTTGGGGATACGTTAAGGGTTAGGGTGAGGGTTAGGGTTAGGTTTACAGTTAAGGTGAGGGTTTAGGGTAATTGTTATGGTTAGGGTTAGAGTTAGAGTTAGGCTTAGGGTTAGGGTGAAGTTTCAGTTAATTGTGAGGGTTAGGGTTAAGTTTAGTGTTAAGGTGAGATTTAGGTTTAGGGTTACGGTGGGGTAAGGTTAGGGTTAAGGCTGGGTTTACGGTAAGGGGTAGGGCTAGGTTAGGGTTAGGTTTAGGTTTAGAGTTAGAGTTAGTGCTAGGGTTAGGGTTAGGGTCAGGTTTAGAGTTATTGTTAGGGTTAGGGTAGAGTTAAGGTTAGGGTTAAGTTTAGGGTAAGGGTAAGGGTTAGGTTTAGGTCAGGGATAGGGTTAGGATGATAGATAGGGTTAGGGTTAGAGGTTCGTGTGAGGGTTAGTGTTAGGTTTACAGCTAAACTGATGTTTTAGGGTGTTACGGTTAAGGTTAGGGTTAGAGTTACGGTTAGGTTTAGATTTGGGTTTACGGCTAGAGTTAGGGGATAGTTCAGGGTGTGGTTCAGGTTTATGTTTAAGGTTAGGCTTAGGTTTAGGGTGAAGTTTAGTTTAAGGATGAGGGTTAGGTTTAGGGTTTGTTGATTGGGTTAACTTTAGGGTTAGGTTTAGGGTTTTGTTATTTTTAGGGTTGGATTTAGTGTTCGCGTACGGTTAGGTGCTTGGGTTAATGTAGGGTGAGATTTAGGGTTAAAGTTAGATTTCGCTTTAGTTTAGGGATAGGGCGAATTTTAAGACAGGATGAGGGTTTGTGTTATGGCTAAGTTTTGGGTTCGTTTTCAGGTTAGTGTTAAGGTTATGTTTAGGGTTAGGGTTAAGTTTACGGGTTCTGTTTACTTTTAGGGTTAGGGTTAGATTTTAGGTTCGGGTTAAGTTTAGTGTTACGGTTAGGCTTACGGTTATGGTTTGTTTTAGGCATGGTTGGGGTGAGTGTTAGGTTTAGCGTTAGGTTTGGGTAGGCTTAGGATTATGGTTATGGTAAGGTGTTAGGGGTTAGAGGTGTAGTTTAGGGTTAGGGTTTATGTGAGGGTTCCGGTTAGGCATTGTGGTCCCGGTCATGGCTGGTTTGGTTTAGGATTAAGGTTAGGTTTCTGATTAGGTTTCGTGTTAGTGGTAGAGTTAGGGTGAGAGTTAGGGTTAAGGTTTCAGATAGACTTTGGTGTTAGGGGTTAGGGTTTGGGCTATTGTTAGGGTGATCGTTAAGGCTCAGGGGTTTCAGGTTAGTGTTAGGGTTCCGGATACCATTAGGTTTAGGGTTGGGGGATGCGGTTAGGGTTTAGGGTGAGGGTTACGGTTAGTTTTACAGTTAGTTGAGGGTTTAGGTAAGTGTTACCATTAGGGTTAGAGTTAGGGTTAGGTTTCGGCTTAGGGTTAGGAGTAGGGTAAGATTTAGGTTTATGTCCAGGCTTAGGGTTAGTGTTAGTGTTCTGTTTAGGGTCAAGGTTAGAGTTAGGGTTAGGCTTAGGATTAGGTCTAGGGTTAGGATGAGGTTTAGGGTTAGGTTCAGGGTTATTGTAAGGGTTAGGTTTAGGGTTACAGATGGACTAGCGTTAGAGTTAGGTTTAAGTTTAGGGTTTGGTTTCCAGTTAAGGTTAAAGTTAAGTTTTGGATGAAGTTTAGGATAGGGTGAGGGTTATTTTTATGGTTACGGCTAGAGTTTGAGTTTGTGTTCAGGTTAGTGTTAAGGTTAGGTTTAGGGTTCGGGTTAGGTTTAGGGGTTACGTTTCGTGTTTGGTTTTGGTTTAAGTTTAGGGTTAGTGTAAAGTTAGGATAAGGGTTAGGATTATAGATAGTGTTAAACGTTAGGTTTAGGCTGTTAGGGTTTGGTTTATGGTTAGGGTATTGTTCAGTTTAGGGTTAATGTTAGGGTTAGGGTTAGATTAGGGTTACTGTTCGTATCAGCGTTAAGGTTGGGGATAAGGTTTGGGGTAGCGTTAGGTTTAGGGTTGGGGATACGTTAAGGGTTGGGGTGAGGGTTAGGGTTAGGTTTACAGTTAAGGTGAGGGTTTAGGGTAATTGTTATGGTTAGGGTTAGAGTTAGAGTTAGGCTTAGGGTTAGGGTGAAGTTTCAGTTAATTGTGAGGGTTAGGGTTAAGTTTAGTGTTAAGGTGAGATTTAGGTTTAGGGTTAGGGTGGGGTAAGGTTAGGGTTAAGGCTAGGTTTACGGTAAGGGGTAGGTTTAGGTTAGGTTTACGTTTAGAATTAGAGTTAGTGCTAGGTTTAGGATTAGGGTCAGGTTTAGAGTTATTGTTAGGGTCCAGTTAAGGTTAGGGTTAAGTTTAGGGTTAGGGTAAGGGTTAGGTTTAGGTCAGGGTTAGGGTTAGGATGATAGATAGGTTTAGGGTTAGGGAAAAGGTTAGGGGTTCATGTGAGGGTTAGTGTTAGGTTGACACTAAAGCTGATGTTCTAGGATGTTCCGGTTAGGGTTAGGGTTAGAGTTAGGATTAGGGTTAAGGCTAGAGTTAGGGGATAGTTCAGGGTTTGGTTCAGTTTTAGGTTTAGGGTTAGGCTTAGGTTTAGGGTGAAGTTTAGTTTCAGGCTGATGGTAAGGGTTAGGGTTTGTTTTTTGGGTTAATTTTAGGGTTAGTTTTAGGGTTTTTTTTAGGGTTAGGCTTAGTGTTAGGGTACGGTTAGGTGTTTGGGTTAATGGTAGGGTCAGCTTTAGGATTAAAGTTAGATTTAGCTTTAGTTTAGGGATAGGGTGAAGTTTAAGATAGGGTGAGGGTTAGGGTTATGGCTAAGTTTTGGGTTTGTTTTCAGGTTAGTGTTAAGGTTATGTTTAGGGTTAGGGTTAAGTTTACAGGTTCTGTTTACTTCTAGGGTTAGGGTTAGATTTTAGGTTAGGGTTAAGTTTAATTTACTGTTAGGCTTACGGTTATGGTTTGTTTTAGGCGTTGTGGTTGGGGTGAGTGTTAGGTTTAGCGTTAGGTTTGGGTAGGCTTAGGATTATGGTTATGGTAAGGTGTTAGGGGTTAGAGGTGTAGTTTAGGGTTAGGGTTTATGTGAGGGTTCCGGTTAGGCATTGTGGTCCTGGTCATGGCTGTTTTTGTTTAGGATTAGTGTTAGGTTTCTGATTAGGTTTCGGGTTTCGTTAGAGTTAGGGTGCGAGTTAGGGTTAAGGTTTGGGATAGGCTTTGGTGTTAAGGGTTACTGTTTGGGCTATTGTTAGCGTTATCGTTAGGGCTCAGGGGTTTCAGGTTAGTGTTAGGGTTCCGGATACCATTAGGTTTAGGGTTGGGGGATACGGTTAGGGTTTAGAGTGAGGGTTACGGTTAGTTTTACAGTTAGTTGAGGGTTTAGGTAAGTGTTACCATTAGGGTTAGAGTTAGGGTTAGGTTTCGGCTTAGGGTTAGGAGTAGGCTAAATTTAGGTTTATGTCCCGGCTTAGGGTTGGTGTTAGTGTTCTGTTTAGAGTCAAGGTTAGAGTTAGGGTTAGGGTTAGGATTAGGTCTAGGGTTAGGATGAGGTTTAGGGTTAGGTTCAGGGTTATTGTAAGGGTTAGTTTTAGGGTTACAGATGGACTAGCGTTAGAGTTAGGTTTAAGTTTAGGGCTAGGTTTAGGTTTCCAGTTAAGGTTAAAGTCAAGGTTTGGATGAAGTTTAGGATAGGGTGAGGGTTATTTTTATGGTTACGGCTAGAGTTTGAGTTTGTGTTCAGGTTAGTGTTAAGGTTAGCTTTAGGGTTCGGGTTAGGTTTAGGGGTTACGTTTCGTGTTCCGTTTAGGTTTAGGTTTAGGGTTAGTGTAAAGTTAGGATAAGGGTTAGGATTATAGATAGTGTTAAACGTTAGGTTTAGGCTGTTAGGGTTTGGTTTATGGTTAGGGTATTGTTCAGTTTAGGGTTAATGTTAGGGTTAGGGTTAGATTAGGGTTACTGTTCGTAGTAGCGTTAAGGTTGGGGATAAGGTTGGGGGTAGCGTTAGGTTTAGGGTTGGGGATACGTTAAGGGTTAGGGTGAGGGTTAGGGTTAGGTTTACAGTTAAGGTGAGGGTTTAGGGTAATTGTTATGGTTAGGGTTAGAGTTAGAGTTAGGCTTAGGGTTAGGGTGAAGTTTCAGTTAATTGTGAGGGTTAGGGTTAAGTTTAGTGTTAAGGTGAGATTTAGGTTTAGGGTTACGGTGGGGTAAGGTTAGGGTTAAGGCTGGGTTTACGGTAAGGGGTAGGGCTAGGTTAGGGTTAGGTTTAGGTTTAGAGTTAGAGTTAGTGCTAGGGTTAGGGTTAGGGTCAGGTTTAGAGTTATTGTTAGGGTTAGGGTAGAGTTAAGGTTAGGGTTAAGTTTAGGGTAAGGGTAAGGGTTAGGTTTAGGTCAGGGATAGGGTTAGGATGATAGATAGGGTTAGGGTTAGAGGTTCGTGTGAGGGTTAGTGTTAGGTTTACAGCTAAACTGATGTTTTAGGGTGTTACGGTTAAGGTTAGGGTTAGAGTTACGGTTAGGTTTAGATTTGGGTTTACGGCTAGAGTTAGGGGATAGTTCAGGGTGTGGTTCAGGTTTATGTTTAAGGTTAGGCTTAGGTTTAGGGTGAAGTTTAGTTTAAGGATGAGGGTTAGGTTTAGGGTTTGTTGATTGGGTTAACTTTAGGGTTAGGTTTAGGGTTTTGTTATTTTTAGGGTTGGATTTAGTGTTCGCGTACGGTTAGGTGCTTGGGTTAATGTAGGGTGAGATTTAGGGTTAAAGTTAGATTTCGCTTTAGTTTAGGGATAGGGCGAATTTTAAGACAGGATGAGGGTTTGTGTTATGGCTAAGTTTTGGGTTCGTTTTCAGGTTAGTGTTAAGGTTATGTTTAGGGTTAGGGTTAAGTTTACGGGTTCTGTTTACTTTTAGGGTTAGGGTTAGATTTTAGGTTCGGGTTAAGTTTAGTGTTACGGTTAGGCTTACGGTTATGGTTTGTTTTAGGCATGGTTGGGGTGAGTGTTAGGTTTAGCGTTAGGTTTGGGTAGGCTTAGGATTATGGTTATGGTAAGGTGTTAGGGGTTAGAGGTGTAGTTTAGGGTTAGGGTTTATGTGAGGGTTCCGGTTAGGCATTGTGGTCCCGGTCATGGCTGGTTTGGTTTAGGATTAAGGTTAGGTTTCTGATTAGGTTTCGTGTTAGTGGTAGAGTTAGGGTGAGAGTTAGGGTTAAGGTTTCAGATAGACTTTGGTGTTAGGGGTTAGGGTTTGGGCTATTGTTAGGGTGATCGTTAAGGCTCAGGGGTTTCAGGTTAGTGTTAGGGTTCCGGATACCATTAGGTTTAGGGTTGGGGGATGCGGTTAGGGTTTAGGGTGAGGGTTACGGTTAGTTTTACAGTTAGTTGAGGGTTTAGGTAAGTGTTACCATTAGGGTTAGAGTTAGGGTTAGGTTTCGGCTTAGGGTTAGGAGTAGGGTAAGATTTAGGTTTATGTCCAGGCTTAGGGTTAGTGTTAGTGTTCTGTTTAGGGTCAAGGTTAGAGTTAGGGTTAGGCTTAGGATTAGGTCTAGGGTTAGGATGAGGTTTAGGGTTAGGTTCAGGGTTATTGTAAGGGTTAGGTTTAGGGTTACAGATGGACTAGCGTTAGAGTTAGGTTTAAGTTTAGGGTTTGGTTTCCAGTTAAGGTTAAAGTTAAGTTTTGGATGAAGTTTAGGATAGGGTGAGGGTTATTTTTATGGTTACGGCTAGAGTTTGAGTTTGTGTTCAGGTTAGTGTTAAGGTTAGGTTTAGGGTTCGGGTTAGGTTTAGGGGTTACGTTTCGTGTTTGGTTTTGGTTTAAGTTTAGGGTTAGTGTAAAGTTAGGATAAGGGTTAGGATTATAGATAGTGTTAAACGTTAGGTTTAGGCTGTTAGGGTTTGGTTTATGGTTAGGGTATTGTTCAGTTTAGGGTTAATGTTAGGGTTAGGGTTAGATTAGGGTTACTGTTCGTATCAGCGTTAAGGTTGGGGATAAGGTTTGGGGTAGCGTTAGGTTTAGGGTTGGGGATACGTTAAGGGTTGGGGTGAGGGTTAGGGTTAGGTTTACAGTTAAGGTGAGGGTTTAGGGTAATTCTTATGGTTAGGGTTAGAGTTAGAGTTAGGCTTAGGGTTAGGGTGAAGTTTCAGTTAATTGTGAGGGTTAGGGTTAAGTTTAGTGTTAAGGTGAGATTTAGGTTTAGGGTTAGGGTGGGGTAAGGTTAGGGTTAAGGCTAGGTTTACGGTAAGGGGTAGGTTTAGGTTAGGTTTACGTTTAGAATTAGAGTTAGTGCTAGGTTTAGGATTAGGGTCAGGTTTAGAGTTATTGTTAGGGTCCAGTTAAGGTTAGGGTTAAGTTTAGGGTTAGGGTAAGGGTTAGGTTTAGGTCAGGGTTAGGGTTAGGATGATAGATAGGTTTAGGGTTAGGGAAAAGGTTAGGGGTTCATGTGAGGGTTAGTGTTAGGTTGACACTAAAGCTGATGTTCTAGGATGTTCCGGTTAGGGTTAGGGTTAGAGTTAGGATTAGGGTTAAGGCTAGAGTTAGGGGATAGTTCAGGGTTTGGTTCAGTTTTAGGTTTAGGGTTAGGCTTAGGTTTAGGGTGAAGTTTAGTTTCAGGCTGATGGTAAGGGTTAGGGTTTGTTTTTTGGGTTAATTTTAGGGTTAGTTTTAGGGTTTTTTTTAGGGTTAGGCTTAGTGTTAGGGTACGGTTAGGTGTTTGGGTTAATGGTAGGGTCAGCTTTAGGATTAAAGTTAGATTTAGCTTTAGTTTAGGGATAGGGTGAAGTTTAAGATAGGGTGAGGGTTAGGGTTATGGCTAAGTTTTGGGTTTGTTTTCAGGTTAGTGTTAAGGTTATGTTTAGGGTTAGGGTTAAGTTTACAGGTTCTGTTTACTTCTAGGGTTAGGGTTAGATTTTAGGTTAGGGTTAAGTTTAATTTACTGTTAGGCTTACGGTTATGGTTTGTTTTAGGCGTTGTGGTTGGGGTGAGTGTTAGGTTTAGCGTTAGGTTTGGGTAGGCTTAGGATTATGGTTATGGTAAGGTGTTAGGGGTTAGAGGTGTAGTTTAGGGTTAGGGTTTATGTGAGGGTTCCGGTTAGGCATTGTGGTCCTGGTCATGGCTGTTTTTGTTTAGGATTAGTGTTAGGTTTCTGATTAGGTTTCGGGTTTCGTTAGAGTTAGGGTGCGAGTTAGGGTTAAGGTTTGGGATAGGCTTTGGTGTTAAGGGTTACTGTTTGGGCTATTGTTAGCGTTATCGTTAGGGCTCAGGGGTTTCAGGTTAGTGTTAGGGTTCCGGATACCATTAGGTTTAGGGTTGGGGGATACGGTTAGGGTTTAGAGTGAGGGTTACGGTTAGTTTTACAGTTAGTTGAGGGTTTAGGTAAGTGTTACCATTAGGGTTAGAGTTAGGGTTAGGTTTCGGCTTAGGGTTAGGAGTAGGCTAAATTTAGGTTTATGTCCCGGCTTAGGGTTGGTGTTAGTGTTCTGTTTAGAGTCAAGGTTAGAGTTAGGGTTAGGGTTAGGATTAGGTCTAGGGTTAGGATGAGGTTTAGGGTTAGGTTCAGGGTTATTGTAAGGGTTAGTTTTAGGGTTACAGATGGACTAGCGTTAGAGTTAGGTTTAAGTTTAGGGCTAGGTTTAGGTTTCCAGTTAAGGTTAAAGTCAAGGTTTGGATGAAGTTTAGGATAGGGTGAGGGTTATTTTTATGGTTACGGCTAGAGTTTGAGTTTGTGTTCAGGTTAGTGTTAAGGTTAGCTTTAGGGTTCGGGTTAGGTTTAGGGGTTACGTTTCGTGTTCCGTTTAGGTTTAGGTTTAGGGTTAGTGTAAAGTTAGGATAAGGGTTAGGATTATAGATAGTGTTAAACGTTAGGTTTAGGCTGTTAGGGTTTGGTTTATGGTTAGGGTATTGTTCAGTTTAGGGTTAATGTTAGGGTTAGGGTTAGATTAGGGTTACTGTTCGTAGTAGCGTTAAGGTTGGGGATAAGGTTGGGGGTAGCGTTAGGTTTAGGGTTGGGGATACGTTAAGGGTTAGGGTGAGGGTTAGGGTTAGGTTTACAGTTAAGGTGAGGGTTTAGGGTAATCGTTATGGTTAGGGTTAGAGTTAGAGTTAGGCTTAGGGTTAGGGTGAAGTTTCAGTTAATTGTGAGGGTTAGGGTTAAGTTTAGTGTTAAGGTGAGATTTAGGTTTAGGGTTACGGTGGGGTAAGGTTAGGGTTAAGGCTGGGTTTACGGTAAGGGGTAGGGCTAGGTTAGGGTTAGGTTTAGGTTTAGAGTTAGAGTTAGTGCTAGGGTTAGGGTTAGGGTCAGGTTTAGAGTTATTGTTAGGGTTAGGGTAGAGTTAAGGTTAGGGTTAAGTTTAGGGTAAGGGTAAGGGTTAGGTTTAGGTCAGGGATAGGGTTAGGATGATAGATAGGGTTAGGGTTAGAGGTTCGTGTGAGGGTTAGTGTTAGGTTTACAGCTAAACTGATGTTTTAGGGTGTTACGGTTAAGGTTAGGGTTAGAGTTACGGTTAGGTTTAGATTTGGGTTTACGGCTAGAGTTAGGGGATAGTTCAGGGTGTGGTTCAGGTTTATGTTTAAGGTTAGGCTTAGGTTTAGGGTGAAGTTTAGTTTAAGGATGAGGGTTAGGTTTAGGGTTTGTTGATTGGGTTAACTTTAGGGTTAGGTTTAGGGTTTTGTTATTTTTAGGGTTGGATTTAGTGTTCGCGTACGGTTAGGTGCTTGGGTTAATGTAGGGTGAGATTTAGGGTTAAAGTTAGATTTCGCTTTAGTTTAGGGATAGGGCGAATTTTAAGACAGGATGAGGGTTTGTGTTATGGCTAAGTTTTGGGTTCGTTTTCAGGTTAGTGTTAAGGTTATGTTTAGGGTTAGGGTTAAGTTTACGGGTTCTGTTTACTTTTAGGGTTAGGGTTAGATTTTAGGTTCGGGTTAAGTTTAGTGTTACGGTTAGGCTTACGGTTATGGTTTGTTTTAGGCATGGTTGGGGTGAGTGTTAGGTTTAGCGTTAGGTTTGGGTAGGCTTAGGATTATGGTTATGGTAAGGTGTTAGGGGTTAGAGGTGTAGTTTAGGGTTAGGGTTTATGTGAGGGTTCCGGTTAGGCATTGTGGTCCCGGTCATGGCTGGTTTGGTTTAGGATTAAGGTTAGGTTTCTGATTAGGTTTCGTGTTAGTGGTAGAGTTAGGGTGAGAGTTAGGGTTAAGGTTTCAGATAGACTTTGGTGTTAGGGGTTAGGGTTTGGGCTATTGTTAGGGTGATCGTTAAGGCTCAGGGGTTTCAGGTTAGTGTTAGGGTTCCGGATACCATTAGGTTTAGGGTTGGGGGATGCGGTTAGGGTTTAGGGTGAGGGTTACGGTTAGTTTTACAGTTAGTTGAGGGTTTAGGTAAGTGTTACCATTAGGGTTAGAGTTAGGGTTAGGTTTCGGCTTAGGGTTAGGAGTAGGGTAAGATTTAGGTTTATGTCCAGGCTTAGGGTTAGTGTTAGTGTTCTGTTTAGGGTCAAGGTTAGAGTTAGGGTTAGGCTTAGGATTAGGTCTAGGGTTAGGATGAGGTTTAGGGTTAGGTTCAGGGTTATTGTAAGGGTTAGGTTTAGGGTTACAGATGGACTAGCGTTAGAGTTAGGTTTAAGTTTAGGGTTTGGTTTCCAGTTAAGGTTAAAGTTAAGTTTTGGATGAAGTTTAGGATAGGGTGAGGGTTATTTTTATGGTTACGGCTAGAGTTTGAGTTTGTGTTCAGGTTAGTGTTAAGGTTAGGTTTAGGGTTCGGGTTAGGTTTAGGGGTTACGTTTCGTGTTTGGTTTTGGTTTAAGTTTAGGGTTAGTGTAAAGTTAGGATAAGGGTTAGGATTATAGATAGTGTTAAACGTTAGGTTTAGGCTGTTAGGGTTTGGTTTATGGTTAGGGTATTGTTCAGTTTAGGGTTAATGTTAGGGTTAGGGTTAGATTAGGGTTACTGTTCGTATCAGCGTTAAGGTTGGGGATAAGGTTTGGGGTAGCGTTAGGTTTAGGGTTGGGGATACGTTAAGGGTTGGGGTGAGGGTTAGGGTTAGGTTTACAGTTAAGGTGAGGGTTTAGGGTAATTCTTATGGTTAGGGTTAGAGTTAGAGTTAGGCTTAGGGTTAGGGTGAAGTTTCAGTTAATTGTGAGGGTTAGGGTTAAGTTTAGTGTTAAGGTGAGATTTAGGTTTAGGGTTAGGGTGGGGTAAGGTTAGGGTTAAGGCTAGGTTTACGGTAAGGGGTAGGTTTAGGTTAGGTTTACGTTTAGAATTAGAGTTAGTGCTAGGTTTAGGATTAGGGTCAGGTTTAGAGTTATTGTTAGGGTCCAGTTAAGGTTAGGGTTAAGTTTAGGGTTAGGGTAAGGGTTAGGTTTAGGTCAGGGTTAGGGTTAGGATGATAGATAGGTTTAGGGTTAGGGAAAAGGTTAGGGGTTCATGTGAGGGTTAGTGTTAGGTTGACACTAAAGCTGATGTTCTAGGATGTTCCGGTTAGGGTTAGGGTTAGAGTTAGGATTAGGGTTAAGGCTAGAGTTAGGGGATAGTTCAGGGTTTGGTTCAGTTTTAGGTTTAGGGTTAGGCTTAGGTTTAGGGTGAAGTTTAGTTTCAGGCTGATGGTAAGGGTTAGGGTTTGTTTTTTGGGTTAATTTTAGGGTTAGTTTTAGGGTTTTTTTTAGGGTTAGGCTTAGTGTTAGGGTACGGTTAGGTGTTTGGGTTAATGGTAGGGTCAGCTTTAGGATTAAAGTTAGATTTAGCTTTAGTTTAGGGATAGGGTGAAGTTTAAGATAGGGTGAGGGTTAGGGTTATGGCTAAGTTTTGGGTTTGTTTTCAGGTTAGTGTTAAGGTTATGTTTAGGGTTAGGGTTAAGTTTACAGGTTCTGTTTACTTCTAGGGTTAGGGTTAGATTTTAGGTTAGGGTTAAGTTTAATTTACTGTTAGGCTTACGGTTATGGTTTGTTTTAGGCGTTGTGGTTGGGGTGAGTGTTAGGTTTAGCGTTAGGTTTGGGTAGGCTTAGGATTATGGTTATGGTAAGGTGTTAGGGGTTAGAGGTGTAGTTTAGGGTTAGGGTTTATGTGAGGGTTCCGGTTAGGCATTGTGGTCCTGGTCATGGCTGTTTTTGTTTAGGATTAGTGTTAGGTTTCTGATTAGGTTTCGGGTTTCGTTAGAGTTAGGGTGCGAGTTAGGGTTAAGGTTTGGGATAGGCTTTGGTGTTAAGGGTTACTGTTTGGGCTATTGTTAGCGTTATCGTTAGGGCTCAGGGGTTTCAGGTTAGTGTTAGGGTTCCGGATACCATTAGGTTTAGGGTTGGGGGATACGGTTAGGGTTTAGAGTGAGGGTTACGGTTAGTTTTACAGTTAGTTGAGGGTTTAGGTAAGTGTTACCATTAGGGTTAGAGTTAGGGTTAGGTTTCGGCTTAGGGTTAGGAGTAGGCTAAATTTAGGTTTATGTCCCGGCTTAGGGTTGGTGTTAGTGTTCTGTTTAGAGTCAAGGTTAGAGTTAGGGTTAGGGTTAGGATTAGGTCTAGGGTTAGGATGAGGTTTAGGGTTAGGTTCAGGGTTATTGTAAGGGTTAGTTTTAGGGTTACAGATGGACTAGCGTTAGAGTTAGGTTTAAGTTTAGGGCTAGGTTTAGGTTTCCAGTTAAGGTTAAAGTCAAGGTTTGGATGAAGTTTAGGATAGGGTGAGGGTTATTTTTATGGTTACGGCTAGAGTTTGAGTTTGTGTTCAGGTTAGTGTTAAGGTTAGCTTTAGGGTTCGGGTTAGGTTTAGGGGTTACGTTTCGTGTTCCGTTTAGGTTTAGGTTTAGGGTTAGTGTAAAGTTAGGATAAGGGTTAGGATTATAGATAGTGTTAAACGTTAGGTTTAGGCTGTTAGGGTTTGGTTTATGGTTAGGGTATTGTTCAGTTTAGGGTTAATGTTAGGGTTAGGGTTAGATTAGGGTTACTGTTCGTAGTAGCGTTAAGGTTGGGGATAAGGTTGGGGGTAGCGTTAGGTTTAGGGTTGGGGATACGTTAAGGGTTAGGGTGAGGGTTAGGGTTAGGTTTACAGTTAAGGTGAGGGTTTAGGGTAATCGTTATGGTTAGGGTTAGAGTTAGAGTTAGGCTTAGGGTTAGGGTGAAGTTTCAGTTAATTGTGAGGGTTAGGGTTAAGTTTAGTGTTAAGGTGAGATTTAGGTTTAGGGTTACGGTGGGGTAAGGTTAGGGTTAAGGCTGGGTTTACGGTAAGGGGTAGGGCTAGGTTAGGGTTAGGTTTAGGTTTAGAGTTAGAGTTAGTGCTAGGGTTAGGGTTAGGGTCAGGTTTAGAGTTATTGTTAGGGTTAGGGTAGAGTTAAGGTTAGGGTTAAGTTTAGGGTAAGGGTAAGGGTTAGGTTTAGGTCAGGGATAGGGTTAGGATGATAGATAGGGTTAGGGTTAGAGGTTCGTGTGAGGGTTAGTGTTAGGTTTACAGCTAAACTGATGTTTTAGGGTGTTACGGTTAAGGTTAGGGTTAGAGTTACGGTTAGGTTTAGATTTGGGTTTACGGCTAGAGTTAGGGGATAGTTCAGGGTGTGGTTCAGGTTTATGTTTAAGGTTAGGCTTAGGTTTAGGGTGAAGTTTAGTTTAAGGATGAGGGTTAGGTTTAGGGTTTGTTGATTGGGTTAACTTTAGGGTTAGGTTTAGGGTTTTGTTATTTTTAGGGTTGGATTTAGTGTTCGCGTACGGTTAGGTGCTTGGGTTAATGTAGGGTGAGATTTAGGGTTAAAGTTAGATTTCGCTTTAGTTTAGGGATAGGGCGAATTTTAAGACAGGATGAGGGTTTGTGTTATGGCTAAGTTTTGGGTTCGTTTTCAGGTTAGTGTTAAGGTTATGTTTAGGGTTAGGGTTAAGTTTACGGGTTCTGTTTACTTTTAGGGTTAGGGTTAGATTTTAGGTTCGGGTTAAGTTTAGTGTTACGGTTAGGCTTACGGTTATGGTTTGTTTTAGGCATGGTTGGGGTGAGTGTTAGGTTTAGCGTTAGGTTTGGGTAGGCTTAGGATTATGGTTATGGTAAGGTGTTAGGGGTTAGAGGTGTAGTTTAGGGTTAGGGTTTATGTGAGGGTTCCGGTTAGGCATTGTGGTCCCGGTCATGGCTGGTTTGGTTTAGGATTAAGGTTAGGTTTCTGATTAGGTTTCGTGTTAGTGGTAGAGTTAGGGTGAGAGTTAGGGTTAAGGTTTCAGATAGACTTTGGTGTTAGGGGTTAGGGTTTGGGCTATTGTTAGGGTGATCGTTAAGGCTCAGGGGTTTCAGGTTAGTGTTAGGGTTCCGGATACCATTAGGTTTAGGGTTGGGGGATGCGGTTAGGGTTTAGGGTGAGGGTTACGGTTAGTTTTACAGTTAGTTGAGGGTTTAGGTAAGTGTTACCATTAGGGTTAGAGTTAGGGTTAGGTTTCGGCTTAGGGTTAGGAGTAGGGTAAGATTTAGGTTTATGTCCAGGCTTAGGGTTAGTGTTAGTGTTCTGTTTAGGGTCAAGGTTAGAGTTAGGGTTAGGCTTAGGATTAGGTCTAGGGTTAGGATGAGGTTTAGGGTTAGGTTCAGGGTTATTGTAAGGGTTAGGTTTAGGGTTACAGATGGACTAGCGTTAGAGTTAGGTTTAAGTTTAGGGTTTGGTTTCCAGTTAAGGTTAAAGTTAAGTTTTGGATGAAGTTTAGGATAGGGTGAGGGTTATTTTTATGGTTACGGCTAGAGTTTGAGTTTGTGTTCAGGTTAGTGTTAAGGTTAGGTTTAGGGTTCGGGTTAGGTTTAGGGGTTACGTTTCGTGTTTGGTTTTGGTTTAAGTTTAGGGTTAGTGTAAAGTTAGGATAAGGGTTAGGATTATAGATAGTGTTAAACGTTAGGTTTAGGCTGTTAGGGTTTGGTTTATGGTTAGGGTATTGTTCAGTTTAGGGTTAATGTTAGGGTTAGGGTTAGATTAGGGTTACTGTTCGTATCAGCGTTAAGGTTGGGGATAAGGTTTGGGGTAGCGTTAGGTTTAGGGTTGGGGATACGTTAAGGGTTGGGGTGAGGGTTAGGGTTAGGTTTACAGTTAAGGTGAGGGTTTAGGGTAATTCTTATGGTTAGGGTTAGAGTTAGAGTTAGGCTTAGGGTTAGGGTGAAGTTTCAGTTAATTGTGAGGGTTAGGGTTAAGTTTAGTGTTAAGGTGAGATTTAGGTTTAGGGTTAGGGTGGGGTAAGGTTAGGGTTAAGGCTAGGTTTACGGTAAGGGGTAGGTTTAGGTTAGGTTTACGTTTAGAATTAGAGTTAGTGCTAGGTTTAGGATTAGGGTCAGGTTTAGAGTTATTGTTAGGGTCCAGTTAAGGTTAGGGTTAAGTTTAGGGTTAGGGTAAGGGTTAGGTTTAGGTCAGGGTTAGGGTTAGGATGATAGATAGGTTTAGGGTTAGGGAAAAGGTTAGGGGTTCATGTGAGGGTTAGTGTTAGGTTGACACTAAAGCTGATGTTCTAGGATGTTCCGGTTAGGGTTAGGGTTAGAGTTAGGATTAGGGTTAAGGCTAGAGTTAGGGGATAGTTCAGGGTTTGGTTCAGTTTTAGGTTTAGGGTTAGGCTTAGGTTTAGGGTGAAGTTTAGTTTCAGGCTGATGGTAAGGGTTAGGGTTTGTTTTTTGGGTTAATTTTAGGGTTAGTTTTAGGGTTTTTTTTAGGGTTAGGCTTAGTGTTAGGGTACGGTTAGGTGTTTGGGTTAATGGTAGGGTCAGCTTTAGGATTAAAGTTAGATTTAGCTTTAGTTTAGGGATAGGGTGAAGTTTAAGATAGGGTGAGGGTTAGGGTTATGGCTAAGTTTTGGGTTTGTTTTCAGGTTAGTGTTAAGGTTATGTTTAGGGTTAGGGTTAAGTTTACAGGTTCTGTTTACTTCTAGGGTTAGGGTTAGATTTTAGGTTAGGGTTAAGTTTAATTTACTGTTAGGCTTACGGTTATGGTTTGTTTTAGGCGTTGTGGTTGGGGTGAGTGTTAGGTTTAGCGTTAGGTTTGGGTAGGCTTAGGATTATGGTTATGGTAAGGTGTTAGGGGTTAGAGGTGTAGTTTAGGGTTAGGGTTTATGTGAGGGTTCCGGTTAGGCATTGTGGTCCTGGTCATGGCTGTTTTTGTTTAGGATTAGTGTTAGGTTTCTGATTAGGTTTCGGGTTTCGTTAGAGTTAGGGTGCGAGTTAGGGTTAAGGTTTGGGATAGGCTTTGGTGTTAAGGGTTACTGTTTGGGCTATTGTTAGCGTTATCGTTAGGGCTCAGGGGTTTCAGGTTAGTGTTAGGGTTCCGGATACCATTAGGTTTAGGGTTGGGGGATACGGTTAGGGTTTAGAGTGAGGGTTACGGTTAGTTTTACAGTTAGTTGAGGGTTTAGGTAAGTGTTACCATTAGGGTTAGAGTTAGGGTTAGGTTTCGGCTTAGGGTTAGGAGTAGGCTAAATTTAGGTTTATGTCCCGGCTTAGGGTTGGTGTTAGTGTTCTGTTTAGAGTCAAGGTTAGAGTTAGGGTTAGGGTTAGGATTAGGTCTAGGGTTAGGATGAGGTTTAGGGTTAGGTTCAGGGTTATTGTAAGGGTTAGTTTTAGGGTTACAGATGGACTAGCGTTAGAGTTAGGTTTAAGTTTAGGGCTAGGTTTAGGTTTCCAGTTAAGGTTAAAGTCAAGGTTTGGATGAAGTTTAGGATAGGGTGAGGGTTATTTTTATGGTTACGGCTAGAGTTTGAGTTTGTGTTCAGGTTAGTGTTAAGGTTAGCTTTAGGGTTCGGGTTAGGTTTAGGGGTTACGTTTCGTGTTCCGTTTAGGTTTAGGTTTAGGGTTAGTGTAAAGTTAGGATAAGGGTTAGGATTATAGATAGTGTTAAACGTTAGGTTTAGGCTGTTAGGGTTTGGTTTATGGTTAGGGTATTGTTCAGTTTAGGGTTAATGTTAGGGTTAGGGTTAGATTAGGGTTACTGTTCGTAGTAGCGTTAAGGTTGGGGATAAGTTTGGGGGTAGCGTTAGGTTTAGGGTTGGGGATACGTTAAGGGTTAGGGTGAGGGTTAGGGTTAGGTTTACAGTTAAGGTGAGGGTTTAGGGTAATTGTTATGGTTAGGGTTAGAGTTAGAGTTAGGCTTAGGGTTAGGGTGAAGTTTCAGTTAATTGTGAGGGTTAGGGTTAAGTTTAGTGTTAAGGTGAGATTTAGGTTTAGGGTTACGGTGGGGTAAGGTTAGGGTTAAGGCTGGGTTTACGGTAAGGGGTAGGGCTAGGTTAGGGTTAGGTTTAGGTTTAGAGTTAGAGTTAGTGCTAGGGTTAGGGTTAGGGTCAGGTTTAGAGTTATTGTTAGGGTTAGGGTAGAGTTAAGGTTAGGGTTAAGTTTAGGGTAAGGGTAAGGGTTAGGTTTAGGTCAGGGATAGGGTTAGGATGATAGATAGGGTTAGGGTTAGAGGTTCGTGTGAGGGTTAGTGTTAGGTTTACAGCTAAACTGATGTTTTAGGGTGTTACGGTTAAGGTTAGGGTTAGAGTTACGGTTAGGTTTAGATTTGGGTTTACGGCTAGAGTTAGGGGATAGTTCAGGGTGTGGTTCAGGTTTATGTTTAAGGTTAGGCTTAGGTTTAGGGTGAAGTTTAGTTTAAGGATGAGGGTTAGGTTTAGGGTTTGTTGATTGGGTTAACTTTAGGGTTAGGTTTAGGGTTTTGTTATTTTTAGGGTTGGATTTAGTGTTCGCGTACGGTTAGGTGCTTGGGTTAATGTAGGGTGAGATTTAGGGTTAAAGTTAGATTTCGCTTTAGTTTAGGGATAGGGCGAATTTTAAGACAGGATGAGGGTTTGTGTTATGGCTAAGTTTTGGGTTCGTTTTCAGGTTAGTGTTAAGGTTATGTTTAGGGTTAGGGTTAAGTTTACGGGTTCTGTTTACTTTTAGGGTTAGGGTTAGATTTTAGGTTCGGGTTAAGTTTAGTGTTACGGTTAGGCTTACGGTTATGGTTTGTTTTAGGCATGGTTGGGGTGAGTGTTAGGTTTAGCGTTAGGTTTGGGTAGGCTTAGGATTATGGTTATGGTAAGGTGTTAGGGGTTAGAGGTGTAGTTTAGGGTTAGGGTTTATGTGAGGGTTCCGGTTAGGCATTGTGGTCCCGGTCATGGCTGGTTTGGTTTAGGATTAAGGTTAGGTTTCTGATTAGGTTTCGTGTTAGTGGTAGAGTTAGGGTGAGAGTTAGGGTTAAGGTTTCAGATAGACTTTGGTGTTAGGGGTTAGGGTTTGGGCTATTGTTAGGGTGATCGTTAAGGCTCAGGGGTTTCAGGTTAGTGTTAGGGTTCCGGATACCATTAGGTTTAGGGTTGGGGGATGCGGTTAGGGTTTAGGGTGAGGGTTACGGTTAGTTTTACAGTTAGTTGAGGGTTTAGGTAAGTGTTACCATTAGGGTTAGAGTTAGGGTTAGGTTTCGGCTTAGGGTTAGGAGTAGGGTAAGATTTAGGTTTATGTCCAGGCTTAGGGTTAGTGTTAGTGTTCTGTTTAGGGTCAAGGTTAGAGTTAGGGTTAGGCTTAGGATTAGGTCTAGGGTTAGGATGAGGTTTAGGGTTAGGTTCAGGGTTATTGTAAGGGTTAGGTTTAGGGTTACAGATGGACTAGCGTTAGAGTTAGGTTTAAGTTTAGGGTTTGGTTTCCAGTTAAGGTTAAAGTTAAGTTTTGGATGAAGTTTAGGATAGGGTGAGGGTTATTTTTATGGTTACGGCTAGAGTTTGAGTTTGTGTTCAGGTTAGTGTTAAGGTTAGGTTTAGGGTTCGGGTTAGGTTTAGGGGTTACGTTTCGTGTTTGGTTTTGGTTTAAGTTTAGGGTTAGTGTAAAGTTAGGATAAGGGTTAGGATTATAGATAGTGTTAAACGTTAGGTTTAGGCTGTTAGGGTTTGGTTTATGGTTAGGGTATTGTTCAGTTTAGGGTTAATGTTAGGGTTAGGGTTAGATTAGGGTTACTGTTCGTATCAGCGTTAAGGTTGGGGATAAGGTTTGGGGTAGCGTTAGGTTTAGGGTTGGGGATACGTTAAGGGTTGGGGTGAGGGTTAGGGTTAGGTTTACAGTTAAGGTGAGGGTTTAGGGTAATTCTTATGGTTAGGGTTAGAGTTAGAGTTAGGCTTAGGGTTAGGGTGAAGTTTCAGTTAATTGTGAGGGTTAGGGTTAAGTTTAGTGTTAAGGTGAGATTTAGGTTTAGGGTTACGGTGGGGTAAGGTTAGGGTTAAGGCTAGGTTTACGGTAAGGGGTAGGTTTAGGTTAGGTTTACGTTTAGAATTAGAGTTAGTGCTAGGTTTAGGATTAGGGTCAGGTTTAGAGTTATTGTTAGGGTCCAGTTAAGGTTAGGGTTAAGTTTAGGGTTAGGGTAAGGGTTAGGTTTAGGTCAGGGTTAGGGTTAGGATGATAGATAGGTTTAGGGTTAGGGAAAAGGTTAGGGGTTCATGTGAGGGTTAGTGTTAGGTTGACACTAAAGCTGATGTTCTAGGATGTTCCGGTTAGGGTTAGGGTTAGAGTTAGGATTAGGGTTAAGGCTAGAGTTAGGGGATAGTTCAGGGTTTGGTTCAGTTTTAGGTTTAGGGTTAGGCTTAGGTTTAGGGTGAAGTTTAGTTTCAGGCTGATGGTAAGGGTTAGGGTTTGTTTTTTGGGTTAATTTTAGGGTTAGTTTTAGGGTTTTTTTTAGGGTTAGGCTTAGTGTTAGGGTACGGTTAGGTGTTTGGGTTAATGGTAGGGTCAGCTTTAGGATTAAAGTTAGATTTAGCTTTAGTTTAGGGATAGGGTGAAGTTTAAGATAGGGTGAGGGTTAGGGTTATGGCTAAGTTTTGGGTTTGTTTTCAGGTTAGTGTTAAGGTTATGTTTAGGGTTAGGGTTAAGTTTACAGGTTCTGTTTACTTCTAGGGTTAGGGTTAGATTTTAGGTTAGGGTTAAGTTTAATTTACTGTTAGGCTTACGGTTATGGTTTGTTTTAGGCGTTGTGGTTGGGGTGAGTGTTAGGTTTAGCGTTAGGTTTGGGTAGGCTTAGGATTATGGTTATGGTAAGGTGTTAGGGGTTAGAGGTGTAGTTTAGGGTTAGGGTTTATGTGAGGGTTCCGGTTAGGCATTGTGGTCCTGGTCATGGCTGTTTTTGTTTAGGATTAGTGTTAGGTTTCTGATTAGGTTTCGGGTTTCGTTAGAGTTAGGGTGCGAGTTAGGGTTAAGGTTTGGGATAGGCTTTGGTGTTAAGGGTTACTGTTTGGGCTATTGTTAGCGTTATCGTTAGGGCTCAGGGGTTTCAGGTTAGTGTTAGGGTTCCGGATACCATTAGGTTTAGGGTTGGGGGATACGGTTAGGGTTTAGAGTGAGGGTTACGGTT
Organism: Elephas maximus indicus; assembly: GCF_024166365.1. Classification (NCBI taxonomy): domain Eukaryota; kingdom Metazoa; phylum Chordata; class Mammalia; order Proboscidea; family Elephantidae; genus Elephas; species Elephas maximus. The sequence continues at coordinate 36,642,353 of NC_064840.1, read as the reverse complement.
AGTTTTACAGTTAGTTGAGGGTTTAGGTAAGTGTTACCATTAGGGTTAGAGTTAGGGTTAGGTTTCGGCTTAGGGTTAGGAGTAGGCTAAATTTAGGTTTATGTCCCGGCTTAGGGTTGGTGTTAGTGTTCTGTTTAGAGTCAAGGTTAGAGTTAGGGTTAGGGTTAGGATTAGGTCTAGGGTTAGGATGAGGTTTAGGGTTAGGTTCAGGGTTATTGTAAGGGTTAGTTTTAGGGTTACAGATGGACTAGCGTTAGAGTTAGGTTTAAGTTTAGGGCTAGGTTTAGGTTTCCAGTTAAGGTTAAAGTCAAGGTTTGGATGAAGTTTAGGATAGGGTGAGGGTTATTTTTATGGTTACGGCTAGAGTTTGAGTTTGTGTTCAGGTTAGTGTTAAGGTTAGCTTTAGGGTTCGGGTTAGGTTTAGGGGTTACGTTTCGTGTTCCGTTTAGGTTTAGGTTTAGGGTTAGTGTAAAGTTAGGATAAGGGTTAGGATTATAGATAGTGTTAAACGTTAGGTTTAGGCTGTTAGGGTTTGGTTTATGGTTAGGGTATTGTTCAGTTTAGGGTTAATGTTAGGGTTAGGGTTAGATTAGGGTTACTGTTCGTAGTAGCGTTAAGGTTGGGGATAAGGTTGGGGGTAGCGTTAGGTTTAGGGTTGGGGATACGTTAAGGGTTAGGGTGAGGGTTAGGGTTAGGTTTACAGTTAAGGTGAGGGTTTAGGGTAATCGTTATGGTTAGGGTTAGAGTTAGAGTTAGGCTTAGGGTTAGGGTGAAGTTTCAGTTAATTGTGAGGGTTAGGGTTAAGTTTAGTGTTAAGGTGAGATTTAGGTTTAGGGTTACGGTGGGGTAAGGTTAGGGTTAAGGCTGGGTTTACGGTAAGGGGTAGGGCTAGGTTAGGGTTAGGTTTAGGTTTAGAGTTAGAGTTAGTGCTAGGGTTAGGGTTAGGGTCAGGTTTAGAGTTATTGTTAGGGTTAGGGTAGAGTTAAGGTTAGGGTTAAGTTTAGGGTAAGGGTAAGGGTTAGGTTTAGGTCAGGGATAGGGTTAGGATGATAGATAGGGTTAGGGTTAGAGGTTCGTGTGAGGGTTAGTGTTAGGTTTACAGCTAAACTGATGTTTTAGGGTGTTACGGTTAAGGTTAGGGTTAGAGTTACGGTTAGGTTTAGATTTGGGTTTACGGCTAGAGTTAGGGGATAGTTCAGGGTGTGGTTCAGGTTTATGTTTAAGGTTAGGCTTAGGTTTAGGGTGAAGTTTAGTTTAAGGATGAGGGTTAGGTTTAGGGTTTGTTGATTGGGTTAACTTTAGGGTTAGGTTTAGGGTTTTGTTATTTTTAGGGTTGGATTTAGTGTTCGCGTACGGTTAGGTGCTTGGGTTAATGTAGGGTGAGATTTAGGGTTAAAGTTAGATTTCGCTTTAGTTTAGGGATAGGGCGAATTTTAAGACAGGATGAGGGTTTGTGTTATGGCTAAGTTTTGGGTTCGTTTTCAGGTTAGTGTTAAGGTTATGTTTAGGGTTAGGGTTAAGTTTACGGGTTCTGTTTACTTTTAGGGTTAGGGTTAGATTTTAGGTTCGGGTTAAGTTTAGTGTTACGGTTAGGCTTACGGTTATGGTTTGTTTTAGGCATGGTTGGGGTGAGTGTTAGGTTTAGCGTTAGGTTTGGGTAGGCTTAGGATTATGGTTATGGTAAGGTGTTAGGGGTTAGAGGTGTAGTTTAGGGTTAGGGTTTATGTGAGGGTTCCGGTTAGGCATTGTGGTCCCGGTCATGGCTGGTTTGGTTTAGGATTAAGGTTAGGTTTCTGATTAGGTTTCGTGTTAGTGGTAGAGTTAGGGTGAGAGTTAGGGTTAAGGTTTCAGATAGACTTTGGTGTTAGGGGTTAGGGTTTGGGCTATTGTTAGGGTGATCGTTAAGGCTCAGGGGTTTCAGGTTAGTGTTAGGGTTCCGGATACCATTAGGTTTAGGGTTGGGGGATGCGGTTAGGGTTTAGGGTGAGGGTTACGGTTAGTTTTACAGTTAGTTGAGGGTTTAGGTAAGTGTTACCATTAGGGTTAGAGTTAGGGTTAGGTTTCGGCTTAGGGTTAGGAGTAGGGTAAGATTTAGGTTTATGTCCAGGCTTAGGGTTAGTGTTAGTGTTCTGTTTAGGGTCAAGGTTAGAGTTAGGGTTAGGCTTAGGATTAGGTCTAGGGTTAGGATGAGGTTTAGGGTTAGGTTCAGGGTTATTGTAAGGGTTAGGTTTAGGGTTACAGATGGACTAGCGTTAGAGTTAGGTTTAAGTTTAGGGTTTGGTTTCCAGTTAAGGTTAAAGTTAAGTTTTGGATGAAGTTTAGGATAGGGTGAGGGTTATTTTTATGGTTACGGCTAGAGTTTGAGTTTGTGTTCAGGTTAGTGTTAAGGTTAGGTTTAGGGTTCGGGTTAGGTTTAGGGGTTACGTTTCGTGTTTGGTTTTGGTTTAAGTTTAGGGTTAGTGTAAAGTTAGGATAAGGGTTAGGATTATAGATAGTGTTAAACGTTAGGTTTAGGCTGTTAGGGTTTGGTTTATGGTTAGGGTATTGTTCAGTTTAGGGTTAATGTTAGGGTTAGGGTTAGATTAGGGTTACTGTTCGTATCAGCGTTAAGGTTGGGGATAAGGTTTGGGGTAGCGTTAGGTTTAGGGTTGGGGATACGTTAAGGGTTGGGGTGAGGGTTAGGGTTAGGTTTACAGTTAAGGTGAGGGTTTAGGGTAATTCTTATGGTTAGGGTTAGAGTTAGAGTTAGGCTTAGGGTTAGGGTGAAGTTTCAGTTAATTGTGAGGGTTAGGGTTAAGTTTAGTGTTAAGGTGAGATTTAGGTTTAGGGTTAGGGTGGGGTAAGGTTAGGGTTAAGGCTAGGTTTACGGTAAGGGGTAGGTTTAGGTTAGGTTTACGTTTAGAATTAGAGTTAGTGCTAGGTTTAGGATTAGGGTCAGGTTTAGAGTTATTGTTAGGGTCCAGTTAAGGTTAGGGTTAAGTTTAGGGTTAGGGTAAGGGTTAGGTTTAGGTCAGGGTTAGGGTTAGGATGATAGATAGGTTTAGGGTTAGGGAAAAGGTTAGGGGTTCATGTGAGGGTTAGTGTTAGGTTGACACTAAAGCTGATGTTCTAGGATGTTCCGGTTAGGGTTAGGGTTAGAGTTAGGATTAGGGTTAAGGCTAGAGTTAGGGGATAGTTCAGGGTTTGGTTCAGTTTTAGGTTTAGGGTTAGGCTTAGGTTTAGGGTGAAGTTTAGTTTCAGGCTGATGGTAAGGGTTAGGGTTTGTTTTTTGGGTTAATTTTAGGGTTAGTTTTAGGGTTTTTTTTAGGGTTAGGCTTAGTGTTAGGGTACGGTTAGGTGTTTGGGTTAATGGTAGGGTCAGCTTTAGGATTAAAGTTAGATTTAGCTTTAGTTTAGGGATAGGGTGAAGTTTAAGATAGGGTGAGGGTTAGGGTTATGGCTAAGTTTTGGGTTTGTTTTCAGGTTAGTGTTAAGGTTATGTTTAGGGTTAGGGTTAAGTTTACAGGTTCTGTTTACTTCTAGGGTTAGGGTTAGATTTTAGGTTAGGGTTAAGTTTAATTTACTGTTAGGCTTACGGTTATGGTTTGTTTTAGGCGTTGTGGTTGGGGTGAGTGTTAGGTTTAGCGTTAGGTTTGGGTAGGCTTAGGATTATGGTTATGGTAAGGTGTTAGGGGTTAGAGGTGTAGTTTAGGGTTAGGGTTTATGTGAGGGTTCCGGTTAGGCATTGTGGTCCTGGTCATGGCTGTTTTTGTTTAGGATTAGTGTTAGGTTTCTGATTAGGTTTCGGGTTTCGTTAGAGTTAGGGTGCGAGTTAGGGTTAAGGTTTGGGATAGGCTTTGGTGTTAAGGGTTACTGTTTGGGCTATTGTTAGCGTTATCGTTAGGGCTCAGGGGTTTCAGGTTAGTGTTAGGGTTCCGGATACCATTAGGTTTAGGGTTGGGGGATACGGTTAGGGTTTAGAGTGAGGGTTACGGTTAGTTTTACAGTTAGTTGAGGGTTTAGGTAAGTGTTACCATTAGGGTTAGAGTTAGGGTTAGGTTTCGGCTTAGGGTTAGGAGTAGGCTAAATTTAGGTTTATGTCCCGGCTTAGGGTTGGTGTTAGTGTTCTGTTTAGAGTCAAGGTTAGAGTTAGGGTTAGGGTTAGGATTAGGTCTAGGGTTAGGATGAGGTTTAGGGTTAGGTTCAGGGTTATTGTAAGGGTTAGTTTTAGGGTTACAGATGGACTAGCGTTAGAGTTAGGTTTAAGTTAGGGCTAGGTTTAGGTTTCCAGTTAAGGTTAAAGTCAAGGTTTGGATGAAGTTTAGGATAGGGTGAGGGTTATTTTTATGGTTACGGCTAGAGTTTGAGTTTGTGTTCAGGTTAGTGTTAAGGTTAGCTTTAGGGTTCGGGTTAGGTTTAGGGGTTACGTTTCGTGTTCCGTTTAGGTTTAGGTTTAGGGTTAGTGTAAAGTTAGGATAAGGGTTAGGATTATAGATAGTGTTAAACGTTAGGTTTAGGCTGTTAGGGTTTGGTTTATGGTTAGGGTATTGTTCAGTTTAGGGTTAATGTTAGGGTTAGGGTTAGATTAGGGTTACTGTTCGTAGTAGCGTTAAGGTTGGGGATAAGGTTGGGGGTAGCGTTAGGTTTAGGGTTGGGGATACGTTAAGGGTTAGGGTGAGGGTTAGGGTTAGGTTTACAGTTAAGGTGAGGGTTTAGGGTAATTGTTATGGTTAGGGTTAGAGTTAGAGTTAGGCTTAGGGTTAGGGTGAAGTTTCAGTTAATTGTGAGGGTTAGGGTTAAGTTTAGTGTTAAGGTGAGATTTAGGTTTAGGGTTACGGTGGGGTAAGGTTAGGGTTAAGGCTGGGTTTACGGTAAGGGGTAGGGCTAGGTTAGGGTTAGGTTTAGGTTTAGAGTTAGAGTTAGTGCTAGGGTTAGGGTTAGGGTCAGGTTTAGAGTTATTGTTAGGGTTAGGGTAGAGTTAAGGTTAGGGTTAAGTTTAGGGTAAGGGTAAGGGTTAGGTTTAGGTCAGGGATAGGGTTAGGATGATAGATAGGGTTAGGGTTAGAGGTTCGTGTGAGGGTTAGTGTTAGGTTTACAGCTAAACTGATGTTTTAGGGTGTTACGGTTAAGGTTAGGGTTAGAGTTACGGTTAGGTTTAGATTTGGGTTTACGGCTAGAGTTAGGGGATAGTTCAGGGTGTGGTTCAGGTTTATGTTTAAGGTTAGGCTTAGGTTTAGGGTGAAGTTTAGTTTAAGGATGAGGGTTAGGTTTAGGGTTTGTTGATTGGGTTAACTTTAGGGTTAGGTTTAGGGTTTTGTTATTTTTAGGGTTGGATTTAGTGTTCGCGTACGGTTAGGTGCTTGGGTTAATGTAGGGTGAGATTTAGGGTTAAAGTTAGATTTCGCTTTAGTTTAGGGATAGGGCGAATTTTAAGACAGGATGAGGGTTTGTGTTATGGCTAAGTTTTGGGTTCGTTTTCAGGTTAGTGTTAAGGTTATGTTTAGGGTTAGGGTTAAGTTTACGGGTTCTGTTTACTTTTAGGGTTAGGGTTAGATTTTAGGTTCGGGTTAAGTTTAGTGTTACGGTTAGGCTTACGGTTATGGTTTGTTTTAGGCATGGTTGGGGTGAGTGTTAGGTTTAGCGTTAGGTTTGGGTAGGCTTAGGATTATGGTTATGGTAAGGTGTTAGGGGTTAGAGGTGTAGTTTAGGGTTAGGGTTTATGTGAGGGTTCCGGTTAGGCATTGTGGTCCCGGTCATGGCTGGTTTGGTTTAGGATTAAGGTTAGGTTTCTGATTAGGTTTCGTGTTAGTGGTAGAGTTAGGGTGAGAGTTAGGGTTAAGGTTTCAGATAGACTTTGGTGTTAGGGGTTAGGGTTTGGGCTATTGTTAGGGTGATCGTTAAGGCTCAGGGGTTTCAGGTTAGTGTTAGGGTTCCGGATACCATTAGGTTTAGGGTTGGGGGATGCGGTTAGGGTTTAGGGTGAGGGTTACGGTTAGTTTTACAGTTAGTTGAGGGTTTAGGTAAGTGTTACCATTAGGGTTAGAGTTAGGGTTAGGTTTCGGCTTAGGGTTAGGAGTAGGGTAAGATTTAGGTTTATGTCCAGGCTTAGGGTTAGTGTTAGTGTTCTGTTTAGGGTCAAGGTTAGAGTTAGGGTTAGGCTTAGGATTAGGTCTAGGGTTAGGATGAGGTTTAGGGTTAGGTTCAGGGTTATTGTAAGGGTTAGGTTTAGGGTTACAGATGGACTAGCGTTAGAGTTAGGTTTAAGTTTAGGGTTTGGTTTCCAGTTAAGGTTAAAGTTAAGTTTTGGATGAAGTTTAGGATAGGGTGAGGGTTATTTTTATGGTTACGGCTAGAGTTTGAGTTTGTGTTCAGGTTAGTGTTAAGGTTAGGTTTAGGGTTCGGGTTAGGTTTAGGGGTTACGTTTCGTGTTTGGTTTTGGTTTAAGTTTAGGGTTAGTGTAAAGTTAGGATAAGGGTTAGGATTATAGATAGTGTTAAACGTTAGGTTTAGGCTGTTAGGGTTTGGTTTATGGTTAGGGTATTGTTCAGTTTAGGGTTAATGTTAGGGTTAGGGTTAGATTAGGGTTACTGTTCGTATCAGCGTTAAGGTTGGGGATAAGGTTTGGGGTAGCGTTAGGTTTAGGGTTGGGGATACGTTAAGGGTTGGGGTGAGGGTTAGGGTTAGGTTTACAGTTAAGGTGAGGGTTTAGGGTAATTCTTATGGTTAGGGTTAGAGTTAGAGTTAGGCTTAGGGTTAGGGTGAAGTTTCAGTTAATTGTGAGGGTTAGGGTTAAGTTTAGTGTTAAGGTGAGATTTAGGTTTAGGGTTAGGGTGGGGTAAGGTTAGGGTTAAGGCTAGGTTTACGGTAAGGGGTAGGTTTAGGTTAGGTTTACGTTTAGAATTAGAGTTAGTGCTAGGTTTAGGATTAGGGTCAGGTTTAGAGTTATTGTTAGGGTCCAGTTAAGGTTAGGGTTAAGTTTAGGGTTAGGGTAAGGGTTAGGTTTAGGTCAGGGTTAGGGTTAGGATGATAGATAGGTTTAGGGTTAGGGAAAAGGTTAGGGGTTCATGTGAGGGTTAGTGTTAGGTTGACACTAAAGCTGATGTTCTAGGATGTTCCGGTTAGGGTTAGGGTTAGAGTTAGGATTAGGGTTAAGGCTAGAGTTAGGGGATAGTTCAGGGTTTGGTTCAGTTTTAGGTTTAGGGTTAGGCTTAGGTTTAGGGTGAAGTTTAGTTTCAGGCTGATGGTAAGGGTTAGGGTTTGTTTTTTGGGTTAATTTTAGGGTTAGTTTTAGGGTTTTTTTTAGGGTTAGGCTTAGTGTTAGGGTACGGTTAGGTGTTTGGGTTAATGGTAGGGTCAGCTTTAGGATTAAAGTTAGATTTAGCTTTAGTTTAGGGATAGGGTGAAGTTTAAGATAGGGTGAGGGTTAGGGTTATGGCTAAGTTTTGGGTTTGTTTTCAGGTTAGTGTTAAGGTTATGTTTAGGGTTAGGGTTAAGTTTACAGGTTCTGTTTACTTCTAGGGTTAGGGTTAGATTTTAGGTTAGGGTTAAGTTTAATTTACTGTTAGGCTTACGGTTATGGTTTGTTTTAGGCGTTGTGGTTGGGGTGAGTGTTAGGTTTAGCGTTAGGTTTGGGTAGGCTTAGGATTATGGTTATGGTAAGGTGTTAGGGGTTAGAGGTGTAGTTTAGGGTTAGGGTTTATGTGAGGGTTCCGGTTAGGCATTGTGGTCCTGGTCATGGCTGTTTTTGTTTAGGATTAGTGTTAGGTTTCTGATTAGGTTTCGGGTTTCGTTAGAGTTAGGGTGCGAGTTAGGGTTAAGGTTTGGGATAGGCTTTGGTGTTAAGGGTTACTGTTTGGGCTATTGTTAGCGTTATCGTTAGGGCTCAGGGGTTTCAGGTTAGTGTTAGGGTTCCGGATACCATTAGGTTTAGGGTTGGGGGATACGGTTAGGGTTTAGAGTGAGGGTTACGGTTAGTTTTACAGTTAGTTGAGGGTTTAGGTAAGTGTTACCATTAGGGTTAGAGTTAGGGTTAGGTTTCGGCTTAGGGTTAGGAGTAGGCTAAATTTAGGTTTATGTCCCGGCTTAGGGTTGGTGTTAGTGTTCTGTTTAGAGTCAAGGTTAGAGTTAGGGTTAGGGTTAGGATTAGGTCTAGGGTTAGGATGAGGTTTAGGGTTAGGTTCAGGGTTATTGTAAGGGTTAGTTTTAGGGTTACAGATGGACTAGCGTTAGAGTTAGGTTTAAGTTTAGGGCTAGGTTTAGGTTTCCAGTTAAGGTTAAAGTCAAGGTTTGGATGAAGTTTAGGATAGGGTGAGGGTTATTTTTATGGTTACGGCTAGAGTTTGAGTTTGTGTTCAGGTTAGTGTTAAGGTTAGCTTTAGGGTTCGGGTTAGGTTTAGGGGTTACGTTTCGTGTTCCGTTTAGGTTTAGGTTTAGGGTTAGTGTAAAGTTAGGATAAGGGTTAGGATTATAGATAGTGTTAAACGTTAGGTTTAGGCTGTTAGGGTTTGGTTTATGGTTAGGGTATTGTTCAGTTTAGGGTTAATGTTAGGGTTAGGGTTAGATTAGGGTTACTGTTCGTAGTAGCGTTAAGGTTGGGGATAAGTTTGGGGGTAGCGTTAGGTTTAGGGTTGGGGATACGTTAAGGGTTAGGGTGAGGGTTAGGGTTAGGTTTACAGTTAAGGTGAGGGTTTAGGGTAATTGTTATGGTTAGGGTTAGAGTTAGAGTTAGGCTTAGGGTTAGGGTGAAGTTTCAGTTAATTGTGAGGGTTAGGGTTAAGTTTAGTGTTAAGGTGAGATTTAGGTTTAGGGTTACGGTGGGGTAAGGTTAGGGTTAAGGCTGGGTTTACGGTAAGGGGTAGGGCTAGGTTAGGGTTAGGTTTAGGTTTAGAGTTAGAGTTAGTGCTAGGGTTAGGGTTAGGGTCAGGTTTAGAGTTATTGTTAGGGTTAGGGTAGAGTTAAGGTTAGGGTTAAGTTTAGGGTAAGGGTAAGGGTTAGGTTTAGGTCAGGGATAGGGTTAGGATGATAGATAGGGTTAGGGTTAGAGGTTCGTGTGAGGGTTAGTGTTAGGTTTACAGCTAAACTGATGTTTTAGGGTGTTACGGTTAAGGTTAGGGTTAGAGTTACGGTTAGGTTTAGATTTGGGTTTACGGCTAGAGTTAGGGGATAGTTCAGGGTGTGGTTCAGGTTTATGTTTAAGGTTAGGCTTAGGTTTAGGGTGAAGTTTAGTTTAAGGATGAGGGTTAGGTTTAGGGTTTGTTGATTGGGTTAACTTTAGGGTTAGGTTTAGGGTTTTGTTATTTTTAGGGTTGGATTTAGTGTTCGCGTACGGTTAGGTGCTTGGGTTAATGTAGGGTGAGATTTAGGGTTAAAGTTAGATTTCGCTTTAGTTTAGGGATAGGGCGAATTTTAAGACAGGATGAGGGTTTGTGTTATGGCTAAGTTTTGGGTTCGTTTTCAGGTTAGTGTTAAGGTTATGTTTAGGGTTAGGGTTAAGTTTACGGGTTCTGTTTACTTTTAGGGTTAGGGTTAGATTTTAGGTTCGGGTTAAGTTTAGTGTTACGGTTAGGCTTACGGTTATGGTTTGTTTTAGGCATGGTTGGGGTGAGTGTTAGGTTTAGCGTTAGGTTTGGGTAGGCTTAGGATTATGGTTATGGTAAGGTGTTAGGGGTTAGAGGTGTAGTTTAGGGTTAGGGTTTATGTGAGGGTTCCGGTTAGGCATTGTGGTCCCGGTCATGGCTGGTTTGGTTTAGGATTAAGGTTAGGTTTCTGATTAGGTTTCGTGTTAGTGGTAGAGTTAGGGTGAGAGTTAGGGTTAAGGTTTCAGATAGACTTTGGTGTTAGGGGTTAGGGTTTGGGCTATTGTTAGGGTGATCGTTAAGGCTCAGGGGTTTCAGGTTAGTGTTAGGGTTCCGGATACCATTAGGTTTAGGGTTGGGGGATGCGGTTAGGGTTTAGGGTGAGGGTTACGGTTAGTTTTACAGTTAGTTGAGGGTTTAGGTAAGTGTTACCATTAGGGTTAGAGTTAGGGTTAGGTTTCGGCTTAGGGTTAGGAGTAGGGTAAGATTTAGGTTTATGTCCAGGCTTAGGGTTAGTGTTAGTGTTCTGTTTAGGGTCAAGGTTAGAGTTAGGGTTAGGCTTAGGATTAGGTCTAGGGTTAGGATGAGGTTTAGGGTTAGGTTCAGGGTTATTGTAAGGGTTAGGTTTAGGGTTACAGATGGACTAGCGTTAGAGTTAGGTTTAAGTTTAGGGTTTGGTTTCCAGTTAAGGTTAAAGTTAAGTTTTGGATGAAGTTTAGGATAGGGTGAGGGTTATTTTTATGGTTACGGCTAGAGTTTGAGTTTGTGTTCAGGTTAGTGTTAAGGTTAGGTTTAGGGTTCGGGTTAGGTTTAGGGGTTACGTTTCGTGTTTGGTTTTGGTTTAAGTTTAGGGTTAGTGTAAAGTTAGGATAAGGGTTAGGATTATAGATAGTGTTAAACGTTAGGTTTAGGCTGTTAGGGTTTGGTTTATGGTTAGGGTATTGTTCAGTTTAGGGTTAATGTTAGGGTTAGGGTTAGATTAGGGTTACTGTTCGTATCAGCGTTAAGGTTGGGGATAAGGTTTGGGGTAGCGTTAGGTTTAGGGTTGGGGATACGTTAAGGGTTGGGGTGAGGGTTAGGGTTAGGTTTACAGTTAAGGTGAGGGTTTAGGGTAATTCTTATGGTTAGGGTTAGAGTTAGAGTTAGGCTTAGGGTTAGGGTGAAGTTTCAGTTAATTGTGAGGGTTAGGGTTAAGTTTAGTGTTAAGGTGAGATTTAGGTTTAGGGTTAGGGTGGGGTAAGGTTAGGGTTAAGGCTAGGTTTACGGTAAGGGGTAGGTTTAGGTTAGGTTTACGTTTAGAATTAGAGTTAGTGCTAGGTTTAGGATTAGGGTCAGGTTTAGAGTTATTGTTAGGGTCCAGTTAAGGTTAGGGTTAAGTTTAGGGTTAGGGTAAGGGTTAGGTTTAGGTCAGGGTTAGGGTTAGGATGATAGATAGGTTTAGGGTTAGGGAAAAGGTTAGGGGTTCATGTGAGGGTTAGTGTTAGGTTGACACTAAAGCTGATGTTCTAGGATGTTCCGGTTAGGGTTAGGGTTAGAGTTAGGATTAGGGTTAAGGCTAGAGTTAGGGGATAGTTCAGGGTTTGGTTCAGTTTTAGGTTTAGGGTTAGGCTTAGGTTTAGGGTGAAGTTTAGTTTCAGGCTGATGGTAAGGGTTAGGGTTTGTTTTTTGGGTTAATTTTAGGGTTAGTTTTAGGGTTTTTTTTAGGGTTAGGCTTAGTGTTAGGGTACGGTTAGGTGTTTGGGTTAATGGTAGGGTCAGCTTTAGGATTAAAGTTAGATTTAGCTTTAGTTTAGGGATAGGGTGAAGTTTAAGATAGGGTGAGGGTTAGGGTTATGGCTAAGTTTTGGGTTTGTTTTCAGGTTAGTGTTAAGGTTATGTTTAGGGTTAGGGTTAAGTTTACAGGTTCTGTTTACTTCTAGGGTTAGGGTTAGATTTTAGGTTAGGGTTAAGTTTAATTTACTGTTAGGCTTACGGTTATGGTTTGTTTTAGGCGTTGTGGTTGGGGTGAGTGTTAGGTTTAGCGTTAGGTTTGGGTAGGCTTAGGATTATGGTTATGGTAAGGTGTTAGGGGTTAGAGGTGTAGTTTAGGGTTAGGGTTTATGTGAGGGTTCCGGTTAGGCATTGTGGTCCTGGTCATGGCTGTTTTTGTTTAGGATTAGTGTTAGGTTTCTGATTAGGTTTCGGGTTTCGTTAGAGTTAGGGTGCGAGTTAGGGTTAAGGTTTGGGATAGGCTTTGGTGTTAAGGGTTACTGTTTGGGCTATTGTTAGCGTTATCGTTAGGGCTCAGGGGTTTCAGGTTAGTGTTAGGGTTCCGGATACCATTAGGTTTAGGGTTGGGGGATACGGTTAGGGTTTAGAGTGAGGGTTACGGTTAGTTTTACAGTTAGTTGAGGGTTTAGGTAAGTGTTACCATTAGGGTTAGAGTTAGGGTTAGGTTTCGGCTTAGGGTTAGGAGTAGGCTAAATTTAGGTTTATGTCCCGGCTTAGGGTTGGTGTTAGTGTTCTGTTTAGAGTCAAGGTTAGAGTTAGGGTTAGGGTTAGGATTAGGTCTAGGGTTAGGATGAGGTTTAGGGTTAGGTTCAGGGTTATTGTAAGGGTTAGTTTTAGGGTTACAGATGGACTAGCGTTAGAGTTAGGTTTAAGTTTAGGGCTAGGTTTAGGTTTCCAGTTAAGGTTAAAGTCAAGGTTTGGATGAAGTTTAGGATAGGGTGAGGGTTATTTTTATGGTTACGGCTAGAGTTTGAGTTTGTGTTCAGGTTAGTGTTAAGGTTAGCTTTAGGGTTCGGGTTAGGTTTAGGGGTTACATTTCGTGTTCCGTTTAGGTTTAGGTTTAGGGTTAGTGTAAAGTTAGGATAAGGGTTAGGATTATAGATAGTGTTAAACGTTAGGTTTAGGCTGTTAGGGTTTGGTTTATGGTTAGGGTATTGTTCAGTTTAGGGTTAATGTTAGGGTTAGGGTTAGATTAGGGTTACTGTTCGTAGTAGCGTTAAGGTTGGGGATAAGTTTGGGGGTAGCGTTAGGTTTAGGGTTGGGGATACGTTAAGGGTTAGGGTGAGGGTTAGGGTTAGGTTTACAGTTAAGGTGAGGGTTTAGGGTAATTGTTATGGTTAGGGTTAGAGTTAGAGTTAGGCTTAGGGTTAGGGTGAAGTTTCAGTTAATTGTGAGGGTTAGGGTTAAGTTTAGTGTTAAGGTGAGATTTAGGTTTAGGGTTACGGTGGGGTAAGGTTAGGGTTAAGGCTGGGTTTACGGTAAGGGGTAGGGCTAGGTTAGGGTTAGGTTTAGGTTTAGAGTTAGAGTTAGTGCTAGGGTTAGGGTTAGGGTCAGGTTTAGAGTTATTGTTAGGGTTAGGGTAGAGTTAAGGTTAGGGTTAAGTTTAGGGTAAGGGTAAGGGTTAGGTTTAGGTCAGGGATAGGGTTAGGATGATAGATAGGGTTAGGGTTAGAGGTTCGTGTGAGGGTTAGTGTTAGGTTTACAGCTAAACTGATGTTTTAGGGTGTTACGGTTAAGGTTAGGGTTAGAGTTACGGTTAGGTTTAGATTTGGGTTTACGGCTAGAGTTAGGGGATAGTTCAGGGTGTGGTTCAGGTTTATGTTTAAGGTTAGGCTTAGGTTTAGGGTGAAGTTTAGTTTAAGGATGAGGGTTAGGTTTAGGGTTTGTTGATTGGGTTAACTTTAGGGTTAGGTTTAGGGTTTTGTTATTTTTAGGGTTGGATTTAGTGTTCGCGTACGGTTAGGTGCTTGGGTTAATGTAGGGTGAGATTTAGGGTTAAAGTTAGATTTCGCTTTAGTTTAGGGATAGGGCGAATTTTAAGACAGGATGAGGGTTTGTGTTATGGCTAAGTTTTGGGTTCGTTTTCAGGTTAGTGTTAAGGTTATGTTTAGGGTTAGGGTTAAGTTTACGGGTTCTGTTTACTTTTAGGGTTAGGGTTAGATTTTAGGTTCGGGTTAAGTTTAGTGTTACGGTTAGGCTTACGGTTATGGTTTGTTTTAGGCATGGTTGGGGTGAGTGTTAGGTTTAGCGTTAGGTTTGGGTAGGCTTAGGATTATGGTTATGGTAAGGTGTTAGGGGTTAGAGGTGTAGTTTAGGGTTAGGGTTTATGTGAGGGTTCCGGTTAGGCATTGTGGTCCCGGTCATGGCTGGTTTGGTTTAGGATTAAGGTTAGGTTTCTGATTAGGTTTCGTGTTAGTGGTAGAGTTAGGGTGAGAGTTAGGGTTAAGGTTTCAGATAGACTTTGGTGTTAGGGGTTAGGGTTTGGGCTATTGTTAGGGTGATCGTTAAGGCTCAGGGGTTTCAGGTTAGTGTTAGGGTTCCGGATACCATTAGGTTTAGGGTTGGGGGATGCGGTTAGGGTTTAGGGTGAGGGTTACGGTTAGTTTTACAGTTAGTTGAGGGTTTAGGTAAGTGTTACCATTAGGGTTAGAGTTAGGGTTAGGTTTCGGCTTAGGGTTAGGAGTAGGGTAAGATTTAGGTTTATGTCCAGGCTTAGGGTTAGTGTTAGTGTTCTGTTTAGGGTCAAGGTTAGAGTTAGGGTTAGGCTTAGGATTAGGTCTAGGGTTAGGATGAGGTTTAGGGTTAGGTTCAGGGTTATTGTAAGGGTTAGGTTTAGGGTTACAGATGGACTAGCGTTAGAGTTAGGTTTAAGTTTAGGGTTTGGTTTCCAGTTAAGGTTAAAGTTAAGTTTTGGATGAAGTTTAGGATAGGGTGAGGGTTATTTTTATGGTTACGGCTAGAGTTTGAGTTTGTGTTCAGGTTAGTGTTAAGGTTAGGTTTAGGGTTCGGGTTAGGTTTAGGGGTTACGTTTCGTGTTTGGTTTTGGTTTAAGTTTAGGGTTAGTGTAAAGTTAGGATAAGGGTTAGGATTATAGATAGTGTTAAACGTTAGGTTTAGGCTGTTAGGGTTTGGTTTATGGTTAGGGTATTGTTCAGTTTAGGGTTAATGTTAGGGTTAGGGTTAGATTAGGGTTACTGTTCGTATCAGCGTTAAGGTTGGGGATAAGGTTTGGGGTAGCGTTAGGTTTAGGGTTGGGGATACGTTAAGGGTTGGGGTGAGGGTTAGGGTTAGGTTTACAGTTAAGGTGAGGGTTTAGGGTAATTGTTATGGTTAGGGTTAGAGTTAGAGTTAGGCTTAGGGTTAGGGTGAAGTTTCAGTTAATTGTGAGGGTTAGGGTTAAGTTTAGTGTTAAGGTGAGATTTAGGTTTAGGGTTAGGGTGGGGTAAGGTTAGGGTTAAGGCTAGGTTTACGGTAAGGGGTAGGTTTAGGTTAGGTTTACGTTTAGAATTAGAGTTAGCGCTAGGTTTAGGATTAGGGTCAGGTTTAGAGTTATTGTTAGGGTCCAGTTAAGGTTAGGGTTAAGTTTAGGGTTAGGGTAAGGGTTAGGTTTAGGTCAGGGTTAGGGTTAGGATGATAGATAGGTTTAGGGTTAGGGAAAAGGTTAGGGGTTCATGTGAGGGTTAGTGTTAGGTTGACACTAAAGCTGATGTTCTAGGATGTTCCGGTTAGGGTTAGGGTTAGAGTTAGGATTAGGGTTAAGGCTAGAGTTAGGGGATAGTTCAGGGTTTGGTTCAGTTTTAGGTTTAGGGTTAGGCTTAGGTTTAGGGTGAAGTTTAGTTTCAGGCTGATGGTAAGGGTTAGGGTTTGTTTTTTGGGTTAATTTTAGGGTTAGTTTTAGGGTTTTTTTTTAGGGTTAGGCTTAGTGTTAGGGTACGGTTAGGTGTTTGGGTTAATGGTAGGGTCAGCTTTAGGATTAAAGTTAGATTTAGCTTTAGTTTAGGGATAGGGTGAAGTTTAAGATAGGGTGAGGGTTAGGGTTATGGCTAAGTTTTGGGTTTGTTTTCAGGTTAGTGTTAAGGTTATGTTTAGGGTTAGGGTTAAGTTTACAGGTTCTGTTTACTTCTAGGGTTAGGGTTAGATTTTAGGTTAGGGTTAAGTTTAATTTACTGTTAGGCTTACGGTTATGGTTTGTTTTAGGCGTTGTGGTTGGGGTGAGTGTTAGGTTTAGCGTTAGGTTTGGGTAGGCTTAGGATTATGGTTATGGTAAGGTGTTAGGGGTTAGAGGTGTAGTTTAGGGTTAGGGTTTATGTGAGGGTTCCGGTTAGGCATTGTGGTCCTGGTCATGGCTGTTTTTGTTTAGGATTAGTGTTAGGTTTCTGATTAGGTTTCGGGTTTCGTTAGAGTTAGGGTGCGAGTTAGGGTTAAGGTTTGGGATAGGCTTTGGTGTTAAGGGTTACTGTTTGGGCTATTGTTAGCGTTATCGTTAGGGCTCAGGGGTTTCAGGTTAGTGTTAGGGTTCCGGATACCATTAGGTTTAGGGTTGGGGGATACGGTTAGGGTTTAGAGTGAGGGTTACGGTTAGTTTTACAGTTAGTTGAGGGTTTAGGTAAGTGTTACCATTAGGGTTAGAGTTAGGGTTAGGTTTCGGCTTAGGGTTAGGAGTAGGCTAAATTTAGGTTTATGTCCCGGCTTAGGGTTGGTGTTAGTGTTCTGTTTAGAGTCAAGGTTAGAGTTAGGGTTAGGGTTAGGATTAGGTCTAGGGTTAGGATGAGGTTTAGGGTTAGGTTCAGGGTTATTGTAAGGGTTAGTTTTAGGGTTACAGATGGACTAGCGTTAGAGTTAGGTTTAAGTTTAGGGCTAGGTTTAGGTTTCCAGTTAAGGTTAAAGTCAAGGTTTGGATGAAGTTTAGGATAGGGTGAGGGTTATTTTTATGGTTACGGCTAGAGTTTGAGTTTGTGTTCAGGTTAGTGTTAAGGTTAGCTTTAGGGTTCGGGTTAGGTTTAGGGGTTACGTTTCGTGTTCCGTTTAGGTTTAGGTTTAGGGTTAGTGTAAAGTTAGGATAAGGGTTAGGATTATAGATAGTGTTAAACGTTAGGTTTAGGCTGTTAGGGTTTGGTTTATGGTTAGGGTATTGTTCAGTTTAGGGTTAATGTTAGGGTTAGGGTTAGATTAGGGTTACTGTTCGTAGTAGCGTTAAGGTTGGGGATAAGGTTGGGGGTAGCGTTAGGTTTAGGGTTGGGGATACGTTAAGGGTTAGGGTGAGGGTTAGGGTTAGGTTTACAGTTAAGGTGAGGGTTTAGGGTAATCGTTATGGTTAGGGTTAGAGTTAGAGTTAGGCTTAGGGTTAGGGTGAAGTTTCAGTTAATTGTGAGGGTTAGGGTTAAGTTTAGTGTTAAGGTGAGATTTAGGTTTAGGGTTACGGTGGGGTAAGGTTAGGGTTAAGGCTGGGTTTACGGTAAGGGGTAGGGCTAGGTTAGGGTTAGGTTTAGGTTTAGAGTTAGAGTTAGTGCTAGGGTTAGGGTTAGGGTCAGGTTTAGAGTTATTGTTAGGGTTAGGGTAGAGTTAAGGTTAGGGTTAAGTTTAGGGTAAGGGTAAGGGTTAGGTTTAGGTCAGGGATAGGGTTAGGATGATAGATAGGGTTAGGGTTAGAGGTTCGTGTGAGGGTTAGTGTTAGGTTTACAGCTAAACTGATGTTTTAGGGTGTTACGGTTAAGGTTAGGGTTAGAGTTACGGTTAGGTTTAGATTTGGGTTTACGGCTAGAGTTAGGGGATAGTTCAGGGTGTGGTTCAGGTTTATGTTTAAGGTTAGGCTTAGGTTTAGGGTGAAGTTTAGTTTAAGGATGAGGGTTAGGTTTAGGGTTTGTTGATTGGGTTAACTTTAGGGTTAGGTTTAGGGTTTTGTTATTTTTAGGGTTGGATTTAGTGTTCGCGTACGGTTAGGTGCTTGGGTTAATGTAGGGTGAGATTTAGGGTTAAAGTTAGATTTCGCTTTAGTTTAGGGATAGGGCGAATTTTAAGACAGGATGAGGGTTTGTGTTATGGCTAAGTTTTGGGTTCGTTTTCAGGTTAGTGTTAAGGTTATGTTTAGGGTTAGGGTTAAGTTTACGGGTTCTGTTTACTTTTAGGGTTAGGGTTAGATTTTAGGTTCGGGTTAAGTTTAGTGTTACGGTTAGGCTTACGGTTATGGTTTGTTTTAGGCATGGTTGGGGTGAGTGTTAGGTTTAGCGTTAGGTTTGGGTAGGCTTAGGATTATGGTTATGGTAAGGTGTTAGGGGTTAGAGGTGTAGTTTAGGGTTAGGGTTTATGTGAGGGTTCCGGTTAGGCATTGTGGTCCCGGTCATGGCTGGTTTGGTTTAGGATTAAGGTTAGGTTTCTGATTAGGTTTCGTGTTAGTGGTAGAGTTAGGGTGAGAGTTAGGGTTAAGGTTTCAGATAGACTTTGGTGTTAGGGGTTAGGGTTTGGGCTATTGTTAGGGTGATCGTTAAGGCTCAGGGGTTTCAGGTTAGTGTTAGGGTTCCGGATACCATTAGGTTTAGGGTTGGGGGATGCGGTTAGGGTTTAGGGTGAGGGTTACGGTTAGTTTTACAGTTAGTTGAGGGTTTAGGTAAGTGTTACCATTAGGGTTAGAGTTAGGGTTAGGTTTCGGCTTAGGGTTAGGAGTAGGGTAAGATTTAGGTTTATGTCCAGGCTTAGGGTTAGTGTTAGTGTTCTGTTTAGGGTCAAGGTTAGAGTTAGGGTTAGGCTTAGGATTAGGTCTAGGGTTAGGATGAGGTTTAGGGTTAGGTTCAGGGTTATTGTAAGGGTTAGGTTTAGGGTTACAGATGGACTAGCGTTAGAGTTAGGTTTAAGTTTAGGGTTTGGTTTCCAGTTAAGGTTAAAGTTAAGTTTTGGATGAAGTTTAGGATAGGGTGAGGGTTATTTTTATGGTTACGGCTAGAGTTTGAGTTTGTGTTCAGGTTAGTGTTAAGGTTAGGTTTAGGGTTCGGGTTAGGTTTAGGGGTTACGTTTCGTGTTTGGTTTTGGTTTAAGTTTAGGGTTAGTGTAAAGTTAGGATAAGGGTTAGGATTATAGATAGTGTTAAACGTTAGGTTTAGGCTGTTAGGGTTTGGTTTATGGTTAGGGTATTGTTCAGTTTAGGGTTAATGTTAGGGTTAGGGTTAGATTAGGGTTACTGTTCGTATCAGCGTTAAGGTTGGGGATAAGGTTTGGGGTAGCGTTAGGTTTAGGGTTGGGGATACGTTAAGGGTTGGGGTGAGGGTTAGGGTTAGGTTTACAGTTAAGGTGAGGGTTTAGGGTAATTCTTATGGTTAGGGTTAGAGTTAGAGTTAGGCTTAGGGTTAGGGTGAAGTTTCAGTTAATTGTGAGGGTTAGGGTTAAGTTTAGTGTTAAGGTGAGATTTAGGTTTAGGGTTAGGGTGGGGTAAGGTTAGGGTTAAGGCTAGGTTTACGGTAAGGGGTAGGTTTAGGTTAGGTTTACGTTTAGAATTAGAGTTAGCGCTAGGTTTAGGATTAGGGTCAGGTTTAGAGTTATTGTTAGGGTCCAGTTAAGGTTAGGGTTAAGTTTAGGGTTAGGGTAAGGGTTAGGTTTAGGTCAGGGTTAGGGTTAGGATGATAGATAGGTTTAGGGTTAGGGAAAAGGTTAGGGGTTCATGTGAGGGTTAGTGTTAGGTTGACACTAAAGCTGATGTTCTAGGATGTTCCGGTTAGGGTTAGGGTTAGAGTTAGGATTAGGGTTAAGGCTAGAGTTAGGGGATAGTTCAGGGTTTGGTTCAGTTTTAGGTTTAGGGTTAGGCTTAGGTTTAGGGTGAAGTTTAGTTTCAGGCTGATGGTAAGGGTTAGGGTTTGTTTTTTGGGTTAATTTTAGGGTTAGTTTTAGGGTTTTTTTTAGGGTTAGGCTTAGTGTTAGGGTACGGTTAGGTGTTTGGGTTAATGGTAGGGTCAGCTTTAGGATTAAAGTTAGATTTAGCTTTAGTTTAGGGATAGGGTGAAGTTTAAGATAGGGTGAGGGTTAGGGTTATGGCTAAGTTTTGGGTTTGTTTTCAGGTTAGTGTTAAGGTTATGTTTAGGGTTAGGGTTAAGTTTACAGGTTCTGTTTACTTCTAGGGTTAGGGTTAGATTTTAGGTTAGGGTCAAGTTTAATTTACTGTTAGGCTTACGGTTATGGTTTGTTTTAGGCGTTGTGGTTGGGGTGAGTGTTAGGTTTAGCGTTAGGTTTGGGTAGGCTTAGGATTATGGTTATGGTAAGGTGTTAGGGGTTAGAGGTGTAGTTTAGGGTTAGGGTTTATGTGAGGGTTCCGGTTAGGCATTGTGGTCCTGGTCATGGCTGTTTTTGTTTAGGATTAGTGTTAGGTTTCTGATTAGGTTTCGGGTTTCGTTAGAGTTAGGGTGCGAGTTAGGGTTAAGGTTTGGGATAGGCTTTGGTGTTAAGGGTTACTGTTTGGGCTATTGTTAGCGTTATCGTTAGGGCTCAGGGGTTTCAGGTTAGTGTTAGGGTTCCGGATACCATTAGGTTTAGGGTTGGGGGATACGGTTAGGGTTTAGAGTGAGGGTTACGGTTAGTTTTACAGTTAGTTGAGGGTTTAGGTAAGTGTTACCATTAGGGTTAGAGTTAGGGTTAGGTTTCGGCTTAGGGTTAGGAGTAGGCTAAATTTAGGTTTATGTCCCGGCTTAGGGTTGGTGTTAGTGTTCTGTTTAGAGTCAAGGTTAGAGTTAGGGTTAGGGTTAGGATTAGGTCTAGGGTTAGGATGAGGTTTAGGGTTAGGTTCAGGGTTATTGTAAGGGTTAGTTTTAGGGTTACAGATGGACTAGCGTTAGAGTTAGGTTTAAGTTTAGGGCTAGGTTTAGGTTTCCAGTTAAGGTTAAAGTCAAGGTTTGGATGAAGTTTAGGATAGGGTGAGGGTTATTTTTATGGTTACGGCTAGAGTTTGAGTTTGTGTTCAGGTTAGTGTTAAGGTTAGCTTTAGGGTTCGGGTTAGGTTTAGGGGTTACGTTTCGTGTTCCGTTTAGGTTTAGGTTTAGGGTTAGTGTAAAGTTAGGATAAGGGTTAGGATTATAGATAGTGTTAAACGTTAGGTTTAGGCTGTTAGGGTTTGGTTTATGGTTAGGGTATTGTTCAGTTTAGGGTTAATGTTAGGGTTAGGGTTAGATTAGGGTTACTGTTCGTAGTAGCGTTAAGGTTGGGGATAAGGTTGGGGGTAGCGTTAGGTTTAGGGTTGGGGATACGTTAAGGGTTAGGGTGAGGGTTAGGGTTAGGTTTACAGTTAAGGTGAGGGTTTAGGGTAATTGTTATGGTTAGGGTTAGAGTTAGAGTTAGGCTTAGGGTTAGGGTGAAGTTTCAGTTAATTGTGAGGGTTAGGGTTAAGTTTAGTGTTAAGGTGAGATTTAGGTTTAGGGTTACGGTGGGGTAAGGTTAGGGTTAAGGCTGGGTTTACGGTAAGGGGTAGGGCTAGGTTAGGGTTAGGTTTAGGTTTAGAGTTAGAGTTAGTGCTAGGGTTAGGGTTAGGGTCAGGTTTAGAGTTATTGTTAGGGTTAGGGTAGAGTTAAGGTTAGGGTTAAGTTTAGGGTAAGGGTAAGGGTTAGGTTTAGGTCAGGGATAGGGTTAGGATGATAGATAGGGTTAGGGTTAGAGGTTCGTGTGAGGGTTAGTGTTAGGTTTACAGCTAAACTGATGTTTTAGGGTGTTACGGTTAAGGTTAGGGTTAGAGTTACGGTTAGGTTTAGATTTGGGTTTACGGCTAGAGTTAGGGGATAGTTCAGGGTGTGGTTCAGGTTTATGTTTAAGGTTAGGCTTAGGTTTAGGGTGAAGTTTAGTTTAAGGATGAGGGTTAGGTTTAGGGTTTGTTGATTGGGTTAACTTTAGGGTTAGGTTTAGGGTTTTGTTATTTTTAGGGTTGGATTTAGTGTTCGCGTACGGTTAGGTGCTTGGGTTAATGTAGGGTGAGATTTAGGGTTAAAGTTAGATTTCGCTTTAGTTTAGGGATAGGGCGAATTTTAAGACAGGATGAGGGTTTGTGTTATGGCTAAGTTTTGGGTTCGTTTTCAGGTTAGTGTTAAGGTTATGTTTAGGGTTAGGGTTAAGTTTACGGGTTCTGTTTACTTTTAGGGTTAGGGTTAGATTTTAGGTTCGGGTTAAGTTTAGTGTTACGGTTAGGCTTACGGTTATGGTTTGTTTTAGGCATGGTTGGGGTGAGTGTTAGGTTTAGCGTTAGGTTTGGGTAGGCTTAGGATTATGGTTATGGTAAGGTGTTAGGGGTTAGAGGTGTAGTTTAGGGTTAGGGTTTATGTGAGGGTTCCGGTTAGGCATTGTGGTCCCGGTCATGGCTGGTTTGGTTTAGGATTAAGGTTAGGTTTCTGATTAGGTTTCGTGTTAGTGGTAGAGTTAGGGTGAGAGTTAGGGTTAAGGTTTCAGATAGACTTTGGTGTTAGGGGTTAGGGTTTGGGCTATTGTTAGGGTGATCGTTAAGGCTCAGGGGTTTCAGGTTAGTGTTAGGGTTCCGGATACCATTAGGTTTAGGGTTGGGGGATGCGGTTAGGGTTTAGGGTGAGGGTTACGGTTAGTTTTACAGTTAGTTGAGGGTTTAGGTAAGTGTTACCATTAGGGTTAGAGTTAGGGTTAGGTTTCGGCTTAGGGTTAGGAGTAGGGTAAGATTTAGGTTTATGTCCAGGCTTAGGGTTAGTGTTAGTGTTCTGTTTAGGGTCAAGGTTAGAGTTAGGGTTAGGCTTAGGATTAGGTCTAGGGTTAGGATGAGGTTTAGGGTTAGGTTCAGGGTTATTGTAAGGGTTAGGTTTAGGGTTACAGATGGACTAGCGTTAGAGTTAGGTTTAAGTTTAGGGTTTGGTTTCCAGTTAAGGTTAAAGTTAAGTTTTGGATGAAGTTTAGGATAGGGTGAGGGTTATTTTTATGGTTACGGCTAGAGTTTGAGTTTGTGTTCAGGTTAGTGTTAAGGTTAGGTTTAGGGTTCGGGTTAGGTTTAGGGGTTACGTTTCGTGTTTGGTTTTGGTTTAAGTTTAGGGTTAGTGTAAAGTTAGGATAAGGGTTAGGATTATAGATAGTGTTAAACGTTAGGTTTAGGCTGTTAGGGTTTGGTTTATGGTTAGGGTATTGTTCAGTTTAGGGTTAATGTTAGGGTTAGGGTTAGATTAGGGTTACTGTTCGTATCAGCGTTAAGGTTGGGGATAAGGTTTGGGGTAGCGTTAGGTTTAGGGTTGGGGATACGTTAAGGGTTGGGGTGAGGGTTAGGGTTAGGTTTACAGTTAAGGTGAGGGTTTAGGGTAATTGTTATGGTTAGGGTTAGAGTTAGAGTTAGGCTTAGGGTTAGGGTGAAGTTTCAGTTAATTGTGAGGGTTAGGGTTAAGTTTAGTGTTAAGGTGAGATTTAGGTTTAGGGTTAGGGTGGGGTAAGGTTAGGGTTAAGGCTAGGTTTACGGTAAGGGGTAGGTTTAGGTTAGGTTTACGTTTAGAATTAGAGTTAGCGCTAGGTTTAGGATTAGGGTCAGGTTTAGAGTTATTGTTAGGGTCCAGTTAAGGTTAGGGTTAAGTTTAGGGTTAGGGTAAGGGTTAGGTTTAGGTCAGGGTTAGGGTTAGGATGATAGATAGGTTTAGGGTTAGGGAAAAGGTTAGGGGTTCATGTGAGGGTTAGTGTTAGGTTGACACTAAAGCTGATGTTCTGGGATGTTCCGGTTAGGGTTAGGGTTAGAGTTAGGATTAGGGTTAAGGCTAGAGTTAGGGGATAGTTCAGGGTTTGGTTCAGTTTTAGGTTTAGGGTTAGGCTTAGGTTTAGGGTGAAGTTTAGTTTCAGGCTGATGGTAAGGGTTAGGGTTTGTTTTTTGGGTTAATTTTAGGGTTAGTTTTAGGGTTTTTTTTAGGGTTAGGCTTAGTGTTAGGGTACGGTTAGGTGTTTGGGTTAATGGTAGGGTCAGCTTTAGGATTAAAGTTAGATTTAGCTTTAGTTTAGGGATAGGGTGAAGTTTAAGATAGGGTGAGGGTTAGGGTTATGGCTAAGTTTTGGGTTTGTTTTCAGGTTAGTGTTAAGGTTATGTTTAGGGTTAGGGTTAAGTTTACAGGTTCTGTTTACTTCTAGGGTTAGGGTTAGATTTTAGGTTAGGGTTAAGTTTAATTTACTGTTAGGCTTACGGTTATGGTTTGTTTTAGGCGTTGTGGTTGGGGTGAGTGTTAGGTTTAGCGTTAGGTTTGGGTAGGCTTAGGATTATGGTTATGGTAAGGTGTTAGGGGTTAGAGGTGTAGTTTAGGGTTAGGGTTTATGTGAGGGTTCCGGTTAGGCATTGTGGTCCTGGTCATGGCTGTTTTTGTTTAGGATTAGTGTTAGGTTTCTGATTAGGTTTCGGGTTTCGTTAGAGTTAGGGTGCGAGTTAGGGTTAAGGTTTGGGATAGGCTTTGGTGTTAAGGGTTACTGTTTGGGCTATTGTTAGCGTTATCGTTAGGGCTCAGGGGTTTCAGGTTAGTGTTAGGGTTCCGGATACCATTAGGTTTAGGGTTGGGGGATACGGTTAGGGTTTAGAGTGAGGGTTACGGTTAGTTTTACAGTTAGTTGAGGGTTTAGGTAAGTGTTACCATTAGGGTTAGAGTTAGGGTTAGGTTTCGGCTTAGGGTTCGGAGTAGGCTAAATTTAGGTTTATGTCCCGGCTTAGGGTTGGTGTTAGTGTTCTGTTTAGAGTCAAGGTTAGAGTTAGGGTTAGGGTTAGGATTAGGTCTAGGGTTAGGATGAGGTTTAGGGTTAGGTTCAGGGTTATTGTAAGGGTTAGTTTTAGGGTTACAGATGGACTAGCGTTAGAGTTAGGTTTAAGTTTAGGGCTAGGTTTAGGTTTCCAGTTAAGGTTAAAGTCAAGGTTTGGATGAAGTTTAGGATAGGGTGAGGGTTATTTTTATGGTTACGGCTAGAGTTTGAGTTTGTGTTCAGGTTAGTGTTAAGGTTAGCTTTAGGGTTCGGGTTAGGTTTAGGGGTTACGTTTCGTGTTCCGTTTAGGTTTAGGTTTAGGGTTAGTGTAAAGTTAGGATAAGGGTTAGGATTATAGATAGTGTTAAACGTTAGGTTTAGGCTGTTAGGGTTTGGTTTATGGTTAGGGTATTGTTCAGTTTAGGGTTAATGTTAGGGTTAGGGTTAGATTAGGGTTACTGTTCGTAGTAGCGTTAAGGTTGGGGATAAGGTTGGGGGTAGCGTTAGGTTTAGGGTTGGGGATACGTTAAGGGTTAGGGTGAGGGTTAGGGTTAGGTTTACAGTTAAGGTGAGGGTTTAGGGTAATTGTTATGGTTAGGGTTAGAGTTAGAGTTAGGCTTAGGGTTAGGGTGAAGTTTCAGTTAATTGTGAGGGTTAGGGTTAAGTTTAGTGTTAAGGTGAGATTTAGGTTTAGGGTTACGGTGGGGTAAGGTTAGGGTTAAGGCTGGGTTTACGGTAAGGGGTAGGTTTATGTTAGGTTTATGTTTAGAATTAGAGTTAGTGCTAGGTTTAGGATTAGGGTCAGGTTTAGAGTTATTGTTAGGGTCCAGTTAAGGTTAGGGTTAAGTTTAGGGTTAGGGTAAGGGTTAGGTTTAGGTCAGGGTTAGGGTTAGGATGATAGATAGGTTTAGGGTTAGGGAAAAGGTTAGGGGTTCATGTGAGGGTTAGTGTTAGGTTGACACTAAAGCTGATGTTCTAGGATGTTCCGGTTAGGGTTAGGGTTAGAGTTAGGATTAGGGTTAAGGCTAGAGTTAGGGGATAGTTCAGGGTTTGGTTCAGTTTTAGGTTTAGGGTTAGGCTTAGGTTTAGGGTGAAGTTTAGTTTCAGGCTGATGGTAAGGGTTAGGGTTTGTTTTTTGGGTTAATTTTAGGGTTAGTTTTAGGGTTTTTTTTAGGGTTAGGCTTAGTGTTAGGGTACGGTTAGGTGTTTGGGTTAATGGTAGGGTCAGCTTTAGGATTAAAGTTAGATTTAGCTTTAGTTTAGGGATAGGGTGAAGTTTAAGATAGGGTGAGGGTTAGGGTTATGGCTAAGTTTTGGGTTTGTTTTCAGGTTAGTGTTAAGGTTATGTTTAGGGTTAGGGTTAAGTTTACAGGTTCTGTTTACTTCTAGGGTTAGGGTTAGATTTTAGGTTAGGGTTAAGTTTAATTTACTGTTAGGCTTACGGTTATGGTTTGTTTTAGGCGTTGTGGTTGGGGTGAGTGTTAGGTTTAGCGTTAGGTTTGGGTAGGCTTAGGATTATGGTTATGGTAAGGTGTTAGGGGTTAGAGGTGTAGTTTAGGGTTAGGGTTTATGTGAGGGTTCCGGTTAGGCATTGTGGTCCTGGTCATGGCTGTTTTTGTTTAGGATTAGTGTTAGGTTTCTGATTAGGTTTCGGGTTTCGTTAGAGTTAGGGTGCGAGTTAGGGTTAAGGTTTGGGATAGGCTTTGGTGTTAAGGGTTACTGTTTGGGCTATTGTTAGCGTTATCGTTAGGGCTCAGGGGTTTCAGGTTAGTGTTAGGGTTCCGGATACCATTAGGTTTAGGGTTGGGGGATACGGTTAGGGTTTAGAGTGAGGGTTACGGTTAGTTTTACAGTTAGTTGAGGGTTTAGGTAAGTGTTACCATTAGGGTTAGAGTTAGGGTTAGGTTTCGGCTTAGGGTTAGGAGTAGGCTAAATTTAGGTTTATGTCCCGGCTTAGGGTTGGTGTTAGTGTTCTGTTTAGAGTCAAGGTTAGAGTTAGGGTTAGGGTTAGGATTAGGTCTAGGGTTAGGATGAGGTTTAGGGTTAGGTTCAGGGTTATTGTAAGGGTTAGTTTTAGGGTTACAGATGGACTAGCGTTAGAGTTAGGTTTAAGTTTAGGGCTAGGTTTAGGTTTCCAGTTAAGGTTAAAGTCAAGGTTTGGATGAAGTTTAGGATAGGGTGAGGGTTATTTTTATGGTTACGGCTAGAGTTTGAGTTTGTGTTCAGGTTAGTGTTAAGGTTAGCTTTAGGGTTCGGGTTAGGTTTAGGGGTTACGTTTCGTGTTCCGTTTAGGTTTAGGTTTAGGGTTAGTGTAAAGTTAGGATAAGGGTTAGGATTATAGATAGTGTTAAACGTTAGGTTTAGGCTGTTAGGGTTTGGTTTATGGTTAGGGTATTGTTCAGTTTAGGGTTAATGTTAGGGTTAGGGTTAGATTAGGGTTACTGTTCGTAGTAGCGTTAAGGTTGGGGATAAGGTTGGGGGTAGCGTTAGGTTTAGGGTTGGGGATACGTTAAGGGTTAGGGTGAGGGTTAGGGTTAGGTTTACAGTTAAGGTGAGGGTTTAGGGTAATTGTTATGGTTAGGGTTAGAGTTAGAGTTAGGCTTAGGGTTAGGGTGAAGTTTCAGTTAATTGTGAGGGTTAGGGTTAAGTTTAGTGTTAAGGTGAGATTTAGGTTTAGGGTTACGGTGGGGTAAGGTTAGGGTTAAGGCTAGGTTTACGGTAAGGGGTAGGTTTATGTTAGGTTTATGTTTAGAATTAGAGTTAGTGCTAGGTTTAGGATTAGGGTCAGGTTTAGAGTTATTGTTAGGGTCCAGTTAAGGTTAGGGTTAAGTTTAGGGTTAGGGTAAGGGTTAGGTTTAGGTCAGGGTTAGGGTTAGGATGATAGATAGGTTTAGGGTTAGGGAAAAGGTTAGGGGTTCATGTGAGGGTTAGTGTTAGGTTGACACTAAAGCTGATGTTCTAGGATGTTCCGGTTAGGGTTAGGGTTAGAGTTAGGATTAGGGTTAAGGCTAGAGTTAGGGGATAGTTCAGGGTTTGGTTCAGTTTTAGGTTTAGGGTTAGGCTTAGGTTTAGGGTGAAGTTTAGTTTCAGGCTGATGGTAAGGGTTAGGGTTTGTTTTTTGGGTTAATTTTAGGGTTAGTTTTAGGGTTTTTTTTAGGGTTAGGCTTAGTGTTAGGGTACGGTTAGGTGTTTGGGTTAATGGTAGGGTCAGCTTTAGGATTAAAGTTAGATTTAGCTTTAGTTTAGGGATAGGGTGAAGTTTAAGATAGGGTGAGGGTTAGGGTTATGGCTAAGTTTTGGGTTTGTTTTCAGGTTAGTGTTAAGGTTATGTTTAGGGTTAGGGTTAAGTTTACAGGTTCTGTTTACTTCTAGGGTTAGGGTTAGATTTTAGGTTAGGGTTAAGTTTAATTTACTGTTAGGCTTACGGTTATGGTTTGTTTTAGGCGTTGTGGTTGGGGTGAGTGTTAGGTTTAGCGTTAGGTTTGGGTAGGCTTAGGATTATGGTTATGGTAAGGTGTTAGGGGTTAGAGGTGTAGTTTAGGGTTAGGGTTTATGTGAGGGTTCCGGTTAGGCATTGTGGTCCTGGTCATGGCTGTTTTTGTTTAGGATTAGTGTTAGGTTTCTGATTAGGTTTCGGGTTTCGTTAGAGTTAGGGTGCGAGTTAGGGTTAAGGTTTGGGATAGGCTTTGGTGTTAAGGGTTACTGTTTGGGCTATTGTTAGCGTTATCGTTAGGGCTCAGGGGTTTCAGGTTAGTGTTAGGGTTCCGGATACCATTAGGTTTAGGGTTGGGGGATACGGTTAGGGTTTAGAGTGAGGGTTACGGTTAGTTTTACAGTTAGTTGAGGGTTTAGGTAAGTGTTACCATTAGGGTTAGAGTTAGGGTTAGGTTTCGGCTTAGGGTTAGGAGTAGGCTAAATTTAGGTTTATGTCCCGGCTTAGGGTTGGTGTTAGTGTTCTGTTTAGAGTCAAGGTTAGAGTTAGGGTTAGGGTTAGGATTAGGTCTAGGGTTAGGATGAGGTTTAGGGTTAGGTTCAGGGTTATTGTAAGGGTTAGTTTTAGGGTTACAGATGGACTAGCGTTAGAGTTAGGTTTAAGTTTAGGGCTAGGTTTAGGTTTCCAGTTAAGGTTAAAGTCAAGGTTTGGATGAAGTTTAGGATAGGGTGAGGGTTATTTTTATGGTTACGGCTAGAGTTTGAGTTTGTGTTCAGGTTAGTGTTAAGGTTAGCTTTAGGGTTCGGGTTAGGTTTAGGGGTTACGTTTCGTGTTCCGTTTAGGTTTAGGTTTAGGGTTAGTGTAAAGTTAGGATAAGGGTTAGGATTATAGATAGTGTTAAACGTTAGGTTTAGGCTGTTAGGGTTTGGTTTATGGTTAGGGTATTGTTCAGTTTAGGGTTAATGTTAGGGTTAGGGTTAGATTAGGGTTACTGTTCGTAGTAGCGTTAAGGTTGGGGATAAGGTTTGGGGTAGCGTTAGGTTTAGGGTTGGGGATACGTTAAGGGTTAGGGTGAGGGTTAGGGTTAGGTTTACAGTTAAGGTGAGGGTTTAGGGTAATTGTTATGGTTAGGGTTAGAGTTAGAGTTAGGCTTAGGGTTAGGGTGAAGTTTCAGTTAATTGTGAGGGTTAGGGTTAAGTTTAGTGTTAAGGTGAGATTTAGGTTTAGGGTTACGGTGGGGTAAGGTTAGGGTTAAGGCTGGGTTTACGGTAAGGGGTAGGGCTAGGTTAGGGTTAGGTTTAGGTTTAGAGTTAGAGTTAGTGCTAGGGTTAGGGTTAGGGTCAGGTTTAGAGTTATTGTTAGGGTTAGGGTAGAGTTAAGGTTAGGGTTAAGTTTAGGGTAAGGGTAAGGGTTAGGTTTAGGTCAGGGATAGGGTTAGGATGATAGATAGGGTTAGGGTTAGAGGTTCGTGTGAGGGTTAGTGTTAGGTTTACAGCTAAACTGATGTTTTAGGGTGTTACGGTTAAGGTTAGGGTTAGAGTTACGGTTAGGTTTAGATTTGGGTTTACGGCTAGAGTTAGGGGATAGTTCAGGGTGTGGTTCAGGTTTATGTTTAAGGTTAGGCTTAGGTTTAGGGTGAAGTTTAGTTTAAGGATGAGGGTTAGGTTTAGGGTTTGTTGATTGGGTTAACTTTAGGGTTAGGTTTAGGGTTTTGTTATTTTTAGGGTTGGATTTAGTGTTCGCGTACGGTTAGGTGCTTGGGTTAATGTAGGGTGAGATTTAGGGTTAAAGTTAGATTTCGCTTTAGTTTAGGGATAGGGCGAATTTTAAGACAGGATGAGGGTTTGTGTTATGGCTAAGTTTTGGGTTCGTTTTCAGGTTAGTGTTAAGGTTATGTTTAGGGTTAGGGTTAAGTTTACGGGTTCTGTTTACTTTTAGGGTTAGGGTTAGATTTTAGGTTCGGGTTAAGTTTAGTGTTACGGTTAGGCTTACGGTAATGGTTTGTTTTAGGCATGGTTGGGGTGAGTGTTAGGTTTAGCGTTAGGTTTGGGTAGGCTTAGGATTATGGTTATGGTAAGGTGTTAGGGGTTAGAGGTGTAGTTTAGGGTTAGGGTTTATGTGAGGGTTCCGGTTAGGCATTGTGGTCCCGGTCATGGCTGGTTTGGTTTAGGATTAAGGTTAGGTTTCTGATTAGGTTTCGTGTTAGTGGTAGAGTTAGGGTGAGAGTTAGGGTTAAGGTTTCAGATAGACTTTGGTGTTAGGGGTTAGGGTTTGGGCTATTGTTAGGGTGATCGTTAAGGCTCAGGGGTTTCAGGTTAGTGTTAGGGTTCCGGATACCATTAGGTTTAGGGTTGGGGGATGCGGTTAGGGTTTAGGGTGAGGGTTACGGTTAGTTTTACAGTTAGTTGAGGGTTTAGGTAAGTGTTACCATTAGGGTTAGAGTTAGGGTTAGGTTTCGGCTTAGGGTTAGGAGTAGGGTAAGATTTAGGTTTATGTCCAGGCTTAGGGTTAGTGTTAGTGTTCTGTTTAGGGTCAAGGTTAGAGTTAGGGTTAGGCTTAGGATTAGGTCTAGGGTTAGGATGAGGTTTAGGGTTAGGTTCAGGGTTATTGTAAGGGTTAGGTTTAGGGTTACAGATGGACTAGCGTTAGAGTTAGGTTTAAGTTTAGGGTTTGGTTTCCAGTTAAGGTTAAAGTTAAGTTTTGGATGAAGTTTAGGATAGGGTGAGGGTTATTTTTATGGTTACGGCTAGAGTTTGAGTTTGTGTTCAGGTTAGTGTTAAGGTTAGGTTTAGGGTTCGGGTTAGGTTTAGGGGTTACGTTTCGTGTTTGGTTTTGGTTTAAGTTTAGGGTTAGTGTAAAGTTAGGATAAGGGTTAGGATTATAGATAGTGTTAAACGTTAGGTTTAGGCTGTTAGGGTTTGGTTTATGGTTAGGGTATTGTTCAGTTTAGGGTTAATGTTAGGGTTAGGGTTAGATTAGGGTTACTGTTCGTATCAGCGTTAAGGTTGGGGATAAGGTTTGGGGTAGCGTTAGGTTTAGGGTTGGGGATACGTTAAGGGTTGGGGTGAGGGTTAGGGTTAGGTTTACAGTTAAGGTGAGGGTTTAGGGTAATTGTTATGGTTAGGGTTAGAGTTAGAGTTAGGCTTAGGGTTAGGGTGAAGTTTCAGTTAATTGTGAGGGTTAGGGTTAAGTTTAGTGTTAAGGTGAGATTTAGGTTTAGGGTTAGGGTGGGGTAAGGTTAGGGTTAAGGCTAGGTTTACGGTAAGGGGTAGGTTTAGGTTAGGTTTACGTTTAGAATTAGAGTTAGCGCTAGGTTTAGGATTAGGGTCAGGTTTAGAGTTATTGTTAGGGTCCAGTTAAGGTTAGGGTTAAGTTTAGGGTTAGGGTAAGGGTTAGGTTTAGGTCAGGGTTAGGGTTAGGATGATAGATAGGTTTAGGGTTAGGGAAAAGGTTAGGGGTTCATGTGAGGGTTAGTGTTAGGTTGACACTAAAGCTGATGTTCTGGGATGTTCCGGTTAGGGTTAGGGTTAGAGTTAGGATTAGGGTTAAGGCTAGAGTTAGGGGATAGTTCAGGGTTTGGTTCAGTTTTAGGTTTAGGGTTAGGCTTAGGTTTAGGGTGAAGTTTAGTTTCAGGCTGATGGTAAGGGTTAGGGTTTGTTTTTTGGGTTAATTTTAGGGTTAGTTTTAGGGTTTTTTTTAGGGTTAGGCTTAGTGTTAGGGTACGGTTAGGTGTTTGGGTTAATGGTAGGGTCAGCTTTAGGATTAAAGTTAGATTTAGCTTTAGTTTAGGGATAGGGTGAAGTTTAAGATAGGGTGAGGGTTAGGGTTATGGCTAAGTTTTGGGTTTGTTTTCAGGTTAGTGTTAAGGTTATGTTTAGGGTTAGGGTTAAGTTTACAGGTTCTGTTTACTTCTAGGGTTAGGGTTAGATTTTAGGTTAGGGTTAAGTTTAATTTACTGTTAGGCTTACGGTTATGGTTTGTTTTAGGCGTTGTGGTTGGGGTGAGTGTTAGGTTTAGCGTTAGGTTTGGGTAGGCTTAGGATTATGGTTATGGTAAGGTGTTAGGGGTTAGAGGTGTAGTTTAGGGTTAGGGTTTATGTGAGGGTTCCGGTTAGGCATTGTGGTCCTGGTCATGGCTGTTTTTGTTTAGGATTAGTGTTAGGTTTCTGATTAGGTTTCGGGTTTCGTTAGAGTTAGGGTGCGAGTTAGGGTTAAGGTTTGGGATAGGCTTTGGTGTTAAGGGTTACTGTTTGGGCTATTGTTAGCGTTATCGTTAGGGCTCAGGGGTTTCAGGTTAGTGTTAGGGTTCCGGATACCATTAGGTTTAGGGTTGGGGGATACGGTTAGGGTTTAGAGTGAGGGTTACGGTTAGTTTTACAGTTAGTTGAGGGTTTAGGTAAGTGTTACTATTAGGGTTAGAGTTAGGGTTAGGTTTCGGCTTAGGGTTAGGAGTAGGCTAAATTTAGGTTTATGTCCCGGCTTAGGGTTGGTGTTAGTGTTCTGTTTAGAGTCAAGGTTAGAGTTAGGGTTAGGGTTAGGATTAGGTCTAGGGTTAGGATGAGGTTTAGGGTTAGGTTCAGGGTTATTGTAAGGGTTAGTTTTAGGGTTACAGATGGACTAGCGTTAGAGTTAGGTTTAAGTTTAGGGCTAGGTTTAGGTTTCCAGTTAAGGTTAAAGTCAAGGTTTGGATGAAGTTTAGGATAGGGTGAGGGTTATTTTTATGGTTACGGCTAGAGTTTGAGTTTGTGTTCAGGTTAGTGTTAAGGTTAGCTTTAGGGTTCGGGTTAGGTTTAGGGGTTACGTTTCGTGTTCCGTTTAGGTTTAGGTTTAGGGTTAGTGTAAAGTTAGGATAAGGGTTAGGATTATAGATAGTGTTAAACGTTAGGTTTAGGCTGTTAGGGTTTGGTTTATGGTTAGGGTATTGTTCAGTTTAGGGTTAATGTTAGGGTTAGGGTTAGATTAGGGTTACTGTTCGTAGTAGCGTTAAGGTTGGGGATAAGGTTGGGGGTAGCGTTAGGTTTAGGGTTGGGGATACGTTAAGGGTTAGGGTGAGGGTTAGGGTTAGGTTTACAGTTAAGGTGAGGGTTTAGGGTAATTGTTATGGTTAGGGTTAGAGTTAGAGTTAGGCTTAGGGTTAGGGTGAAGTTTCAGTTAATTGTGAGGGTTAGGGTTAAGTTTAGTGTTAAGGTGAGATTTAGGTTTAGGGTTACGGTGGGGTAAGGTTAGGGTTAAGGCTAGGTTTACGGTAAGGGGTAGGTTTATGTTAGGTTTACGTTTAGAATTAGAGTTAGTGCTAGGTTTAGGATTAGGGTCAGGTTTAGAGTTATTGTTAGGGTCCAGTTAAGGTTAGGGTTAAGTTTAGGGTTAGGGTAAGGGTTAGGTTTAGGTCAGGGTTAGGGTTAGGATGATAGATAGGTTTAGGGTTAGGGAAAAGGTTAGGGGTTCATGTGAGGGTTAGTGTTAGGTTGACACTAAAGCTGATGTTCTAGGATGTTCCGGTTAGGGTTAGGGTTAGAGTTAGGATTAGGGTTAAGGCTAGAGTTAGGGGATAGTTCAGGGTTTGGTTCAGTTTTAGGTTTAGGGTTAGGCTTAGGTTTAGGGTGAAGTTTAGTTTCAGGCTGATGGTAAGGGTTAGGGTTTGTTTTTTGGGTTAATTTTAGGGTTAGTTTTAGGGTTTTTTTTAGGGTTAGGCTTAGTGTTAGGGTACGGTTAGGTGTTTGGGTTAATGGTAGGGTCAGCTTTAGGATTAAAGTTAGATTTAGCTTTAGTTTAGGGATAGGGTGAAGTTTAAGATAGGGTGAGGGTTAGGGTTATGGCTAAGTTTTGGGTTTGTTTTCAGGTTAGTGTTAAGGTTATGTTTAGGGTTAGGGTTAAGTTTACAGGTTCTGTTTACTTCTAGGGTTAGGGTTAGATTTTAGGTTAGGGTTAAGTTTAATTTACTGTTAGGCTTACGGTTATGGTTTGTTTTAGGCGTTGTGGTTGGGGTGAGTGTTAGGTTTAGCGTTAGGTTTGGGTAGGCTTAGGATTATGGTTATGGTAAGGTGTTAGGGGTTAGAGGTGTAGTTTAGGGTTAGGGTTTATGTGAGGGTTCCGGTTAGGCATTGTGGTCCTGGTCATGGCTGTTTTTGTTTAGGATTAGTGTTAGGTTTCTGATTAGGTTTCGGGTTTCGTTAGAGTTAGGGTGCGAGTTAGGGTTAAGGTTTGGGATAGGCTTTGGTGTTAAGGGTTACTGTTTGGGCTATTGTTAGCGTTATCGTTAGGGCTCAGGGGTTTCAGGTTAGTGTTAGGGTTCCGGATACCATTAGGTTTAGGGTTGGGGGATACGGTTAGGGTTTAGAGTGAGGGTTACGGTTAGTTTTACAGTTAGTTGAGGGTTTAGGTAAGTGTTACCATTAGGGTTAGAGTTAGGGTTAGGTTTCGGCTTAGGGTTAGGAGTAGGCTAAATTTAGGTTTATGTCCCGGCTTAGGGTTGGTGTTAGTGTTCTGTTTAGAGTCAAGGTTAGAGTTAGGGTTAGGGTTAGGATTAGGTCTAGGGTTAGGATGAGGTTTAGGGTTAGGTTCAGGGTTATTGTAAGGGTTAGTTTTAGGGTTACAGATGGACTAGCGTTAGAGTTAGGTTTAAGTTTAGGGCTAGGTTTAGGTTTCCAGTTAAGGTTAAAGTCAAGGTTTGGATGAAGTTTAGGATAGGGTGAGGGTTATTTTTATGGTTACGGCTAGAGTTTGAGTTTGTGTTCAGGTTAGTGTTAAGGTTAGCTTTAGGGTTCGGGTTAGGTTTAGGGGTTACGTTTCGTGTTCCGTTTAGGTTTAGGTTTAGGGTTAGTGTAAAGTTAGGATAAGGGTTAGGATTATAGATAGTGTTAAACGTTAGGTTTAGGCTGTTAGGGTTTGGTTTATGGTTAGGGTATTGTTCAGTTTAGGGTTAATGTTAGGGTTAGGGTTAGATTAGGGTTACTGTTCGTAGTAGCGTTAAGGTTGGGGATAAGGTTGGGGGTAGCGTTAGGTTTAGGGTTGGGGATACGTTAAGGGTTAGGGTGAGGGTTAGGGTTAGGTTTACAGTTAAGGTGAGGGTTTAGGGTAATTGTTATGGTTAGGGTTAGAGTTAGAGTTAGGCTTAGGGTTAGGGTGAAGTTTCAGTTAATTGTGAGGGTTAGGGTTAAGTTTAGTGTTAAGGTGAGATTTAGGTTTAGGGTTACGGTGGGGTAAGGTTAGGGTTAAGGCTGGGTTTACGGTAAGGGGTAGGGCTAGGTTAGGGTTAGGTTTAGGTTTAGAGTTAGAGTTAGTGCTAGGGTTAGGGTTAGGGTCAGGTTTAGAGTTATTGTTAGGGTTAGGGTAGAGTTAAGGTTAGGGTTAAGTTTAGGGTAAGGGTAAGGGTTAGGTTTAGGTCAGGGATAGGGTTAGGATGATAGATAGGGTTAGGGTTAGAGGTTCGTGTGAGGGTTAGTGTTAGGTTTACAGCTAAACTGATGTTTTAGGGTGTTACGGTTAAGGTTAGGGTTAGAGTTACGGTTAGGTTTAGATTTGGGTTTACGGCTAGAGTTAGGGGATAGTTCAGGGTGTGGTTCAGGTTTATGTTTAAGGTTAGGCTTAGGTTTAGGGTGAAGTTTAGTTTAAGGATGAGGGTTAGGTTTAGGGTTTGTTGATTGGGTTAACTTTAGGGTTAGGTTTAGGGTTTTGTTATTTTTAGGGTTGGATTTAGTGTTCGCGTACGGTTAGGTGCTTGGGTTAATGTAGGGTGAGATTTAGGGTTAAAGTTAGATTTCGCTTTAGTTTAGGGATAGGGCGAATTTTAAGACAGGATGAGGGTTTGTGTTATGGCTAAGTTTTGGGTTCGTTTTCAGGTTAGTGTTAAGGTTATGTTTAGGGTTAGGGTTAAGTTTACGGGTTCTGTTTACTTTTAGGGTTAGGGTTAGATTTTAGGTTCGGGTTAAGTTTAGTGTTACGGTTAGGCTTACGGTTATGGTTTGTTTTAGGCATGGTTGGGGTGAGTGTTAGGTTTAGCGTTAGGTTTGGGTAGGCTTAGGATTATGGTTATGGTAAGGTGTTAGGGGTTAGAGGTGTAGTTTAGGGTTAGGGTTTATGTGAGGGTTCCGGTTAGGCATTGTGGTCCCGGTCATGGCTGGTTTGGTTTAGGATTAAGGTTAGGTTTCTGATTAGGTTTCGTGTTAGTGGTAGAGTTAGGGTGAGAGTTAGGGTTAAGGTTTCAGATAGACTTTGGTGTTAGGGGTTAGGGTTTGGGCTATTGTTAGGGTGATCGTTAAGGCTCAGGGGTTTCAGGTTAGTGTTAGGGTTCCGGATACCATTAGGTTTAGGGTTGGGGGATGCGGTTAGGGTTTAGGGTGAGGGTTACGGTTAGTTTTACAGTTAGTTGAGGGTTTAGGTAAGTGTTACCATTAGGGTTAGAGTTAGGGTTAGGTTTCGGCTTAGGGTTAGGAGTAGGGTAAGATTTAGGTTTATGTCCAGGCTTAGGGTTAGTGTTAGTGTTCTGTTTAGGGTCAAGGTTAGAGTTAGGGTTAGGCTTAGGATTAGGTCTAGGGTTAGGATGAGGTTTAGGGTTAGGTTCAGGGTTATTGTAAGGGTTAGGTTTAGGGTTACAGATGGACTAGCGTTAGA
The DNA here is from genome assembly GCF_024166365.1 of Elephas maximus indicus. Lineage (NCBI taxonomy): Eukaryota > Metazoa > Chordata > Mammalia > Proboscidea > Elephantidae > Elephas > Elephas maximus. Next base: position 36,606,315 of record NC_064840.1, on the reverse strand, counting down.
GTTAGGTTTAAGTTTAGGGTTTGGTTTCCAGTTAAGGTTAAAGTTAAGTTTTGGATGAAGTTTAGGATAGGGTGAGGGTTATTTTTATGGTTACGGCTAGAGTTTGAGTTTGTGTTCAGGTTAGTGTTAAGGTTAGGTTTAGGGTTCGGGTTAGGTTTAGGGGTTACGTTTCGTGTTTGGTTTTGGTTTAAGTTTAGGGTTAGTGTAAAGTTAGGATAAGGGTTAGGATTATAGATAGTGTTAAACGTTAGGTTTAGGCTGTTAGGGTTTGGTTTATGGTTAGGGTATTGTTCAGTTTAGGGTTAATGTTAGGGTTAGGGTTAGATTAGGGTTACTGTTCGTATCAGCGTTAAGGTTGGGGATAAGGTTTGGGGTAGCGTTAGGTTTAGGGTTGGGGATACGTTAAGGGTTGGGGTGAGGGTTAGGGTTAGGTTTACAGTTAAGGTGAGGGTTTAGGGTAATTGTTATGGTTAGGGTTAGAGTTAGAGTTAGGCTTAGGGTTAGGGTGAAGTTTCAGTTAATTGTGAGGGTTAGGGTTAAGTTTAGTGTTAAGGTGAGATTTAGGTTTAGGGTTACGGTGGGGTAAGGTTAGGGTTAAGGCTAGGTTTACGGTAAGGGGTAGGTTTAGGTTAGGTTTACGTTTAGAATTAGAGTTAGCGCTAGGTTTAGGATTAGGGTCAGGTTTAGAGTTATTGTTAGGGTCCAGTTAAGGTTAGGGTTAAGTTTAGGGTTAGGGTAAGGGTTAGGTTTAGGTCAGGGTTAGGGTTAGGATGATAGATAGGTTTAGGGTTAGGGAAAAGGTTAGGGGTTCATGTGAGGGTTAGTGTTAGGTTGACACTAAAGCTGATGTTCTGGGATGTTCCGGTTAGGGTTAGGGTTAGAGTTAGGATTAGGGTTAAGGCTAGAGTTAGGGGATAGTTCAGGGTTTGGTTCAGTTTTAGGTTTAGGGTTAGGCTTAGGTTTAGGGTGAAGTTTAGTTTCAGGCTGATGGTAAGGGTTAGGGTTTGTTTTTTGGGTTAATTTTAGGGTTAGTTTTAGGGTTTTTTTTAGGGTTAGGCTTAGTGTTAGGGTACGGTTAGGTGTTTGGGTTAATGGTAGGGTCAGCTTTAGGATTAAAGTTAGATTTAGCTTTAGTTTAGGGATAGGGTGAAGTTTAAGATAGGGTGAGGGTTAGGGTTATGGCTAAGTTTTGGGTTTGTTTTCAGGTTAGTGTTAAGGTTATGTTTAGGGTTAGGGTTAAGTTTACAGGTTCTGTTTACTTCTAGGGTTAGGGTTAGATTTTAGGTTAGGGTTAAGTTTAATTTACTGTTAGGCTTACGGTTATGGTTTGTTTTAGGCGTTGTGGTTGGGGTGAGTGTTAGGTTTAGCGTTAGGTTTGGGTAGGCTTAGGATTATGGTTATGGTAAGGTGTTAGGGGTTAGAGGTGTAGTTTAGGGTTAGGGTTTATGTGAGGGTTCCGGTTAGGCATTGTGGTCCTGGTCATGGCTGTTTTTGTTTAGGATTAGTGTTAGGTTTCTGATTAGGTTTCGGGTTTCGTTAGAGTTAGGGTGCGAGTTAGGGTTAAGGTTTGGGATAGGCTTTGGTGTTAAGGGTTACTGTTTGGGCTATTGTTAGCGTTATCGTTAGGGCTCAGGGGTTTCAGGTTAGTGTTAGGGTTCCGGATACCATTAGGTTTAGGGTTGGGGGATACGGTTAGGGTTTAGAGTGAGGGTTACGGTTAGTTTTACAGTTAGTTGAGGGTTTAGGTAAGTGTTACTATTAGGGTTAGAGTTAGGGTTAGGTTTCGGCTTAGGGTTAGGAGTAGGCTAAATTTAGGTTTATGTCCCGGCTTAGGGTTGGTGTTAGTGTTCTGTTTAGAGTCAAGGTTAGAGTTAGGGTTAGGGTTAGGATTAGGTCTAGGGTTAGGATGAGGTTTAGGGTTAGGTTCAGGGTTATTGTAAGGGTTAGTTTTAGGGTTACAGATGGACTAGCGTTAGAGTTAGGTTTAAGTTTAGGGCTAGGTTTAGGTTTCCAGTTAAGGTTAAAGTCAAGGTTTGGATGAAGTTTAGGATAGGGTGAGGGTTATTTTTATGGTTACGGCTAGAGTTTGAGTTTGTGTTCAGGTTAGTGTTAAGGTTAGCTTTAGGGTTCGGGTTAGGTTTAGGGGTTACGTTTCGTGTTCCGTTTAGGTTTAGGTTTAGGGTTAGTGTAAAGTTAGGATAAGGGTTAGGATTATAGATAGTGTTAAACGTTAGGTTTAGGCTGTTAGGGTTTGGTTTATGGTTAGGGTATTGTTCAGTTTAGGGTTAATGTTAGGGTTAGGGTTAGATTAGGGTTACTGTTCGTAGTAGCGTTAAGGTTGGGGATAAGGTTGGGGGTAGCGTTAGGTTTAGGGTTGGGGATACGTTAAGGGTTAGGGTGAGGGTTAGGGTTAGGTTTACAGTTAAGGTGAGGGTTTAGGGTAATTGTTATGGTTAGGGTTAGAGTTAGAGTTAGGCTTAGGGTTAGGGTGAAGTTTCAGTTAATTGTGAGGGTTAGGGTTAAGTTTAGTGTTAAGGTGAGATTTAGGTTTAGGGTTACGGTGGGGTAAGGTTAGGGTTAAGGCTAGGTTTACGGTAAGGGGTAGGTTTATGTTAGGTTTACGTTTAGAATTAGAGTTAGTGCTAGGTTTAGGATTAGGGTCAGGTTTAGAGTTATTGTTAGGGTCCAGTTAAGGTTAGGGTTAAGTTTAGGGTTAGGGTAAGGGTTAGGTTTAGGTCAGGGTTAGGGTTAGGATGATAGATAGGTTTAGGGTTAGGGAAAAGGTTAGGGGTTCATGTGAGGGTTAGTGTTAGGTTGACACTAAAGCTGATGTTCTAGGATGTTCCGGTTAGGGTTAGGGTTAGAGTTAGGATTAGGGTTAAGGCTAGAGTTAGGGGATAGTTCAGGGTTTGGTTCAGTTTTAGGTTTAGGGTTAGGCTTAGGTTTAGGGTGAAGTTTAGTTTCAGGCTGATGGTAAGGGTTAGGGTTTGTTTTTTGGGTTAATTTTAGGGTTAGTTTTAGGGTTTTTTTTAGGGTTAGGCTTAGTGTTAGGGTACGGTTAGGTGTTTGGGTTAATGGTAGGGTCAGCTTTAGGATTAAAGTTAGATTTAGCTTTAGTTTAGGGATAGGGTGAAGTTTAAGATAGGGTGAGGGTTAGGGTTATGGCTAAGTTTTGGGTTTGTTTTCAGGTTAGTGTTAAGGTTATGTTTAGGGTTAGGGTTAAGTTTACAGGTTCTGTTTACTTCTAGGGTTAGGGTTAGATTTTAGGTTAGGGTTAAGTTTAATTTACTGTTAGGCTTACGGTTATGGTTTGTTTTAGGCGTTGTGGTTGGGGTGAGTGTTAGGTTTAGCGTTAGGTTTGGGTAGGCTTAGGATTATGGTTATGGTAAGGTGTTAGGGGTTAGAGGTGTAGTTTAGGGTTAGGGTTTATGTGAGGGTTCCGGTTAGGCATTGTGGTCCTGGTCATGGCTGTTTTTGTTTAGGATTAGTGTTAGGTTTCTGATTAGGTTTCGGGTTTCGTTAGAGTTAGGGTGCGAGTTAGGGTTAAGGTTTGGGATAGGCTTTGGTGTTAAGGGTTACTGTTTGGGCTATTGTTAGCGTTATCGTTAGGGCTCAGGGGTTTCAGGTTAGTGTTAGGGTTCCGGATACCATTAGGTTTAGGGTTGGGGGATACGGTTAGGGTTTAGAGTGAGGGTTACGGTTAGTTTTACAGTTAGTTGAGGGTTTAGGTAAGTGTTACCATTAGGGTTAGAGTTAGGGTTAGGTTTCGGCTTAGGGTTAGGAGTAGGCTAAATTTAGGTTTATGTCCCGGCTTAGGGTTGGTGTTAGTGTTCTGTTTAGAGTCAAGGTTAGAGTTAGGGTTAGGGTTAGGATTAGGTCTAGGGTTAGGATGAGGTTTAGGGTTAGGTTCAGGGTTATTGTAAGGGTTAGTTTTAGGGTTACAGATGGACTAGCGTTAGAGTTAGGTTTAAGTTTAGGGCTAGGTTTAGGTTTCCAGTTAAGGTTAAAGTCAAGGTTTGGATGAAGTTTAGGATAGGGTGAGGGTTATTTTTATGGTTACGGCTAGAGTTTGAGTTTGTGTTCAGGTTAGTGTTAAGGTTAGCTTTAGGGTTCGGGTTAGGTTTAGGGGTTACGTTTCGTGTTCCGTTTAGGTTTAGGTTTAGGGTTAGTGTAAAGTTAGGATAAGGGTTAGGATTATAGATAGTGTTAAACGTTAGGTTTAGGCTGTTAGGGTTTGGTTTATGGTTAGGGTATTGTTCAGTTTAGGGTTAATGTTAGGGTTAGGGTTAGATTAGGGTTACTGTTCGTAGTAGCGTTAAGGTTGGGGATAAGGTTGGGGGTAGCGTTAGGTTTAGGGTTGGGGATACGTTAAGGGTTAGGGTGAGGGTTAGGGTTAGGTTTACAGTTAAGGTGAGGGTTTAGGGTAATTGTTATGGTTAGGGTTAGAGTTAGAGTTAGGCTTAGGGTTAGGGTGAAGTTTCAGTTAATTGTGAGGGTTAGGGTTAAGTTTAGTGTTAAGGTGAGATTTAGGTTTAGGGTTACGGTGGGGTAAGGTTAGGGTTAAGGCTAGGTTTACGGTAAGGGGTAGGTTTATGTTAGGTTTATGTTTAGAATTAGAGTTAGTGCTAGGTTTAGGATTAGGGTCAGGTTTAGAGTTATTGTTAGGGTCCAGTTAAGGTTAGGGTTAAGTTTAGGGTTAGGGTAAGGGTTAGGTTTAGGTCAGGGTTAGGGTTAGGATGATAGATAGGTTTAGGGTTAGGGAAAAGGTTAGGGGTTCATGTGAGGGTTAGTGTTAGGTTGATACTAAAGCTGATGTTCTAGGATGTTCCGGTTAGGGTTAGGGTTAGAGTTAGGATTAGGGTTAAGGCTAGAGTTAGGGGATAGTTCAGGGTTTGGTTCAGTTTTAGGTTTAGGGTTAGGCTTAGGTTTAGGGTGAAGTTTAGTTTCAGGCTGATGGTAAGGGTTAGGGTTTGTTTTTTGGGTTAATTTTAGGGTTAGTTTTAGGGTTTTTTTTAGGGTTAGGCTTAGTGTTAGGGTACGGTTAGGTGTTTGGGTTAATGGTAGGGTCAGCTTTAGGATTAAAGTTAGATTTAGCTTTAGTTTAGGGATAGGGTGAAGTTTAAGATAGGGTGAGGGTTAGGGTTATGGCTAAGTTTTGGGTTTGTTTTCAGGTTAGTGTTAAGGTTATGTTTAGGGTTAGGGTTAAGTTTACAGGTTCTGTTTACTTCTAGGGTTAGGGTTAGATTTTAGGTTAGGGTTAAGTTTAATTTACTGTTAGGCTTACGGTTATGGTTTGTTTTAGGCGTTGTGGTTGGGGTGAGTGTTAGGTTTAGCGTTAGGTTTGGGTAGGCTTAGGATTATGGTTATGGTAAGGTGTTAGGGGTTAGAGGTGTAGTTTAGGGTTAGGGTTTATGTGAGGGTTCCGGTTAGGCATTGTGGTCCTGGTCATGGCTGTTTTTGTTTAGGATTAGTGTTAGGTTTCTGATTAGGTTTCGGGTTTCGTTAGAGTTAGGGTGCGAGTTAGGGTTAAGGTTTGGGATAGGCTTTGGTGTTAAGGGTTACTGTTTGGGCTATTGTTAGCGTTATCGTTAGGGCTCAGGGGTTTCAGGTTAGTGTTAGGGTTCCGGATACCATTAGGTTTAGGGTTGGGGGATACGGTTAGGGTTTAGAGTGAGGGTTACGGTTAGTTTTACAGTTAGTTGAGGGTTTAGGTAAGTGTTACCATTAGGGTTAGAGTTAGGGTTAGGTTTCGGCTTAGGGTTAGGAGTAGGCTAAATTTAGGTTTATGTCCCGGCTTAGGGTTGGTGTTAGTGTTCTGTTTAGAGTCAAGGTTAGAGTTAGGGTTAGGGTTAGGATTAGGTCTAGGGTTAGGATGAGGTTTAGGGTTAGGTTCAGGGTTATTGTAAGGGTTAGTTTTAGGGTTACAGATGGACTAGCGTTAGAGTTAGGTTTAAGTTTAGGGCTAGGTTTAGGTTTCCAGTTAAGGTTAAAGTCAAGGTTTGGATGAAGTTTAGGATAGGGTGAGGGTTATTTTTATGGTTACGGCTAGAGTTTGAGTTTGTGTTCAGGTTAGTGTTAAGGTTAGCTTTAGGGTTCGGGTTAGGTTTAGGGGTTACGTTTCGTGTTCCGTTTAGGTTTAGGTTTAGGGTTAGTGTAAAGTTAGGATAAGGGTTAGGATTATAGATAGTGTTAAACGTTAGGTTTAGGCTGTTAGGGTTTGGTTTATGGTTAGGGTATTGTTCAGTTTAGGGTTAATGTTAGGGTTAGGGTTAGATTAGGGTTACTGTTCGTAGTAGCGTTAAGGTTGGGGATAAGGTTGGGGGTAGCGTTAGGTTTAGGGTTGGGGATACGTTAAGGGTTAGGGTGAGGGTTAGGGTTAGGTTTACAGTTAAGGTGAGGGTTTAGGGTAATTGTTATGGTTAGGGTTAGAGTTAGAGTTAGGCTTAGGGTTAGGGTGAAGTTTCAGTTAATTGTGAGGGTTAGGGTTAAGTTTAGTGTTAAGGTGAGATTTAGGTTTAGGGTTACGGTGGGGTAAGGTTAGGGTTAAGGCTGGGTTTACGGTAAGGGGTAGGGCTAGGTTAGGGTTAGGTTTAGGTTTAGAGTTAGAGTTAGTGCTAGGGTTAGGGTTAGGGTCAGGTTTAGAGTTATTGTTAGGGTTAGGGTAGAGTTAAGGTTAGGGTTAAGTTTAGGGTAAGGGTAAGGGTTAGGTTTAGGTCAGGGATAGGGTTAGGATGATAGATAGGGTTAGGGTTAGAGGTTCGTGTGAGGGTTAGTGTTAGGTTTACAGCTAAACTGATGTTTTAGGGTGTTACGGTTAAGGTTAGGGTTAGAGTTACGGTTAGGTTTAGATTTGGGTTTACGGCTAGAGTTAGGGGATAGTTCAGGGTGTGGTTCAGGTTTATGTTTAAGGTTAGGCTTAGGTTTAGGGTGAAGTTTAGTTTAAGGATGAGGGTTAGGTTTAGGGTTTGTTGATTGGGTTAACTTTAGGGTTAGGTTTAGGGTTTTGTTATTTTTAGGGTTGGATTTAGTGTTCGCGTACGGTTAGGTGCTTGGGTTAATGTAGGGTGAGATTTAGGGTTAAAGTTAGATTTCGCTTTAGTTTAGGGATAGGGCGAATTTTAAGACAGGATGAGGGTTTGTGTTATGGCTAAGTTTTGGGTTCGTTTTCAGGTTAGTGTTAAGGTTATGTTTAGGGTTAGGGTTAAGTTTACGGGTTCTGTTTACTTTTAGGGTTAGGGTTAGATTTTAGGTTCGGGTTAAGTTTAGTGTTACGGTTAGGCTTACGGTAATGGTTTGTTTTAGGCATGGTTGGGGTGAGTGTTAGGTTTAGCGTTAGGTTTGGGTAGGCTTAGGATTATGGTTATGGTAAGGTGTTAGGGGTTAGAGGTGTAGTTTAGGGTTAGGGTTTATGTGAGGGTTCCGGTTAGGCATTGTGGTCCCGGTCATGGCTGGTTTGGTTTAGGATTAAGGTTAGGTTTCTGATTAGGTTTCGTGTTAGTGGTAGAGTTAGGGTGAGAGTTAGGGTTAAGGTTTCAGATAGACTTTGGTGTTAGGGGTTAGGGTTTGGGCTATTGTTAGGGTGATCGTTAAGGCTCAGGGGTTTCAGGTTAGTGTTAGGGTTCCGGATACCATTAGGTTTAGGGTTGGGGGATGCGGTTAGGGTTTAGGGTGAGGGTTACGGTTAGTTTTACAGTTAGTTGAGGGTTTAGGTAAGTGTTACCATTAGGGTTAGAGTTAGGGTTAGGTTTCGGCTTAGGGTTAGGAGTAGGGTAAGATTTAGGTTTATGTCCAGGCTTAGGGTTAGTGTTAGTGTTCTGTTTAGGGTCAAGGTTAGAGTTAGGGTTAGGCTTAGGATTAGGTCTAGGGTTAGGATGAGGTTTAGGGTTAGGTTCAGGGTTATTGTAAGGGTTAGGTTTAGGGTTACAGATGGACTAGCGTTAGAGTTAGGTTTAAGTTTAGGGTTTGGTTTCCAGTTAAGGTTAAAGTTAAGTTTTGGATGAAGTTTAGGATAGGGTGAGGGTTATTTTTATGGTTACGGCTAGAGTTTGAGTTTGTGTTCAGGTTAGTGTTAAGGTTAGGTTTAGGGTTCGGGTTAGGTTTAGGGGTTACGTTTCGTGTTTGGTTTTGGTTTAAGTTTAGGGTTAGTGTAAAGTTAGGATAAGGGTTAGGATTATAGATAGTGTTAAACGTTAGGTTTAGGCTGTTAGGGTTTGGTTTATGGTTAGGGTATTGTTCAGTTTAGGGTTAATGTTAGGGTTAGGGTTAGATTAGGGTTACTGTTCGTATCAGCGTTAAGGTTGGGGATAAGGTTTGGGGTAGCGTTAGGTTTAGGGTTGGGGATACGTTAAGGGTTGGGGTGAGGGTTAGGGTTAGGTTTACAGTTAAGGTGAGGGTTTAGGGTAATTGTTATGGTTAGGGTTAGAGTTAGAGTTAGGCTTAGGGTTAGGGTGAAGTTTCAGTTAATTGTGAGGGTTAGGGTTAAGTTTAGTGTTAAGGTGAGATTTAGGTTTAGGGTTAGGGTGGGGTAAGGTTAGGGTTAAGGCTAGGTTTACGGTAAGGGGTAGGTTTAGGTTAGGTTTACGTTTAGAATTAGAGTTAGCGCTAGGTTTAGGATTAGGGTCAGGTTTAGAGTTATTGTTAGGGTCCAGTTAAGGTTAGGGTTAAGTTTAGGGTTAGGGTAAGGGTTAGGTTTAGGTCAGGGTTAGGGTTAGGATGATAGATAGGTTTAGGGTTAGGGAAAAGGTTAGGGGTTCATGTGAGGGTTAGTGTTAGGTTGACACTAAAGCTGATGTTCTGGGATGTTCCGGTTAGGGTTAGGGTTAGAGTTAGGATTAGGGTTAAGGCTAGAGTTAGGGGATAGTTCAGGGTTTGGTTCAGTTTTAGGTTTAGGGTTAGGCTTAGGTTTAGGGTGAAGTTTAGTTTCAGGCTGATGGTAAGGGTTAGGGTTTGTTTTTTGGGTTAATTTTAGGGTTAGTTTTAGGGTTTTTTTTAGGGTTAGGCTTAGTGTTAGGGTACGGTTAGGTGTTTGGGTTAATGGTAGGGTCAGCTTTAGGATTAAAGTTAGATTTAGCTTTAGTTTAGGGATAGGGTGAAGTTTAAGATAGGGTGAGGGTTAGGGTTATGGCTAAGTTTTGGGTTTGTTTTCAGGTTAGTGTTAAGGTTATGTTTAGGGTTAGGGTTAAGTTTACAGGTTCTGTTTACTTCTAGGGTTAGGGTTAGATTTTAGGTTAGGGTTAAGTTTAATTTACTGTTAGGCTTACGGTTATGGTTTGTTTTAGGCGTTGTGGTTGGGGTGAGTGTTAGGTTTAGCGTTAGGTTTGGGTAGGCTTAGGATTATGGTTATGGTAAGGTGTTAGGGGTTAGAGGTGTAGTTTAGGGTTAGGGTTTATGTGAGGGTTCCGGTTAGGCATTGTGGTCCTGGTCATGGCTGTTTTTGTTTAGGATTAGTGTTAGGTTTCTGATTAGGTTTCGGGTTTCGTTAGAGTTAGGGTGCGAGTTAGGGTTAAGGTTTGGGATAGGCTTTGGTGTTAAGGGTTACTGTTTGGGCTATTGTTAGCGTTATCGTTAGGGCTCAGGGGTTTCAGGTTAGTGTTAGGGTTCCGGATACCATTAGGTTTAGGGTTGGGGGATACGGTTAGGGTTTAGAGTGAGGGTTACGGTTAGTTTTACAGTTAGTTGAGGGTTTAGGTAAGTGTTACTATTAGGGTTAGAGTTAGGGTTAGGTTTCGGCTTAGGGTTAGGAGTAGGCTAAATTTAGGTTTATGTCCCGGCTTAGGGTTGGTGTTAGTGTTCTGTTTAGAGTCAAGGTTAGAGTTAGGGTTAGGGTTAGGATTAGGTCTAGGGTTAGGATGAGGTTTAGGGTTAGGTTCAGGGTTATTGTAAGGGTTAGTTTTAGGGTTACAGATGGACTAGCGTTAGAGTTAGGTTTAAGTTTAGGGCTAGGTTTAGGTTTCCAGTTAAGGTTAAAGTCAAGGTTTGGATGAAGTTTAGGATAGGGTGAGGGTTATTTTTATGGTTACGGCTAGAGTTTGAGTTTGTGTTCAGGTTAGTGTTAAGGTTAGCTTTAGGGTTCGGGTTAGGTTTAGGGGTTACGTTTCGTGTTCCGTTTAGGTTTAGGTTTAGGGTTAGTGTAAAGTTAGGATAAGGGTTAGGATTATAGATAGTGTTAAACGTTAGGTTTAGGCTGTTAGGGTTTGGTTTATGGTTAGGGTATTGTTCAGTTTAGGGTTAATGTTAGGGTTAGGGTTAGATTAGGGTTACTGTTCGTAGTAGCGTTAAGGTTGGGGATAAGGTTGGGGGTAGCGTTAGGTTTAGGGTTGGGGATACGTTAAGGGTTAGGGTGAGGGTTAGGGTTAGGTTTACAGTTAAGGTGAGGGTTTAGGGTAATTGTTATGGTTAGGGTTAGAGTTAGAGTTAGGCTTAGGGTTAGGGTGAAGTTTCAGTTAATTGTGAGGGTTAGGGTTAAGTTTAGTGTTAAGGTGAGATTTAGGTTTAGGGTTACGGTGGGGTAAGGTTAGGGTTAAGGCTAGGTTTACGGTAAGGGGTAGGTTTATGTTAGGTTTACGTTTAGAATTAGAGTTAGTGCTAGGTTTAGGATTAGGGTCAGGTTTAGAGTTATTGTTAGGGTCCAGTTAAGGTTAGGGTTAAGTTTAGGGTTAGGGTAAGGGTTAGGTTTAGGTCAGGGTTAGGGTTAGGATGATAGATAGGTTTAGGGTTAGGGAAAAGGTTAGGGGTTCATGTGAGGGTTAGTGTTAGGTTGACACTAAAGCTGATGTTCTAGGATGTTCCGGTTAGGGTTAGGGTTAGAGTTAGGATTAGGGTTAAGGCTAGAGTTAGGGGATAGTTCAGGGTTTGGTTCAGTTTTAGGTTTAGGGTTAGGCTTAGGTTTAGGGTGAAGTTTAGTTTCAGGCTGATGGTAAGGGTTAGGGTTTGTTTTTTGGGTTAATTTTAGGGTTAGTTTTAGGGTTTTTTTTAGGGTTAGGCTTAGTGTTAGGGTACGGTTAGGTGTTTGGGTTAATGGTAGGGTCAGCTTTAGGATTAAAGTTAGATTTAGCTTTAGTTTAGGGATAGGGTGAAGTTTAAGATAGGGTGAGGGTTAGGGTTATGGCTAAGTTTTGGGTTTGTTTTCAGGTTAGTGTTAAGGTTATGTTTAGGGTTAGGGTTAAGTTTACAGGTTCTGTTTACTTCTAGGGTTAGGGTTAGATTTTAGGTTAGGGTTAAGTTTAATTTACTGTTAGGCTTACGGTTATGGTTTGTTTTAGGCGTTGTGGTTGGGGTGAGTGTTAGGTTTAGCGTTAGGTTTGGGTAGGCTTAGGATTATGGTTATGGTAAGGTGTTAGGGGTTAGAGGTGTAGTTTAGGGTTAGGGTTTATGTGAGGGTTCCGGTTAGGCATTGTGGTCCTGGTCATGGCTGTTTTTGTTTAGGATTAGTGTTAGGTTTCTGATTAGGTTTCGGGTTTCGTTAGAGTTAGGGTGCGAGTTAGGGTTAAGGTTTGGGATAGGCTTTGGTGTTAAGGGTTACTGTTTGGGCTATTGTTAGCGTTATCGTTAGGGCTCAGGGGTTTCAGGTTAGTGTTAGGGTTCCGGATACCATTAGGTTTAGGGTTGGGGGATACGGTTAGGGTTTAGAGTGAGGGTTACGGTTAGTTTTACAGTTAGTTGAGGGTTTAGGTAAGTGTTACCATTAGGGTTAGAGTTAGGGTTAGGTTTCGGCTTAGGGTTAGGAGTAGGCTAAATTTAGGTTTATGTCCCGGCTTAGGGTTGGTGTTAGTGTTCTGTTTAGAGTCAAGGTTAGAGTTAGGGTTAGGGTTAGGATTAGGTCTAGGGTTAGGATGAGGTTTAGGGTTAGGTTCAGGGTTATTGTAAGGGTTAGTTTTAGGGTTACAGATGGACTAGCGTTAGAGTTAGGTTTAAGTTTAGGGCTAGGTTTAGGTTTCCAGTTAAGGTTAAAGTCAAGGTTTGGATGAAGTTTAGGATAGGGTGAGGGTTATTTTTATGGTTACGGCTAGAGTTTGAGTTTGTGTTCAGGTTAGTGTTAAGGTTAGCTTTAGGGTTCGGGTTAGGTTTAGGGGTTACGTTTCGTGTTCCGTTTAGGTTTAGGTTTAGGGTTAGTGTAAAGTTAGGATAAGGGTTAGGATTATAGATAGTGTTAAACGTTAGGTTTAGGCTGTTAGGGTTTGGTTTATGGTTAGGGTATTGTTCAGTTTAGGGTTAATGTTAGGGTTAGGGTTAGATTAGGGTTACTGTTCGTAGTAGCGTTAAGGTTGGGGATAAGGTTGGGGGTAGCGTTAGGTTTAGGGTTGGGGATACGTTAAGGGTTAGGGTGAGGGTTAGGGTTAGGTTTACAGTTAAGGTGAGGGTTTAGGGTAATTGTTATGGTTAGGGTTAGAGTTAGAGTTAGGCTTAGGGTTAGGGTGAAGTTTCAGTTAATTGTGAGGGTTAGGGTTAAGTTTAGTGTTAAGGTGAGATTTAGGTTTAGGGTTACGGTGGGGTAAGGTTAGGGTTAAGGCTGGGTTTACGGTAAGGGGTAGGGCTAGGTTAGGGTTAGGTTTAGGTTTAGAGTTAGAGTTAGTGCTAGGGTTAGGGTTAGGGTCAGGTTTAGAGTTATTGTTAGGGTTAGGGTAGAGTTAAGGTTAGGGTTAAGTTTAGGGTAAGGGTAAGGGTTAGGTTTAGGTCAGGGATAGGGTTAGGATGATAGATAGGGTTAGGGTTAGAGGTTCGTGTGAGGGTTAGTGTTAGGTTTACAGCTAAACTGATGTTTTAGGGTGTTACGGTTAAGGTTAGGGTTAGAGTTACGGTTAGGTTTAGATTTGGGTTTACGGCTAGAGTTAGGGGATAGTTCAGGGTGTGGTTCAGGTTTATGTTTAAGGTTAGGCTTAGGTTTAGGGTGAAGTTTAGTTTAAGGATGAGGGTTAGGTTTAGGGTTTGTTGATTGGGTTAACTTTAGGGTTAGGTTTAGGGTTTTGTTATTTTTAGGGTTGGATTTAGTGTTCGCGTACGGTTAGGTGCTTGGGTTAATGTAGGGTGAGATTTAGGGTTAAAGTTAGATTTCGCTTTAGTTTAGGGATAGGGCGAATTTTAAGACAGGATGAGGGTTTGTGTTATGGCTAAGTTTTGGGTTCGTTTTCAGGTTAGTGTTAAGGTTATGTTTAGGGTTAGGGTTAAGTTTACGGGTTCTGTTTACTTTTAGGGTTAGGGTTAGATTTTAGGTTCGGGTTAAGTTTAGTGTTACGGTTAGGCTTACGGTTATGGTTTGTTTTAGGCATGGTTGGGGTGAGTGTTAGGTTTAGCGTTAGGTTTGGGTAGGCTTAGGATTATGGTTATGGTAAGGTGTTAGGGGTTAGAGGTGTAGTTTAGGGTTAGGGTTTATGTGAGGGTTCCGGTTAGGCATTGTGGTCCCGGTCATGGCTGGTTTGGTTTAGGATTAAGGTTAGGTTTCTGATTAGGTTTCGTGTTAGTGGTAGAGTTAGGGTGAGAGTTAGGGTTAAGGTTTCAGATAGACTTTGGTGTTAGGGGTTAGGGTTTGGGCTATTGTTAGGGTGATCGTTAAGGCTCAGGGGTTTCAGGTTAGTGTTAGGGTTCCGGATACCATTAGGTTTAGGGTTGGGGGATGCGGTTAGGGTTTAGGGTGAGGGTTACGGTTAGTTTTACAGTTAGTTGAGGGTTTAGGTAAGTGTTACCATTAGGGTTAGAGTTAGGGTTAGGTTTCGGCTTAGGGTTAGGAGTAGGGTAAGATTTAGGTTTATGTCCAGGCTTAGGGTTAGTGTTAGTGTTCTGTTTAGGGTCAAGGTTAGAGTTAGGGTTAGGCTTAGGATTAGGTCTAGGGTTAGGATGAGGTTTAGGGTTAGGTTCAGGGTTATTGTAAGGGTTAGGTTTAGGGTTACAGATGGACTAGCGTTAGAGTTAGGTTTAAGTTTAGGGTTTGGTTTCCAGTTAAGGTTAAAGTTAAGTTTTGGATGAAGTTTAGGATAGGGTGAGGGTTATTTTTATGGTTACGGCTAGAGTTTGAGTTTGTGTTCAGGTTAGTGTTAAGGTTAGGTTTAGGGTTCGGGTTAGGTTTAGGGGTTACGTTTCGTGTTTGGTTTTGGTTTAAGTTTAGGGTTAGTGTAAAGTTAGGATAAGGGTTAGGATTATAGATAGTGTTAAACGTTAGGTTTAGGCTGTTAGGGTTTGGTTTATGGTTAGGGTATTGTTCAGTTTAGGGTTAATGTTAGGGTTAGGGTTAGATTAGGGTTACTGTTCGTATCAGCGTTAAGGTTGGGGATAAGGTTTGGGGTAGCGTTAGGTTTAGGGTTGGGGATACGTTAAGGGTTAGGGTGAGGGTTAGGGTTAGGTTTACAGTTAAGGTGAGGGTTTAGGGTAATTGTTATGGTTAGGGTTAGAGTTAGAGTTAGGCTTAGGGTTAGGGTGAAGTTTCAGTTAATTGTGAGGGTTAGGGTTAAGTTTAGTGTTAAGGTGAGATTTAGGTTTAGGGTTAGGGTGGGGTAAGGTTAGGGTTAAGGCTAGGTTTACGGTAAGGGGTAGGTTTAGGTTAGGTTTACGTTTAGAATTAGAGTTAGCGCTAGGTTTAGGATTAGGGTCAGGTTTAGAGTTATTGTTAGGGTCCAGTTAAGGTTAGGGTTAAGTTTAGGGTTAGGGTAAGGGTTAGGTTTAGGTCAGGGTTAGGGTTAGGATGATAGATAGGTTTAGGGTTAGGGAAAAGGTTAGGGGTTCATGTGAGGGTTAGTGTTAGGTTGACACTAAAGCTGATGTTCTGGGATGTTCCGGTTAGGGTTAGGGTTAGAGTTAGGATTAGGGTTAAGGCTAGAGTTAGGGGATAGTTCAGGGTTTGGTTCAGTTTTAGGTTTAGGGTTAGGCTTAGGTTTAGGGTGAAGTTTAGTTTCAGGCTGATGGTAAGGGTTAGGGTTTGTTTTTTGGGTTAATTTTAGGGTTAGTTTTAGGGTTTTTTTTAGGGTTAGGCTTAGTGTTAGGGTACGGTTAGGTGTTTGGGTTAATGGTAGGGTCAGCTTTAGGATTAAAGTTAGATTTAGCTTTAGTTTAGGGATAGGGTGAAGTTTAAGATAGGGTGAGGGTTAGGGTTATGGCTAAGTTTTGGGTTTGTTTTCAGGTTAGTGTTAAGGTTATGTTTAGGGTTAGGGTTAAGTTTACAGGTTCTGTTTACTTCTAGGGTTAGGGTTAGATTTTAGGTTAGGGTTAAGTTTAATTTACTGTTAGGCTTACGGTTATGGTTTGTTTTAGGCGTTGTGGTTGGGGTGAGTGTTAGGTTTAGCGTTAGGTTTGGGTAGGCTTAGGATTATGGTTATGGTAAGGTGTTAGGGGTTAGAGGTGTAGTTTAGGGTTAGGGTTTATGTGAGGGTTCCGGTTAGGCATTGTGGTCCTGGTCATGGCTGTTTTTGTTTAGGATTAGTGTTAGGTTTCTGATTAGGTTTCGGGTTTCGTTAGAGTTAGGGTGCGAGTTAGGGTTAAGGTTTGGGATAGGCTTTGGTGTTAAGGGTTACTGTTTGGGCTATTGTTAGCGTTATCGTTAGGGCTCAGGGGTTTCAGGTTAGTGTTAGGGTTCCGGATACCATTAGGTTTAGGGTTGGGGGATACGGTTAGGGTTTAGAGTGAGGGTTACGGTTAGTTTTACAGTTAGTTGAGGGTTTAGGTAAGTGTTACTATTAGGGTTAGAGTTAGGGTTAGGTTTCGGCTTAGGGTTAGGAGTAGGCTAAATTTAGGTTTATGTCCCGGCTTAGGGTTGGTGTTAGTGTTCTGTTTAGAGTCAAGGTTAGAGTTAGGGTTAGGGTTAGGATTAGGTCTAGGGTTAGGATGAGGTTTAGGGTTAGGTTCAGGGTTATTGTAAGGGTTAGTTTTAGGGTTACAGATGGACTAGCGTTAGAGTTAGGTTTAAGTTTAGGGCTAGGTTTAGGTTTCCAGTTAAGGTTAAAGTCAAGGTTTGGATGAAGTTTAGGATAGGGTGAGGGTTATTTTTATGGTTACGGCTAGAGTTTGAGTTTGTGTTCAGGTTAGTGTTAAGGTTAGCTTTAGGGTTCGGGTTAGGTTTAGGGGTTACGTTTCGTGTTCCGTTTAGGTTTAGGTTTAGGGTTAGTGTAAAGTTAGGATAAGGGTTAGGATTATAGATAGTGTTAAACGTTAGGTTTAGGCTGTTAGGGTTTGGTTTATGGTTAGGGTATTGTTCAGTTTAGGGTTAATGTTAGGGTTAGGGTTAGATTAGGGTTACTGTTCGTAGTAGCGTTAAGGTTGGGGATAAGGTTGGGGGTAGCGTTAGGTTTAGGGTTGGGGATACGTTAAGGGTTAGGGTGAGGGTTAGGGTTAGGTTTACAGTTAAGGTGAGGGTTTAGGGTAATTGTTATGGTTAGGGTTAGAGTTAGAGTTAGGCTTAGGGTTAGGGTGAAGTTTCAGTTAATTGTGAGGGTTAGGGTTAAGTTTAGTGTTAAGGTGAGATTTAGGTTTAGGGTTACGGTGGGGTAAGGTTAGGGTTAAGGCTAGGTTTACGGTAAGGGGTAGGTTTATGTTAGGTTTACGTTTAGAATTAGAGTTAGTGCTAGGTTTAGGATTAGGGTCAGGTTTAGAGTTATTGTTAGGGTCCAGTTAAGGTTAGGGTTAAGTTTAGGGTTAGGGTAAGGGTTAGGTTTAGGTCAGGGTTAGGGTTAGGATGATAGATAGGTTTAGGGTTAGGGAAAAGGTTAGGGGTTCATGTGAGGGTTAGTGTTAGGTTGACACTAAAGCTGATGTTCTAGGATGTTCCGGTTAGGGTTAGGGTTAGAGTTAGGATTAGGGTTAAGGCTAGAGTTAGGGGATAGTTCAGGGTTTGGTTCAGTTTTAGGTTTAGGGTTAGGCTTAGGTTTAGGGTGAAGTTTAGTTTCAGGCTGATGGTAAGGGTTAGGGTTTGTTTTTTGGGTTAATTTTAGGGTTAGTTTTAGGGTTTTTTTTAGGGTTAGGCTTAGTGTTAGGGTACGGTTAGGTGTTTGGGTTAATGGTAGGGTCAGCTTTAGGATTAAAGTTAGATTTAGCTTTAGTTTAGGGATAGGGTGAAGTTTAAGATAGGGTGAGGGTTAGGGTTATGGCTAAGTTTTGGGTTTGTTTTCAGGTTAGTGTTAAGGTTATGTTTAGGGTTAGGGTTAAGTTTACAGGTTCTGTTTACTTCTAGGGTTAGGGTTAGATTTTAGGTTAGGGTTAAGTTTAATTTACTGTTAGGCTTACGGTTATGGTTTGTTTTAGGCGTTGTGGTTGGGGTGAGTGTTAGGTTTAGCGTTAGGTTTGGGTAGGCTTAGGATTATGGTTATGGTAAGGTGTTAGGGGTTAGAGGTGTAGTTTAGGGTTAGGGTTTATGTGAGGGTTCCGGTTAGGCATTGTGGTCCTGGTCATGGCTGTTTTTGTTTAGGATTAGTGTTAGGTTTCTGATTAGGTTTCGGGTTTCGTTAGAGTTAGGGTGCGAGTTAGGGTTAAGGTTTGGGATAGGCTTTGGTGTTAAGGGTTACTGTTTGGGCTATTGTTAGCGTTATCGTTAGGGCTCAGGGGTTTCAGGTTAGTGTTAGGGTTCCGGATACCATTAGGTTTAGGGTTGGGGGATACGGTTAGGGTTTAGAGTGAGGGTTACGGTTAGTTTTACAGTTAGTTGAGGGTTTAGGTAAGTGTTACCATTAGGGTTAGAGTTAGGGTTAGGTTTCGGCTTAGGGTTAGGAGTAGGCTAAATTTAGGTTTATGTCCCGGCTTAGGGTTGGTGTTAGTGTTCTGTTTAGAGTCAAGGTTAGAGTTAGGGTTAGGGTTAGGATTAGGTCTAGGGTTAGGATGAGGTTTAGGGTTAGGTTCAGGGTTATTGTAAGGGTTAGTTTTAGGGTTACAGATGGACTAGCGTTAGAGTTAGGTTTAAGTTTAGGGCTAGGTTTAGGTTTCCAGTTAAGGTTAAAGTCAAGGTTTGGATGAAGTTTAGGATAGGGTGAGGGTTATTTTTATGGTTACGGCTAGAGTTTGAGTTTGTGTTCAGGTTAGTGTTAAGGTTAGCTTTAGGGTTCGGGTTAGGTTTAGGGGTTACGTTTCGTGTTCCGTTTAGGTTTAGGTTTAGGGTTAGTGTAAAGTTAGGATAAGGGTTAGGATTATAGATAGTGTTAAACGTTAGGTTTAGGCTGTTAGGGTTTGGTTTATGGTTAGGGTATTGTTCAGTTTAGGGTTAATGTTAGGGTTAGGGTTAGATTAGGGTTACTGTTCGTAGTAGCGTTAAGGTTGGGGATAAGGTTGGGGGTAGCGTTAGGTTTAGGGTTGGGGATACGTTAAGGGTTAGGGTGAGGGTTAGGGTTAGGTTTACAGTTAAGGTGAGGGTTTAGGGTAATTGTTATGGTTAGGGTTAGAGTTAGAGTTAGGCTTAGGGTTAGGGTGAAGTTTCAGTTAATTGTGAGGGTTAGGGTTAAGTTTAGTGTTAAGGTGAGATTTAGGTTTAGGGTTACGGTGGGGTAAGGTTAGGGTTAAGGCTGGGTTTACGGTAAGGGGTAGGGCTAGGTTAGGGTTAGGTTTAGGTTTAGAGTTAGAGTTAGTGCTAGGGTTAGGGTTAGGGTCAGGTTTAGAGTTATTGTTAGGGTTAGGGTAGAGTTAAGGTTAGGGTTAAGTTTAGGGTAAGGGTAAGGGTTAGGTTTAGGTCAGGGATAGGGTTAGGATGATAGATAGGGTTAGGGTTAGAGGTTCGTGTGAGGGTTAGTGTTAGGTTTACAGCTAAACTGATGTTTTAGGGTGTTACGGTTAAGGTTAGGGTTAGAGTTACGGTTAGGTTTAGATTTGGGTTTACGGCTAGAGTTAGGGGATAGTTCAGGGTGTGGTTCAGGTTTATGTTTAAGGTTAGGCTTAGGTTTAGGGTGAAGTTTAGTTTAAGGATGAGGGTTAGGTTTAGGGTTTGTTGATTGGGTTAACTTTAGGGTTAGGTTTAGGGTTTTGTTATTTTTAGGGTTGGATTTAGTGTTCGCGTACGGTTAGGTGCTTGGGTTAATGTAGGGTGAGATTTAGGGTTAAAGTTAGATTTCGCTTTAGTTTAGGGATAGGGCGAATTTTAAGACAGGATGAGGGTTTGTGTTATGGCTAAGTTTTGGGTTCGTTTTCAGGTTAGTGTTAAGGTTATGTTTAGGGTTAGGGTTAAGTTTACGGGTTCTGTTTACTTTTAGGGTTAGGGTTAGATTTTAGGTTCGGGTTAAGTTTAGTGTTACGGTTAGGCTTACGGTTATGGTTTGTTTTAGGCATGGTTGGGGTGAGTGTTAGGTTTAGCGTTAGGTTTGGGTAGGCTTAGGATTATGGTTATGGTAAGGTGTTAGGGGTTAGAGGTGTAGTTTAGGGTTAGGGTTTATGTGAGGGTTCCGGTTAGGCATTGTGGTCCCGGTCATGGCTGGTTTGGTTTAGGATTAAGGTTAGGTTTCTGATTAGGTTTCGTGTTAGTGGTAGAGTTAGGGTGAGAGTTAGGGTTAAGGTTTCAGATAGACTTTGGTGTTAGGGGTTAGGGTTTGGGCTATTGTTAGGGTGATCGTTAAGGCTCAGGGGTTTCAGGTTAGTGTTAGGGTTCCGGATACCATTAGGTTTAGGGTTGGGGGATGCGGTTAGGGTTTAGGGTGAGGGTTACGGTTAGTTTTACAGTTAGTTGAGGGTTTAGGTAAGTGTTACCATTAGGGTTAGAGTTAGGGTTAGGTTTCGGCTTAGGGTTAGGAGTAGGGTAAGATTTAGGTTTATGTCCAGGCTTAGGGTTAGTGTTAGTGTTCTGTTTAGGGTCAAGGTTAGAGTTAGGGTTAGGCTTAGGATTAGGTCTAGGGTTAGGATGAGGTTTAGGGTTAGGTTCAGGGTTATTGTAAGGGTTAGGTTTAGGGTTACAGATGGACTAGCGTTAGAGTTAGGTTTAAGTTTAGGGTTTGGTTTCCAGTTAAGGTTAAAGTTAAGTTTTGGATGAAGTTTAGGATAGGGTGAGGGTTATTTTTATGGTTACGGCTAGAGTTTGAGTTTGTGTTCAGGTTAGTGTTAAGGTTAGGTTTAGGGTTCGGGTTAGGTTTAGGGGTTACGTTTCGTGTTTGGTTTTGGTTTAAGTTTAGGGTTAGTGTAAAGTTAGGATAAGGGTTAGGATTATAGATAGTGTTAAACGTTAGGTTTAGGCTGTTAGGGTTTGGTTTATGGTTAGGGTATTGTTCAGTTTAGGGTTAATGTTAGGGTTAGGGTTAGATTAGGGTTACTGTTCGTATCAGCGTTAAGGTTGGGGATAAGGTTTGGGGTAGCGTTAGGTTTAGGGTTGGGGATACGTTAAGGGTTGGGGTGAGGGTTAGGGTTAGGTTTACAGTTAAGGTGAGGGTTTAGGGTAATTGTTATGGTTAGGGTTAGAGTTAGAGTTAGGCTTAGGGTTAGGGTGAAGTTTCAGTTAATTGTGAGGGTTAGGGTTAAGTTTAGTGTTAAGGTGAGATTTAGGTTTAGGGTTAGGGTGGGGTAAGGTTAGGGTTAAGGCTAGGTTTACGGTAAGGGGTAGGTTTAGGTTAGGTTTACGTTTAGAATTAGAGTTAGCGCTAGGTTTAGGATTAGGGTCAGGTTTAGAGTTATTGTTAGGGTCCAGTTAAGGTTAGGGTTAAGTTTAGGGTTAGGGTAAGGGTTAGGTTTAGGTCAGGGTTAGGGTTAGGATGATAGATAGGTTTAGGGTTAGGGAAAAGGTTAGGGGTTCATGTGAGGGTTAGTGTTAGGTTGACACTAAAGCTGATGTTCTAGGATGTTCCGGTTAGGGTTAAGGTTAGAGTTAGGATTAGGGTTAAGGCTAGAGTTAGGGGATAGTTCAGGGTTTGGTTCAGTTTTAGGTTTAGGGTTAGGCTTAGGTTTAGGGTGAAGTTTAGTTTCAGGCTGATGGTAAGGGTTAGGGTTTGTTTTTTGGGTTAATTTTAGGGTTAGTTTTAGGGTTTTTTTTTAGGGTTAGGCTTAGTGTTAGGGTACGGTTAGGTGTTTGGGTTAATGGTAGGGTCAGCTTTAGGATTAAAGTTAGATTTAGCTTTAGTTTAGGGATAGGGTGAAGTTTAAGATAGGGTGAGGGTTAGGGTTATGGCTAAGTTTTGGGTTTGTTTTCAGGTTAGTGTTAAGGTTATGTTTAGGGTTAGGGTTAAGTTTACAGGTTCTGTTTACTTCTAGGGTTAGGGTTAGATTTTAGGTTAGGGTTAAGTTTAATTTACTGTTAGGCTTACGGTTATGGTTTGTTTTAGGCGTTGTGGTTGGGGTGAGTGTTAGGTTTAGCGTTAGGTTTGGGTAGGCTTAGGATTATGGTTATGGTAAGGTGTTAGGGGTTAGAGGTGTAGTTTAGGGTTAGGGTTTATGTGAGGGTTCCGGTTAGGCATTGTGGTCCTGGTCATGGCTGTTTTTGTTTAGGATTAGTGTTAGGTTTCTGATTAGGTTTCGGGTTTCGTTAGAGTTAGGGTGCGAGTTAGGGTTAAGGTTTGGGATAGGCTTTGGTGTTAAGGGTTACTGTTTGGGCTATTGTTAGCGTTATCGTTAGGGCTCAGGGGTTTCAGGTTAGTGTTAGGGTTCCGGATACCATTAGGTTTAGGGTTGGGGGATACGGTTAGGGTTTAGAGTGAGGGTTACGGTTAGTTTTACAGTTAGTTGAGGGTTTAGGTAAGTGTTACCATTAGGGTTAGAGTTAGGGTTAGGTTTCGGCTTAGGGTTAGGAGTAGGCTAAATTTAGGTTTATGTCCCGGCTTAGGGTTGGTGTTAGTGTTCTGTTTAGAGTCAAGGTTAGAGTTAGGGTTAGGGTTAGGATTAGGTCTAGGGTTAGGATGAGGTTTAGGGTTAGGTTCAGGGTTATTGTAAGGGTTAGTTTTAGGGTTACAGATGGACTAGCGTTAGAGTTAGGTTTAAGTTTAGGGCTAGGTTTAGGTTTCCAGTTAAGGTTAAAGTCAAGGTTTGGATGAAGTTTAGGATAGGGTGAGGGTTATTTTTATGGTTACGGCTAGAGTTTGAGTTTGTGTTCAGGTTAGTGTTAAGGTTAGCTTTAGGGTTCGGGTTAGGTTTAGGGGTTACGTTTCGTGTTCCGTTTAGGTTTAGGTTTAGGGTTAGTGTAAAGTTAGGATAAGGGTTAGGATTATAGATAGTGTTAAACGTTAGGTTTAGGCTGTTAGGGTTTGGTTTATGGTTAGGGTATTGTTCAGTTTAGGGTTAATGTTAGGGTTAGGGTTAGATTAGGGTTACTGTTCGTAGTAGCGTTAAGGTTGGGGATAAGGTTGGGGGTAGCGTTAGGTTTAGGGTTGGGGATACGTTAAGGGTTAGGGTGAGGGTTAGGGTTAGGTTTACAGTTAAGGTGAGGGTTTAGGGTAATCGTTATGGTTAGGGTTAGAGTTAGAGTTAGGCTTAGGGTTAGGGTGAAGTTTCAGTTAATTGTGAGGGTTAGGGTTAAGTTTAGTGTTAAGGTGAGATTTAGGTTTAGGGTTACGGTGGGGTAAGGTTAGGGTTAAGGCTGGGTTTACGGTAAGGGGTAGGGCTAGGTTAGGGTTAGGTTTAGGTTTAGAGTTAGAGTTAGTGCTAGGGTTAGGGTTAGGGTCAGGTTTAGAGTTATTGTTAGGGTTAGGGTAGAGTTAAGGTTAGGGTTAAGTTTAGGGTAAGGGTAAGGGTTAGGTTTAGGTCAGGGATAGGGTTAGGATGATAGATAGGGTTAGGGTTAGAGGTTCGTGTGAGGGTTAGTGTTAGGTTTACAGCTAAACTGATGTTTTAGGGTGTTACGGTTAAGGTTAGGGTTAGAGTTACGGTTAGGTTTAGATTTGGGTTTACGGCTAGAGTTAGGGGATAGTTCAGGGTGTGGTTCAGGTTTATGTTTAAGGTTAGGCTTAGGTTTAGGGTGAAGTTTAGTTTAAGGATGAGGGTTAGGTTTAGGGTTTGTTGATTGGGTTAACTTTAGGGTTAGGTTTAGGGTTTTGTTATTTTTAGGGTTGGATTTAGTGTTCGCGTACGGTTAGGTGCTTGGGTTAATGTAGGGTGAGATTTAGGGTTAAAGTTAGATTTCGCTTTAGTTTAGGGATAGGGCGAATTTTAAGACAGGATGAGGGTTTGTGTTATGGCTAAGTTTTGGGTTCGTTTTCAGGTTAGTGTTAAGGTTATGTTTAGGGTTAGGGTTAAGTTTACGGGTTCTGTTTACTTTTAGGGTTAGGGTTAGATTTTAGGTTCGGGTTAAGTTTAGTGTTACGGTTAGGCTTACGGTTATGGTTTGTTTTAGGCATGGTTGGGGTGAGTGTTAGGTTTAGCGTTAGGTTTGGGTAGGCTTAGGATTATGGTTATGGTAAGGTGTTAGGGGTTAGAGGTGTAGTTTAGGGTTAGGGTTTATGTGAGGGTTCCGGTTAGGCATTGTGGTCCCGGTCATGGCTGGTTTGGTTTAGGATTAAGGTTAGGTTTCTGATTAGGTTTCGTGTTAGTGGTAGAGTTAGGGTGAGAGTTAGGGTTAAGGTTTCAGATAGACTTTGGTGTTAGGGGTTAGGGTTTGGGCTATTGTTAGGGTGATCGTTAAGGCTCAGGGGTTTCAGGTTAGTGTTAGGGTTCCGGATACCATTAGGTTTAGGGTTGGGGGATGCGGTTAGGGTTTAGGGTGAGGGTTACGGTTAGTTTTACAGTTAGTTGAGGGTTTAGGTAAGTGTTACCATTAGGGTTAGAGTTAGGGTTAGGTTTCGGCTTAGGGTTAGGAGTAGGGTAAGATTTAGGTTTATGTCCAGGCTTAGGGTTAGTGTTAGTGTTCTGTTTAGGGTCAAGGTTAGAGTTAGGGTTAGGCTTAGGATTAGGTCTAGGGTTAGGATGAGGTTTAGGGTTAGGTTCAGGGTTATTGTAAGGGTTAGGTTTAGGGTTACAGATGGACTAGCGTTAGAGTTAGGTTTAAGTTTAGGGTTTGGTTTCCAGTTAAGGTTAAAGTTAAGTTTTGGATGAAGTTTAGGATAGGGTGAGGGTTATTTTTATGGTTACGGCTAGAGTTTGAGTTTGTGTTCAGGTTAGTGTTAAGGTTAGGTTTAGGGTTCGGGTTAGGTTTAGGGGTTACGTTTCGTGTTTGGTTTTGGTTTAAGTTTAGGGTTAGTGTAAAGTTAGGATAAGGGTTAGGATTATAGATAGTGTTAAACGTTAGGTTTAGGCTGTTAGGGTTTGGTTTATGGTTAGGGTATTGTTCAGTTTAGGGTTAATGTTAGGGTTAGGGTTAGATTAGGGTTACTGTTCGTATCAGCGTTAAGGTTGGGGATAAGGTTTGGGGTAGCGTTAGGTTTAGGGTTGGGGATACGTTAAGGGTTGGGGTGAGGGTTAGGGTTAGGTTTACAGTTAAGGTGAGGGTTTAGGGTAATTGTTATGGTTAGGGTTAGAGTTAGAGTTAGGCTTAGGGTTAGGGTGAAGTTTCAGTTAATTGTGAGGGTTAGGGTTAAGTTTAGTGTTAAGGTGAGATTTAGGTTTAGGGTTAGGGTGGGGTAAGGTTAGGGTTAAGGCTAGGTTTACGGTAAGGGGTAGGTTTAGGTTAGGTTTACGTTTAGAATTAGAGTTAGCGCTAGGTTTAGGATTAGGGTCAGGTTTAGAGTTATTGTTAGGGTCCAGTTAAGGTTAGGGTTAAGTTTAGGGTTAGGGTAAGGGTTAGGTTTAGGTCAGGGTTAGGGTTAGGATGATAGATAGGTTTAGGGTTAGGGAAAAGGTTAGGGGTTCATGTGAGGGTTAGTGTTAGGTTGACACTAAAGCTGATGTTCTGGGATGTTCCGGTTAGGGTTAGGGTTAGAGTTAGGATTAGGGTTAAGGCTAGAGTTAGGGGATAGTTCAGGGTTTGGTTCAGTTTTAGGTTTAGGGTTAGGCTTAGGTTTAGGGTGAAGTTTAGTTTCAGGCTGATGGTAAGGGTTAGGGTTTGTTTTTTGGGTTAATTTTAGGGTTAGTTTTAGGGTTTTTTTTAGGGTTAGGCTTAGTGTTAGGGTACGGTTAGGTGTTTGGGTTAATGGTAGGGTCAGCTTTAGGATTAAAGTTAGATTTAGCTTTAGTTTAGGGATAGGGTGAAGTTTAAGATAGGGTGAGGGTTAGGGTTATGGCTAAGTTTTGGGTTTGTTTTCAGGTTAGTGTTAAGGTTATGTTTAGGGTTAGGGTTAAGTTTACAGGTTCTGTTTACTTCTAGGGTTAGGGTTAGATTTTAGGTTAGGGTTAAGTTTAATTTACTGTTAGGCTTACGGTTATGGTTTGTTTTAGGCGTTGTGGTTGGGGTGAGTGTTAGGTTTAGCGTTAGGTTTGGGTAGGCTTAGGATTATGGTTATGGTAAGGTGTTAGGGGTTAGAGGTGTAGTTTAGGGTTAGGGTTTATGTGAGGGTTCCGGTTAGGCATTGTGGTCCTGGTCATGGCTGTTTTTGTTTAGGATTAGTGTTAGGTTTCTGATTAGGTTTCGGGTTTCGTTAGAGTTAGGGTGCGAGTTAGGGTTAAGGTTTGGGATAGGCTTTGGTGTTAAGGGTTACTGTTTGGGCTATTGTTAGCGTTATCGTTAGGGCTCAGGGGTTTCAGGTTAGTGTTAGGGTTCCGGATACCATTAGGTTTAGGGTTGGGGGATACGGTTAGGGTTTAGAGTGAGGGTTACGGTTAGTTTTACAGTTAGTTGAGGGTTTAGGTAAGTGTTACCATTAGGGTTAGAGTTAGGGTTAGGTTTCGGCTTAGGGTTAGGAGTAGGCTAAATTTAGGTTTATGTCCCGGCTTAGGGTTGGTGTTAGTGTTCTGTTTAGAGTCAAGGTTAGAGTTAGGGTTAGGGTTAGGATTAGGTCTAGGGTTAGGATGAGGTTTAGGGTTAGGTTCAGGGTTATTGTAAGGGTTAGTTTTAGGGTTACAGATGGACTAGCGTTAGAGTTAGGTTTAAGTTTAGGGCTAGGTTTAGGTTTCCAGTTAAGGTTAAAGTCAAGGTTTGGATGAAGTTTAGGATAGGGTGAGGGTTATTTTTATGGTTACGGCTAGAGTTTGAGTTTGTGTTCAGGTTAGTGTTAAGGTTAGCTTTAGGGTTCGGGTTAGGTTTAGGGGTTACGTTTCGTGTTCCGTTTAGGTTTAGGTTTAGGGTTAGTGTAAAGTTAGGATAAGGGTTAGGATTATAGATAGTGTTAAACGTTAGGTTTAGGCTGTTAGGGTTTGGTTTATGGTTAGGGTATTGTTCAGTTTAGGGTTAATGTTAGGGTTAGGGTTAGATTAGGGTTACTGTTCGTAGTAGCGTTAAGGTTGGGGATAAGGTTGGGGGTAGCGTTAGGTTTAGGGTTGGGGATACGTTAAGGGTTAGGGTGAGGGTTAGGGTTAGGTTTACAGTTAAGGTGAGGGTTTAGGGTAATTGTTATGGTTAGGGTTAGAGTTAGAGTTAGGCTTAGGGTTAGGGTGAAGTTTCAGTTAATTGTGAGGGTTAGGGTTAAGTTTAGTGTTAAGGTGAGATTTAGGTTTAGGGTTACGGTGGGGTAAGGTTAGGGTTAAGGCTGGGTTTACGGTAAGGGGTAGGGCTAGGTTAGGGTTAGGTTTAGGTTTAGAGTTAGAGTTAGTGCTAGGGTTAGGGTTAGGGTCAGGTTTAGAGTTATTGTTAGGGTTAGGGTAGAGTTAAGGTTAGGGTTAAGTTTAGGGTAAGGGTAAGGGTTAGGTTTAGGTCAGGGATAGGGTTAGGATGATAGATAGGGTTAGGGTTAGAGGTTCGTGTGAGGGTTAGTGTTAGGTTTACAGCTAAACTGATGTTTTAGGGTGTTACGGTTAAGGTTAGGGTTAGAGTTACGGTTAGGTTTAGATTTGGGTTTACGGCTAGAGTTAGGGGATAGTTCAGGGTGTGGTTCAGGTTTATGTTTAAGGTTAGGCTTAGGTTTAGGGTGAAGTTTAGTTTAAGGATGAGGGTTAGGTTTAGGGTTTGTTGATTGGGTTAACTTTAGGGTTAGGTTTAGGGTTTTGTTATTTTTAGGGTTGGATTTAGTGTTCGCGTACGGTTAGGTGCTTGGGTTAATGTAGGGTGAGATTTAGGGTTAAAGTTAGATTTCGCTTTAGTTTAGGGATAGGGCGAATTTTAAGACAGGATGAGGGTTTGTGTTATGGCTAAGTTTTGGGTTCGTTTTCAGGTTAGTGTTAAGGTTATGTTTAGGGTTAGGGTTAAGTTTACGGGTTCTGTTTACTTTTAGGGTTAGGGTTAGATTTTAGGTTCGGGTTAAGTTTAGTGTTACGGTTAGGCTTACGGTTATGGTTTGTTTTAGGCATGGTTGGGGTGAGTGTTAGGTTTAGCGTTAGGTTTGGGTAGGCTTAGGATTATGGTTATGGTAAGGTGTTAGGGGTTAGAGGTGTAGTTTAGGGTTAGGGTTTATGTGAGGGTTCCGGTTAGGCATTGTGGTCCCGGTCATGGCTGGTTTGGTTTAGGATTAAGGTTAGGTTTCTGATTAGGTTTCGTGTTAGTGGTAGAGTTAGGGTGAGAGTTAGGGTTAAGGTTTCAGATAGACTTTGGTGTTAGGGGTTAGGGTTTGGGCTATTGTTAGGGTGATCGTTAAGGCTCAGGGGTTTCAGGTTAGTGTTAGGGTTCCGGATACCATTAGGTTTAGGGTTGGGGGATGCGGTTAGGGTTTAGGGTGAGGGTTACGGTTAGTTTTACAGTTAGTTGAGGGTTTAGGTAAGTGTTACCATTAGGGTTAGAGTTAGGGTTAGGTTTCGGCTTAGGGTTAGGAGTAGGGTAAGATTTAGGTTTATGTCCAGGCTTAGGGTTAGTGTTAGTGTTCTGTTTAGGGTCAAGGTTAGAGTTAGGGTTAGGCTTAGGATTAGGTCTAAGGTTAGGATGAGGTTTAGGGTTAGGTTCAGGGTTATTGTAAGGGTTAGGTTTAGGGTTACAGATGGACTAGCGTTAGAGTTAGGTTTAAGTTTAGGGTTTGGTTTCCAGTTAAGGTTAAAGTTAAGTTTTGGATGAAGTTTAGGATAGGGTGAGGGTTATTTTTATGGTTACGGCTAGAGTTTGAGTTTGTGTTCAGGTTAGTGTTAAGGTTAGGTTTAGGGTTCGGGTTAGGTTTAGGGGTTACGTTTCGTGTTTGGTTTTGGTTTAAGTTTAGGGTTAGTGTAAAGTTAGGATAAGGGTTAGGATTATAGATAGTGTTAAACGTTAGGTTTAGGCTGTTAGGGTTTGGTTTATGGTTAGGGTATTGTTCAGTTTAGGGTTAATGTTAGGGTTAGGGTTAGATTAGGGTTACTGTTCGTATCAGCGTTAAGGTTGGGGATAAGGTTTGGGGTAGCGTTAGGTTTAGGGTTGGGGATACGTTAAGGGTTGGGGTGAGGGTTAGGGTTAGGTTTACAGTTAAGGTGAGGGTTTAGGGTAATTGTTATGGTTAGGGTTAGAGTTAGAGTTAGGCTTAGGGTTAGGGTGAAGTTTCAGTTAATTGTGAGGGTTAGGGTTAAGTTTAGTGTTAAGGTGAGATTTAGGTTTAGGGTTAGGGTGGGGTAAGGTTAGGGTTAAGGCTAGGTTTACGGTAAGGGGTAGGTTTAGGTTAGGTTTACGTTTAGAATTAGAGTTAGCGCTAGGTTTAGGATTAGGGTCAGGTTTAGAGTTATTGTTAGGGTCCAGTTAAGGTTAGGGTTAAGTTTAGGGTTAGGGTAAGGGTTAGGTTTAGGTCAGGGTTAGGGTTAGGATGATAGATAGGTTTAGGGTTAGGGAAAAGGTTAGGGGTTCATGTGAGGGTTAGTGTTAGGTTGACACTAAAGCTGATGTTCTGGGATGTTCCGGTTAGGGTTAGGGTTAGAGTTAGGATTAGGGTTAAGGCTAGAGTTAGGGGATAGTTCAGGGTTTGGTTCAGTTTTAGGTTTAGGGTTAGGCTTAGGTTTAGGGTGAAGTTTAGTTTCAGGCTGATGGTAAGGGTTAGGGTTTGTTTTTTGGGTTAATTTTAGGGTTAGTTTTAGGGTTTTTTTTAGGGTTAGGCTTAGTGTTAGGGTACGGTTAGGTGTTTGGGTTAATGGTAGGGTCAGCTTTAGGATTAAAGTTAGATTTAGCTTTAGTTTAGGGATAGGGTGAAGTTTAAGATAGGGTGAGGGTTAGGGTTATGGCTAAGTTTTGGGTTTGTTTTCAGGTTAGTGTTAAGGTTATGTTTAGGGTTAGGGTTAAGTTTACAGGTTCTGTTTACTTCTAGGGTTAGGGTTAGATTTTAGGTTAGGGTTAAGTTTAATTTACTGTTAGGCTTACGGTTATGGTTTGTTTTAGGCGTTGTGGTTGGGGTGAGTGTTAGGTTTAGCGTTAGGTTTGGGTAGGCTTAGGATTATGGTTATGGTAAGGTGTTAGGGGTTAGAGGTGTAGTTTAGGGTTAGGGTTTATGTGAGGGTTCCGGTTAGGCATTGTGGTCCTGGTCATGGCTGTTTTTGTTTAGGATTAGTGTTAGGTTTCTGATTAGGTTTCGGGTTTCGTTAGAGTTAGGGTGCGAGTTAGGGTTAAGGTTTGGGATAGGCTTTGGTGTTAAGGGTTACTGTTTGGGCTATTGTTAGCGTTATCGTTAGGGCTCAGGGGTTTCAGGTTAGTGTTAGGGTTCCGGATACCATTAGGTTTAGGGTTGGGGGATACGGTTAGGGTTTAGAGTGAGGGTTACGGTTAGTTTTACAGTTAGTTGAGGGTTTAGGTAAGTGTTACCATTAGGGTTAGAGTTAGGGTTAGGTTTCGGCTTAGGGTTAGGAGTAGGCTAAATTTAGGTTTATGTCCCGGCTTAGGGTTGGTGTTAGTGTTCTGTTTAGAGTCAAGGTTAGAGTTAGGGTTAGGGTTAGGATTAGGTCTAGGGTTAGGATGAGGTTTAGGGTTAGGTTCAGGGTTATTGTAAGGGTTAGTTTTAGGGTTACAGATGGACTAGCGTTAGAGTTAGGTTTAAGTTTAGGGCTAGGTTTAGGTTTCCAGTTAAGGTTAAAGTCAAGGTTTGGATGAAGTTTAGGATAGGGTGAGGGTTATTTTTATGGTTACGGCTAGAGTTTGAGTTTGTGTTCAGGTTAGTGTTAAGGTTAGCTTTAGGGTTCGGGTTAGGTTTAGGGGTTACGTTTCGTGTTCCGTTTAGGTTTAGGTTTAGGGTTAGTGTAAAGTTAGGATAAGGGTTAGGATTATAGATAGTGTTAAACGTTAGGTTTAGGCTGTTAGGGTTTGGTTTATGGTTAGGGTATTGTTCAGTTTAGGGTTAATGTTAGGGTTAGGGTTAGATTAGGGTTACTGTTCGTAGTAGCGTTAAGGTTGGGGATAAGGTTGGGGGTAGCGTTAGGTTTAGGGTTGGGGATACGTTAAGGGTTAGGGTGAGGGTTAGGGTTAGGTTTACAGTTAAGGTGAGGGTTTAGGGTAATTGTTATGGTTAGGGTTAGAGTTAGAGTTAGGCTTAGGGTTAGGGTGAAGTTTCAGTTAATTGTGAGGGTTAGGGTTAAGTTTAGTGTTAAGGTGAGATTTAGGTTTAGGGTTACGGTGGGGTAAGGTTAGGGTTAAGGCTAGGTTTACGGTAAGGGGTAGGTTTAGGTTAGGTTTACGTTTAGAATTAGAGTTAGTGCTAGGTTTAGGATTAGGGTCAGGTTTAGAGTTATTGTTAGGGTCCAGTTAAGGTTAGGGTTAAGTTTAGGGTTAGGGTAAGGGTTAGGTTTAGGTCAGGGTTAGGGTTAGGATGATAGATAGGTTTAGGGTTAGGGAAAAGGTTAGGGGTTCATGTGAGGGTTAGTGTTAGGTTGACACTAAAGCTGATGTTCTAGGATGTTCCGGTTAGGGTTAGGGTTAGAGTTAGGATTAGGGTTAAGGCTAGAGTTAGGGGATAGTTCAGGGTTTGGTTCAGTTTTAGGTTTAGGGTTAGGCTTAGGTTTAGGGTGAAGTTTAGTTTCAGGCTGATGGTAAGGGTTAGGGTTTGTTTTTTGGGTTAATTTTAGGGTTAGTTTTAGGGTTTTTTTTAGGGTTAGGCTTAGTGTTAGGGTACGGTTAGGTGTTTGGGTTAATGGTAGGGTCAGCTTTAGGATTAAAGTTAGATTTAGCTTTAGTTTAGGGATAGGGTGAAGTTTAAGATAGGGTGAGGGTTAGGGTTATGGCTAAGTTTTGGGTTTGTTTTCAGGTTAGTGTTAAGGTTATGTTTAGGGTTAGGGTTAAGTTTACAGGTTCTGTTTACTTCTAGGGTTAGGGTTAGATTTTAGGTTAGGGTCAAGTTTAATTTACTGTTAGGCTTACGGTTATGGTTTGTTTTAGGCGTTGTGGTTGGGGTGAGTGTTAGGTTTAGCGTTAGGTTTGGGTAGGCTTAGGATTATGGTTATGGTAAGGTGTTAGGGGTTAGAGGTGTAGTTTAGGGTTAGGGTTTATGTGAGGGTTCCGGTTAGGCATTGTGGTCCTGGTCATGGCTGTTTTTGTTTAGGATTAGTGTTAGGTTTCTGATTAGGTTTCGGGTTTCGTTAGAGTTAGGGTGCGAGTTAGGGTTAAGGTTTGGGATAGGCTTTGGTGTTAAGGGTTACTGTTTGGGCTATTGTTAGCGTTATCGTTAGGGCTCAGGGGTTTCAGGTTAGTGTTAGGGTTCCGGATACCATTAGGTTTAGGGTTGGGGGATACGGTTAGGGTTTAGAGTGAGGGTTACGGTTAGTTTTACAGTTAGTTGAGGGTTTAGGTAAGTGTTACCATTAGGGTTAGAGTTAGGGTTAGGTTTCGGCTTAGGGTTAGGAGTAGGCTAAATTTAGGTTTATGTCCCGGCTTAGGGTTGGTGTTAGTGTTCTGTTTAGAGTCAAGGTTAGAGTTAGGGTTAGGGTTAGGATTAGGTCTAGGGTTAGGATGAGGTTTAGGGTTAGGTTCAGGGTTATTGTAAGGGTTAGTTTTAGGGTTACAGATGGACTAGCGTTAGAGTTAGGTTTAAGTTTAGGGCTAGGTTTAGGTTTCCAGTTAAGGTTAAAGTCAAGGTTTGGATGAAGTTTAGGATAGGGTGAGGGTTATTTTTATGGTTACGGCTAGAGTTTGAGTTTGTGTTCAGGTTAGTGTTAAGGTTAGCTTTAGGGTTCGGGTTAGGTTTAGGGGTTACGTTTCGTGTTCCGTTTAGGTTTAGGTTTAGGGTTAGTGTAAAGTTAGGATAAGGGTTAGGATTATAGATAGTGTTAAACGTTAGGTTTAGGCTGTTAGGGTTTGGTTTATGGTTAGGGTATTGTTCAGTTTAGGGTTAATGTTAGGGTTAGGGTTAGATTAGGGTTACTGTTCGTAGTAGCGTTAAGGTTGGGGATAAGGTTGGGGGTAGCGTTAGGTTTAGGGTTGGGGATACGTTAAGGGTTAGGGTGAGGGTTAGGGTTAGGTTTACAGTTAAGGTGAGGGTTTAGGGTAATTGTTATGGTTAGGGTTAGAGTTAGAGTTAGGCTTAGGGTTAGGGTGAAGTTTCAGTTAATTGTGAGGGTTAGGGTTAAGTTTAGTGTTAAGGTGAGATTTAGGTTTAGGGTTACGGTGGGGTAAGGTTAGGGTTAAGGCTGGGTTTACGGTAAGGGGTAGGGCTAGGTTAGGGTTAGGTTTAGGTTTAGAGTTAGAGTTAGTGCTAGGGTTAGGGTTAGGGTCAGGTTTAGAGTTATTGTTAGGGTTAGGGTAGAGTTAAGGTTAGGGTTAAGTTTAGGGTAAGGGTAAGGGTTAGGTTTAGGTCAGGGATAGGGTTAGGATGATAGATAGGGTTAGGGTTAGAGGTTCGTGTGAGGGTTAGTGTTAGGTTTACAGCTAAACTGATGTTTTAGGGTGTTACGTTTAAGGTTAGGGTTAGAGTTACGGTTAGGTTTAGATTTGGGTTTACGGCTAGAGTTAGGGGATAGTTCAGGGTGTGGTTCAGGTTTATGTTTAAGGTTAGGCTTAGGTTTAGGGTGAAGTTTAGTTTAAGGATGAGGGTTAGGTTTAGGGTTTGTTGATTGGGTTAACTTTAGGGTTAGGTTTAGGGTTTTGTTATTTTTAGGGTTGGATTTAGTGTTCGCGTACGGTTAGGTGCTTGGGTTAATGTAGGGTGAGATTTAGGGTTAAAGTTAGATTTCGCTTTAGTTTAGGGATAGGGCGAATTTTAAGACAGGATGAGGGTTTGTGTTATGGCTAAGTTTTGGGTTCGTTTTCAGGTTAGTGTTAAGGTTATGTTTAGGGTTAGGGTTAAGTTTACGGGTTCTGTTTACTTTTAGGGTTAGGGTTAGATTTTAGGTTCGGGTTAAGTTTAGTGTTACGGTTAGGCTTACGGTTATGGTTTGTTTTAGGCATGGTTGGGGTGAGTGTTAGGTTTAGCGTTAGGTTTGGGTAGGCTTAGGATTATGGTTATGGTAAGGTGTTAGGGGTTAGAGGTGTAGTTTAGGGTTAGGGTTTATGTGAGGGTTCCGGTTAGGCATTGTGGTCCCGGTCATGGCTGGTTTGGTTTAGGATTAAGGTTAGGTTTCTGATTAGGTTTCGTGTTAGTGGTAGAGTTAGGGTGAGAGTTAGGGTTAAGGTTTCAGATAGACTTTGGTGTTAGGGGTTAGGGTTTGGGCTATTGTTAGGGTGATCGTTAAGGCTCAGGGGTTTCAGGTTAGTGTTAGGGTTCCGGATACCATTAGGTTTAGGGTTGGGGGATGCGGTTAGGGTTTAGGGTGAGGGTTACGGTTAGTTTTACAGTTAGTTGAGGGTTTAGGTAAGTGTTACCATTAGGGTTAGAGTTAGGGTTAGGTTTCGGCTTAGGGTTAGGAGTAGGGTAAGATTTAGGTTTATGTCCAGGCTTAGGGTTAGTGTTAGTGTTCTGTTTAGGGTCAAGGTTAGAGTTAGGGTTAGGCTTAGGATTAGGTCTAGGGTTAGGATGAGGTTTAGGGTTAGGTTCAGGGTTATTGTAAGGGTTAGGTTTAGGGTTACAGATGGACTAGCGTTAGAGTTAGGTTTAAGTTTAGGGTTTGGTTTCCAGTTAAGGTTAAAGTTAAGTTTTGGATGAAGTTTAGGATAGGGTGAGGGTTATTTTTATGGTTACGGCTAGAGTTTGAGTTTGTGTTCAGGTTAGTGTTAAGGTTAGGTTTAGGGTTCGGGTTAGGTTTAGGGGTTACGTTTCGTGTTTGGTTTTGGTTTAAGTTTAGGGTTAGTGTAAAGTTAGGATAAGGGTTAGGATTATAGATAGTGTTAAACGTTAGGTTTAGGCTGTTAGGGTTTGGTTTATGGTTAGGGTATTGTTCAGTTTAGGGTTAATGTTAGGGTTAGGGTTAGATTAGGGTTACTGTTCGTATCAGCGTTAAGGTTGGGGATAAGGTTTGGGGTAGCGTTAGGTTTAGGGTTGGGGATACGTTAAGGGTTGGGGTGAGGGTTAGGGTTAGGTTTACAGTTAAGGTGAGGGTTTAGGGTAATTGTTATGGTTAGGGTTAGAGTTAGAGTTAGGCTTAGGGTTAGGGTGAAGTTTCAGTTAATTGTGAGGGTTAGGGTTAAGTTTAGTGTTAAGGTGAGATTTAGGTTTAGGGTTACGGTGGGGTAAGGTTAGGGTTAAGGCTAGGTTTACGGTAAGGGGTAGGTTTAGGTTAGGTTTACGTTTAGAATTAGAGTTAGCGCTAGGTTTAGGATTAGGGTCAGGTTTAGAGTTATTGTTAGGGTCCAGTTAAGGTTAGGGTTAAGTTTAGGGTTAGGGTAAGGGTTAGGTTTAGGTCAGGGTTAGGGTTAGGATGATAGATAGGTTTAGGGTTAGGGAAAAGGTTAGGGGTTCATGTGAGGGTTAGTGTTAGGTTGACACTAAAGCTGATGTTCTGGGATGTTCCGGTTAGGGTTAGGGTTAGAGTTAGGATTAGGGTTAAGGCTAGAGTTAGGGGATAGTTCAGGGTTTGGTTCAGTTTTAGGTTTAGGGTTAGGCTTAGGTTTAGGGTGAAGTTTAGTTTCAGGCTGATGGTAAGGGTTAGGGTTTGTTTTTTGGGTTAATTTTAGGGTTAGTTTTAGGGTTTTTTTTAGGGTTAGGCTTAGTGTTAGGGTACGGTTAGGTGTTTGGGTTAATGGTAGGGTCAGCTTTAGGATTAAAGTTAGATTTAGCTTTAGTTTAGGGATAGGGTGAAGTTTAAGATAGGGTGAGGGT
The DNA here is from genome assembly GCF_024166365.1 of Elephas maximus indicus. Lineage (NCBI taxonomy): Eukaryota > Metazoa > Chordata > Mammalia > Proboscidea > Elephantidae > Elephas > Elephas maximus. The sequence continues at coordinate 36,571,372 of NC_064840.1, read as the reverse complement.
TAGGGTTATGGCTAAGTTTTGGGTTTGTTTTCAGGTTAGTGTTAAGGTTATGTTTAGGGTTAGGGTTAAGTTTACAGGTTCTGTTTACTTCTAGGGTTAGGGTTAGATTTTAGGTTAGGGTTAAGTTTAATTTACTGTTAGGCTTACGGTTATGGTTTGTTTTAGGCGTTGTGGTTGGGGTGAGTGTTAGGTTTAGCGTTAGGTTTGGGTAGGCTTAGGATTATGGTTATGGTAAGGTGTTAGGGGTTAGAGGTGTAGTTTAGGGTTAGGGTTTATGTGAGGGTTCCGGTTAGGCATTGTGGTCCTGGTCATGGCTGTTTTTGTTTAGGATTAGTGTTAGGTTTCTGATTAGGTTTCGGGTTTCGTTAGAGTTAGGGTGCGAGTTAGGGTTAAGGTTTGGGATAGGCTTTGGTGTTAAGGGTTACTGTTTGGGCTATTGTTAGCGTTATCGTTAGGGCTCAGGGGTTTCAGGTTAGTGTTAGGGTTCCGGATACCATTAGGTTTAGGGTTGGGGGATACGGTTAGGGTTTAGAGTGAGGGTTACGGTTAGTTTTACAGTTAGTTGAGGGTTTAGGTAAGTGTTACCATTAGGGTTAGAGTTAGGGTTAGGTTTCGGCTTAGGGTTAGGAGTAGGCTAAATTTAGGTTTATGTCCCGGCTTAGGGTTGGTGTTAGTGTTCTGTTTAGAGTCAAGGTTAGAGTTAGGGTTAGGGTTAGGATTAGGTCTAGGGTTAGGATGAGGTTTAGGGTTAGGTTCAGGGTTATTGTAAGGGTTAGTTTTAGGGTTACAGATGGACTAGCGTTAGAGTTAGGTTTAAGTTTAGGGCTAGGTTTAGGTTTCCAGTTAAGGTTAAAGTCAAGGTTTGGATGAAGTTTAGGATAGGGTGAGGGTTATTTTTATGGTTACGGCTAGAGTTTGAGTTTGTGTTCAGGTTAGTGTTAAGGTTAGCTTTAGGGTTCGGGTTAGGTTTAGGGGTTACGTTTCGTGTTCCGTTTAGGTTTAGGTTTAGGGTTAGTGTAAAGTTAGGATAAGGGTTAGGATTATAGATAGTGTTAAACGTTAGGTTTAGGCTGTTAGGGTTTGGTTTATGGTTAGGGTATTGTTCAGTTTAGGGTTAATGTTAGGGTTAGGGTTAGATTAGGGTTACTGTTCGTAGTAGCGTTAAGGTTGGGGATAAGGTTGGGGGTAGCGTTAGGTTTAGGGTTGGGGATACGTTAAGGGTTAGGGTGAGGGTTAGGGTTAGGTTTACAGTTAAGGTGAGGGTTTAGGGTAATTGTTATGGTTAGGGTTAGAGTTAGAGTTAGGCTTAGGGTTAGGGTGAAGTTTCAGTTAATTGTGAGGGTTAGGGTTAAGTTTAGTGTTAAGGTGAGATTTAGGTTTAGGGTTACGGTGGGGTAAGGTTAGGGTTAAGGCTAGGTTTACGGTAAGGGGTAGGTTTAGGTTAGGTTTACGTTTAGAATTAGAGTTAGTGCTAGGTTTAGGATTAGGGTCAGGTTTAGAGTTATTGTTAGGGTCCAGTTAAGGTTAGGGTTAAGTTTAGGGTTAGGGTAAGGGTTAGGTTTAGGTCAGGGTTAGGGTTAGGATGATAGATAGGTTTAGGGTTAGGGAAAAGGTTAGGGGTTCATGTGAGGGTTAGTGTTAGGTTGACACTAAAGCTGATGTTCTAGGATGTTCCGGTTAGGGTTAGGGTTAGAGTTAGGATTAGGGTTAAGGCTAGAGTTAGGGGATAGTTCAGGGTTTGGTTCAGTTTTAGGTTTAGGGTTAGGCTTAGGTTTAGGGTGAAGTTTAGTTTCAGGCTGATGGTAAGGGTTAGGGTTTGTTTTTTGGGTTAATTTTAGGGTTAGTTTTAGGGTTTTTTTTAGGGTTAGGCTTAGTGTTAGGGTACGGTTAGGTGTTTGGGTTAATGGTAGGGTCAGCTTTAGGATTAAAGTTAGATTTAGCTTTAGTTTAGGGATAGGGTGAAGTTTAAGATAGGGTGAGGGTTAGGGTTATGGCTAAGTTTTGGGTTTGTTTTCAGGTTAGTGTTAAGGTTATGTTTAGGGTTAGGGTTAAGTTTACAGGTTCTGTTTACTTCTAGGGTTAGGGTTAGATTTTAGGTTAGGGTCAAGTTTAATTTACTGTTAGGCTTACGGTTATGGTTTGTTTTAGGCGTTGTGGTTGGGGTGAGTGTTAGGTTTAGCGTTAGGTTTGGGTAGGCTTAGGATTATGGTTATGGTAAGGTGTTAGGGGTTAGAGGTGTAGTTTAGGGTTAGGGTTTATGTGAGGGTTCCGGTTAGGCATTGTGGTCCTGGTCATGGCTGTTTTTGTTTAGGATTAGTGTTAGGTTTCTGATTAGGTTTCGGGTTTCGTTAGAGTTAGGGTGCGAGTTAGGGTTAAGGTTTGGGATAGGCTTTGGTGTTAAGGGTTACTGTTTGGGCTATTGTTAGCGTTATCGTTAGGGCTCAGGGGTTTCAGGTTAGTGTTAGGGTTCCGGATACCATTAGGTTTAGGGTTGGGGGATACGGTTAGGGTTTAGAGTGAGGGTTACGGTTAGTTTTACAGTTAGTTGAGGGTTTAGGTAAGTGTTACCATTAGGGTTAGAGTTAGGGTTAGGTTTCGGCTTAGGGTTAGGAGTAGGCTAAATTTAGGTTTATGTCCCGGCTTAGGGTTGGTGTTAGTGTTCTGTTTAGAGTCAAGGTTAGAGTTAGGGTTAGGGTTAGGATTAGGTCTAGGGTTAGGATGAGGTTTAGGGTTAGGTTCAGGGTTATTGTAAGGGTTAGTTTTAGGGTTACAGATGGACTAGCGTTAGAGTTAGGTTTAAGTTTAGGGCTAGGTTTAGGTTTCCAGTTAAGGTTAAAGTCAAGGTTTGGATGAAGTTTAGGATAGGGTGAGGGTTATTTTTATGGTTACGGCTAGAGTTTGAGTTTGTGTTCAGGTTAGTGTTAAGGTTAGCTTTAGGGTTCGGGTTAGGTTTAGGGGTTACGTTTCGTGTTCCGTTTAGGTTTAGGTTTAGGGTTAGTGTAAAGTTAGGATAAGGGTTAGGATTATAGATAGTGTTAAACGTTAGGTTTAGGCTGTTAGGGTTTGGTTTATGGTTAGGGTATTGTTCAGTTTAGGGTTAATGTTAGGGTTAGGGTTAGATTAGGGTTACTGTTCGTAGTAGCGTTAAGGTTGGGGATAAGGTTGGGGGTAGCGTTAGGTTTAGGGTTGGGGATACGTTAAGGGTTAGGGTGAGGGTTAGGGTTAGGTTTACAGTTAAGGTGAGGGTTTAGGGTAATTGTTATGGTTAGGGTTAGAGTTAGAGTTAGGCTTAGGGTTAGGGTGAAGTTTCAGTTAATTGTGAGGGTTAGGGTTAAGTTTAGTGTTAAGGTGAGATTTAGGTTTAGGGTTACGGTGGGGTAAGGTTAGGGTTAAGGCTGGGTTTACGGTAAGGGGTAGGGCTAGGTTAGGGTTAGGTTTAGGTTTAGAGTTAGAGTTAGTGCTAGGGTTAGGGTTAGGGTCAGGTTTAGAGTTATTGTTAGGGTTAGGGTAGAGTTAAGGTTAGGGTTAAGTTTAGGGTAAGGGTAAGGGTTAGGTTTAGGTCAGGGATAGGGTTAGGATGATAGATAGGGTTAGGGTTAGAGGTTCGTGTGAGGGTTAGTGTTAGGTTTACAGCTAAACTGATGTTTTAGGGTGTTACGGTTAAGGTTAGGGTTAGAGTTACGGTTAGGTTTAGATTTGGGTTTACGGCTAGAGTTAGGGGATAGTTCAGGGTGTGGTTCAGGTTTATGTTTAAGGTTAGGCTTAGGTTTAGGGTGAAGTTTAGTTTAAGGATGAGGGTTAGGTTTAGGGTTTGTTGATTGGGTTAACTTTAGGGTTAGGTTTAGGGTTTTGTTATTTTTAGGGTTGGATTTAGTGTTCGCGTACGGTTAGGTGCTTGGGTTAATGTAGGGTGAGATTTAGGGTTAAAGTTAGATTTCGCTTTAGTTTAGGGATAGGGCGAATTTTAAGACAGGATGAGGGTTTGTGTTATGGCTAAGTTTTGGGTTCGTTTTCAGGTTAGTGTTAAGGTTATGTTTAGGGTTAGGGTTAAGTTTACGGGTTCTGTTTACTTTTAGGGTTAGGGTTAGATTTTAGGTTCGGGTTAAGTTTAGTGTTACGGTTAGGCTTACGGTTATGGTTTGTTTTAGGCATGGTTGGGGTGAGTGTTAGGTTTAGCGTTAGGTTTGGGTAGGCTTAGGATTATGGTTATGGTAAGGTGTTAGGGGTTAGAGGTGTAGTTTAGGGTTAGGGTTTATGTGAGGGTTCCGGTTAGGCATTGTGGTCCCGGTCATGGCTGGTTTGGTTTAGGATTAAGGTTAGGTTTCTGATTAGGTTTCGTGTTAGTGGTAGAGTTAGGGTGAGAGTTAGGGTTAAGGTTTCAGATAGACTTTGGTGTTAGGGGTTAGGGTTTGGGCTATTGTTAGGGTGATCGTTAAGGCTCAGGGGTTTCAGGTTAGTGTTAGGGTTCCGGATACCATTAGGTTTAGGGTTGGGGGATGCGGTTAGGGTTTAGGGTGAGGGTTACGGTTAGTTTTACAGTTAGTTGAGGGTTTAGGTAAGTGTTACCATTAGGGTTAGAGTTAGGGTTAGGTTTCGGCTTAGGGTTAGGAGTAGGCTAAATTTAGGTTTATGTCCCGGCTTAGGGTTGGTGTTAGTGTTCTGTTTAGAGTCAAGGTTAGAGTTAGGGTTAGGGTTAGGATTAGGTCTAGGGTTAGGATGAGGTTTAGGGTTAGGTTCAGGGTTATTGTAAGGGTTAGTTTTAGGGTTACAGATGGACTAGCGTTAGAGTTAGGTTTAAGTTTAGGGCTAGGTTTAGGTTTCCAGTTAAGGTTAAAGTCAAGGTTTGGATGAAGTTTAGGATAGGGTGAGGGTTATTTTTATGGTTACGGCTAGAGTTTGAGTTTGTGTTCAGGTTAGTGTTAAGGTTAGCTTTAGGGTTCGGGTTAGGTTTAGGGGTTACGTTTCGTGTTCCGTTTAGGTTTAGGTTTAGGGTTAGTGTAAAGTTAGGATAAGGGTTAGGATTATAGATAGTGTTAAACGTTAGGTTTAGGCTGTTAGGGTTTGGTTTATGGTTAGGGTATTGTTCAGTTTAGGGTTAATGTTAGGGTTAGGGTTAGATTAGGGTTACTGTTCGTAGTAGCGTTAAGGTTGGGGATAAGGTTGGGGGTAGCGTTAGGTTTAGGGTTGGGGATACGTTAAGGGTTAGGGTGAGGGTTAGGGTTAGGTTTACAGTTAAGGTGAGGGTTTAGGGTAATTGTTATGGTTAGGGTTAGAGTTAGAGTTAGGCTTAGGGTTAGGGTGAAGTTTCAGTTAATTGTGAGGGTTAGGGTTAAGTTTAGTGTTAAGGTGAGATTTAGGTTTAGGGTTACGGTGGGGTAAGGTTAGGGTTAAGGCTAGGTTTACGGTAAGGGGTAGGTTTATGTTAGGTTTTCGTTTAGAATTAGAGTTAGTGCTATGTTTAGGATTAGGGTCAGGTTTAGAGTTATTGTTAGGGTCCAGTTAAGGTTAGGGTTAAGTTTAGGGTTAGGGTAAGGGTTAGGTTTAGGTCAGGGTTAGGGTTAGGATGATAGATAGGTTTAGGGTTAGGGAAAAGGTTAGGGGTTCATGTGAGGGTTAGTGTTAGGTTGACACTAAAGCTGATGTTCTAGGATGTTCCGGTTAGGGTTAGGGTTAGAGTTAGGATTAGGGTTAAGGCTAGAGTTAGGGGATAGTTCAGGGTTTGGTTCAGTTTTAGGTTTAGGGTTAGGCTTAGGTTTAGGGTGAAGTTTAGTTTCAGGCTGATGGTAAGGGTTAGGGTTTGTTTTTTGGGTTAATTTTAGGGTTAGTTTTAGGGTTTTTTTTAGGGTTAGGCTTAGTGTTAGGGTACGGTTAGGTGTTTGGGTTAATGGTAGGGTCAGCTTTAGGATTAAAGTTAGATTTAGCTTTAGTTTAGGGATAGGGTGAAGTTTAAGATAGGGTGAGGGTTAGGGTTATGGCTAAGTTTTGGGTTTGTTTTCAGGTTAGTGTTAAGGTTATGTTTAGGGTTAGGGTTAAGTTTACAGGTTCTGTTTACTTCTAGGGTTAGGGTTAGATTTTAGGTTAGGGTTAAGTTTAATTTACTGTTAGGCTTACGGTTATGGTTTGTTTTAGGCGTTGTGGTTGGGGTGAGTGTTAGGTTTAGCGTTAGGTTTGGGTAGGCTTAGGATTATGGTTATGGTAAGGTGTTAGGGGTTAGAGGTGTAGTTTAGGGTTAGGGTTTATGTGAGGGTTCCGGTTAGGCATTGTGGTCCTGGTCATGGCTGTTTTTGTTTAGGATTAGTGTTAGGTTTCTGATTAGGTTTCGGGTTTCGTTAGAGTTAGGGTGCGAGTTAGGGTTAAGGTTTGGGATAGGCTTTGGTGTTAAGGGTTACTGTTTGGGCTATTGTTAGCGTTATCGTTAGGGCTCAGGGGTTTCAGGTTAGTGTTAGGGTTCCGGATACCATTAGGTTTAGGGTTGGGGGATACGGTTAGGGTTTAGAGTGAGGGTTACGGTTAGTTTTACAGTTAGTTGAGGGTTTAGGTAAGTGTTACCATTAGGGTTAGAGTTAGGGTTAGGTTTCGGCTTAGGGTTAGGAGTAGGCTAAATTTAGGTTTATGTCCCGGCTTAGGGTTGGTGTTAGTGTTCTGTTTAGAGTCAAGGTTAGAGTTAGGGTTAGGGTTAGGATTAGGTCTAGGGTTAGGATGAGGTTTAGGGTTAGGTTCAGGGTTATTGTAAGGGTTAGTTTTAGGGTTACAGATGGACTAGCGTTAGAGTTAGGTTTAAGTTTAGGGCTAGGTTTAGGTTTCCAGTTAAGGTTAAAGTCAAGGTTTGGATGAAGTTTAGGATAGGGTGAGGGTTATTTTTATGGTTACGGCTAGAGTTTGAGTTTGTGTTCAGGTTAGTGTTAAGGTTAGCTTTAGGGTTCGGGTTAGGTTTAGGGGTTACGTTTCGTGTTCCGTTTAGGTTTAGGTTTAGGGTTAGTGTAAAGTTAGGATAAGGGTTAGGATTATAGATAGTGTTAAACGTTAGGTTTAGGCTGTTAGGGTTTGGTTTATGGTTAGGGTATTGTTCAGTTTAGGGTTAATGTTAGGGTTAGGGTTAGATTAGGGTTACTGTTCGTAGTAGCGTTAAGGTTGGGGATAAGGTTGGGGGTAGCGTTAGGTTTAGGGTTGGGGATACGTTAAGGGTTAGGGTGAGGGTTAGGGTTAGGTTTACAGTTAAGGTGAGGGTTTAGGGTAATTGTTATGGTTAGGGTTAGAGTTAGAGTTAGGCTTAGGGTTAGGGTGAAGTTTCAGTTAATTGTGAGGGTTAGGGTTAAGTTTAGTGTTAAGGTGAGATTTAGGTTTAGGGTTACGGTGGGGTAAGGTTAGGGTTAAGGCTGGGTTTACGGTAAGGGGTAGGGCTAGGTTAGGGTTAGGTTTAGGTTTAGAGTTAGAGTTAGTGCTAGGGTTAGGGTTAGGGTCAGGTTTAGAGTTATTGTTAGGGTTAGGGTAGAGTTAAGGTTAGGGTTAAGTTTAGGGTAAGGGTAAGGGTTAGGTTTAGGTCAGGGATAGGGTTAGGATGATAGATAGGGTTAGGGTTAGAGGTTCGTGTGAGGGTTAGTGTTAGGTTTACAGCTAAACTGATGTTTTAGGGTGTTACGGTTAAGGTTAGGGTTAGAGTTACGGTTAGGTTTAGATTTGGGTTTACGGCTAGAGTTAGGGGATAGTTCAGGGTGTGGTTCAGGTTTATGTTTAAGGTTAGGCTTAGGTTTAGGGTGAAGTTTAGTTTAAGGATGAGGGTTAGGTTTAGGGTTTGTTGATTGGGTTAACTTTAGGGTTAGGTTTAGGGTTTTGTTATTTTTAGGGTTGGATTTAGTGTTCGCGTACGGTTAGGTGCTTGGGTTAATGTAGGGTGAGATTTAGGGTTAAAGTTAGATTTCGCTTTAGTTTAGGGATAGGGCGAATTTTAAGACAGGATGAGGGTTTGTGTTATGGCTAAGTTTTGGGTTCGTTTTCAGGTTAGTGTTAAGGTTATGTTTAGGGTTAGGGTTAAGTTTACGGGTTCTGTTTACTTTTAGGGTTAGGGTTAGATTTTAGGTTCGGGTTAAGTTTAGTGTTACGGTTAGGCTTACGGTTATGGTTTGTTTTAGGCATGGTTGGGGTGAGTGTTAGGTTTAGCGTTAGGTTTGGGTAGGCTTAGGATTATGGTTATGGTAAGGTGTTAGGGGTTAGAGGTGTAGTTTAGGGTTAGGGTTTATGTGAGGGTTCCGGTTAGGCATTGTGGTCCCGGTCATGGCTGGTTTGGTTTAGGATTAAGGTTAGGTTTCTGATTAGGTTTCGTGTTAGTGGTAGAGTTAGGGTGAGAGTTAGGGTTAAGGTTTCAGATAGACTTTGGTGTTAGGGGTTAGGGTTTGGGCTATTGTTAGGGTGATCGTTAAGGCTCAGGGGTTTCAGGTTAGTGTTAGGGTTCCGGATACCATTAGGTTTAGGGTTGGGGGATGCGGTTAGGGTTTAGGGTGAGGGTTACGGTTAGTTTTACAGTTAGTTGAGGGTTTAGGTAAGTGTTACCATTAGGGTTAGAGTTAGGGTGAGGTTTCGGCTTAGGGTTAGGAGTAGGGTAAGATTTAGGTTTATGTCCAGGCTTAGGGTTAGTGTTAGTGTTCTGTTTAGGGTCAAGGTTAGAGTTAGGGTTAGGCTTAGGATTAGGTCTAGGGTTAGGATGAGGTTTAGGGTTAGGTTCAGGGTTATTGTAAGGGTTAGGTTTAGGGTTACAGATGGACTAGCGTTAGAGTTAGGTTTAAGTTTAGGGTTTGGTTTCCAGTTAAGGTTAAAGTTAAGTTTTGGATGAAGTTTAGGATAGGGTGAGGGTTATTTTTATGGTTACGGCTAGAGTTTGAGTTTGTGTTCAGGTTAGTGTTAAGGTTAGGTTTAGGGTTCGGGTTAGGTTTAGGGGTTACGTTTCGTGTTTGGTTTTGGTTTAAGTTTAGGGTTAGTGTAAAGTTAGGATAAGGGTTAGGATTATAGATAGTGTTAAACGTTAGGTTTAGGCTGTTAGGGTTTGGTTTATGGTTAGGGTATTGTTCAGTTTAGGGTTAATGTTAGGGTTAGGGTTAGATTAGGGTTACTGTTCGTATCAGCGTTAAGGTTGGGGATAAGGTTTGGGGTAGCGTTAGGTTTAGGGTTGGGGATACGTTAAGGGTTGGGGTGAGGGTTAGGGTTAGGTTTACAGTTAAGGTGAGGGTTTAGGGTAATTGTTATGGTTAGGGTTAGAGTTAGAGTTAGGCTTAGGGTTAGGGTGAAGTTTCAGTTAATTGTGAGGGTTAGGGTTAAGTTTAGTGTTAAGGTGAGATTTAGGTTTAGGGTTAGGGTGGGGTAAGGTTAGGGTTAAGGCTAGGTTTACGGTAAGGGGTAGGTTTAGGTTAGGTTTACGTTTAGAATTAGAGTTAGCGCTAGGTTTAGGATTAGGGTCAGGTTTAGAGTTATTGTTAGGGTCCAGTTAAGGTTAGGGTTAAGTTTAGGGTTAGGGTAAGGGTTAGGTTTAGGTCAGGGTTAGGGTTAGGATGATAGATAGGTTTAGGGTTAGGGAAAAGGTTAGGGGTTCATGTGAGGGTTAGTGTTAGGTTGACACTAAAGCTGATGTTCTAGGATGTTCCGGTTAGGGTTAGGGTTAGAGTTAGGATTAGGGTTAAGGCTAGAGTTAGGGGATAGTTCAGGGTTTGGTTCAGTTTTAGGTTTAGGGTTAGGCTTAGGTTTAGGGTGAAGTTTAGTTTCAGGCTGATGGTAAGGGTTAGGGTTTGTTTTTTGGGTTAATTTTAGGGTTAGTTTTAGGGTTTTTTTTAGGGTTAGGCTTAGTGTTAGGGTACGGTTAGGTGTTTGGGTTAATGGTAGGGTCAGCTTTAGGATTAAAGTTAGATTTAGCTTTAGTTTAGGGATAGGGTGAAGTTTAAGATAGGGTGAGGGTTAGGGTTATGGCTAAGTTTTGGGTTTGTTTTCAGGTTAGTGTTAAGGTTATGTTTAGGGTTAGGGTTAAGTTTACAGGTTCTGTTTACTTCTAGGGTTAGGGTTAGATTTTAGGTTAGGGTTAAGTTTAATTTACTGTTAGGCTTACGGTTATGGTTTGTTTTAGGCGTTGTGGTTGGGGTGAGTGTTAGGTTTAGCGTTAGGTTTGGGTAGGCTTAGGATTATGGTTATGGTAAGGTGTTAGGGGTTAGAGGTGTAGTTTAGGGTTAGGGTTTATGTGAGGGTTCCGGTTAGGCATTGTGGTCCTGGTCATGGCTGTTTTTGTTTAGGATTAGTGTTAGGTTTCTGATTAGGTTTCGGGTTTCGTTAGAGTTAGGGTGCGAGTTAGGGTTAAGGTTTGGGATAGGCTTTGGTGTTAAGGGTTACTGTTTGGGCTATTGTTAGCGTTATCGTTAGGGCTCAGGGGTTTCAGGTTAGTGTTAGGGTTCCGGATACCATTAGGTTTAGGGTTGGGGGATACGGTTAGGGTTTAGAGTGAGGGTTACGGTTAGTTTTACAGTTAGTTGAGGGTTTAGGTAAGTGTTACCATTAGGGTTAGAGTTAGGGTTAGGTTTCGGCTTAGGGTTAGGAGTAGGCTAAATTTAGGTTTATGTCCCGGCTTAGGGTTGGTGTTAGTGTTCTGTTTAGAGTCAAGGTTAGAGTTAGGGTTAGGGTTAGGATTAGGTCTAGGGTTAGGATGAGGTTTAGGGTTAGGTTCAGGGTTATTGTAAGGGTTAGTTTTAGGGTTACAGATGGACTAGCGTTAGAGTTAGGTTTAAGTTTAGGGCTAGGTTTAGGTTTCCAGTTAAGGTTAAAGTCAAGGTTTGGATGAAGTTTAGGATAGGGTGAGGGTTATTTTTATGGTTACGGCTAGAGTTTGAGTTTGTGTTCAGGTTAGTGTTAAGGTTAGCTTTAGGGTTCGGGTTAGGTTTAGGGGTTACGTTTCGTGTTCCGTTTAGGTTTAGGTTTAGGGTTAGTGTAAAGTTAGGATAAGGGTTAGGATTATAGATAGTGTTAAACGTTAGGTTTAGGCTGTTAGGGTTTGGTTTATGGTTAGGGTATTGTTCAGTTTAGGGTTAATGTTAGGGTTAGGGTTAGATTAGGGTTACTGTTCGTAGTAGCGTTAAGGTTGGGGATAAGGTTGGGGGTAGCGTTAGGTTTAGGGTTGGGGATACGTTAAGGGTTAGGGTGAGGGTTAGGGTTAGGTTTACAGTTAAGGTGAGGGTTTAGGGTAATTGTTATGGTTAGGGTTAGAGTTAGAGTTAGGCTTAGGGTTAGGGTGAAGTTTCAGTTAATTGTGAGGGTTAGGGTTAAGTTTAGTGTTAAGGTGAGATTTAGGTTTAGGGTTACGGTGGGGTAAGGTTAGGGTTAAGGCTGGGTTTACGGTAAGGGGTAGGGCTAGGTTAGGGTTAGGTTTAGGTTTAGAGTTAGAGTTAGTGCTAGGGTTAGGGTTAGGGTCAGGTTTAGAGTTATTGTTAGGGTTAGGGTAGAGTTAAGGTTAGGGTTAAGTTTAGGGTAAGGGTAAGGGTTAGGTTTAGGTCAGGGATAGGGTTAGGATGATAGATAGGGTTAGGGTTAGAGGTTCGTGTGAGGGTTAGTGTTAGGTTTACAGCTAAACTGATGTTTTAGGGTGTTACGGTTAAGGTTAGGGTTAGAGTTACGGTTAGGTTTAGATTTGGGTTTACGGCTAGAGTTAGGGGATAGTTCAGGGTGTGGTTCAGGTTTATGTTTAAGGTTAGGCTTAGGTTTAGGGTGAAGTTTAGTTTAAGGATGAGGGTTAGGTTTAGGGTTTGTTGATTGGGTTAACTTTAGGGTTAGGTTTAGGGTTTTGTTATTTTTAGGGTTGGATTTAGTGTTCGCGTACGGTTAGGTGCTTGGGTTAATGTAGGGTGAGATTTAGGGTTAAAGTTAGATTTCGCTTTAGTTTAGGGATAGGGCGAATTTTAAGACAGGATGAGGGTTTGTGTTATGGCTAAGTTTTGGGTTCGTTTTCAGGTTAGTGTTAAGGTTATGTTTAGGGTTAGGGTTAAGTTTACGGGTTCTGTTTACTTTTAGGGTTAGGGTTAGATTTTAGGTTCGGGTTAAGTTTAGTGTTACGGTTAGGCTTACGGTTATGGTTTGTTTTAGGCATGGTTGGGGTGAGTGTTAGGTTTAGCGTTAGGTTTGGGTAGGCTTAGGATTATGGTTATGGTAAGGTGTTAGGGGTTAGAGGTGTAGTTTAGGGTTAGGGTTTATGTGAGGGTTCCGGTTAGGCATTGTGGTCCCGGTCATGGCTGGTTTGGTTTAGGATTAAGGTTAGGTTTCTGATTAGGTTTCGTGTTAGTGGTAGAGTTAGGGTGAGAGTTAGGGTTAAGGTTTCAGATAGACTTTGGTGTTAGGGGTTAGGGTTTGGGCTATTGTTAGGGTGATCGTTAAGGCTCAGGGGTTTCAGGTTAGTGTTAGGGTTCCGGATACCATTAGGTTTAGGGTTGGGGGATGCGGTTAGGGTTTAGGGTGAGGGTTACGGTTAGTTTTACAGTTAGTTGAGGGTTTAGGTAAGTGTTACCATTAGGGTTAGAGTTAGGGTTAGGTTTCGGCTTAGGGTTAGGAGTAGGGTAAGATTTAGGTTTATGTCCAGGCTTAGGGTTAGTGTTAGTGTTCTGTTTAGGGTCAAGGTTAGAGTTAGGGTTAGGCTTAGGATTAGGTCTAGGGTTAGGATGAGGTTTAGGGTTAGGTTCAGGGTTATTGTAAGGGTTAGGTTTAGGGTTACAGATGGACTAGCGTTAGAGTTAGGTTTAAGTTTAGGGTTTGGTTTCCAGTTAAGGTTAAAGTTAAGTTTTGGATGAAGTTTAGGATAGGGTGAGGGTTATTTTTATGGTTACGGCTAGAGTTTGAGTTTGTGTTCAGGTTAGTGTTAAGGTTAGGTTTAGGGTTCGGGTTAGGTTTAGGGGTTACGTTTCGTGTTTGGTTTTGGTTTAAGTTTAGGGTTAGTGTAAAGTTAGGATAAGGGTTAGGATTATAGATAGTGTTAAACGTTAGGTTTAGGCTGTTAGGGTTTGGTTTATGGTTAGGGTATTGTTCAGTTTAGGGTTAATGTTAGGGTTAGGGTTAGATTAGGGTTACTGTTCGTATCAGCGTTAAGGTTGGGGATAAGGTTTGGGGTAGCGTTAGGTTTAGGGTTGGGGATACGTTAAGGGTTGGGGTGAGGGTTAGGGTTAGGTTTACAGTTAAGGTGAGGGTTTAGGGTAATTGTTATGGTTAGGGTTAGAGTTAGAGTTAGGCTTAGGGTTAGGGTGAAGTTTCAGTTAATTGTGAGGGTTAGGGTTAAGTTTAGTGTTAAGGTGAGATTTAGGTTTAGGGTTAGGGTGGGGTAAGGTTAGGGTTAAGGCTAGGTTTACGGTAAGGGGTAGGTTTAGGTTAGGTTTACGTTTAGAATTAGAGTTAGCGCTAGGTTTAGGATTAGGGTCAGGTTTAGAGTTATTGTTAGGGTCCAGTTAAGGTTAGGGTTAAGTTTAGGGTTAGGGTAAGGGTTAGGTTTAGGTCAGGGTTAGGGTTAGGATGATAGATAGGTTTAGGGTTAGGGAAAAGGTTAGGGGTTCATGTGAGGGTTAGTGTTAGGTTGACACTAAAGCTGATGTTCTGGGATGTTCCGGTTAGGGTTAGGGTTAGAGTTAGGATTAGGGTTAAGGCTAGAGTTAGGGGATAGTTCAGGGTTTGGTTCAGTTTTAGGTTGAGGGTTAGGCTTAGGTTTAGGGTGAAGTTTAGTTTCAGGCTGATGGTAAGGGTTAGGGTTTGTTTTTTGGGTTAATTTTAGGGTTAGTTTTAGGGTTTTTTTTAGGGTTAGGCTTAGTGTTAGGGTACGGTTAGGTGTTTGGGTTAATGGTAGGGTCAGCTTTAGGATTAAAGTTAGATTTAGCTTTAGTTTAGGGATAGGGTGAAGTTTAAGATAGGGTGAGGGTTAGGGTTATGGCTAAGTTTTGGGTTTGTTTTCAGGTTAGTGTTAAGGTTATGTTTAGGGTTAGGGTTAAGTTTACAGGTTCTGTTTACTTCTAGGGTTAGGGTTAGATTTTAGGTTAGGGTTAAGTTTAATTTACTGTTAGGCTTACGGTTATGGTTTGTTTTAGGCGTTGTGGTTGGGGTGAGTGTTAGGTTTAGCGTTAGGTTTGGGTAGGCTTAGGATTATGGTTATGGTAAGGTGTTAGGGGTTAGAGGTGTAGTTTAGGGTTAGGGTTTATGTGAGGGTTCCGGTTAGGCATTGTGGTCCTGGTCATGGCTGTTTTTGTTTAGGATTAGTGTTAGGTTTCTGATTAGGTTTCGGGTTTCGTTAGAGTTAGGGTGCGAGTTAGGGTTAAGGTTTGGGATAGGCTTTGGTGTTAAGGGTTACTGTTTGGGCTATTGTTAGCGTTATCGTTAGGGCTCAGGGGTTTCAGGTTAGTGTTAGGGTTCCGGATACCATTAGGTTTAGGGTTGGGGGATACGGTTAGGGTTTAGAGTGAGGGTTACGGTTAGTTTTACAGTTAGTTGAGGGTTTAGGTAAGTGTTACCATTAGGGTTAGAGTTAGGGTTAGGTTTCGGCTTAGGGTTAGGAGTAGGCTAAATTTAGGTTTATGTCCCGGCTTAGGGTTGGTGTTAGTGTTCTGTTTAGAGTCAAGGTTAGAGTTAGGGTTAGGGTTAGGATTAGGTCTAGGGTTAGGATGAGGTTTAGGGTTAGGTTCAGGGTTATTGTAAGGGTTAGTTTTAGGGTTACAGATGGACTAGCGTTAGAGTTAGGTTTAAGTTTAGGGCTAGGTTTAGGTTTCCAGTTAAGGTTAAAGTCAAGGTTTGGATGAAGTTTAGGATAGGGTGAGGGTTATTTTTATGGTTACGGCTAGAGTTTGAGTTTGTGTTCAGGTTAGTGTTAAGGTTAGCTTTAGGGTTCGGGTTAGGTTTAGGGGTTACGTTTCGTGTTCCGTTTAGGTTTAGGTTTAGGGTTAGTGTAAAGTTAGGATAAGGGTTAGGATTATAGATAGTGTTAAACGTTAGGTTTAGGCTGTTAGGGTTTGGTTTATGGTTAGGGTATTGTTCAGTTTAGGGTTAATGTTAGGGTTAGGGTTAGATTAGGGTTACTGTTCGTAGTAGCGTTAAGGTTGGGGATAAGGTTGGGGGTAGCGTTAGGTTTAGGGTTGGGGATACGTTAAGGGTTAGGGTGAGGGTTAGGGTTAGGTTTACAGTTAAGGTGAGGGTTTAGGGTAATTGTTATGGTTAGGGTTAGAGTTAGAGTTAGGCTTAGGGTTAGGGTGAAGTTTCAGTTAATTGTGAGGGTTAGGGTTAAGTTTAGTGTTAAGGTGAGATTTAGGTTTAGGGTTACGGTGGGGTAAGGTTAGGGTTAAGGCTGGGTTTACGGTAAGGGGTAGGGCTAGGTTAGGGTTAGGTTTAGGTTTAGAGTTAGAGTTAGTGCTAGGGTTAGGGTTAGGGTCAGGTTTAGAGTTATTGTTAGGGTTAGGGTAGAGTTAAGGTTAGGGTTAAGTTTAGGGTAAGGGTAAGGGTTAGGTTTAGGTCAGGGATAGGGTTAGGATGATAGATAGGGTTAGGGTTAGAGGTTCGTGTGAGGGTTAGTGTTAGGTTTACAGCTAAACTGATGTTTTAGGGTGTTACGGTTAAGGTTAGGGTTAGAGTTACGGTTAGGTTTAGATTTGGGTTTACGGCTAGAGTTAGGGGATAGTTCAGGGTGTGGTTCAGGTTTATGTTTAAGGTTAGGCTTAGGTTTAGGGTGAAGTTTAGTTTAAGGATGAGGGTTAGGTTTAGGGTTTGTTGATTGGGTTAACTTTAGGGTTAGGTTTAGGGTTTTGTTATTTTTAGGGTTGGATTTAGTGTTCGCGTACGGTTAGGTGCTTGGGTTAATGTAGGGTGAGATTTAGGGTTAAAGTTAGATTTCGCTTTAGTTTAGGGATAGGGCGAATTTTAAGACAGGATGAGGGTTTGTGTTATGGCTAAGTTTTGGGTTCGTTTTCAGGTTAGTGTTAAGGTTATGTTTAGGGTTAGGGTTAAGTTTACGGGTTCTGTTTACTTTTAGGGTTAGGGTTAGATTTTAGGTTCGGGTTAAGTTTAGTGTTACGGTTAGGCTTACGGTTATGGTTTGTTTTAGGCATGGTTGGGGTGAGTGTTAGGTTTAGCGTTAGGTTTGGGTAGGCTTAGGATTATGGTTATGGTAAGGTGTTAGGGGTTAGAGGTGTAGTTTAGGGTTAGGGTTTATGTGAGGGTTCCGGTTAGGCATTGTGGTCCCGGTCATGGCTGGTTTGGTTTAGGATTAAGGTTAGGTTTCTGATTAGGTTTCGTGTTAGTGGTAGAGTTAGGGTGAGAGTTAGGGTTAAGGTTTCAGATAGACTTTGGTGTTAGGGGTTAGGGTTTGGGCTATTGTTAGGGTGATCGTTAAGGCTCAGGGGTTTCAGGTTAGTGTTAGGGTTCCGGATACCATTAGGTTTAGGGTTGGGGGATGCGGTTAGGGTTTAGGGTGAGGGTTACGGTTAGTTTTACAGTTAGTTGAGGGTTTAGGTAAGTGTTACCATTAGGGTTAGAGTTAGGGTTAGGTTTCGGCTTAGGGTTAGGAGTAGGGTAAGATTTAGGTTTATGTCCAGGCTTAGGGTTAGTGTTAGTGTTCTGTTTAGGGTCAAGGTTAGAGTTAGGGTTAGGCTTAGGATTAGGTCTAGGGTTAGGATGAGGTTTAGGGTTAGGTTCAGGGTTATTGTAAGGGTTAGGTTTAGGGTTACAGATGGACTAGCGTTAGAGTTAGGTTTAAGTTTAGGGTTTGGTTTCCAGTTAAGGTTAAAGTTAAGTTTTGGATGAAGTTTAGGATAGGGTGAGGGTTATTTTTATGGTTACGGCTAGAGTTTGAGTTTGTGTTCAGGTTAGTGTTAAGGTTAGGTTTAGGGTTCGGGTTAGGTTTAGGGGTTACGTTTCGTGTTTGGTTTTGGTTTAAGTTTAGGGTTAGTGTAAAGTTAGGATAAGGGTTAGGATTATAGATAGTGTTAAACGTTAGGTTTAGGCTGTTAGGGTTTGGTTTATGGTTAGGGTATTGTTCAGTTTAGGGTTAATGTTAGGGTTAGGGTTAGATTAGGGTTACTGTTCGTATCAGCGTTAAGGTTGGGGATAAGGTTTGGGGTAGCGTTAGGTTTAGGGTTGGGGATACGTTAAGGGTTGGGGTGAGGGTTAGGGTTAGGTTTACAGTTAAGGTGAGGGTTTAGGGTAATTGTTATGGTTAGGGTTAGAGTTAGAGTTAGGCTTAGGGTTAGGGTGAAGTTTCAGTTAATTGTGAGGGTTAGGGTTAAGTTTAGTGTTAAGGTGAGATTTAGGTTTAGGGTTAGGGTGGGGTAAGGTTAGGGTTAAGGCTAGGTTTACGGTAAGGGGTAGGTTTAGGTTAGGTTTACGTTTAGAATTAGAGTTAGCGCTAGGTTTAGGATTAGGGTCAGGTTTAGAGTTATTGTTAGGGTCCAGTTAAGGTTAGGGTTAAGTTTAGGGTTAGGGTAAGGGTTAGGTTTAGGTCAGGGTTAGGGTTAGGATGATAGATAGGTTTAGGGTTAGGGAAAAGGTTAGGGGTTCATGTGAGGGTTAGTGTTAGGTTGACACTAAAGCTGATGTTCTAGGATGTTCCGGTTAGGGTTAGGGTTAGAGTTAGGATTAGGGTTAAGGCTAGAGTTAGGGGATAGTTCAGGGTTTGGTTCAGTTTTAGGTTTAGGGTTAGGCTTAGGTTTAGGGTGAAGTTTAGTTTCAGGCTGATGGTAAGGGTTAGGGTTTGTTTTTTGGGTTAATTTTAGGGTTAGTTTTAGGGATTTTTTTAGGGTTAGGCTTAGTGTTAGGGTACGGTTAGGTGTTTGGGTTAATGGTAGGGTCAGCTTTAGGATTAAAGTTAGATTTAGCTTTAGTTTAGGGATAGGGTGAAGTTTAAGATAGGGTGAGGGTTAGGGTTATGGCTAAGTTTTGGGTTTGTTTTCAGGTTAGTGTTAAGGTTATGTTTAGGGTTAGGGTTAAGTTTACAGGTTCTGTTTACTTCTAGGGTTAGGGTTAGATTTTAGGTTAGGGTTAAGTTTAATTTACTGTTAGGCTTACGGTTATGGTTTGTTTTAGGCGTTGTGGTTGGGGTGAGTGTTAGGTTTAGCGTTAGGTTTGGGTAGGCTTAGGATTATGGTTATGGTAAGGTGTTAGGGGTTAGAGGTGTAGTTTAGGGTTAGGGTTTATGTGAGGGTTCCGGTTAGGCATTGTGGTCCTGGTCATGGCTGTTTTTGTTTAGGATTAGTGTTAGGTTTCTGATTAGGTTTCGGGTTTCGTTAGAGTTAGGGTGCGAGTTAGGGTTAAGGTTTGGGATAGGCTTTGGTGTTAAGGGTTACTGTTTGGGCTATTGTTAGCGTTATCGTTAGGGCTCAGGGGTTTCAGGTTAGTGTTAGGGTTCCGGATACCATTAGGTTTAGGGTTGGGGGATACGGTTAGGGTTTAGAGTGAGGGTTACGGTTAGTTTTACAGTTAGTTGAGGGTTTAGGTAAGTGTTACCATTAGGGTTAGAGTTAGGGTTAGGTTTCGGCTTAGGGTTAGGAGTAGGCTAAATTTAGGTTTATGTCCCGGCTTAGGGTTGGTGTTAGTGTTCTGTTTAGAGTCAAGGTTAGAGTTAGGGTTAGGGTTAGGATTAGGTCTAGGGTTAGGATGAGGTTTAGGGTTAGGTTCAGGGTTATTGTAAGGGTTAGTTTTAGGGTTACAGATGGACTAGCGTTAGAGTTAGGTTTAAGTTTAGGGCTAGGTTTAGGTTTCCAGTTAAGGTTAAAGTCAAGGTTTGGATGAAGTTTAGGATAGGGTGAGGGTTATTTTTATGGTTACGGCTAGAGTTTGAGTTTGTGTTCAGGTTAGTGTTAAGGTTAGCTTTAGGGTTCGGGTTAGGTTTAGGGGTTACGTTTCGTGTTCCGTTTAGGTTTAGGTTTAGGGTTAGTGTAAAGTTAGGATAAGGGTTAGGATTATAGATAGTGTTAAACGTTAGGTTTAGGCTGTTAGGGTTTGGTTTATGGTTAGGGTATTGTTCAGTTTAGGGTTAATGTTAGGGTTAGGGTTAGATTAGGGTTACTGTTCGTAGTAGCGTTAAGGTTGGGGATAAGGTTGGGGGTAGCGTTAGGTTTAGGGTTGGGGATACGTTAAGGGTTAGGGTGAGGGTTAGGGTTAGGTTTACAGTTAAGGTGAGGGTTTAGGGTAATTGTTATGGTTAGGGTTAGAGTTAGAGTTAGGCTTAGGGTTAGGGTGAAGTTTCAGTTAATTGTGAGGGTTAGGGTTAAGTTTAGTGTTAAGGTGAGATTTAGGTTTAGGGTTACGGTGGGGTAAGGTTAGGGTTAAGGCTGGGTTTACGGTAAGGGGTAGGGCTAGGTTAGGGTTAGGTTTAGGTTTAGAGTTAGAGTTAGTGCTAGGGTTAGGGTTAGGGTCAGGTTTAGAGTTATTGTTAGGGTTAGGGTAGAGTTAAGGTTAGGGTTAAGTTTAGGGTAAGGGTAAGGGTTAGGTTTAGGTCAGGGATAGGGTTAGGATGATAGATAGGGTTAGGGTTAGAGGTTCGTGTGAGGGTTAGTGTTAGGTTTACAGCTAAACTGATGTTTTAGGGTGTTACGGTTAAGGTTAGGGTTAGAGTTACGGTTAGGTTTAGATTTGGGTTTACGGCTAGAGTTAGGGGATAGTTCAGGGTGTGGTTCAGGTTTATGTTTAAGGTTAGGCTTAGGTTTAGGGTGAAGTTTAGTTTAAGGATGAGGGTTAGGTTTAGGGTTTGTTGATTGGGTTAACTTTAGGGTTAGGTTTAGGGTTTTGTTATTTTTAGGGTTGGATTTAGTGTTCGCGTACGGTTAGGTGCTTGGGTTAATGTAGGGTGAGATTTAGGGTTAAAGTTAGATTTCGCTTTAGTTTAGGGATAGGGCGAATTTTAAGACAGGATGAGGGTTTGTGTTATGGCTAAGTTTTGGGTTCGTTTTCAGGTTAGTGTTAAGGTTATGTTTAGGGTTAGGGTTAAGTTTACGGGTTCTGTTTACTTTTAGGGTTAGGGTTAGATTTTAGGTTCGGGTTAAGTTTAGTGTTACGGTTAGGCTTACGGTTATGGTTTGTTTTAGGCATGGTTGGGGTGAGTGTTAGGTTTAGCGTTAGGTTTGGGTAGGCTTAGGATTATGGTTATGGTAAGGTGTTAGGGGTTAGAGGTGTAGTTTAGGGTTAGGGTTTATGTGAGGGTTCCGGTTAGGCATTGTGGTCCCGGTCATGGCTGGTTTGGTTTAGGATTAAGGTTAGGTTTCTGATTAGGTTTCGTGTTAGTGGTAGAGTTAGGGTGAGAGTTAGGGTTAAGGTTTCAGATAGACTTTGGTGTTAGGGGTTAGGGTTTGGGCTATTGTTAGGGTGATCGTTAAGGCTCAGGGGTTTCAGGTTAGTGTTAGGGTTCCGGATACCATTAGGTTTAGGGTTGGGGGATGCGGTTAGGGTTTAGGGTGAGGGTTACGGTTAGTTTTACAGTTAGTTGAGGGTTTAGGTAAGTGTTACCATTAGGGTTAGAGTTAGGGTTAGGTTTCGGCTTAGGGTTAGGAGTAGGGTAAGATTTAGGTTTATGTCCAGGCTTAGGGTTAGTGTTAGTGTTCTGTTTAGGGTCAAGGTTAGAGTTAGGGTTAGGCTTAGGATTAGGTCTAGGGTTAGGATGAGGTTTAGGGTTAGGTTCAGGGTTATTGTAAGGGTTAGGTTTAGGGTTACAGATGGACTAGCGTTAGAGTTAGGTTTAAGTTTAGGGTTTGGTTTCCAGTTAAGGTTAAAGTTAAGTTTTGGATGAAGTTTAGGATAGGGTGAGGGTTATTTTTATGGTTACGGCTAGAGTTTGAGTTTGTGTTCAGGTTAGTGTTAAGGTTAGGTTTAGGGTTCGGGTTAGGTTTAGGGGTTACGTTTCGTGTTTGGTTTTGGTTTAAGTTTAGGGTTAGTGTAAAGTTAGGATAAGGGTTAGGATTATAGATAGTGTTAAACGTTAGGTTTAGGCTGTTAGGGTTTGGTTTATGGTTAGGGTATTGTTCAGTTTAGGGTTAATGTTAGGGTTAGGGTTAGATTAGGGTTACTGTTCGTATCAGCGTTAAGGTTGGGGATAAGGTTTGGGGTAGCGTTAGGTTTAGGGTTGGGGATACGTTAAGGGTTGGGGTGAGGGTTAGGGTTAGGTTTACAGTTAAGGTGAGGGTTTAGGGTAATTGTTATGGTTAGGGTTAGAGTTAGAGTTAGGCTTAGGGTTAGGGTGAAGTTTCAGTTAATTGTGAGGGTTAGGGTTAAGTTTAGTGTTAAGGTGAGATTTAGGTTTAGGGTTAGGGTGGGGTAAGGTTAGGGTTAAGGCTAGGTTTACGGTAAGGGGTAGGTTTAGGTTAGGTTTACGTTTAGAATTAGAGTTAGCGCTAGGTTTAGGATTAGGGTCAGGTTTAGAGTTATTGTTAGGGTCCAGTTAAGGTTAGGGTTAAGTTTAGGGTTAGGGTAAGGGTTAGGTTTAGGTCAGGGTTAGGGTTAGGATGATAGATAGGTTTAGGGTTAGGGAAAAGGTTAGGGGTTCATGTGAGGGTTAGTGTTAGGTTGACACTAAAGCTGATGTTCTGGGATGTTCCGGTTAGGGTTAGGGTTAGAGTTAGGATTAGGGTTAAGGCTAGAGTTAGGGGATAGTTCAGGGTTTGGTTCAGTTTTAGGTTTAGGGTTAGGCTTAGGTTTAGGGTGAAGTTTAGTTTCAGGCTGATGGTAAGGGTTAGGGTTTGTTTTTTGGGTTAATTTTAGGGTTAGTTTTAGGGTTTTTTTTAGGGTTAGGCTTAGTGTTAGGGTACGGTTAGGTGTTTGGGTTAATGGTAGGGTCAGCTTTAGGATTAAAGTTAGATTTAGCTTTAGTTTAGGGATAGGGTGAAGTTTAAGATAGGGTGAGGGTTAGGGTTATGGCTAAGTTTTGGGTTTGTTTTCAGGTTAGTGTTAAGGTTATGTTTAGGGTTAGGGTTAAGTTTACAGGTTCTGTTTACTTCTAGGGTTAGGGTTAGATTTTAGGTTAGGGTTAAGTTTAATTTACTGTTAGGCTTACGGTTATGGTTTGTTTTAGGCGTTGTGGTTGGGGTGAGTGTTAGGTTTAGCGTTAGGTTTGGGTAGGCTTAGGATTATGGTTATGGTAAGGTGTTAGGGGTTAGAGGTGTAGTTTAGGGTTAGGGTTTATGTGAGGGTTCCGGTTAGGCATTGTGGTCCTGGTCATGGCTGTTTTTGTTTAGGATTAGTGTTAGGTTTCTGATTAGGTTTCGGGTTTCGTTAGAGTTAGGGTGCGAGTTAGGGTTAAGGTTTGGGATAGGCTTTGGTGTTAAGGGTTACTGTTTGGGCTATTGTTAGCGTTATCGTTAGGGCTCAGGGGTTTCAGGTTAGTGTTAGGGTTCCGGATACCATTAGGTTTAGGGTTGGGGGATACGGTTAGGGTTTAGAGTGAGGGTTACGGTTAGTTTTACAGTTAGTTGAGGGTTTAGGTAAGTGTTACCATTAGGGTTAGAGTTAGGGTTAGGTTTCGGCTTAGGGTTAGGAGTAGGCTAAATTTAGGTTTATGTCCCGGCTTAGGGTTGGTGTTAGTGTTCTGTTTAGAGTCAAGGTTAGAGTTAGGGTTAGGGTTAGGATTAGGTCTAGGGTTAGGATGAGGTTTAGGGTTAGGTTCAGGGTTATTGTAAGGGTTAGTTTTAGGGTTACAGATGGACTAGCGTTAGAGTTAGGTTTAAGTTTAGGGCTAGGTTTAGGTTTCCAGTTAAGGTTAAAGTCAAGGTTTGGATGAAGTTTAGGATAGGGTGAGGGTTATTTTTATGGTTACGGCTAGAGTTTGAGTTTGTGTTCAGGTTAGTGTTAAGGTTAGCTTTAGGGTTCGGGTTAGGTTTAGGGGTTACGTTTCGTGTTCCGTTTAGGTTTAGGTTTAGGGTTAGTGTAAAGTTAGGATAAGGGTTAGGATTATAGATAGTGTTAAACGTTAGGTTTAGGCTGTTAGGGTTTGGTTTATGGTTAGGGTATTGTTCAGTTTAGGGTTAATGTTAGGGTTAGGGTTAGATTAGGGTTACTGTTCGTAGTAGCGTTAAGGTTGGGGATAAGGTTGGGGGTAGCGTTAGGTTTAGGGTTGGGGATACGTTAAGGGTTAGGGTGAGGGTTAGGGTTAGGTTTACAGTTAAGGTGAGGGTTTAGGGTAATTGTTATGGTTAGGGTTAGAGTTAGAGTTAGGCTTAGGGTTAGGGTGAAGTTTCAGTTAATTGTGAGGGTTAGGGTTAAGTTTAGTGTTAAGGTGAGATTTAGGTTTAGGGTTACGGTGGGGTAAGGTTAGGGTTAAGGCTAGGTTTACGGTAAGGGGTAGGTTTAGGTTAGGTTTACGTTTAGAATTAGAGTTAGCGCTAGGTTTAGGATTAGGGTCAGGTTTAGAGTTATTGTTAGGGTCCAGTTAAGGTTAGGGTTAAGTTTAGGGTTAGGGTAAGGGTTAGGTTTAGGTCAGGGTTAGGGTTAGGATGATAGATAGGTTTAGGGTTAGGGAAAAGGTTAGGGGTTCATGTGAGGGTTAGTGTTAGGTTGACACTAAAGCTGATGTTCTAGGATGTTCCGGTTAGGGTTAGGGTTAGAGTTAGGATTAGGGTTAAGGCTAGAGTTAGGGGATAGTTCAGGGTTTGGTTCAGTTTTAGGTTTAGGGTTAGGCTTAGGTTTAGGGTGAAGTTTAGTTTCAGGCTGATGGTAAGGGTTAGGGTTTGTTTTTTGGGTTAATTTTAGGGTTAGTTTTAGGGTTTTTTTTAGGGTTAGGCTTAGTGTTAGGGTACGGTTAGGTGTTTGGGTTAATGGTAGGGTCAGCTTTAGGATTAAAGTTAGATTTAGCTTTAGTTTAGGGATAGGGTGAAGTTTAAGATAGGGTGAGGGTTAGGGTTATGGCTAAGTTTTGGGTTTGTTTTCAGGTTAGTGTTAAGGTTATGTTTAGGGTTAGGGTTAAGTTTACAGGTTCTGTTTACTTCTAGGGTTAGGGTTAGATTTTAGGTTAGGGTCAAGTTTAATTTACTGTTAGGCTTACGGTTATGGTTTGTTTTAGGCGTTGTGGTTGGGGTGAGTGTTAGGTTTAGCGTTAGGTTTGGGTAGGCTTAGGATTATGGTTATGGTAAGGTGTTAGGGGTTAGAGGTGTAGTTTAGGGTTAGGGTTTATGTGAGGGTTCCGGTTAGGCATTGTGGTCCTGGTCATGGCTGTTTTTGTTTAGGATTAGTGTTAGGTTTCTGATTAGGTTTCGGGTTTCGTTAGAGTTAGGGTGCGAGTTAGGGTTAAGGTTTGGGATAGGCTTTGGTGTTAAGGGTTACTGTTTGGGCTATTGTTAGCGTTATCGTTAGGGCTCAGGGGTTTCAGGTTAGTGTTAGGGTTCCGGATACCATTAGGTTTAGGGTTGGGGGATACGGTTAGGGTTTAGAGTGAGGGTTACGGTTAGTTTTACAGTTAGTTGAGGGTTTAGGTAAGTGTTACCATTAGGGTTAGAGTTAGGGTTAGGTTTCGGCTTAGGGTTAGGAGTAGGCTAAATTTAGGTTTATGTCCCGGCTTAGGGTTGGTGTTAGTGTTCTGTTTAGAGTCAAGGTTAGAGTTAGGGTTAGGGTTAGGATTAGGTCTAGGGTTAGGATGAGGTTTAGGGTTAGGTTCAGGGTTATTGTAAGGGTTAGTTTTAGGGTTACAGATGGACTAGCGTTAGAGTTAGGTTTAAGTTTAGGGCTAGGTTTAGGTTTCCAGTTAAGGTTAAAGTCAAGGTTTGGATGAAGTTTAGGATAGGGTGAGGGTTATTTTTATGGTTACGGCTAGAGTTTGAGTTTGTGTTCAGGTTAGTGTTAAGGTTAGCTTTAGGGTTCGGGTTAGGTTTAGGGGTTACGTTTCGTGTTCCGTTTAGGTTTAGGTTTAGGGTTAGTGTAAAGTTAGGATAAGGGTTAGGATTATAGATAGTGTTAAACGTTAGGTTTAGGCTGTTAGGGTTTGGTTTATGGTTAGGGTATTGTTCAGTTTAGGGTTAATGTTAGGGTTAGGGTTAGATTAGGGTTACTGTTCGTAGTAGCGTTAAGGTTGGGGATAAGGTTGGGGGTAGCGTTAGGTTTAGGGTTGGGGATACGTTAAGGGTTAGGGTGAGGGTTAGGGTTAGGTTTACAGTTAAGGTGAGGGTTTAGGGTAATTGTTATGGTTAGGGTTAGAGTTAGAGTTAGGCTTAGGGTTAGGGTGAAGTTTCAGTTAATTGTGAGGGTTAGGGTTAAGTTTAGTGTTAAGGTGAGATTTAGGTTTAGGGTTACGGTGGGGTAAGGTTAGGGTTAAGGCTGGGTTTACGGTAAGGGGTAGGGCTAGGTTAGGGTTAGGTTTAGGTTTAGAGTTAGAGTTAGTGCTAGGGTTAGGGTTAGGGTCAGGTTTAGAGTTATTGTTAGGGTTAGGGTAGAGTTAAGGTTAGGGTTAAGTTTAGGGTAAGGGTAAGGGTTAGGTTTAGGTCAGGGATAGGGTTAGGATGATAGATAGGGTTAGGGTTAGAGGTTCGTGTGAGGGTTAGTGTTAGGTTTACAGCTAAACTGATGTTTTAGGGTGTTACGGTTAAGGTTAGGGTTAGAGTTACGGTTAGGTTTAGATTTGGGTTTACGGCTAGAGTTAGGGGATAGTTCAGGGTGTGGTTCAGGTTTATGTTTAAGGTTAGGCTTAGGTTTAGGGTGAAGTTTAGTTTAAGGATGAGGGTTAGGTTTAGGGTTTGTTGATTGGGTTAACTTTAGGGTTAGGTTTAGGGTTTTGTTATTTTTAGGGTTGGATTTAGTGTTCGCGTACGGTTAGGTGCTTGGGTTAATGTAGGGTGAGATTTAGGGTTAAAGTTAGATTTCGCTTTAGTTTAGGGATAGGGCGAATTTTAAGACAGGATGAGGGTTTGTGTTATGGCTAAGTTTTGGGTTCGTTTTCAGGTTAGTGTTAAGGTTATGTTTAGGGTTAGGGTTAAGTTTACGGGTTCTGTTTACTTTTAGGGTTAGGGTTAGATTTTAGGTTCGGGTTAAGTTTAGTGTTACGGTTAGGCTTACGGTTATGGTTTGTTTTAGGCATGGTTGGGGTGAGTGTTAGGTTTAGCGTTAGGTTTGGGTAGGCTTAGGATTATGGTTATGGTAAGGTGTTAGGGGTTAGAGGTGTAGTTTAGGGTTAGGGTTTATGTGAGGGTTCCGGTTAGGCATTGTGGTCCCGGTCATGGCTGGTTTGGTTTAGGATTAAGGTTAGGTTTCTGATTAGGTTTCGTGTTAGTGGTAGAGTTAGGGTGAGAGTTAGGGTTAAGGTTTCAGATAGACTTTGGTGTTAGGGGTTAGGGTTTGGGCTATTGTTAGGGTGATCGTTAAGGCTCAGGGGTTTCAGGTTAGTGTTAGGGTTCCGGATACCATTAGGTTTAGGGTTGGGGGATGCGGTTAGGGTTTAGGGTGAGGGTTACGGTTAGTTTTACAGTTAGTTGAGGGTTTAGGTAAGTGTTACCATTAGGGTTAGAGTTAGGGTTAGGTTTCGGCTTAGGGTTAGGAGTAGGGTAAGATTTAGGTTTATGTCCAGGCTTAGGGTTAGTGTTAGTGTTCTGTTTAGGGTCAAGGTTAGAGTTAGGGTTAGGCTTAGGATTAGGTCTAGGGTTAGGATGAGGTTTAGGGTTAGGTTCAGGGTTATTGTAAGGGTTAGGTTTAGGGTTACAGATGGACTAGCGTTAGAGTTAGGTTTAAGTTTAGGGTTTGGTTTCCAGTTAAGGTTAAAGTTAAGTTTTGGATGAAGTTTAGGATAGGGTGAGGGTTATTTTTATGGTTACGGCTAGAGTTTGAGTTTGTGTTCAGGTTAGTGTTAAGGTTAGGTTTAGGGTTCGGGTTAGGTTTAGGGGTTACGTTTCGTGTTTGGTTTTGGTTTAAGTTTAGGGTTAGTGTAAAGTTAGGATAAGGGTTAGGATTATAGATAGTGTTAAACGTTAGGTTTAGGCTGTTAGGGTTTGGTTTATGGTTAGGGTATTGTTCAGTTTAGGGTTAATGTTAGGGTTAGGGTTAGATTAGGGTTACTGTTCGTATCAGCGTTAAGGTTGGGGATAAGGTTTGGGGTAGCGTTAGGTTTAGGGTTGGGGATACGTTAAGGGTTGGGGTGAGGGTTAGGGTTAGGTTTACAGTTAAGGTGAGGGTTTAGGGTAATTGTTATGGTTAGGGTTAGAGTTAGGCTTAGGGTTAGGGTGAAGTTTCAGTTAATTGTGAGGGTTAGGGTTAAGTTTAGTGTTAAGGTGAGATTTAGGTTTAGGGTTAGGGTGGGGTAAGGTTAGGGTTAAGGCTAGGTTTACGGTAAGGGGTAGGTTTAGGTTAGGTTTACGTTTAGAATTAGAGTTAGCGCTAGGTTTAGGATTAGGGTCAGGTTTAGAGTTATTGTTAGGGTCCAGTTAAGGTTAGGGTTAAGTTTAGGGTTAGGGTAAGGGTTAGGTTTAGGTCAGGGTTAGGGTTAGGATGATAGATAGGTTTAGGGTTAGGGAAAAGGTTAGGGGTTCATGTGAGGGTTAGTGTTAGGTTGACACTAAAGCTGATGTTCTAGGATGTTCCGGTTAGGGTTAGGGTTAGAGTTAGGATTAGGGTTAAGGCTAGAGTTAGGGGATAGTTCAGGGTTTGGTTCAGTTTTAGGTTTAGGGTTAGGCTTAGGTTTAGGGTGAAGTTTAGTTTCAGGCTGATGGTAAGGGTTAGGGTTTGTTTTTTGGGTTAATTTTAGGGTTAGTTTTAGGGTTTTTTTTAGGGTTAGGCTTAGTGTTAGGGTACGGTTAGGTGTTTGGGTTAATGGTAGGGTCAGCTTTAGGATTAAAGTTAGATTTAGCTTTAGTTTAGGGATAGGGTGAAGTTTAAGATAGGGTGAGGGTTAGGGTTATGGCTAAGTTTTGGGTTTGTTTTCAGGTTAGTGTTAAGGTTATGTTTAGGGTTAGGGTTAAGTTTACAGGTTCTGTTTACTTCTAGGGTTAGGGTTAGATTTTAGGTTAGGGTCAAGTTTAATTTACTGTTAGGCTTACGGTTATGGTTTGTTTTAGGCGTTGTGGTTGGGGTGAGTGTTAGGTTTAGCGTTAGGTTTGGGTAGGCTTAGGATTATGGTTATGGTAAGGTGTTAGGGGTTAGAGGTGTAGTTTAGGGTTAGGGTTTATGTGAGGGTTCCGGTTAGGCATTGTGGTCCTGGTCATGGCTGTTTTTGTTTAGGATTAGTGTTAGGTTTCTGATTAGGTTTCGGGTTTCGTTAGAGTTAGGGTGCGAGTTAGGGTTAAGGTTTGGGATAGGCTTTGGTGTTAAGGGTTACTGTTTGGGCTATTGTTAGCGTTATCGTTAGGGCTCAGGGGTTTCAGGTTAGTGTTAGGGTTCCGGATACCATTAGGTTTAGGGTTGGGGGATACGGTTAGGGTTTAGAGTGAGGGTTACGGTTAGTTTTACAGTTAGTTGAGGGTTTAGGTAAGTGTTACCATTAGGGTTAGAGTTAGGGTTAGGTTTCGGCTTAGGGTTAGGAGTAGGCTAAATTTAGGTTTATGTCCCGGCTTAGGGTTGGTGTTAGTGTTCTGTTTAGAGTCAAGGTTAGAGTTAGGGTTAGGGTTAGGATTAGGTCTAGGGTTAGGATGAGGTTTAGGGTTAGGTTCAGGGTTATTGTAAGGGTTAGTTTTAGGGTTACAGATGGACTAGCGTTAGAGTTAGGTTTAAGTTTAGGGCTAGGTTTAGGTTTCCAGTTAAGGTTAAAGTCAAGGTTTGGATGAAGTTTAGGATAGGGTGAGGGTTATTTTTATGGTTACGGCTAGAGTTTGAGTTTGTGTTCAGGTTAGTGTTAAGGTT
Source organism: Elephas maximus indicus (assembly GCF_024166365.1). Lineage (NCBI taxonomy): Eukaryota > Metazoa > Chordata > Mammalia > Proboscidea > Elephantidae > Elephas > Elephas maximus. The sequence continues at coordinate 36,542,605 of NC_064840.1, read as the reverse complement.
AGCTTTAGGGTTCGGGTTAGGTTTAGGGGTTACGTTTCGTGTTCCGTTTAGGTTTAGGTTTAGGGTTAGTGTAAAGTTAGGATAAGGGTTAGGATTATAGATAGTGTTAAACGTTAGGTTTAGGCTGTTAGGGTTTGGTTTATGGTTAGGGTATTGTTCAGTTTAGGGTTAATGTTAGGGTTAGGGTTAGATTAGGGTTACTGTTCGTAGTAGCGTTAAGGTTGGGGATAAGGTTGGGGGTAGCGTTAGGTTTAGGGTTGGGGATACGTTAAGGGTTAGGGTGAGGGTTAGGGTTAGGTTTACAGTTAAGGTGAGGGTTTAGGGTAATTGTTATGGTTAGGGTTAGAGTTAGAGTTAGGCTTAGGGTTAGGGTGAAGTTTCAGTTAATTGTGAGGGTTAGGGTTAAGTTTAGTGTTAAGGTGAGATTTAGGTTTAGGGTTACGGTGGGGTAAGGTTAGGGTTAAGGCTGGGTTTACGGTAAGGGGTAGGGCTAGGTTAGGGTTAGGTTTAGGTTTAGAGTTAGAGTTAGTGCTAGGGTTAGGGTTAGGGTCAGGTTTAGAGTTATTGTTAGGGTTAGGGTAGAGTTAAGGTTAGGGTTAAGTTTAGGGTAAGGGTAAGGGTTAGGTTTAGGTCAGGGATAGGGTTAGGATGATAGATAGGGTTAGGGTTAGAGGTTCGTGTGAGGGTTAGTGTTAGGTTTACAGCTAAACTGATGTTTTAGGGTGTTACGGTTAAGGTTAGGGTTAGAGTTACGGTTAGGTTTAGATTTGGGTTTACGGCTAGAGTTAGGGGATAGTTCAGGGTGTGGTTCAGGTTTATGTTTAAGGTTAGGCTTAGGTTTAGGGTGAAGTTTAGTTTAAGGATGAGGGTTAGGTTTAGGGTTTGTTGATTGGGTTAACTTTAGGGTTAGGTTTAGGGTTTTGTTATTTTTAGGGTTGGATTTAGTGTTCGCGTACGGTTAGGTGCTTGGGTTAATGTAGGGTGAGATTTAGGGTTAAAGTTAGATTTCGCTTTAGTTTAGGGATAGGGCGAATTTTAAGACAGGATGAGGGTTTGTGTTATGGCTAAGTTTTGGGTTCGTTTTCAGGTTAGTGTTAAGGTTATGTTTAGGGTTAGGGTTAAGTTTACGGGTTCTGTTTACTTTTAGGGTTAGGGTTAGATTTTAGGTTCGGGTTAAGTTTAGTGTTACGGTTAGGCTTACGGTTATGGTTTGTTTTAGGCATGGTTGGGGTGAGTGTTAGGTTTAGCGTTAGGTTTGGGTAGGCTTAGGATTATGGTTATGGTAAGGTGTTAGGGGTTAGAGGTGTAGTTTAGGGTTAGGGTTTATGTGAGGGTTCCGGTTAGGCATTGTGGTCCCGGTCATGGCTGGTTTGGTTTAGGATTAAGGTTAGGTTTCTGATTAGGTTTCGTGTTAGTGGTAGAGTTAGGGTGAGAGTTAGGGTTAAGGTTTCAGATAGACTTTGGTGTTAGGGGTTAGGGTTTGGGCTATTGTTAGGGTGATCGTTAAGGCTCAGGGGTTTCAGGTTAGTGTTAGGGTTCCGGATACCATTAGGTTTAGGGTTGGGGGATGCGGTTAGGGTTTAGGGTGAGGGTTACGGTTAGTTTTACAGTTAGTTGAGGGTTTAGGTAAGTGTTACCATTAGGGTTAGAGTTAGGGTTAGGTTTCGGCTTAGGGTTAGGAGTAGGGTAAGATTTAGGTTTATGTCCAGGCTTAGGGTTAGTGTTAGTGTTCTGTTTAGGGTCAAGGTTAGAGTTAGGGTTAGGCTTAGGATTAGGTCTAGGGTTAGGATGAGGTTTAGGGTTAGGTTCAGGGTTATTGTAAGGGTTAGGTTTAGGGTTACAGATGGACTAGCGTTAGAGTTAGGTTTAAGTTTAGGGTTTGGTTTCCAGTTAAGGTTAAAGTTAAGTTTTGGATGAAGTTTAGGATAGGGTGAGGGTTATTTTTATGGTTACGGCTAGAGTTTGAGTTTGTGTTCAGGTTAGTGTTAAGGTTAGGTTTAGGGTTCGGGTTAGGTTTAGGGGTTACGTTTCGTGTTTGGTTTTGGTTTAAGTTTAGGGTTAGTGTAAAGTTAGGATAAGGGTTAGGATTATAGATAGTGTTAAACGTTAGGTTTAGGCTGTTAGGGTTTGGTTTATGGTTAGGGTATTGTTCAGTTTAGGGTTAATGTTAGGGTTAGGGTTAGATTAGGGTTACTGTTCGTATCAGCGTTAAGGTTGGGGATAAGGTTTGGGGTAGCGTTAGGTTTAGGGTTGGGGATACGTTAAGGGTTGGGGTGAGGGTTAGGGTTAGGTTTACAGTTAAGGTGAGGGTTTAGGGTAATTGTTATGGTTAGGGTTAGAGTTAGGCTTAGGGTTAGGGTGAAGTTTCAGTTAATTGTGAGGGTTAGGGTTAAGTTTAGTGTTAAGGTGAGATTTAGGTTTAGGGTTAGGGTGGGGTAAGGTTAGGGTTAAGGCTAGGTTTACGGTAAGGGGTAGGTTTAGGTTAGGTTTACGTTTAGAATTAGAGTTAGCGCTAGGTTTAGGATTAGGGTCAGGTTTAGAGTTATTGTTAGGGTCCAGTTAAGGTTAGGGTTAAGTTTAGGGTTAGGGTAAGGGTTAGGTTTAGGTCAGGGTTAGGGTTAGGATGATAGATAGGTTTAGGGTTAGGGAAAAGGTTAGGGGTTCATGTGAGGGTTAGTGTTAGGTTGACACTAAAGCTGATGTTCTAGGATGTTCCGGTTAGGGTTAGGGTTAGAGTTAGGATTAGGGTTAAGGCTAGAGTTAGGGGATAGTTCAGGGTTTGGTTCAGTTTTAGGTTTAGGGTTAGGCTTAGGTTTAGGGTGAAGTTTAGTTTCAGGCTGATGGTAAGGGTTAGGGTTTGTTTTTTGGGTTAATTTTAGGGTTAGTTTTAGGGTTTTTTTTAGGGTTAGGCTTAGTGTTAGGGTACGGTTAGGTGTTTGGGTTAATGGTAGGGTCAGCTTTAGGATTAAAGTTAGATTTAGCTTTAGTTTAGGGATAGGGTGAAGTTTAAGATAGGGTGAGGGTTAGGGTTATGGCTAAGTTTTGGGTTTGTTTTCAGGTTAGTGTTAAGGTTATGTTTAGGGTTAGGGTTAAGTTTACAGGTTCTGTTTACTTCTAGGGTTAGGGTTAGATTTTAGGTTAGGGTCAAGTTTAATTTACTGTTAGGCTTACGGTTATGGTTTGTTTTAGGCGTTGTGGTTGGGGTGAGTGTTAGGTTTAGCGTTAGGTTTGGGTAGGCTTAGGATTATGGTTATGGTAAGGTGTTAGGGGTTAGAGGTGTAGTTTAGGGTTAGGGTTTATGTGAGGGTTCCGGTTAGGCATTGTGGTCCTGGTCATGGCTGTTTTTGTTTAGGATTAGTGTTAGGTTTCTGATTAGGTTTCGGGTTTCGTTAGAGTTAGGGTGCGAGTTAGGGTTAAGGTTTGGGATAGGCTTTGGTGTTAAGGGTTACTGTTTGGGCTATTGTTAGCGTTATCGTTAGGGCTCAGGGGTTTCAGGTTAGTGTTAGGGTTCCGGATACCATTAGGTTTAGGGTTGGGGGATACGGTTAGGGTTTAGAGTGAGGGTTACGGTTAGTTTTACAGTTAGTTGAGGGTTTAGGTAAGTGTTACCATTAGGGTTAGAGTTAGGGTTAGGTTTCGGCTTAGGGTTAGGAGTAGGCTAAATTTAGGTTTATGTCCCGGCTTAGGGTTGGTGTTAGTGTTCTGTTTAGAGTCAAGGTTAGAGTTAGGGTTAGGGTTAGGATTAGGTCTAGGGTTAGGATGAGGTTTAGGGTTAGGTTCAGGGTTATTGTAAGGGTTAGTTTTAGGGTTACAGATGGACTAGCGTTAGAGTTAGGTTTAAGTTTAGGGCTAGGTTTAGGTTTCCAGTTAAGGTTAAAGTCAAGGTTTGGATGAAGTTTAGGATAGGGTGAGGGTTATTTTTATGGTTACGGCTAGAGTTTGAGTTTGTGTTCAGGTTAGTGTTAAGGTTAGCTTTAGGGTTCGGGTTAGGTTTAGGGGTTACGTTTCGTGTTCCGTTTAGGTTTAGGTTTAGGGTTAGTGTAAAGTTAGGATAAGGGTTAGGATTATAGATAGTGTTAAACGTTAGGTTTAGGCTGTTAGGGTTTGGTTTATGGTTAGGGTATTGTTCAGTTTAGGGTTAATGTTAGGGTTAGGGTTAGATTAGGGTTACTGTTCGTAGTAGCGTTAAGGTTGGGGATAAGGTTGGGGGTAGCGTTAGGTTTAGGGTTGGGGATACGTTAAGGGTTAGGGTGAGGGTTAGGGTTAGGTTTACAGTTAAGGTGAGGGTTTAGGGTAATTGTTATGGTTAGGGTTAGAGTTAGAGTTAGGCTTAGGGTTAGGGTGAAGTTTCAGTTAATTGTGAGGGTTAGGGTTAAGTTTAGTGTTAAGGTGAGATTTAGGTTTAGGGTTACGGTGGGGTAAGGTTAGGGTTAAGGCTGGGTTTACGGTAAGGGGTAGGGCTAGGTTAGGGTTAGGTTTAGGTTTAGAGTTAGAGTTAGTGCTAGGGTTAGGGTTAGGGTCAGGTTTAGAGTTATTGTTAGGGTTAGGGTAGAGTTAAGGTTAGGGTTAAGTTTAGGGTAAGGGTAAGGGTTAGGTTTAGGTCAGGGATAGGGTTAGGATGATAGATAGGGTTAGGGTTAGAGGTTCGTGTGAGGGTTAGTGTTAGGTTTACAGCTAAACTGATGTTTTAGGGTGTTACGGTTAAGGTTAGGGTTAGAGTTACGGTTAGGTTTAGATTTGGGTTTACGGCTAGAGTTAGGGGATAGTTCAGGGTGTGGTTCAGGTTTATGTTTAAGGTTAGGCTTAGGTTTAGGGTGAAGTTTAGTTTAAGGATGAGGGTTAGGTTTAGGGTTTGTTGATTGGGTTAACTTTAGGGTTAGGTTTAGGGTTTTGTTATTTTTAGGGTTGGATTTAGTGTTCGCGTACGGTTAGGTGCTTGGGTTAATGTAGGGTGAGATTTAGGGTTAAAGTTAGATTTCGCTTTAGTTTAGGGATAGGGCGAATTTTAAGACAGGATGAGGGTTTGTGTTATGGCTAAGTTTTGGGTTCGTTTTCAGGTTAGTGTTAAGGTTATGTTTAGGGTTAGGGTTAAGTTTACGGGTTCTGTTTACTTTTAGGGTTAGGGTTAGATTTTAGGTTCGGGTTAAGTTTAGTGTTACGGTTAGGCTTACGGTTATGGTTTGTTTTAGGCATGGTTGGGGTGAGTGTTAGGTTTAGCGTTAGGTTTGGGTAGGCTTAGGATTATGGTTATGGTAAGGTGTTAGGGGTTAGAGGTGTAGTTTAGGGTTAGGGTTTATGTGAGGGTTCCGGTTAGGCATTGTGGTCCCGGTCATGGCTGGTTTGGTTTAGGATTAAGGTTAGGTTTCTGATTAGGTTTCGTGTTAGTGGTAGAGTTAGGGTGAGAGTTAGGGTTAAGGTTTCAGATAGACTTTGGTGTTAGGGGTTAGGGTTTGGGCTATTGTTAGGGTGATCGTTAAGGCTCAGGGGTTTCAGGTTAGTGTTAGGGTTCCGGATACCATTAGGTTTAGGGTTGGGGGATGCGGTTAGGGTTTAGGGTGAGGGTTACGGTTAGTTTTACAGTTAGTTGAGGGTTTAGGTAAGTGTTACCATTAGGGTTAGAGTTAGGGTTAGGTTTCGGCTTAGGGTTAGGAGTAGGGTAAGATTTAGGTTTATGTCCAGGCTTAGGGTTAGTGTTAGTGTTCTGTTTAGGGTCAAGGTTAGAGTTAGGGTTAGGCTTAGGATTAGGTCTAGGGTTAGGATGAGGTTTAGGGTTAGGTTCAGGGTTATTGTAAGGGTTAGGTTTAGGGTTACAGATGGACTAGCGTTAGAGTTAGGTTTAAGTTTAGGGTTTGGTTTCCAGTTAAGGTTAAAGTTAAGTTTTGGATGAAGTTTAGGATAGGGTGAGGGTTATTTTTATGGTTACGGCTAGAGTTTGAGTTTGTGTTCAGGTTAGTGTTAAGGTTAGGTTTAGGGTTCGGGTTAGGTTTAGGGGTTACGTTTCGTGTTTGGTTTTGGTTTAAGTTTAGGGTTAGTGTAAAGTTAGGATAAGGGTTAGGATTATAGATAGTGTTAAACGTTAGGTTTAGGCTGTTAGGGTTTGGTTTATGGTTAGGGTATTGTTCAGTTTAGGGTTAATGTTAGGGTTAGGGTTAGATTAGGGTTACTGTTCGTATCAGCGTTAAGGTTGGGGATAAGGTTTGGGGTAGCGTTAGGTTTAGGGTTGGGGATACGTTAAGGGTTGGGGTGAGGGTTAGGGTTAGGTTTACAGTTAAGGTGAGGGTTTAGGGTAATTGTTATGGTTAGGGTTAGAGTTAGAGTTAGGCTTAGGGTTAGGGTGAAGTTTCAGTTAATTGTGAGGGTTAGGGTTAAGTTTAGTGTTAAGGTGAGATTTAGGTTTAGGGTTAGGGTGGGGTAAGGTTAGGGTTAAGGCTAGGTTTACGGTAAGGGGTAGGTTTAGGTTAGGTTTACGTTTAGAATTAGAGTTAGCGCTAGGTTTAGGATTAGGGTCAGGTTTAGAGTTATTGTTAGGGTCCAGTTAAGGTTAGGGTTAAGTTTAGGGTTAGGGTAAGGGTTAGGTTTAGGTCAGGGTTAGGGTTAGGATGATAGATAGGTTTAGGGTTAGGGAAAAGGTTAGGGGTTCATGTGAGGGTTAGTGTTAGGTTGACACTAAAGCTGATGTTCTAGGATGTTCCGGTTAGGGTTAGGGTTAGAGTTAGGATTAGGGTTAAGGCTAGAGTTAGGGGATAGTTCAGGGTTTGGTTCAGTTTTAGGTTTAGGGTTAGGCTTAGGTTTAGGGTGAAGTTTAGTTTCAGGCTGATGGTAAGGGTTAGGGTTTGTTTTTTGGGTTAATTTTAGGGTTAGTTTTAGGGTTTTTTTTAGGGTTAGGCTTAGTGTTAGGGTACGGTTAGGTGTTTGGGTTAATGGTAGGGTCAGCTTTAGGATTAAAGTTAGATTTAGCTTTAGTTTAGGGATAGGGTGAAGTTTAAGATAGGGTGAGGGTTAGGGTTATGGCTAAGTTTTGGGTTTGTTTTCAGGTTAGTGTTAAGGTTATGTTTAGGGTTAGGGTTAAGTTTACAGGTTCTGTTTACTTCTAGGGTTAGGGTTAGATTTTAGGTTAGGGTTAAGTTTAATTTACTGTTAGGCTTACGGTTATGGTTTGTTTTAGGCGTTGTGGTTGGGGTGAGTGTTAGGTTTAGCGTTAGGTTTGGGTAGGCTTAGGATTATGGTTATGGTAAGGTGTTAGGGGTTAGAGGTGTAGTTTAGGGTTAGGGTTTATGTGAGGGTTCCGGTTAGGCATTGTGGTCCTGGTCATGGCTGTTTTTGTTTAGGATTAGTGTTAGGTTTCTGATTAGGTTTCGGGTTTCGTTAGAGTTAGGGTGCGAGTTAGGGTTAAGGTTTGGGATAGGCTTTGGTGTTAAGGGTTACTGTTTGGGCTATTGTTAGCGTTATCGTTAGGGCTCAGGGGTTTCAGGTTAGTGTTAGGGTTCCGGATACCATTAGGTTTAGGGTTGGGGGATACGGTTAGGGTTTAGAGTGAGGGTTACGGTTAGTTTTACAGTTAGTTGAGGGTTTAGGTAAGTGTTACCATTAGGGTTAGAGTTAGGGTTAGGTTTCGGCTTAGGGTTAGGAGTAGGCTAAATTTAGGTTTATGTCCCGGCTTAGGGTTGGTGTTAGTGTTCTGTTTAGAGTCAAGGTTAGAGTTAGGGTTAGGGTTAGGATTAGGTCTAGGGTTAGGATGAGGTTTAGGGTTAGGTTCAGGGTTATTGTAAGGGTTAGTTTTAGGGTTACAGATGGACTAGCGTTAGAGTTAGGTTTAAGTTTAGGGCTAGGTTTAGGTTTCCAGTTAAGGTTAAAGTCAAGGTTTGGATGAAGTTTAGGATAGGGTGAGGGTTATTTTTATGGTTACGGCTAGAGTTTGAGTTTGTGTTCAGGTTAGTGTTAAGGTTAGCTTTAGGGTTCGGGTTAGGTTTAGGGGTTACGTTTCGTGTTCCGTTTAGGTTTAGGTTTAGGGTTAGTGTAAAGTTAGGATAAGGGTTAGGATTATAGATAGTGTTAAACGTTAGGTTTAGGCTGTTAGGGTTTGGTTTATGGTTAGGGTATTGTTCAGTTTAGGGTTAATGTTAGGGTTAGGGTTAGATTAGGGTTACTGTTCGTAGTAGCGTTAAGGTTGGGGATAAGGTTGGGGGTAGCGTTAGGTTTAGGGTTGGGGATACGTTAAGGGTTAGGGTGAGGGTTAGGGTTAGGTTTACAGTTAAGGTGAGGGTTTAGGGTAATTGTTATGGTTAGGGTTAGAGTTAGAGTTAGGCTTAGGGTTAGGGTGAAGTTTCAGTTAATTGTGAGGGTTAGGGTTAAGTTTAGTGTTAAGGTGAGATTTAGGTTTAGGGTTACGGTGGGGTAAGGTTAGGGTTAAGGCTAGGTTTACGGTAAGGGGTAGGTTTAGGTTAGGTTTACGTTTAGAATTAGAGTTAGTGCTAGGTTTAGGATTAGGGTCAGGTTTAGAGTTATTGTTAGGGTCCAGTTAAGGTTAGGGTTAAGTTTAGGGTTAGGGTAAGGGTTAGGTTTAGGTCAGGGTTAGGGTTAGGATGATAGATAGGTTTAGGGTTAGGGAAAAGGTTAGGGGTTCATGTGAGGGTTAGTGTTAGGTTGACACTAAAGCTGATGTTCTAGGATGTTCCGGTTAGGGTTAGGGTTAGAGTTAGGATTAGGGTTAAGGCTAGAGTTAGGGGATAGTTCAGGGTTTGGTTCAGTTTTAGGTTTAGGGTTAGGCTTAGGTTTAGGGTGAAGTTTAGTTTCAGGCTGATGGTAAGGGTTAGGGTTTGTTTTTTGGGTTAATTTTAGGGTTAGTTTTAGGGTTTTTTTTAGGGTTAGGCTTAGTGTTAGGGTACGGTTAGGTGTTTGGGTTAATGGTAGGGTCAGCTTTAGGATTAAAGTTAGATTTAGCTTTAGTTTAGGGATAGGGTGAAGTTTAAGATAGGGTGAGGGTTAGGGTTATGGCTAAGTTTTGGGTTTGTTTTCAGGTTAGTGTTAAGGTTATGTTTAGGGTTAGGGTTAAGTTTACAGGTTCTGTTTACTTCTAGGGTTAGGGTTAGATTTTAGGTTAGGGTCAAGTTTAATTTACTGTTAGGCTTACGGTTATGGTTTGTTTTAGGCGTTGTGGTTGGGGTGAGTGTTAGGTTTAGCGTTAGGTTTGGGTAGGCTTAGGATTATGGTTATGGTAAGGTGTTAGGGGTTAGAGGTGTAGTTTAGGGTTAGGGTTTATGTGAGGGTTCCGGTTAGGCATTGTGGTCCTGGTCATGGCTGTTTTTGTTTAGGATTAGTGTTAGGTTTCTGATTAGGTTTCGGGTTTCGTTAGAGTTAGGGTGCGAGTTAGGGTTAAGGTTTGGGATAGGCTTTGGTGTTAAGGGTTACTGTTTGGGCTATTGTTAGCGTTATCGTTAGGGCTCAGGGGTTTCAGGTTAGTGTTAGGGTTCCGGATACCATTAGGTTTAGGGTTGGGGGATACGGTTAGGGTTTAGAGTGAGGGTTACGGTTAGTTTTACAGTTAGTTGAGGGTTTAGGTAAGTGTTACCATTAGGGTTAGAGTTAGGGTTAGGTTTCGGCTTAGGGTTAGGAGTAGGCTAAATTTAGGTTTATGTCCCGGCTTAGGGTTGGTGTTAGTGTTCTGTTTAGAGTCAAGGTTAGAGTTAGGGTTAGGGTTAGGATTAGGTCTAGGGTTAGGATGAGGTTTAGGGTTAGGTTCAGGGTTATTGTAAGGGTTAGTTTTAGGGTTACAGATGGACTAGCGTTAGAGTTAGGTTTAAGTTTAGGGCTAGGTTTAGGTTTCCAGTTAAGGTTAAAGTCAAGGTTTGGATGAAGTTTAGGATAGGGTGAGGGTTATTTTTATGGTTACGGCTAGAGTTTGAGTTTGTGTTCAGGTTAGTGTTAAGGTTAGCTTTAGGGTTCGGGTTAGGTTTAGGGGTTAAGTTTCGTGTTCCGTTTAGGTTTAGGTTTAGGGTTAGTGTAAAGTTAGGATAAGGGTTAGGATTATAGATAGTGTTAAACGTTAGGTTTAGGCTGTTAGGGTTTGGTTTATGGTTAGGGTATTGTTCAGTTTAGGGTTAATGTTAGGGTTAGGGTTAGATTAGGGTTACTGTTCGTAGTAGCGTTAAGGTTGGGGATAAGGTTGGGGGTAGCGTTAGGTTTAGGGTTGGGGATACGTTAAGGGTTAGGGTGAGGGTTAGGGTTAGGTTTACAGTTAAGGTGAGGGTTTAGGGTAATTGTTATGGTTAGGGTTAGAGTTAGAGTTAGGCTTAGGGTTAGGGTGAAGTTTCAGTTAATTGTGAGGGTTAGGGTTAAGTTTAGTGTTAAGGTGAGATTTAGGTTTAGGGTTACGGTGGGGTAAGGTTAGGGTTAAGGCTAGGTTTACGGTAAGGGGTAGGTTTAGGTTAGGTTTACGTTTAGAATTAGAGTTAGTGCTAGGTTTAGGATTAGGGTCAGGTTTAGAGTTATTGTTAGGGTCCAGTTAAGGTTAGGGTTAAGTTTAGGGTTAGGGTAAGGGTTAGGTTTAGGTCAGGGTTAGGGTTAGGATGATAGATAGGTTTAGGGTTAGGGAAAAGGTTAGGGGTTCATGTGAGGGTTAGTGTTAGGTTGACACTAAAGCTGATGTTCTAGGATGTTCCGGTTAGGGTTAGGGTTAGAGTTAGGATTAGGGTTAAGGCTAGAGTTAGGGGATAGTTCAGGGTTTGGTTCAGTTTTAGGTTTAGGGTTAGGCTTAGGTTTAGGGTGAAGTTTAGTTTCAGGCTGATGGTAAGGGTTAGGGTTTGTTTTTTGGGTTAATTTTAGGGTTAGTTTTAGGGTTTTTTTTAGGGTTAGGCTTAGTGTTAGGGTACGGTTAGGTGTTTGGGTTAATGGTAGGGTCAGCTTTAGGATTAAAGTTAGATTTAGCTTTAGTTTAGGGATAGGGTGAAGTTTAAGATAGGGTGAGGGTTAGGGTTATGGCTAAGTTTTGGGTTTGTTTTCAGGTTAGTGTTAAGGTTATGTTTAGGGTTAGGGTTAAGTTTACAGGTTCTGTTTACTTCTAGGGTTAGGGTTAGATTTTAGGTTAGGGTCAAGTTTAATTTACTGTTAGGCTTACGGTTATGGTTTGTTTTAGGCGTTGTGGTTGGGGTGAGTGTTAGGTTTAGCGTTAGGTTTGGGTAGGCTTAGGATTATGGTTATGGTAAGGTGTTAGGGGTTAGAGGTGTAGTTTAGGGTTAGGGTTTATGTGAGGGTTCCGGTTAGGCATTGTGGTCCTGGTCATGGCTGTTTTTGTTTAGGATTAGTGTTAGGTTTCTGATTAGGTTTCGGGTTTCGTTAGAGTTAGGGTGCGAGTTAGGGTTAAGGTTTGGGATAGGCTTTGGTGTTAAGGGTTACTGTTTGGGCTATTGTTAGCGTTATCGTTAGGGCTCAGGGGTTTCAGGTTAGTGTTAGGGTTCCGGATACCATTAGGTTTAGGGTTGGGGGATACGGTTAGGGTTTAGAGTGAGGGTTACGGTTAGTTTTACAGTTAGTTGAGGGTTTAGGTAAGTGTTACCATTAGGGTTAGAGTTAGGGTTAGGTTTCGGCTTAGGGTTAGGAGTAGGCTAAATTTAGGTTTATGTCCCGGCTTAGGGTTGGTGTTAGTGTTCTGTTTAGAGTCAAGGTTAGAGTTAGGGTTAGGGTTAGGATTAGGTCTAGGGTTAGGATGAGGTTTAGGGTTAGGTTCAGGGTTATTGTAAGGGTTAGTTTTAGGGTTACAGATGGACTAGCGTTAGAGTTAGGTTTAAGTTTAGGGCTAGGTTTAGGTTTCCAGTTAAGGTTAAAGTCAAGGTTTGGATGAAGTTTAGGATAGGGTGAGGGTTATTTTTATGGTTACGGCTAGAGTTTGAGTTTGTGTTCAGGTTAGTGTTAAGGTTAGCTTTAGGGTTCGGGTTAGGTTTAGGGGTTACGTTTCGTGTTCCGTTTAGGTTTAGGTTTAGGGTTAGTGTAAAGTTAGGATAAGGGTTAGGATTATAGATAGTGTTAAACGTTAGGTTTAGGCTGTTAGGGTTTGGTTTATGGTTAGGGTATTGTTCAGTTTAGGGTTAATGTTAGGGTTAGGGTTAGATTAGGGTTACTGTTCGTAGTAGCGTTAAGGTTGGGGATAAGGTTGGGGGTAGCGTTAGGTTTAGGGTTGGGGATACGTTAAGGGTTAGGGTGAGGGTTAGGGTTAGGTTTACAGTTAAGGTGAGGGTTTAGGGTAATTGTTATGGTTAGGGTTAGAGTTAGAGTTAGGCTTAGGGTTAGGGTGAAGTTTCAGTTAATTGTGAGGGTTAGGGTTAAGTTTAGTGTTAAGGTGAGATTTAGGTTTAGGGTTACGGTGGGGTAAGGTTAGGGTTAAGGCTGGGTTTACGGTAAGGGGTAGGGCTAGGTTAGGGTTAGGTTTAGGTTTAGAGTTAGAGTTAGTGCTAGGGTTAGGGTTAGGGTCAGGTTTAGAGTTATTGTTAGGGTTAGGGTAGAGTTAAGGTTAGGGTTAAGTTTAGGGTAAGGGTAAGGGTTAGGTTTAGGTCAGGGATAGGGTTAGGATGATAGATAGGGTTAGGGTTAGAGGTTCGTGTGAGGGTTAGTGTTAGGTTTACAGCTAAACTGATGTTTTAGGGTGTTACGGTTAAGGTTAGGGTTAGAGTTACGGTTAGGTTTAGATTTGGGTTTACGGCTAGAGTTAGGGGATAGTTCAGGGTGTGGTTCAGGTTTATGTTTAAGGTTAGGCTTAGGTTTAGGGTGAAGTTTAGTTTAAGGATGAGGGTTAGGTTTAGGGTTTGTTGATTGGGTTAACTTTAGGGTTAGGTTTAGGGTTTTGTTATTTTTAGGGTTGGATTTAGTGTTCGCGTACGGTTAGGTGCTTGGGTTAATGTAGGGTGAGATTTAGGGTTAAAGTTAGATTTCGCTTTAGTTTAGGGATAGGGCGAATTTTAAGACAGGATGAGGGTTTGTGTTATGGCTAAGTTTTGGGTTCGTTTTCAGGTTAGTGTTAAGGTTATGTTTAGGGTTAGGGTTAAGTTTACGGGTTCTGTTTACTTTTAGGGTTAGGGTTAGATTTTAGGTTCGGGTTAAGTTTAGTGTTACGGTTAGGCTTACGGTTATGGTTTGTTTTAGGCATGGTTGGGGTGAGTGTTAGGTTTAGCGTTAGGTTTGGGTAGGCTTAGGATTATGGTTATGGTAAGGTGTTAGGGGTTAGAGGTGTAGTTTAGGGTTAGGGTTTATGTGAGGGTTCCGGTTAGGCATTGTGGTCCCGGTCATGGCTGGTTTGGTTTAGGATTAAGGTTAGGTTTCTGATTAGGTTTCGTGTTAGTGGTAGAGTTAGGGTGAGAGTTAGGGTTAAGGTTTCAGATAGACTTTGGTGTTAGGGGTTAGGGTTTGGGCTATTGTTAGGGTGATCGTTAAGGCTCAGGGGTTTCAGGTTAGTGTTAGGGTTCCGGATACCATTAGGTTTAGGGTTGGGGGATGCGGTTAGGGTTTAGGGTGAGGGTTACGGTTAGTTTTACAGTTAGTTGAGGGTTTAGGTAAGTGTTACCATTAGGGTTAGAGTTAGGGTTAGGTTTCGGCTTAGGGTTAGGAGTAGGGTAAGATTTAGGTTTATGTCCAGGCTTAGGGTTAGTGTTAGTGTTCTGTTTAGGGTCAAGGTTAGAGTTAGGGTTAGGCTTAGGATTAGGTCTAGGGTTAGGATGAGGTTTAGGGTTAGGTTCAGGGTTATTGTAAGGGTTAGGTTTAGGGTTACAGATGGACTAGCGTTAGAGTTAGGTTTAAGTTTAGGGTTTGGTTTCCAGTTAAGGTTAAAGTTAAGTTTTGGATGAAGTTTAGGATAGGGTGAGGGTTATTTTTATGGTTACGGCTAGAGTTTGAGTTTGTGTTCAGGTTAGTGTTAAGGTTAGGTTTAGGGTTCGGGTTAGGTTTAGGGGTTACGTTTCGTGTTTGGTTTTGGTTTAAGTTTAGGGTTAGTGTAAAGTTAGGATAAGGGTTAGGATTATAGATAGTGTTAAACGTTAGGTTTAGGCTGTTAGGGTTTGGTTTATGGTTAGGGTATTGTTCAGTTTAGGGTTAATGTTAGGGTTAGGGTTAGATTAGGGTTACTGTTCGTATCAGCGTTAAGGTTGGGGATAAGGTTTGGGGTAGCGTTAGGTTTAGGGTTGGGGATACGTTAAGGGTTGGGGTGAGGGTTAGGGTTAGGTTTACAGTTAAGGTGAGGGTTTAGGGTAATTGTTATGGTTAGGGTTAGAGTTAGAGTTAGGCTTAGGGTTAGGGTGAAGTTTCAGTTAATTGTGAGGGTTAGGGTTAAGTTTAGTGTTAAGGTGAGATTTAGGTTTAGGGTTAGGGTGGGGTAAGGTTAGGGTTAAGGCTAGGTTTACGGTAAGGGGTAGGTTTAGGTTAGGTTTACGTTTAGAATTAGAGTTAGCGCTAGGTTTAGGATTAGGGTCAGGTTTAGAGTTATTGTTAGGGTCCAGTTAAGGTTAGGGTTAAGTTTAGGGTTAGGGTAAGGGTTAGGTTTAGGTCAGGGTTAGGGTTAGGATGATAGATAGGTTTAGGGTTAGGGAAAAGGTTAGGGGTTCATGTGAGGGTTAGTGTTAGGTTGACACTAAAGCTGATGTTCTGGGATGTTCCGGTTAGGGTTAGGGTTAGAGTTAGGATTAGGGTTAAGGCTAGAGTTAGGGGATAGTTCAGGGTTTGGTTCAGTTTTAGGTTTAGGGTTAGGCTTAGGTTTAGGGTGAAGTTTAGTTTCAGGCTGATGGTAAGGGTTAGGGTTTGTTTTTTGGGTTAATTTTAGGGTTAGTTTTAGGGTTTTTTTTAGGGTTAGGCTTAGTGTTAGGGTACGGTTAGGTGTTTGGGTTAATGGTAGGGTCAGCTTTAGGATTAAAGTTAGATTTAGCTTTAGTTTAGGGATAGGGTGAAGTTTAAGATAGGGTGAGGGTTAGGGTTATGGCTAAGTTTTGGGTTTGTTTTCAGGTTAGTGTTAAGGTTATGTTTAGGGTTAGGGTTAAGTTTACAGGTTCTGTTTACTTCTAGGGTTAGGGTTAGATTTTAGGTTAGGGTTAAGTTTAATTTACTGTTAGGCTTACGGTTATGGTTTGTTTTAGGCGTTGTGGTTGGGGTGAGTGTTAGGTTTAGCGTTAGGTTTGGGTAGGCTTAGGATTATGGTTATGGTAAGGTGTTAGGGGTTAGAGGTGTAGTTTAGGGTTAGGGTTTATGTGAGGGTTCCGGTTAGGCATTGTGGTCCTGGTCATGGCTGTTTTTGTTTAGGATTAGTGTTAGGTTTCTGATTAGGTTTCGGGTTTCGTTAGAGTTAGGGTGCGAGTTAGGGTTAAGGTTTGGGATAGGCTTTGGTGTTAAGGGTTACTGTTTGGGCTATTGTTAGCGTTATCGTTAGGGCTCAGGGGTTTCAGGTTAGTGTTAGGGTTCCGGATACCATTAGGTTTAGGGTTGGGGGATACGGTTAGGGTTTAGAGTGAGGGTTACGGTTAGTTTTACAGTTAGTTGAGGGTTTAGGTAAGTGTTACCATTAGGGTTAGAGTTAGGGTTAGGTTTCGGCTTAGGGTTAGGAGTAGGCTAAATTTAGGTTTATGTCCCGGCTTAGGGTTGGTGTTAGTGTTCTGTTTAGAGTCAAGGTTAGAGTTAGGGTTAGGGTTAGGATTAGGTCTAGGGTTAGGATGAGGTTTAGGGTTAGGTTCAGGGTTATTGTAAGGGTTAGTTTTAGGGTTACAGATGGACTAGCGTTAGAGTTAGGTTTAAGTTTAGGGCTAGGTTTAGGTTTCCAGTTAAGGTTAAAGTCAAGGTTTGGATGAAGTTTAGGATAGGGTGAGGGTTATTTTTATGGTTACGGCTAGAGTTTGAGTTTGTGTTCAGGTTAGTGTTAAGGTTAGCTTTAGGGTTCGGGTTAGGTTTAGGGGTTACGTTTCGTGTTCCGTTTAGGTTTAGGTTTAGGGTTAGTGTAAAGTTAGGATAAGGGTTAGGATTATAGATAGTGTTAAACGTTAGGTTTAGGCTGTTAGGGTTTGGTTTATGGTTAGGGTATTGTTCAGTTTAGGGTTAATGTTAGGGTTAGGGTTAGATTAGGGTTACTGTTCGTAGTAGCGTTAAGGTTGGGGATAAGGTTGGGGGTAGCGTTAGGTTTAGGGTTGGGGATACGTTAAGGGTTAGGGTGAGGGTTAGGGTTAGGTTTACAGTTAAGGTGAGGGTTTAGGGTAATTGTTATGGTTAGGGTTAGAGTTAGAGTTAGGCTTAGGGTTAGGGTGAAGTTTCAGTTAATTGTGAGGGTTAGGGTTAAGTTTAGTGTTAAGGTGAGATTTAGGTTTAGGGTTACGGTGGGGTAAGGTTAGGGTTAAGGCTGGGTTTACGGTAAGGGGTAGGGCTAGGTTAGGGTTAGGTTTAGGTTTAGAGTTAGAGTTAGTGCTAGGGTTAGGGTTAGGGTCAGGTTTAGAGTTATTGTTAGGGTTAGGGTAGAGTTAAGGTTAGGGTTAAGTTTAGGGTAAGGGTAAGGGTTAGGTTTAGGTCAGGGATAGGGTTAGGATGATAGATAGGGTTAGGGTTAGAGGTTCGTGTGAGGGTTAGTGTTAGGTTTACAGCTAAACTGATGTTTTAGGGTGTTACGGTTAAGGTTAGGGTTAGAGTTACGGTTAGGTTTAGATTTGGGTTTACGGCTAGAGTTAGGGGATAGTTCAGGGTGTGGTTCAGGTTTATGTTTAAGGTTAGGCTTAGGTTTAGGGTGAAGTTTAGTTTAAGGATGAGGGTTAGGTTTAGGGTTTGTTGATTGGGTTAACTTTAGGGTTAGGTTTAGGGTTTTGTTATTTTTAGGGTTGGATTTAGTGTTCGCGTACGGTTAGGTGCTTGGGTTAATGTAGGGTGAGATTTAGGGTTAAAGTTAGATTTCGCTTTAGTTTAGGGATAGGGCGAATTTTAAGACAGGATGAGGGTTTGTGTTATGGCTAAGTTTTGGGTTCGTTTTCAGGTTAGTGTTAAGGTTATGTTTAGGGTTAGGGTTAAGTTTACGGGTTCTGTTTACTTTTAGGGTTAGGGTTAGATTTTAGGTTCGGGTTAAGTTTAGTGTTACGGTTAGGCTTACGGTTATGGTTTGTTTTAGGCATGGTTGGGGTGAGTGTTAGGTTTAGCGTTAGGTTTGGGTAGGCTTAGGATTATGGTTATGGTAAGGTGTTAGGGGTTAGAGGTGTAGTTTAGGGTTAGGGTTTATGTGAGGGTTCCGGTTAGGCATTGTGGTCCCGGTCATGGCTGGTTTGGTTTAGGATTAAGGTTAGGTTTCTGATTAGGTTTCGTGTTAGTGGTAGAGTTAGGGTGAGAGTTAGGGTTAAGGTTTCAGATAGACTTTGGTGTTAGGGGTTAGGGTTTGGGCTATTGTTAGGGTGATCGTTAAGGCTCAGGGGTTTCAGGTTAGTGTTAGGGTTCCGGATACCATTAGGTTTAGGGTTGGGGGATGCGGTTAGGGTTTAGGGTGAGGGTTACGGTTAGTTTTACAGTTAGTTGAGGGTTTAGGTAAGTGTTACCATTAGGGTTAGAGTTAGGGTTAGGTTTCGGCTTAGGGTTAGGAGTAGGGTAAGATTTAGGTTTATGTCCAGGCTTAGGGTTAGTGTTAGTGTTCTGTTTAGGGTCAAGGTTAGAGTTAGGGTTAGGCTTAGGATTAGGTCTAGGGTTAGGATGAGGTTTAGGGTTAGGTTCAGGGTTATTGTAAGGGTTAGGTTTAGGGTTACAGATGGACTAGCGTTAGAGTTAGGTTTAAGTTTAGGGTTTGGTTTCCAGTTAAGGTTAAAGTTAAGTTTTGGATGAAGTTTAGGATAGGGTGAGGGTTATTTTTATGGTTACGGCTAGAGTTTGAGTTTGTGTTCAGGTTAGTGTTAAGGTTAGGTTTAGGGTTCGGGTTAGGTTTAGGGGTTACGTTTCGTGTTTGGTTTTGGTTTAAGTTTAGGGTTAGTGTAAAGTTAGGATAAGGGTTAGGATTATAGATAGTGTTAAACGTTAGGTTTAGGCTGTTAGGGTTTGGTTTATGGTTAGGGTATTGTTCAGTTTAGGGTTAATGTTAGGGTTAGGGTTAGATTAGGGTTACTGTTCGTATCAGCGTTAAGGTTGGGGATAAGGTTTGGGGTAGCGTTAGGTTTAGGGTTGGGGATACGTTAAGGGTTGGGGTGAGGGTTAGGGTTAGGTTTACAGTTAAGGTGAGGGTTTAGGGTAATTGTTATGGTTAGGGTTAGAGTTAGAGTTAGGCTTAGGGTTAGGGTGAAGTTTCAGTTAATTGTGAGGGTTAGGGTTAAGTTTAGTGTTAAGGTGAGATTTAGGTTTAGGGTTAGGGTGGGGTAAGGTTAGGGTTAAGGCTAGGTTTACGGTAAGGGGTAGGTTTAGGTTAGGTTTACGTTTAGAATTAGAGTTAGTGCTAGGTTTAGGATTAGGGTCAGGTTTAGAGTTATTGTTAGGGTCCAGTTAAGGTTAGGGTTAAGTTTAGGGTTAGGGTAAGGGTTAGGTTTAGGTCAGGGTTAGGGTTAGGATGATAGATAGGTTTAGGGTTAGGGAAAAGGTTAGGGGTTCATGTGAGGGTTAGTGTTAGGTTGACACTAAAGCTGATGTTCTAGGATGTTCCGGTTAGGGTTAGGGTTAGAGTTAGGATTAGGGTTAAGGCTAGAGTTAGGGGATAGTTCAGGGTTTGGTTCAGTTTTAGGTTTAGGGTTAGGCTTAGGTTTAGGGTGAAGTTTAGTTTCAGGCTGATGGTAAGGGTTAGGGTTTGTTTTTTGGGTTAATTTTAGGGTTAGTTTTAGGGTTTTTTTTAGGGTTAGGCTTAGTGTTAGGGTACGGTTAGGTGTTTGGGTTAATGGTAGGGTCAGCTTTAGGATTAAAGTTAGATTTAGCTTTAGTTTAGGGATAGGGTGAAGTTTAAGATAGGGTGAGGGTTAGGGTTATGGCTAAGTTTTGGGTTTGTTTTCAGGTTAGTGTTAAGGTTATGTTTAGGGTTAGGGTTAAGTTTACAGGTTCTGTTTACTTCTAGGGTTAGGGTTAGATTTTAGGTTAGGGTTAAGTTTAATTTACTGTTAGGCTTACGGTTATGGTTTGTTTTAGGCGTTGTGGTTGGGGTGAGTGTTAGGTTTAGCGTTAGGTTTGGGTAGGCTTAGGATTATGGTTATGGTAAGGTGTTAGGGGTTAGAGGTGTAGTTTAGGGTTAGGGTTTATGTGAGGGTTCCGGTTAGGCATTGTGGTCCTGGTCATGGCTGTTTTTGTTTAGGATTAGTGTTAGGTTTCTGATTAGGTTTCGGGTTTCGTTAGAGTTAGGGTGCGAGTTAGGGTTAAGGTTTGGGATAGGCTTTGGTGTTAAGGGTTACTGTTTGGGCTATTGTTAGCGTTATCGTTAGGGCTCAGGGGTTTCAGGTTAGTGTTAGGGTTCCGGATACCATTAGGTTTAGGGTTGGGGGATACGGTTAGGGTTTAGAGTGAGGGTTACGGTTAGTTTTACAGTTAGTTGAGGGTTTAGGTAAGTGTTACCATTAGGGTTAGAGTTAGGGTTAGGTTTCGGCTTAGGGTTAGGAGTAGGCTAAATTTAGGTTTATGTCCCGGCTTAGGGTTGGTGTTAGTGTTCTGTTTAGAGTCAAGGTTAGAGTTAGGGTTAGGGTTAGGATTAGGTCTAGGGTTAGGATGAGGTTTAGGGTTAGGTTCAGGGTTATTGTAAGGGTTAGTTTTAGGGTTACAGATGGACTAGCGTTAGAGTTAGGTTTAAGTTTAGGGCTAGGTTTAGGTTTCCAGTTAAGGTTAAAGTCAAGGTTTGGATGAAGTTTAGGATAGGGTGAGGGTTATTTTTATGGTTACGGCTAGAGTTTGAGTTTGTGTTCAGGTTAGTGTTAAGGTTAGCTTTAGGGTTCGGGTTAGGTTTAGGGGTTACGTTTCGTGTTCCGTTTAGGTTTAGGTTTAGGGTTAGTGTAAAGTTAGGATAAGGGTTAGGATTATAGATAGTGTTAAACGTTAGGTTTAGGCTGTTAGGGTTTGGTTTATGGTTAGGGTATTGTTCAGTTTAGGGTTAATGTTAGGGTTAGGGTTAGATTAGGGTTACTGTTCGTAGTAGCATTAAGGTTGGGGATAAGGTTGGGGGTAGCGTTAGGTTTAGGGTTGGGGATACGTTAAGGGTTAGGGTGAGGGTTAGGGTTAGGTTTACAGTTAAGGTGAGGGTTTAGGGTAATTGTTATGGTTAGGGTTAGAGTTAGAGTTAGGCTTAGGGTTAGGGTGAAGTTTCAGTTAATTGTGAGGGTTAGGGTTAAGTTTAGTGTTAAGGTGAGATTTAGGTTTAGGGTTACGGTGGGGTAAGGTTAGGGTTAAGGCTGGGTTTACGGTAAGGGGTAGGGCTAGGTTAGGGTTAGGTTTAGGTTTAGAGTTAGAGTTAGTGCTAGGGTTAGGGTTAGGGTCAGGTTTAGAGTTATTGTTAGGGTTAGGGTAGAGTTAAGGTTAGGGTTAAGTTTAGGGTAAGGGTAAGGGTTAGGTTTAGGTCAGGGATAGGGTTAGGATGATAGATAGGGTTAGGGTTAGAGGTTCGTGTGAGGGTTAGTGTTAGGTTTACAGCTAAACTGATGTTTTAGGGTGTTACGGTTAAGGTTAGGGTTAGAGTTACGGTTAGGTTTAGATTTGGGTTTACGGCTAGAGTTAGGGGATAGTTCAGGGTGTGGTTCAGGTTTATGTTTAAGGTTAGGCTTAGGTTTAGGGTGAAGTTTAGTTTAAGGATGAGGGTTAGGTTTAGGGTTTGTTGATTGGGTTAACTTTAGGGTTAGGTTTAGGGTTTTGTTATTTTTAGGGTTGGATTTAGTGTTCGCGTACGGTTAGGTGCTTGGGTTAATGTAGGGTGAGATTTAGGGTTAAAGTTAGATTTCGCTTTAGTTTAGGGATAGGGCGAATTTTAAGACAGGATGAGGGTTTGTGTTATGGCTAAGTTTTGGGTTCGTTTTCAGGTTAGTGTTAAGGTTATGTTTAGGGTTAGGGTTAAGTTTACGGGTTCTGTTTACTTTTAGGGTTAGGGTTAGATTTTAGGTTCGGGTTAAGTTTAGTGTTACGGTTAGGCTTACGGTTATGGTTTGTTTTAGGCATGGTTGGGGTGAGTGTTAGGTTTAGCGTTAGGTTTGGGTAGGCTTAGGATTATGGTTATGGTAAGGTGTTAGGGGTTAGAGGTGTAGTTTAGGGTTAGGGTTTATGTGAGGGTTCCGGTTAGGCATTGTGGTCCCGGTCATGGCTGGTTTGGTTTAGGATTAAGGTTAGGTTTCTGATTAGGTTTCGTGTTAGTGGTAGAGTTAGGGTGAGAGTTAGGGTTAAGGTTTCAGATAGACTTTGGTGTTAGGGGTTAGGGTTTGGGCTATTGTTAGGGTGATCGTTAAGGCTCAGGGGTTTCAGGTTAGTGTTAGGGTTCCGGATACCATTAGGTTTAGGGTTGGGGGATGCGGTTAGGGTTTAGGGTGAGGGTTACGGTTAGTTTTACAGTTAGTTGAGGGTTTAGGTAAGTGTTACCATTAGGGTTAGAGTTAGGGTTAGGTTTCGGCTTAGGGTTAGGAGTAGGGTAAGATTTAGGTTTATGTCCAGGCTTAGGGTTAGTGTTAGTGTTCTGTTTAGGGTCAAGGTTAGAGTTAGGGTTAGGCTTAGGATTAGGTCTAGGGTTAGGATGAGGTTTAGGGTTAGGTTCAGGGTTATTGTAAGGGTTAGGTTTAGGGTTACAGATGGACTAGCGTTAGAGTTAGGTTTAAGTTTAGGGTTTGGTTTCCAGTTAAGGTTAAAGTTAAGTTTTGGATGAAGTTTAGGATAGGGTGAGGGTTATTTTTATGGTTACGGCTAGAGTTTGAGTTTGTGTTCAGGTTAGTGTTAAGGTTAGGTTTAGGGTTCGGGTTAGGTTTAGGGGTTACGTTTCGTGTTTGGTTTTGGTTTAAGTTTAGGGTTAGTGTAAAGTTAGGATAAGGGTTAGGATTATAGATAGTGTTAAACGTTAGGTTTAGGCTGTTAGGGTTTGGTTTATGGTTAGGGTATTGTTCAGTTTAGGGTTAATGTTAGGGTTAGGGTTAGATTAGGGTTACTGTTCGTATCAGCGTTAAGGTTGGGGATAAGGTTTGGGGTAGCGTTAGGTTTAGGGTTGGGGATACGTTAAGGGTTGGGGTGAGGGTTAGGGTTAGGTTTACAGTTAAGGTGAGGGTTTAGGGTAATTGTTATGGTTAGGGTTAGAGTTAGAGTTAGGCTTAGGGTTAGGGTGAAGTTTCAGTTAATTGTGAGGGTTAGGGTTAAGTTTAGTGTTAAGGTGAGATTTAGGTTTAGGGTTAGGGTGGGGTAAGGTTAGGGTTAAGGCTAGGTTTACGGTAAGGGGTAGGTTTAGGTTAGGTTTACGTTTAGAATTAGAGTTAGTGCTAGGTTTAGGATTAGGGTCAGGTTTAGAGTTATTGTTAGGGTCCAGTTAAGGTTAGGGTTAAGTTTAGGGTTAGGGTAAGGGTTAGGTTTAGGTCAGGGTTAGGGTTAGGATGATAGATAGGTTTAGGGTAAGGGAAAAGGTTAGGGGTTCATGTGAGGGTTAGTGTTAGGTTGACACTAAAGCTGATGTTCTAGGATGTTCCGGTTAGGGTTAGGGTTAGAGTTAGGATTAGGGTTAAGGCTAGAGTTAGGGGATAGTTCAGGGTTTGGTTCAGTTTTAGGTTTAGGGTTAGGCTTAGGTTTAGGGTGAAGTTTAGTTTCAGGCTGATGGTAAGGGTTAGGGTTTGTTTTTTGGGTTAATTTTAGGGTTAGTTTTAGGGTTTTTTTTAGGGTTAGGCTTAGTGTTAGGGTACGGTTAGGTGTTTGGGTTAATGGTAGGGTCAGCTTTAGGATTAAAGTTAGATTTAGCTTTAGTTTAGGGATAGGGTGAAGTTTAAGATAGGGTGAGGGTTAGGGTTATGGCTAAGTTTTGGGTTTGTTTTCAGGTTACTGTTAAGGTTATGTTTAGGGTTAGGGTTAAGTTTACAGGTTCTGTTTACTTCTAGGGTTAGGGTTAGATTTTAGGTTAGGGTTAAGTTTAATTTACTGTTAGGCTTACGGTTATGGTTTGTTTTAGGCGTTGTGGTTGGGGTGAGTGTTAGGTTTAGCGTTAGGTTTGGGTAGGCTTAGGATTATGGTTATGGTAAGGTGTTAGGGGTTAGAGGTGTAGTTTAGGGTTAGGGTTTATGTGAGGGTTCCGGTTAGGCATTGTGGTCCTGGTCATGGCTGTTTTTGTTTAGGATTAGTGTTAGGTTTCTGATTAGGTTTCGGGTTTCGTTAGAGTTAGGGTGTGAGTTAGGGTTAAGGTTTGGGATAGGCTTTGGTGTTAAGGGTTACTGTTTGGGCTATTGTTAGCGTTATCGTTAGGGCTCAGGGGTTTCAGGTTAGTGTTAGGGTTCCGGATACCATTAGGTTTAGGGTTGGGGGATACGGTTAGGGTTTAGAGTGAGGGTTACGGTTAGTTTTACAGTTAGTTGAGGGTTTAGGTAAGTGTTACCATTAGGGTTAGAGTTAGGGTTAGGTTTCGGCTTAGGGTTAGGAGTAGGCTAAATTTAGGTTTATGTCCCGGCTTAGG
The DNA here is from genome assembly GCF_024166365.1 of Elephas maximus indicus. Taxonomy (NCBI): domain Eukaryota; kingdom Metazoa; phylum Chordata; class Mammalia; order Proboscidea; family Elephantidae; genus Elephas; species Elephas maximus. The sequence continues at coordinate 36,519,048 of NC_064840.1, read as the reverse complement.
GTTGGTGTTAGTGTTCTGTTTAGAGTCAAGGTTAGAGTTAGGGTTAGGGTTAGGATTAGGTCTAGGGTTAGGATGAGGTTTAGGGTTAGGTTCAGGGTTATTGTAAGGGTTAGTTTTAGGGTTACAGATGGACTAGCGTTAGAGTTAGGTTTAAGTTTAGGGCTAGGTTTAGATTTCCAGTTAAGGTTAAAGTCAAGGTTTGGATGAAGTTTAGGATAGGGTGAGGGTTATTTTTATGGTTACGGCTAGAGTTTGAGTTTGTGTTCAGGTTAGTGTTAAGGTTAGCTTTAGGGTTCGGGTTAGGTTTAGGGGTTACGTTTCGTGTTCCGTTTAGGTTTAGGTTTAGGGTTAGTGTAAAGTTAGGATAAGGGTTAGGATTATAGATAGTGTTAAACGTTAGGTTTAGGCTGTTAGGGTTTGGTTTATGGTTAGGGTATTGTTCAGTTTAGGGTTAATGTTAGGGTTAGGGTTAGATTAGGGTTACTGTTCGTAGTAGCGTTAAGGTTGGGGATAAGGTTGGGGGTAGCGTTAGGTTTAGGGTTGGGGATACGTTAAGGGTTAGGGTGAGGGTTAGGGTTAGGTTTACAGTTAAGGTGAGGGTTTAGGGTAATTGTTATGGTTAGGGTTAGAGTTAGAGTTAGGCTTAGGGTTAGGGTGAAGTTTCAGTTAATTGTGAGGGTTAGGGTTAAGTTTAGTGTTAAGGTGAGATTTAGGTTTAGGGTTACGGTGGGGTAAGGTTAGGGTTAAGGCTGGGTTTACGGTAAGGGGTAGGGCTAGGTTAGGGTTAGGTTTAGGTTTAGAGTTAGAGTTAGTGCTAGGGTTAGGGTTAGGGTCAGGTTTAGAGTTATTGTTAGGGTTAGGGTAGAGTTAAGGTTAGGGTTAAGTTTAGGGTAAGGGTAAGGGTTAGGTTTAGGTCAGGGATAGGGTTAGGATGATAGATAGGGTTAGGGTTAGAGGTTCGTGTGAGGGTTAGTGTTAGGTTTACAGCTAAACTGATGTTTTAGGGTGTTACGGTTAAGGTTAGGGTTAGAGTTACGGTTAGGTTTAGATTTGGGTTTACGGCTAGAGTTAGGGGATAGTTCAGGGTGTGGTTCAGGTTTATGTTTAAGGTTAGGCTTAGGTTTAGGGTGAAGTTTAGTTTAAGGATGAGGGTTAGGTTTAGGGTTTGTTGATTGGGTTAACTTTAGGGTTAGGTTTAGGGTTTTGTTATTTTTAGGGTTGGATTTAGTGTTCACGTACGGTTAGGTGCTTGGGTTAATGTAGGGTGAGATTTAGGGTTAAAGTTAGATTTCGCTTTAGTTTAGGGATAGGGCGAATTTTAAGACAGGATGAGGGTTTGTGTTATGGCTAAGTTTTGGGTTCGTTTTCAGGTTAGTGTTAAGGTTATGTTTAGGGTTAGGGTTAAGTTTACGGGTTCTGTTTACTTTTAGGGTTAGGGTTAGATTTTAGGTTCGGGTTAAGTTTAGTGTTACGGTTAGGCTTACGGTTATGGTTTGTTTTAGGCATGGTTGGGGTGAGTGTTAGGTTTAGCGTTAGGTTTGGGTAGGCTTAGGATTATGGTTATGGTAAGGTGTTAGGGGTTAGAGGTGTAGTTTAGGGTTAGGGTTTATGTGAGGGTTCCGGTTAGGCATTGTGGTCCCGGTCATGGCTGGTTTGGTTTAGGATTAAGGTTAGGTTTCTGATTAGGTTTCGTGTTAGTGGTAGAGTTAGGGTGAGAGTTAGGGTTAAGGTTTCAGATAGACTTTGGTGTTAGGGGTTAGGGTTTGGGCTATTGTTAGGGTGATCGTTAAGGCTCAGGGGTTTCAGGTTAGTGTTAGGGTTCCGGATACCATTAGGTTTAGGGTTGGGGGATGCGGTTAGGGTTTAGGGTGAGGGTTACGGTTAGTTTTACAGTTAGTTGAGGGTTTAGGTAAGTGTTACCATTAGGGTTAGAGTTAGGGTTAGGTTTCGGCTTAGGGTTAGGAGTAGGGTAAGATTTAGGTTTATGTCCAGGCTTAGGGTTAGTGTTAGTGTTCTGTTTAGGGTCAAGGTTAGAGTTAGGGTTAGGCTTAGGATTAGGTCTAGGCTTAGGATGAGGTTTAGGGTTAGGTTCAGGGTTATTGTAAGGGTTAGGTTTAGGGTTACAGATGGACTAGTGTTAGAGTTAGGTTTAAGTTTAGGGTTTGGTTTCCAGTTAAGGTTAAAGTTAAGTTTTGGATGAAGTTTAGGATAGGGTGAGGGTTATTTTTATGGTTACGGCTAGAGTTTGAGTTTGTGTTCAGGTTAGTGTTAAGGTTAGGTTTAGGGTTCGGGTTAGGTTTAGGGGTTACGTTTCGTGTTTGGTTTTGGTTTAAGTTTAGGGTTAGTGTAAAGTTAGGATAAGGGTTAGGATTATAGATAGTGTTAAACGTTAGGTTTAGGCTGTTAGGGTTTGGTTTATGGTTAGGGTATTGTTCAGTTTAGGGTTAATGTTAGGGTTAGGGTTAGATTAGGGTTACTGTTCGTATCAGCGTTAAGGTTGGGGATAAGGTTTGGGGTAGCGTTAGGTTTAGGGTTGGGGATACGTTAAGGGTTGGGGTGAGGGTTAGGGTTAGGTTTACAGTTAAGGTGAGGGTTTAGGGTAATTGTTATGGTTAGGGTTAGAGTTAGAGTTAGGCTTAGGGTTAGGGTGAAGTTTCAGTTAATTGTGAGGGTTAGGGTTAAGTTTAGTGTTAAGGTGAGATTTAGGTTTAGGGTTAGGGTGGGGTAAGGTTAGGGTTAAGGCTAGGTTTACGGTAAGGGGTAGGTTTAGGTTAGGTTTACGTTTAGAATTAGAGTTAGTGCTAGGTTTAGGATTAGGGTCAGGTTTAGAGTTATTGTTAGGGTCCAGTTAAGGTTAGGGTTAAGTTTAGGGTTAGGGTAAGGGTTAGGTTTAGGTCAGGGTTAGGGTTAGGATGATAGATAGGTTTAGGGTTAGGGAAAAGGTTAGGGGTTCATGTGAGGGTTAGTGTTAGGTTGACACTAAAGCTGATGTTCTAGGATGTTCCGGTTAGGGTTAGGGTTAGAGTTAGGATTAGGGTTAAGGCTAGAGTTAGGGGATAGTTCAGGGTTTGGTTCAGTTTTAGGTTTAGGGTTAGGCTTAGGTTTAGGGTGAAGTTTAGTTTCAGGCTGATGGTAAGGGTTAGGGTTTGTTTTTTGGGTTAATTTTAGGGTTAGTTTTAGGGTTTTTTTTAGGGTTAGGCTTAGTGTTAGGGTACGGTTAGGTGTTTGGGTTAATGGTAGGGTCAGCTTTAGGATTAAAGTTAGATTTAGCTTTAGTTTAGGGATAGGGTGAAGTTTAAGATAGGGTGAGGGTTAGGGTTATGGCTAAGTTTTGGGTTTGTTTTCAGGTTAGTGTTAAGGTTATGTTTAGGGTTAGGGTTAAGTTTACAGGTTCTGTTTACTTCTAGGGTTAGGGTTAGATTTTAGGTTAGGGTTAAGTTTAATTTACTGTTAGGCTTACGGTTATGGTTTGTTTTAGGCGTTGTGGTTGGGGTGAGTGTTAGGTTTAGCGTTAGGTTTGGGTAGGCTTAGGATTATGGTTATGGTAAGGTGTTAGGGGTTAGAGGTGTAGTTTAGGGTTAGGGTTTATGTGAGGGTTCCGGTTAGGCATTGTGGTCCTGGTCATGGCTGTTTTTGTTTAGGATTAGTGTTAGGTTTCTGATTAGGTTTCGGGTTTTGTTAGAGCTAGGGTGCGAGTTAGGGTTAAGGTTTGGGATAGGCTTTGGTGTTAAGGGTTACTGTTTGGGCTATTGTTAGCGTTATCGTTAGGGCTCAGGGGTTTCAGGTTAGTGTTAGGGTTCCGGATACCATTAGGTTTAGGGTTGGGGGATACGGTTAGGGTTTAGAGTGAGGGTTACGGTTAGTTTTACAGTTAGTTGAGGGTTTAGGTAAGTGTTACCATTAGGGTTAGAGTTAGGGTTAGGTTTCGGCTTAGGGTTAGGAGTAGGCTAAATTTAGGTTTATGTCCCGGCTTAGGGTTGGTGTTAGTGTTCTGTTTAGAGTCAAGGTTAGAGTTAGGGTTAGGGTTAGGATTAGGTCTAGGGTTAGGATGAGGTTTAGGGTTAGGTTCAGGGTTATTGTAAGGGTTAGTTTTAGGGTTACAGATGGACTAGCGTTAGAGTTAGGTTTAAGTTTAGGGCTAGGTTTAGATTTCCAGTTAAGGTTAAAGTCAAGGTTTGGATGAAGTTTAGGATAGGGTGAGGGTTATTTTTATGGTTACGGCTAGAGTTTGAGTTTGTGTTCAGGTTAGTGTTAAGGTTAGCTTTAGGGTTCGGGTTAGGTTTAGGGGTTACGTTTCGTGTTCCGTTTAGGTTTAGGTTTAGGGTTAGTGTAAAGTTAGGATAAGGGTTAGGATTATAGATAGTGTTAAACGTTAGGTTTAGGCTGTTAGGGTTTGGTTTATGGTTAGGGTATTGTTCAGTTTAGGGTTAATGTTAGGGTTAGGGTTAGATTAGGGTTACTGTTCGTAGTAGCGTTAAGGTTGGGGATAAGGTTGGGGGTAGCGTTAGGTTTAGGGTTGGGGATACGTTAAGGGTTAGGGTGAGGGTTAGGGTTAGGTTTACAGTTAAGGTGAGGGTTTAGGGTAATTGTTATGGTTAGGGTTAGAGTTAGAGTTAGGCTTAGGGTTAGGGTGAAGTTTCAGTTAATTGTGAGGGTTAGGGTTAAGTTTAGTGTTAAGGTGAGATTTAGGTTTAGGGTTACGGTGGGGTAAGGTTAGGGTTAAGGCTGGGTTTACGGTAAGGGGTAGGGCTAGGTTAGGGTTAGGTTTAGGTTTAGAGTTAGAGTTAGTGCTAGGGTTAGGGTTAGGGTCAGGTTTAGAGTTATTGTTAGGGTTAGGGTAGAGTTAAGGTTAGGGTTAAGTTTAGGGTAAGGGTAAGGGTTAGGTTTAGGTCAGGGATAGGGTTAGGATGATAGATAGGGTTAGGGTTAGAGGTTCGTGTGAGGGTTAGTGTTAGGTTTACAGCTAAACTGATGTTTTAGGGTGTTACGGTTAAGGTTAGGGTTAGAGTTACGGTTAGGTTTAGATTTGGGTTTACGGCTAGAGTTAGGGGATAGTTCAGGGTGTGGTTCAGGTTTATGTTTAAGGTTAGGCTTAGGTTTAGGGTGAAGTTTAGTTTAAGGATGAGGGTTAGATTTAGGGTTTGTTGATTGGGTTAACTTTAGGGTTAGGTTTAGGGTTTTGTTATTTTTAGGGTTGGATTTAGTGTTCACGTACGGTTAGGTGCTTGGGTTAATGTAGGGTGAGATTTAGGGTTAAAGTTAGATTTCGCTTTAGTTTAGGGATAGGGCGAATTTTAAGACAGGATGAGGGTTTGTGTTATGGCTAAGTTTTGGGTTCGTTTTCAGGTTAGTGTTAAGGTTATGTTTAGGGTTAGGGTTAAGTTTACGGGTTCTGTTTACTTTTAGGGTTAGGGTTAGATTTTAGGTTAGGGTTAAGTTTAGTGTTACGGTTAGGCTTACGGTTATGGTTTGTTTTAGGCATGGTTGGGGTGAGTGTTAGGTTTAGCGTTAGGTTTGGGTAGGCTTAGGATTATGGTTATGGTAAGGTGTTAGGGGTTAGAGGTGTAGTTTAGGGTTAGGGTTTATGTGAGGGTTCCGGTTAGGCATTGTGGTCCCGGTCATGGCTGGTTTGGTTTAGGATTAAGGTTAGGTTTCTGATTAGGTTTCGTGTTAGTGGTAGAGTTAGGGTGAGAGTTAGGGTTAAGGTTTCAGATAGACATTGGTGTTAGGGGTTAGGGTTTGGGCTATTGTTAGGGTGATCGTTAGGGCTCAGGGGTTTCAGGTTAGTGTTAGGGTTCCGGATACCATTAGGTTTAGGGTTGGGGGATGCGGTTAGGGTTTAGGGTGAGGGTTACGGTTAGTTTTACAGTTAGTTGAGGGTTTAGGTAAGTGTTACCATTAGGGTTAGAGTTAGGGTTAGGTTTAGGCTTAGGGTTAGGAGTAGGGTAAGATTTAGGTTTATGTCCAGGCTTAGGGTTAGTGTTAGTGTTCTGTTTAGGGTCAAGGTTAGAGTTAGGGTTAGGCTTAGGATTAGGTCTAGGCTTAGGATGAGGTTTAGGGTTAGGTTCAGTGTTATTGTAAGGGTTAGGTTTAGGGTTACAGATGGACTAGCGTTAGAGTTAGGTTTAAGTTTAGGGTTTGGTATTCCAGTTAAGGTTAAAGTTAAGTTTTGGATGAAGTTTAGGATAGGGTGAGGGTTATTTTTATGGTTACGGCTAGAGTTTGAGTTTGTGTTCAGGTTAGTGTTAAGGTTAGGTTTAGGGTTCGGGTTAGGTTTAGGGGTTACGTTTCGTGTTTGGTTTTGGTTTAAGTTTAGGGTTAGTGTAAAGTTAGGATAAGGGTTAGGATTATAGATAGTGTTAAACGTTAGGTTTAGGCTGTTAGGGTTTGGTTTATGGTTAGGGTATTGTTCAGTTTAGGGTTAATGTTAGGGTTAGGGTTAGATTAGGGTTACTGTTCGTATCAGCGTTAAGGTTGGGGATAAGGTTTGGGGTAGCGTTAGGTTTAGGGTTGGGGATACGTTAAGGGTTGGGGTGAGGGTTAGGGTTAGGTTTACAGTTAAGGTGAGGGTTTAGGGTAATTGTTATGGTTAGGGTTAGAGTTAGAGGTTAGAGTTAGAGTTAGGCTTAGGGTTAGGGTGAAGTTTCAGTTAATTGTGAGGGTTAGGGTTAAGTTTAGTGTTAAGGTGAGATTTAGGTTTAGGGTTACGGTGGGGTAAGGTTAGGGTTAAGGCTGGGTTTACGGTAAGGGGTAGGGCTAGGTTAGGGTTAGGTTTAGGTTTAGAGTTAGAGTTAGTGCTAGGGTTAGGGTTAGGGTCAGGTTTAGAGTTATTGTTAGGGTTAGGGTAGAGTTAAGGTTAGGGTTAAGTTTAGGGTAAGGGTAAGAGTTAGGTTTAGGTCAGGGATAGGGTTAGGATGATAGATAGGGTTAGGGTTAGAGGTTCGTGTGAGGGTTAGTGTTAGGTTTACAGCTAAACTGATGTTTTAGGGTGTTACGGTTAAGGTTAGGGTTAGAGTTACGGTTAGGTTTAGATTTGGGTTTACGGCTAGAGTTAGGGGATAGTTCAGGGTGTGGTTCAGGTTTATGTTTAAGGTTAGGCTTAGGTTTAGGGTGAAGTTTAGTTTAAGGATGAGGGTTAGGTTTAGGGTTTGTTGATTGGGTTAACTTTAGGGTTAGGTTTAGGGTTTTGTTATTTTTAGGGTTGGATTTAGTGTTCGCGTACGGTTAGGTGCTTGGGTTAATGTAGGGTGAGATTTAGGGTTAAAGTTAGATTTCGCTTTAGTTTAGGGATAGGGCGAATTTTAAGACACGGTGAGGGTTTTTGTTATGGCTAAGTTTTGGGTTCATTTTCAGGTTAGTGTTAAGGTTATGTTTAGGGTTAGGGTTAAGTTTACGGGTTCTGTTTACTTTTAGGGTTAGGGTTAGATTTTAGGTTCGGGTTAAGTTTAGTGTTACGGTTAGGCTTACGGTTATGGTTTGTTTTAGGCGTGGTTGGGGTGAGTGTTAGGTTTAGCGTTAGGTTTGGGTAGGCTTAGGATTATGGTTATGGTAAGGTGTTAGGGGTTAGAGGTGTAGTTTAGGGTTAGGGTTTATGTGAGGGTTCCGGTTAGGCATTGTGGTCCCGGTCATGGCTGGTTTGGTTTAGGATTAAGGTTAGGTTTCTGATTAGGTTTCGTGTTAGTGGTAGAGTTAGGGTGAGAGTTAGGGTTAAGGTTTCAGATAGACTTTGGTGTTAGGGGTTAGGGTTTGGGCTATTGTTAGGGTGATCGTTAGGGCTCAGGGGTTTCAGGTTAGTGTTTGGGTTCCGGATACCATTAGGTTTAGGGTTGGGGGATGCGGTTAGGGTTTAGGGTGAGGGTTACGGTTAGTTTTACAGTTAGTTGAGGGTTTAGGTAAGTGTTACCATTAGGGTTAGAGTTAGGGTTAGGTTTAGGCTTAGGGTTAGGAGTAGGGTAAGATTTAGGTTTATGTCCAGGCTTAGGGTTAGTGTTAGTGTTCTGTTTAGGGTCAAGGTTAGAGTTAGGTTTAGGCTTAGGATTAGGTCTAGGGTTAGGATGAGGTTTAGGGTTAGGTTCAGGGTTATTGTAAGGGTTAGGTTTAGGGTTACAGATGGACTGGTGTTAGAGTTAGGTTTAAGTTTAGGGTTAGGTTTAGGTTTACAGTTAAGATTAAAGTTAAGGTTTGGATGAAGTTTAGGATAGGGTGAGGGTTATTTTTATGATTACGGCTAGAGTTTGAGTTTGTGTTCAGGTTAGTGTTAAGGTTAGGTTTAGGGTTCGGGTTAGGTTTAGGGGTTACGTTGCGTGTTCGGTTTAGGTTTAGGTTTAGGGTTAGTGTAAGGTTAGGATAAGGGTTAGGATTATACATAGTGTTAAATGTTAGGTTTAGGCTGTTAGGGTTTGGTTTATGGTTAGGGTATTGTTCAGTTTAGGGTTAATGTTAGGGTTAGGGTTAGATTAGGGTTACTGTTCGTATCAGTGTTAAGTTTGGTGATAAGTTTGGGGGTAGCGTTAGGTTTAGGGTTGGGGATACGTTAAGGGTTAGGGTGAGGGTTAGGGTTAGGTTTACAGTTAAGGTGAGGTTTTAGGGTAATTGTTATGGTTAGGGTTAGAGTTAGAGTTAGGCTTAGGGTTAGGGTGAAGTTTCAGTTAATTGTGAGGGTTAGGGTTAAGTTTAGTGTTAAGGTGAGATTTAGGTTTAGGGTTAGGGTGGGGTAAGGTTAGGGTTAAGGCTGGGTTTACGGTAAGGGGTAGGGCTAGGTTAGGGTTAGGTTTAGGTTTAGAGTTAGAGTTAGTGCTAGGGTTAGGGTTAGGGTCAGGTTTAGAGTTATTGTTAGGGTTAGGGTAGAGTTAAGGTTAGGGTTAAGTTTAGGGTAAGGGTAAGGGTTAGGTTTAGGTCAGGGATAGGGTTAGGATGATAGATAGGGTTAGGGTTAGAGGTTCGTGTGAGGGTTAGTGTTAGGTTTACAGCTAAACTGATGTTTTAGGGTGTTACGGTTAAGGTTAGGGTTAGAGTTACGGTTAGGTTTAGATTTGGGTTTACGGCTAGAGTTAGGGGATAGTTCAGGGTGTGGTTCAGGTTTATGTTTAAGGTTAGGCTTAGGTTTAGGGTGAAGTTTAGTTTAAGGATGAGGGTTAGGTTTAGGGTTTGTTGATTGGGTTAACTTTAGGGTTAGGTTTAGGGTTTTGTTATTTTTAGGGTTGGATTTAGTGTTCGCGTACGGTTAGGTGCTTGGGTTAATGTAGGGTGAGATTTAGGGTTAAAGTTAGATTTCGCTTTAGTTTAGGGATAGGGCGAATTTTAAGACACGGTGAGGGTTTTTGTTATGGCTAAGTTTTGGGTTCATTTTCAGGTTAGTGTTAAGGTTATGTTTAGGGTTAGGGTTAAGTTTACGGGTTCTGTTTACTTTTAGGGTTAGGGTTAGATTTTAGGTTCGGGTTAAGTTTAGTGTTACGGTTAGGCTTACGGTTATGGTTTGTTTTAGGCGTGGTTGGGGTGAGTGTTAGGTTTAGCGTTAGGTTTGGGTAGGCTTAGGATTATGGTTATGGTAAGGTGTTAGGGGTTAGAGGTGTAGTTTAGGGTTAGGGTTTATGTGAGGGTTCCGGTTAGGCATTGTGGTCCCGGTCATGGCTGGTTTGGTTTAGGATTAAGGTTAGGTTTCTGATTAGGTTTCGTGTTAGTGGTAGAGTTAGGGTGAGAGTTAGGGTTAAGGTTTCAGATAGACTTTGGTGTTAGGGGTTAGGGTTTGGGCTATTGTTAGGGTGATCGTTAGGGCTCAGGGGTTTCAGGTTAGTGTTTGGGTTCCGGATACCATTAGGTTTAGGGTTGGGGGATGCGGTTAGGGTTTAGGGTGAGGGTTACGGTTAGTTTTACAGTTAGTTGAGGGTTTAGGTAAGTGTTACCATTAGGGTTCGAGTTAGGGTTAGGTTTAGGCTTAGGGTTAGGAGTAGGGTAAGATTTAGGTTTATGTCCAGGCTTAGGGTTAGTGTTAGTGTTCTGTTTAGGGTCAAGGTTAGAGTTAGGTTTAGGCTTAGGATTAGGTCTAGGGTTAGGATGAGGTTTAGGGTTAGGTTCAGGGTTATTGTAAGGGTTAGGTTTAGGGTTACAGATGGACTGGTGTTAGAGTTAGGTTTAAGTTTAGGGTTAGGTTTAGGTTTACAGTTAAGATTAAAGTTAAGGTTTGGATGAAGTTTAGGATAGGGTGAGGGTTATTTTTATGATTACGGCTAGAGTTTGAGTTTGTGTTCAGGTTAGTGTTAAGGTTAGGTTTAGGGTTCGGGTTAGGTTTAGGGGTTACGTTGCGTGTTCGGTTTAGGTTTAGGTTTAGGGTTAGTGTAAGGTTAGGATAAGGGTTAGGATTATACATAGTGTTAAATGTTAGGTTTAGGCTGTTAGGGTTTGGTTTATGGTTAGGGTATTGTTCAGTTTAGGGTTAATGTTAGGGTTAGGGTTAGATTAGGGTTACTGTTCGTATCAGTGTTAAGTTTGGGGATAAGTTTGGGGGTAGCGTTAGGTTTAGGGTTGGGGATACGTTAAGGGTTAGGGTGAGGGTTAGGGTTAGGTTTACAGTTAAGGTGAGGTTTTAGGGTAATTGTTATGGTTAGGGTTAGAGTTAGAGTTAGGCTTAGGGTTAGGGTGAAGTTTCAGTTAATTGTGAGGGTTAGGGTTAAGTTTAGTGTTAAGGTGAGATTTAGGTTTAGGGTTAGGGTGGGGTAAGGTTAGGGTTAAGGCTGGGTTTACGGTAAGGGGTAGGGCTAGGTTAGGGTTAGGTTTAGGTTTAGAGTTAGAGTTAGTGCTAGGGTTAGGGTTAGGGTCAGGTTTAGAGTTATTGTTAGGGTTAGGGTAGAGTTAAGGTTAGGGTTAAGTTTAGGGTAAGGGTAAGGGTTAGGTTTAGGTCAGGGATAGGGTTAGGATGATAGATAGGGTTAGGGTTAGAGGTTCGTGTGAGGGTTAGTGTTAGGTTTACAGCTAAACTGATGTTTTAGGGTGTTACGGTTAAGGTTAGGGTTAGAGTTACGGTTAGGTTTAGATTTGGGTTTACGGCTAGAGTTAGGGGATAGTTCAGGGTGTGGTTCAGGTTTATGTTTAAGGTTAGGCTTAGGTTTAGGGTGAAGTTTAGTTTAAGGATGAGGGTTAGGTTTAGGGTTTGTTGATTGGGTTAACTTTAGGGTTAGGTTTAGGGTTTTGTTATTTTTAGGGTTGGATTTAGTGTTCGCGTACGGTTAGGTGCTTGGGTTAATGTAGGGTGAGATTTAGGGTTAAAGTTAGATTTCGCTTTAGTTTAGGGATAGGGCGAATTTTAAGACACGGTGAGGGTTTTTGTTATGGCTAAGTTTTGGGTTCATTTTCAGGTTAGTGTTAAGGTTATGTTTAGGGTTAGGGTTAAGTTTACGGGTTCTGTTTACTTTTAGGGTTAGGGTTAGATTTTAGGTTCGGGTTAAGTTTAGTGTTACGGTTAGGCTTACGGTTATGGTTTGTTTTAGGCGTGGTTGGGGTGAGTGTTAGGTTTAGCGTTAGGTTTGGGTAGGCTTAGGATTATGGTTATGGTAAGGTGTTAGGGGTTAGAGGTGTAGTTTAGGGTTAGGGTTTATGTGAGGGTTCCGGTTAGGCATTGTGGTCCCGGTCATGGCTGGTTTGGTTTAGGATTAAGGTTAGGTTTCTGATTAGGTTTCGTGTTAGTGGTAGAGTTAGGGTGAGAGTTAGGGTTAAGGTTTCAGATAGACTTTGGTGTTAGGGGTTAGGGTTTGGGCTATTGTTAGGGTGATCGTTAGGGCTCAGGGGTTTCAGGTTAGTGTTTGGGTTCCGGATACCATTAGGTTTAGGGTTGGGGGATGCGGTTAGGGTTTAGGGTGAGGGTTACGGTTAGTTTTACAGTTAGTTGAGGGTTTAGGTAAGTGTTACCATTAGGGTTCGAGTTAGGGTTAGGTTTAGGCTTAGGGTTAGGAGTAGGGTAAGATTTAGGTTTATGTCCAGGCTTAGGGTTAGTGTTAGTGTTCTGTTTAGGGTCAAGGTTAGAGTTAGGTTTAGGCTTAGGATTAGGTCTAGGGTTAGGATGAGGTTTAGGGTTAGGTTCAGGGTTATTGTAAGGGTTAGGTTTAGGGTTACAGATGGACTGGTGTTAGAGTTAGGTTTAAGTTTAGGGTTAGGTTTAGGTTTACAGTTAAGATTAAAGTTAAGGTTTGGATGAAGTTTAGGATAGGGTGAGGGTTATTTTTATGATTACGGCTAGAGTTTGAGTTTGTGTTCAGGTTAGTGTTAAGGTTAGGTTTAGGGTTTGGGTTAGGTTTAGGGGTTACGTTGCGTGTTCGGTTTAGGTTTAGGTTTAGGGTTAGTGTAAGGTTAGGATAAGGGTTAGGATTATACATAGTGTTAAATGTTAGGTTTAGGCTGTTAGGGTTTGGTTTATGGTTAGGGTATTGTTCAGTTTAGGGTTAATGTTAGGGTTAGGGTTAGATTAGGGTTACTGTTCGTATCAGTGTTAAGTTTGGTGATAAGTTTGGGGGTAGCGTTAGGTTTAGGGTTGGGGATACGTTAAGGGTTAGGGTGAGGGTTAGGGTTAGGTTTACAGTTAAGGTGAGGTTTTAGGGTAATTGTTATGGTTAGGGTTAGAGTTAGAGTTAGGCTTAGGGTTAGGGTGAAGTTTCAGTTAATTGTGAGGGTTAGGGTTAAGTTTAGTGTTAAGGTGAGATTTAGGTTTAGGGTTAGGGTGGGGTAAGGTTAGGGTTAAGGCTGGGTTTACGGTAAGGGGTAGGGCTAGGTTAGGGTTAGGTTTAGGTTTAGAGTTAGAGTTAGTGCTAGGGTTAGGGTTAGGGTCAGGTTTAGAGTTATTGTTAGGGTTAGGGTAGAGTTAAGGTTAGGGTTAAGTTTAGGGTAAGGGTAAGGGTTAGGTTTAGGTCAGGGATAGGGTTAGGATGATAGATAGGGTTAGGGTTAGAGGTTCGTGTGAGGGTTAGTGTTAGGTTTACAGCTAAACTGATGTTTTAGGGTGTTACGGTTAAGGTTAGGGTTAGAGTTACGGTTAGGTTTAGATTTGGGTTTACGGCTAGAGTTAGGGGATAGTTCAGGGTGTGGTTCAGGTTTATGTTTAAGGTTAGGCTTAGGTTTAGGGTGAAGTTTAGTTTAAGGATGAGGGTTAGGTTTAGGGTTTGTTGATTGGGTTAACTTTAGGGTTAGGTTTAGGGTTTTGTTATTTTTAGGGTTGGATTTAGTGTTCGCGTACGGTTAGGTGCTTGGGTTAATGTAGGGTGAGATTTAGGGTTAAAGTTAGATTTCGCTTTAGTTTAGGGATAGGGCGAATTTTAAGACACGGTGAGGGTTTTTGTTATGGCTAAGTTTTGGGTTCATTTTCAGGTTAGTGTTAAGGTTATGTTTAGGGTTAGGGTTAAGTTTACGGGTTCTGTTTACTTTTAGGGTTAGGGTTAGATTTTAGGTTCGGGTTAAGTTTAGTGTTACGGTTAGGCTTACGGTTATGGTTTGTTTTAGGCGTGGTTGGGGTGAGTGTTAGGTTTAGCGTTAGGTTTGGGTAGGCTTAGGATTATGGTTATGGTAAGGTGTTAGGGGTTAGAGGTGTAGTTTAGGGTTAGGGTTTATGTGAGGGTTCCGGTTAGGCATTGTGGTCCCGGTCATGGCTGGTTTGGTTTAGGATTAAGATTAGGTTTCTGATTAGGTTTCGTGTTAGTGGTAGAGTTAGGGTGAGAGTTAGGGTTAAGGTTTCAGATAGACTTTGGTGTTAGGGGTTAGGGTTTGGGCTATTGTTAGGGTGATCGTTAGGGCTCAGGGGTTTCAGGTTAGTGTTTGGGTTCCGGATACCATTAGGTTTAGGGTTGGGGGATGCGGTTAGGGTTTAGGGTGAGGGTTACGGTTAGTTTTACAGTTAGTTGAGGGTTTAGGTAAGTGTTACCATTAGGGTTCGAGTTAGGGTTAGGTTTAGGCTTAGGGTTAGGAGTAGGGTAAGATTTAGGTTTATGTCCAGGCTTAGGGTTAGTGTTAGTGTTCTGTTTAGGGTCAAGGTTAGAGTTAGGTTTAGGCTTAGGATTAGGTCTAGGGTTAGGATGAGGTTTAGGGTTAGGTTCAGGGTTATTGTAAGGGTTAGGTTTAGGGTTACAGATGGACTGGTGTTAGAGTTAGGTTTAAGTTTAGGGTTAGGTTTAGGTTTACAGTTAAGATTAAAGTTAAGGTTTGGATGAAGTTTAGGATAGGGTGAGGGTTATTTTTATGATTACGGCTAGAGTTTGAGTTTGTGTTCAGGTTAGTGTTAAGGTTAGGTTTAGGGTTCGGGTTAGGTTTAGGGGTTACGTTGCGTGTTCGGTTTAGGTTTAGGTTTAGGGTTAGTGTAAGGTTAGGATAAGGGTTAGGATTATACATAGTGTTAAATGTTAGGTTTAGGCTGTTAGGGTTTGGTTTATGGTTAGGGTATTGTTCAGTTTAGGGTTAATGTTAGGGTTAGGGTTAGATTAGGGTTACTGTTCGTATCAGTGTTAAGTTTGGGGATAAGTTTGGGGGTAGCGTTAGGTTTAGGGTTGGGGATACGTTAAGGGTTAGGGTGAGGGTTAGGGTTAGGTTTACAGTTAAGGTGAGGTTTTAGGGTAATTGTTATGGTTAGGGTTAGAGTTAGAGTTAGGCTTAGGGTTAGGGTGAAGTTTCAGTTAATTGTGAGGGTTAGGGTTAAGTTTAGTGTTAAGGTGAGATTTAGGTTTAGGGTTAGGGTGGGGTAAGGTTAGGGTTAAGGCTGGGTTTACGGTAAGGGGTAGGGCTAGGTTAGGGTTAGGTTTAGGTTTAGAGTTAGAGTTAGTGCTAGGGTTAGGGTTAGGGTCAGGTTTAGAGTTATTGTTAGGGTTAGGGTAGAGTTAAGGTTAGGGTTAAGTTTAGGGTAAGGGTAAGGGTTAGGTTTAGGTCAGGGATAGGGTTAGGATGATAGATAGGGTTAGGGTTAGAGGTTCGTGTGAGGGTTAGTGTTAGGTTTACAGCTAAACTGATGTTTTAGGGTGTTACGGTTAAGGTTAGGGTTAGAGTTACGGTTAGGTTTACATTTGGGTTTACGGCTAGAGTTAGGGGATAGTTCAGGGTGTGGTTCAGGTTTATGTTTAAGGTTAGGCTTAGGTTTAGGGTGAAGTTTAGTTTAAGGATGAGGGTTAGGTTTAGGGTTTGTTGATTGGGTTAACTTTAGGGTTAGGTTTAGGGTTTTGTTATTTTTAGGGTTGGATTTAGTGTTCGCGTACGGTTATGTGCTTGGGTTAATGTAGGGTGAGATTTAGGGTTAAAGTTAGATTTCGCTTTAGTTTAGGGATAGGGCGAATTTTAAGACACGGTGAGGGTTTTTGTTATGGCTAAGTTTTGGGTTCATTTTCAGGTTACTGTTAAGGTTATGTTTAGGGTTAGGGTTAAGTTTACGGGTTCTGTTTACTTTTAGGGTTAGGGTTAGATTTTAGGTTAGGGTTAAGTTTAGTGTTACGGTTAGGCTTACGGTTATGGTTTGTTTTAGGCGTGGTTGGGGTGAGTGTTAGGTTTAGCGTTAGGTTTGGGTAGGCTTAGGATTATGGTTATGGTAAGGTGTTAGGGGTTAGAGGTGTAGTTTAGGGTTAGGGTTTATGTGAGGGTTCCGGTTAGGCATTGTGGTCCCGGTCATGGCTGGTTTGGTTTAGGATTAAGGTTAGGTTTCTGATTAGGTTTCGTGTTAGTGGTAGAGTTAGGGTGAGAGTTAGGGTTAAGGTTTCAGATAGACTTTGGTGTTAGGGGTTAGGGTTTGGGCTATTGTTAGGGTGATCGTTAGGGCTCAGGGGTTTCAGGTTAGTGTTTGGGTTCCGGATACCATTAGGTTTAGGGTTGGGGGAGGCGGTTAGGGTTTAGGGTGAGGGTTACGGTTAGTTTTACAGTTAGTTGAGGGTTTAGGTAAGTGTTACCATTAGGGTTCGAGTTAGGGTTAGGTTTAGGCTTAGGGTTAGGAGTAGGGTAAGATTTAGGTTTATGTCCAGGCTTAGGGTTAGTGTTAGTGTTCTGTTTAGGGTCAAGGTTAGAGTTAGGTTTAGGCTTAGGATTAGGTCTAGGGTTAGGATGAGGTTTAGGGTTAGGTTCAGGGTTATTGTAAGGGTTAGGTTTAGGGTTACAGATGGACTGGTGTTAGAGTTAGGTTTAAGTTTAGGGTTAGGTTTAGGTTTACAGTTAAGATTAAAGTTAAGGTTTGGATGAAGTTTAGGATAGGGTGAGGGTTATTTTTATGATTACGGCTAGAGTTTGAGTTTGTGTTCAGGTTAGTGTTAAGGTTAGGTTTAGGGTTCGGGTTAGGTTTAGGGGTTACGTTGCGTGTTCGGTTTAGGTTTAGGTTTAGGGTTAGTGTAAGGTTAGGATAAGGGTTAGGATTATACATAGTGTTAAATGTTAGGTTTAGGCTGTTAGGGTTTGGTTTATGGTTAGGGTATTGTTCAGTTTAGGGTTAATGTTAGGGTTAGGGTTAGATTAGGGTTACTGTTCGTATCAGTGTTAAGTTTGGGGATAAGTTTGGGGGTAGCGTTAGGTTTAGGGTTGGGGATACGTTAAGGGTTAGGGTGAGGGTTAGGGTTAGGTTTACAGTTAAGGTGAGGTTTTAGGGTAATTGTTATGGTTAGGGTTAGAGTTAGAGTTAGGCTTAGGGTTAGGGTGAAGTTTCAGTTAATTGTGAGGGTTAGGGTTAAGTTTAGTGTTAAGATGAGATTTAGGTTTAGGGTTAGGGTGGGGTAAGGTTAGGGTTAAGGCTGGGTTTACGGTAAGGGGTAGGGCTAGGTTAGGGTTAGGTTTAGGTTTAGAGTTAGAGTTAGTGCTAGGGTTAGGGTTAGGGTCAGGTTTAGAGTTATTGTTAGGGTTAGGGTAGAGTTAAGGTTAGGGTTAAGTTTAGGGTAAGGGTAAGGGTTAGGTTTAGGTCAGGGATAGGGTTAGGATGATAGATAGGGTTAGGGTTAGAGGTTCGTGTGAGGGTTAGTGTTAGGTTTACAGCTAAACTGATGTTTTAGGGTGTTACGGTTAAGGTTAGGGTTAGAGTTACGGTTAGGTTTAGATTTGGGTTTACGGCTAGAGTTAGGGGATAGTTCAGGGTGTGGTTCAGGTTTATGTTTAAGGTTAGGCTTAGGTTTAGGGTGAAGTTTAGTTTAAGGATGAGGGTTAGGTTTAGGGTTTGTTGATTGGGTTAACTTTAGGGTTAGGTTTAGGGTTTTGTTATTTTTAGGGTTGGATTTAGTGTTCGCGTACGGTTAGGTGCTTGGGTTAATGTAGGGTGAGATTTAGGGTTAAAGTTAGATTTCGCTTTAGTTTAGGGATAGGGCGAATTTTAAGACACGGTGAGGGTTTTTGTTATGGCTAAGTTTTGGGTTCATTTTCAGGTTAGTGTTAAGGTTATGTTTAGGGTTAGGGTTAAGTTTACGGGTTCTGTTTACTTTTAGGGTTAGGGTTAGATTTTAGGTTCGGGTTAAGTTTAGTGTTACGGTTAGGCTTACGGTTATGGTTTGTTTTAGGCGTGGTTGGGGTGAGTGTTAGGTTTAGCGTTAGGTTTGGGTAGGCTTAGGATTATGGTTATGGTAAGGTGTTAGGGGTTAGAGGTGTAGTTTAGGGTTAGGGTTTATGTGAGGGTTCCGGTTAGGCATTGTGGTCCCGGTCATGGCTGGTTTGGTTTAGGATTAAGGTTAGGTTTCTGATTAGGTTTCGTGTTAGTGGTAGAGTTAGGGTGAGAGTTAGGGTTAAGGTTTCAGATAGACTTTGGTGTTAGGGGTTAGGGTTTGGGCTATTGTTAGGGTGATCGTTAGGGCTCAGGGGTTTCAGGTTAGTGTTTGGGTTCCGGATACCATTAGGTTTAGGGTTGGGGGATGCGGTTAGGGTTTAGGGTGAGGGTTACGGTTAGTTTTACAGTTAGTTGAGGGTTTAGGTAAGTGTTACCATTAGGGTTCGAGTTAGGGTTAGGTTTAGGCTTAGGGTTAGGAGTAGGGTAAGATTTAGGTTTATGTCCAGGCTTAGGGTTAGTGTTAGTGTTCTGTTTAGGGTCAAGGTTAGAGTTAGGTTTAGGCTTAGGATTAGGTCTAGGGTTAGGATGAGGTTTAGGGTTAGGTTCAGGGTTATTGTAAGGGTTAGGTTTAGGGTTACAGATGGACTGGTGTTAGAGTTAGGTTTAAGTTTAGGGTTAGGTTTAGGTTTACAGTTAAGATTAAAGTTAAGGTTTGGATGAAGTTTAGGATAGGGTGAGGGTTATTTTTATGATTACGGCTAGAGTTTGAGTTTGTGTTCAGGTTAGTGTTAAGGTTAGGTTTAGGGTTTGGGTTAGGTTTAGGGGTTACGTTGCGTGTTCGGTTTAGGTTTAGGTTTAGGGTTAGTGTAAGGTTAGGATAAGGGTTAGGATTATACATAGTGTTAAATGTTAGGTTTAGGCTGTTAGGGTTTGGTTTATGGTTAGGGTATTGTTCAGTTTAGGGTTCATGTTAGGGTTAGGGTTAGATTAGGGTTACTGTTCGTATCAGTGTTAAGTTTGGGGATAAGTTTGGGGGTAGCGTTAGGTTTAGGGTTGGGGATACGTTAAGGGTTAGGGTGAGGGTTAGGGTTAGGTTTACAGTTAAGGTGAGGTTTTAGGGTAATTGTTATGGTTAGGGTTAGAGTTAGAGTTAGGCTTAGGGTTAGGGTGAAGTTTCAGTTAATTGTGAGGGTTAGGGTTAAGTTTAGTGTTAAGGTGAGATTTAGGTTTAGGGTTAGGGTGGGGTAAGGTTAGGGTTAAGGCTGGGTTTACGGTAAGGGGTAGGGCTAGGTTAGGGTTAGGTTTAGGTTTAGAGTTAGAGTTAGTGCTAGGGTTAGGGTTAGGGTCAGGTTTAGAGTTATTGTTAGGGTTAGGGTAGAGTTAAGGTTAGGGTTAAGTTTAGGGTAAGGGTAAGGGTTAGGTTTAGGTCAGGGATAGGGTTAGGATGATAGATAGGGTTAGGGTTAGAGGTTCGTGTGAGGGTTAGTGTTAGGTTTACAGCTAAACTGATGTTTTAGGGTGTTACGGTTAAGGTTAGGGTTAGAGTTACGGTTAGGTTTAGATTTGGGTTTACGGCTCGAGTTAGGGGATAGTTCAGGGTGTGGTTCAGGTTTATGTTTAAGGTTAGGCTTAGGTTTAGGGTGAAGTTTAGTTTAAGGATGAGGGTTAGGTTTAGGGTTTGTTGATTGGGTTAACTTTAGGGTTAGGTTTAGGGTTTTGTTATTTTTAGGGTTGGATTTAGTGTTCGCGTACGGTTAGGTGCTTGGGTTAATGTAGGGTGAGATTTAGGGTTAAAGTTAGATTTCGCTTTAGTTTAGGGATAGGGCGAATTTTAAGACACGGTGAGGGTTTTTGTTATGGCTAAGTTTTGGGTTCATTTTCAGGTTAGTGTTAAGGTTATGTTTAGGGTTAGGGTTAAGTTTACGGGTTCTGTTTACTTTTAGGGTTAGGGTTAGATTTTAGGTTCGGGTTAAGTTTAGTGTTACGGTTAGGCTTACGGTTATGGTTTGTTTTAGGCGTGGTTGGGGTGAGTGTTAGGTTTAGCGTTCGGTTTGGGTAGGCTTAGGATTATGGTTATGGTAAGGTGTTAGGGGTTAGAGGTGTAGTTTAGGGTTAGGGTTTATGTGAGGGTTCCGGTTAGGCATTGTGGTCCCGGTCATGGCTGGTTTGGTTTAGGATTAAGGTTAGGTTTCTGATTAGGTTTCGTGTTAGTGGTAGAGTTAGGGTGAGAGTTAGGGTTAAGGTTTCAGATAGACTTTGGTGTTAGGGGTTAGGGTTTGGGCTATTGTTAGGGTGATCGTTAGGGCTCAGGGGTTTCAGGTTAGTGTTTGGGTTCCGGATACCATTAGGTTTAGGGTTGGGGGATGCGGTTAGGGTTTAGGGTGAGGGTTACGGTTAGTTTTACAGTTAGTTGAGGGTTTAGGTAAGTGTTACCATTAGGGTTAGAGTTAGGGTTAGGTTTCGGCTTAGGGTTAGGAGTAGGGTAAGATTTAGGTTTATGTCCAGGCTTAGGGTTAGTGTTAGTGTTCTGTTTAGGGTCAAGGTTAGAGTTAGGTTTAGGCTTAGGATTAGGTCTAGGGTTAGGATGAGGTTTAGGGTTAGGTTCAGGGTTATTGTAAGGGTTAGGTTTAGGGTTACAGATGGACTGGTGTTAGAGTTAGGTTTAAGTTTAGGGTTAGGTTTAGGTTTACAGTTAAGATTAAAGTTAAGGTTTGGATGAAGTTTAGGATAGGGTGAGGGTTATTTTTATGATTACGGCTAGAGTTTGAGTTTGTGTTCAGGTTAGTGTTAAGGTTAGGTTTAGGGTTCGGGTTAGGTTTAGGGGTTACGTTGCGTGTTCGGTTTAGGTTTAGGTTTAGGGTTAGTGTAAGGTTAGGATAAGGGTTAGGATTATACATAGTGTTAAATGTTAGGTTTAGGCTGTTAGGGTTTGGTTTATGGTTAGGGTATTGTTCAGTTTAGGGTTCATGTTAGGGTTAGGGTTAGATTAGGGTTACTGTTCGTATCAGTGTTAAGTTTGGGGATAAGTTTGGGGGTAGCGTTAGGTTTAGGGTTGGGGATACGTTAAGGGTTAGGGTGAGGGTTAGGGTTAGGTTTACAGTTAAGGTGAGGTTTTAGGGTAATTGTTATGGTTAGGGTTAGAGTTAGAGTTAGGCTTAGGGTTAGGGTGAAGTTTCAGTTAATTGTGAGGGTTAGGGTTAAGTTTAGTGTTAAGGTGAGATTTAGGTTTAGGGTTAGGGTGGGGTAAGGTTAGGGTTAAGGCTGGGTTTACGGTAAGGGGTAGGGCTAGGTTAGGGTTAGGTTTAGGTTTAGAGTTAGAGTTAGTGCTAGGGTTAGGGTTAGGGTCAGGTTTAGAGTTATTGTTAGGGTTAGGGTAGAGTTAAGGTTAGGGTTAAGTTTAGGGTAAGGGTAAGGGTTAGGTTTATGTCAGGGATAGGGTTAGGATGATAGATAGGGTTAGGGTTAGAGGTTCGTGTGAGGGTTAGTGTTAGGTTTACAGCTAAACTGATGTTTTAGGGTGTTACGGTTAAGGTTAGGGTTAGAGTTACGGTTAGGTTTAGATTTGGGTTTACGGCTAGAGTTAGGGGATAGTTCAGGGTGTGGTTCAGGTTTATGTTTAAGGTTAGGCTTAGGTTTAGGGTGAAGTTTAGTTTAAGGATGAGGGTTAGGTTTAGGGTTTGTTGATTGGGTTAACTTTAGGGTTAGGTTTAGGGTTTTGTTATTTTTAGGGTTGGATTTAGTGTTCGCGTACGGTTAGGTGCTTGGGTTAATGTAGGGTGAGATTTAGGGTTAAAGTTAGATTTCGCTTTAGTTTAGGGATAGGGCGAATTTTAAGACACGGTGAGGGTTTTTGTTATGGCTAAGTTTTGGGTTCATTTTCAGGTTAGTGTTAAGGTTATGTTTAGGGTTAGGGTTAAGTTTACGGGTTCTGTTTACTTTTAGGGTTAGGGTTAGATTTTAGGTTCGGGTTAAGTTTAGTGTTACGGTTAGGCTTACGGTTATGGTTTGTTTTAGGCGTGGTTGGGGTGAGTGTTAGGTTTAGCGTTAGGTTTGGGTAGGCTTAGGATTATGGTTATGGTAAGGTGTTAGGGGTTAGAGGTGTAGTTTAGGGTTAGGGTTTATGTGAGGGTTCCGGTTAGGCATTGTGGTCCCGGTCATGGCTGGTTTGGTTTAGGATTAAGGTTAGGTTTCTGATTAGGTTTCGTGTTAGTGGTAGAGTTAGGGTGAGAGTTAGGGTTAAGGTTTCAGATAGACTTTGGTGTTAGGGGTTAGGGTTTGGGCTATTGTTAGGGTGATCGTTAGGGCTCAGGGGTTTCAGGTTAGTGTTTGGGTTCCGGATACCATTAGGTTTAGGGTTGGGGGATGCGGTTAGGGTTTAGGGTGAGGGTTACGGTTAGTTTTACAGTTAGTTGAGGGTTTAGGTAAGTGTTACCATTAGGGTTAGAGTTAGGGTTAGGTTTAGGCTTAGGGTTAGGAGTAGGGTAAGATTTAGGTTTATGTCCAGGCTTAGGGTTAGTGTTAGTGTTCTGTTTAGGGTCAAGGTTAGAGTTAGGTTTAGGCTTAGGATTAGGTCTAGGGTTAGGATGAGGTTTAGGGTTAGGTTCAGGGTTATTGTAAGGGTTAGGTTTAGGGTTACAGATGGACTGGTGTTAGAGTTAGGTTTAAGTTTAGGGTTAGGTTTAGGTTTACAGTTAAGATTAAAGTTAAGGTTTGGATGAAGTTTAGGATAGGGTGAGGGTTATTTTTATGATTACGGCTAGAGTTTGAGTTTGTGTTCAGGTTAGTGTTAAGGTTAGGTTTAGGGTTTGGGTTAGGTTTAGGGGTTACGTTGCGTGTTCGGTTTAGGTTTAGGTTTAGGGTTAGTGTAAGGTTAGGATAAGGGTTAGGATTATACATAGTGTTAAATGTTAGGTTTAGGCTGTTAGGGTTTGGTTTATGGTTAGGGTATTGTTCAGTTTAGGGTTCATGTTAGGGTTAGGGTTAGATTAGGGTTACTGTTCGTATCAGTGTTAAGTTTGGGGATAAGTTTGGGGGTAGCGTTAGGTTTAGGGTTGGGGATACGTTAAGGGTTAGGGTGAGGGTTAGGGTTAGGTTTACAGTTAAGGTGAGGTTTTAGGGTAATTGTTATGGTTAGGGTTAGAGTTAGAGTTAGGCTTAGGGTTAGGGTGAAGTTTCAGTTAATTGTGAGGGTTAGGGTTAAGTTTAGTGTTAAGGTGAGATTTAGGTTTAGGGTTAGGGTGGGGTAAGGTTAGGGTTAAGGCTGGGTTTACGGTAAGGGGTAGGGCTAGGTTAGGGTTAGGTTTAGGTTTAGAGTTAGAGTTAGTGCTAGGGTTAGGGTTAGGGTCAGGTTTAGAGTTATTGTTAGGGTTAGGGTAGAGTTAAGGTTAGGGTTAAGTTTAGGGTAAGGGTAAGGGTTAGGTTTAGGTCAGGGATAGGGTTAGGATGATAGATAGGGTTAGGGTTAGAGGTTCGTGTGAGGGTTAGTGTTAGGTTTACAGCTAAACTGATGTTTTAGGGTGTTACGGTTAAGGTTAGGGTTAGAGTTACGGTTAGGTTTAGATTTGGGTTTACGGCTCGAGTTAGGGGATAGTTCAGGGTGTGGTTCAGGTTTATGTTTAAGGTTAGGCTTAGGTTTAGGGTGAAGTTTAGTTTAAGGATGAGGGTTAGGTTTAGGGTTTGTTGATTGGGTTAACTTTAGGGTTAGGTTTAGGGTTTTGTTATTTTTAGGGTTGGATTTAGTGTTCGCGTACGGTTAGGTGCTTGGGTTAATGTAGGGTGAGATTTAGGGTTAAAGTTAGATTTCGCTTTAGTTTAGGGATAGGGCGAATTTTAAGACACGGTGAGGGTTTTTGTTATGGCTAAGTTTTGGGTTCATTTTCAGGTTAGTGTTAAGGTTATGTTTAGGGTTAGGGTTAAGTTTACGGGTTCTGTTTACTTTTAGGGTTAGGGTTAGATTTTAGGTTCGGGTTAAGTTTAGTGTTACGGTTAGGCTTACGGTTATGGTTTGTTTTAGGCGTGGTTGGGGTGAGTGTTAGGTTTAGCGTTCGGTTTGGGTAGGCTTAGGATTATGGTTATGGTAAGGTGTTAGGGGTTAGAGGTGTAGTTTAGGGTTAGGGTTTATGTGAGGGTTCCGGTTAGGCATTGTGGTCCCGGTCATGGCTGGTTTGGTTTAGGATTAAGGTTAGGTTTCTGATTAGGTTTCGTGTTAGTGGTAGAGTTAGGGTGAGAGTTAGGGTTAAGGTTTCAGATAGACTTTGGTGTTAGGGGTTAGGGTTTGGGCTATTGTTAGGGTGATCGTTAGGGCTCAGGGGTTTCAGGTTAGTGTTTGGGTTCCGGATACCATTAGGTTTAGGGTTGGGGGATGCGGTTAGGGTTTAGGGTGAGGGTTACGGTTAGTTTTACAGTTAGTTGAGGGTTTAGGTAAGTGTTACCATTAGGGTTAGAGTTAGGGTTAGGTTTCGGCTTAGGGTTAGGAGTAGGGTAAGATTTAGGTTTATGTCCAGGCTTAGGGTTAGTGTTAGTGTTCTGTTTAGGGTCAAGGTTAGAGTTAGGTTTAGGCTTAGGATTAGGTCTAGGGTTAGGATGAGGTTTAGGGTTAGGTTCAGGGTTATTGTAAGGGTTAGGTTTAGGGTTACAGATGGACTGGTGTTAGAGTTAGGTTTAAGTTTAGGGTTAGGTTTAGGTTTACAGTTAAGATTAAAGTTAAGGTTTGGATGAAGTTTAGGATAGGGTGAGGGTTATTTTTATGATTACGGCTAGAGTTTGAGTTTGTGTTCAGGTTAGTGTTAAGGTTAGGTTTAGGGTTTGGGTTAGGTTTAGGGGTTACGTTGCGTGTTCGGTTTAGGTTTAGGTTTAGGGTTAGTGTAAGGTTAGGATAAGGGTTAGGATTATACATAGTGTTAAATGTTAGGTTTAGGCTGTTAGGGTTTGGTTTATGGTTAGGGTATTGTTCAGTTTAGGGTTCATGTTAGGGTTAGGGTTAGATTAGGGTTACTGTTCGTATCAGTGTTAAGTTTGGGGATAAGTTTGGGGGTAGCGTTAGGTTTAGGGTTGGGGATACGTTAAGGGTTAGGGTGAGGGTTAGGGTTAGGTTTACAGTTAAGGTGAGGTTTTAGGGTAATTGTTATGGTTAGGGTTAGAGTTAGAGTTAGGCTTAGGGTTAGGGTGAAGTTTCAGTTAATTGTGAGGGTTAGGGTTAAGTTTAGTGTTAAGGTGAGATTTAGGTTTAGGGTTAGGGTGGGGTAAGGTTAGGGTTAAGGCTGGGTTTACGGTAAGGGGTAGGGCTAGGTTAGGGTTAGGTTTAGGTTTAGAGTTAGAGTTAGTGCTAGGGTTAGGGTTAGGGTCAGGTTTAGAGTTATTGTTAGGGTTAGGGTAGAGTTAAGGTTAGGGTTAAGTTTAGGGTAAGGGTAAGGGTTAGGTTTAGGTCAGGGATAGGGTTAGGATGATAGATAGGGTTAGGGTTAGAGGTTCGTGTGAGGGTTAGTGTTAGGTTTACAGCTAAACTGATGTTTTAGGGTGTTACGGTTAAGGTTAGGGTTAGAGTTACGGTTAGGTTTAGATTTGGGTTTACGGCTAGAGTTAGGGGATAGTTCAGGGTGTGGTTCAGGTTTATGTTTAAGGTTAGGCTTAGGTTTAGGGTGAAGTTTAGTTTAAGGATGAGGGTTAGGTTTAGGGTTTGTTGATTGGGTTAACTTTAGGGTTAGGTTTAGGGTTTTGTTATTTTTAGGGTTGGATTTAGTGTTCGCGTACGGTTAGGTGCTTGGGTTAATGTAGGGTGAGATTTAGGGTTAAAGTTAGATTTCGCTTTAGTTTAGGGATAGGGCGAATTTTAAGACACGGTGAGGGTTTTTGTTATGGCTAAGTTTTGGGTTCATTTTCAGGTTAGTGTTAAGGTTATGTTTAGGGTTAGGGTTAAGTTTACGGGTTCTGTTTACTTTTAGGGTTAGGGTTAGATTTTAGGTTCGGGTTAAGTTTAGTGTTACGGTTAGGCTTACGGTTATGGTTTGTTTTAGGCGTGGTTGGGGTGAGTGTTAGGTTTAGCGTTCGGTTTGGGTAGGCTTAGGATTATGGTTATGGTAAGGTGTTAGGGGTTAGAGGTGTAGTTTAGGGTTAGGGTTTATGTGAGGGTTCCGGTTAGGCATTGTGGTCCCGGTCATGGCTGGTTTGGTTTAGGATTAAGGTTAGGTTTCTGATTAGGTTTCGTGTTAGTGGTAGAGTTAGGGTGAGAGTTAGGGTTAAGGTTTCAGATAGACTTTGGTGTTAGGGGTTAGGGTTTGGGCTATTGTTAGGGTGATCGTTAGGGCTCAGGGGTTTCAGGTTAGTGTTTGGGTTCCGGATACCATTAGGTTTAGGGTTGGGGGATGCGGTTAGGGTTTAGGGTGAGGGTTACGGTTAGTTTTACAGTTAGTTGAGGGTTTAGGTAAGTGTTACCATTAGGGTTCGAGTTAGGGTTAGGTTTAGGCTTAGGGTTAGGAGTAGGGTAAGATTTAGGTTTATGTCCAGGCTTAGGGTTAGTGTTAGTGTTCTGTTTAGGGTCAAGGTTAGAGTTAGGTTTAGGCTTAGGATTAGGTCTAGGGTTAGGATGAGGTTTAGGGTTAGGTTCAGGGTTATTGTAAGGGTTAGGTTTAGGGTTACAGATGGACTGGTGTTAGAGTTAGGTTTAAGTTTAGGGTTAGGTTTAGGTTTACAGTTAAGATTAAAGTTAAGGTTTGGATGAAGTTTAGGATAGGGTGAGGGTTATTTTTATGATTACGGCTAGAGTTTGAGTTTGTGTTCAGGTTAGTGTTAAGGTTAGGTTTAGGGTTTGGGTTAGGTTTAGGGGTTACGTTGCGTGTTCGGTTTAGGTTTAGGTTTAGGGTTAGTGTAAGGTTAGGATAAGGGTTAGGATTATACATAGTGTTAAATGTTAGGTTTAGGCTGTTAGGGTTTGGTTTATGGTTAGGGTATTGTTCAGTTTAGGGTTCATGTTAGGGTTAGGGTTAGATTAGGGTTACTGTTCGTATCAGTGTTAAGTTTGGGGATAAGTTTGGGGGTAGCGTTAGGTTTAGGGTTGGGGATACGTTAAGGGTTAGGGTGAGGGTTAGGGTTAGGTTTACAGTTAAGGTGAGGTTTTAGGGTAATTGTTATGGTTAGGGTTAGAGTTAGAGTTAGGCTTAGGGTTAGGGTGAAGTTTCAGTTAATTGTGAGGGTTAGGGTTAAGTTTAGTGTTAAGGTGAGATTTAGGTTTAGGGTTAGGGTGGGGTAAGGTTAGGGTTAAGGCTGGGTTTACGGTAAGGGGTAGGGCTAGGTTAGGGTTAGGTTTAGGTTTAGAGTTAGAGTTAGTGCTAGGGTTAGGGTTAGGGTCAGGTTTAGAGTTATTGTTAGGGTTAGGGTAGAGTTAAGGTTAGGGTTAAGTTTAGGGTAAGGGTAAGGGTTAGGTTTAGGTCAGGGATAGGGTTAGGATGATAGATAGGGTTAGGGTTAGAGGTTCGTGTGAGGGTTAGTGTTAGGTTTACAGCTAAACTGATGTTTTAGGGTGTTACGGTTAAGGTTAGGGTTAGAGTTACGGTTAGGTTTAGATTTGGGTTTACGGCTAGAGTTAGGGGATAGTTCAGGGTGTGGTTCAGGTTTATGTTTAAGGTTAGGCTTAGGTTTAGGGTGAAGTTTAGTTTAAGGATGAGGGTTAGGTTTAGGGTTTGTTGATTGGGTTAACTTTAGGGTTAGGTTTAGGGTTTTGTTATTTTTAGGGTTGGATTTAGTGTTCGCGTACGGTTAGGTGCTTGGGTTAATGTAGGGTGAGATTTAGGGTTAAAGTTAGATTTCGCTTTAGTTTAGGGATAGGGCGAATTTTAAGACACGGTGAGGGTTTTTGTTATGGCTAAGTTTTGGGTTCATTTTCAGGTTAGTGTTAAGGTTATGTTTAGGGTTAGGGTTAAGTTTACGGGTTCTGTTTACTTTTAGGGTTAGGGTTAGATTTTAGGTTCGGGTTAAGTTTAGTGTTACGGTTAGGCTTACGGTTATGGTTTGTTTTAGGCGTGGTTGGGGTGAGTGTTAGGTTTAGCGTTAGGTTTGGGTAGGCTTAGGATTATGGTTATGGTAAGGTGTTAGGGGTTAGAGGTGTAGTTTAGGGTTAGGGTTTATGTGAGGGTTCCGGTTAGGCATTGTGGTCCCGGTCATGGCTGGTTTGGTTTAGGATTAAGGTTAGGTTTCTGATTAGGTTTCGTGTTAGTGGTAGAGTTAGGGTGAGAGTTAGGGTTAAGGTTTCAGATAGACTTTGGTGTTAGGGGTTAGGGTTTGGGCTATTGTTAGGGTGATCGTTAGGGCTCAGGGGTTTCAGGTTAGTGTTTGGGTTCCGGATACCATTAGGTTTAGGGTTGGGGGATGCGGTTAGGGTTTAGGGTGAGGGTTACGGTTAGTTTTACAGTTAGTTGAGGGTTTAGGTAAGTGTTACCATTAGGGTTAGAGTTAGGGTTAGGTTTAGGCTTAGGGTTAGGAGTAGGGTAAGATTTAGGTTTATGTCCAGGCTTAGGGTTAGTGTTAGTGTTCTGTTTAGGGTCAAGGTTAGAGTTAGGTTTAGGCTTAGGATTAGGTCTAGGGTTAGGATGAGGTTTAGGGTTAGGTTCAGGGTTATTGTAAGGGTTAGGTTTAGGGTTACAGATGGACTGGTGTTAGAGTTAGGTTTAAGTTTAGGGTTAGGTTTAGGTTTACAGTTAAGATTAAAGTTAAGGTTTGGATGAAGTTTAGGATAGGGTGAGGGTTATTTTTATGATTACGGCTAGAGTTTGAGTTTGTGTTCAGGTTAGTGTTAAGGTTAGGTTTAGGGTTTGGGTTAGGTTTAGGGGTTACGTTGCGTGTTCGGTTTAGGTTTAGGTTTAGGGTTAGTGTAAGGTTAGGATAAGGGTTAGGATTATACATAGTGTTAAATGTTAGGTTTAGGCTGTTAGGGTTTGGTTTATGGTTAGGGTATTGTTCAGTTTAGGGTTCATGTTAGGGTTAGGGTTAGATTAGGGTTACTGTTCGTATCAGTGTTAAGATTGGGGATAAGTTTGGGGGTAGCGTTAGGTTTAGGGTTGGGGATACGTTAAGGGTTAGGGTGAGGGTTAGGGTTAGGTTTACAGTTAAGGTGAGGTTTTAGGGTAATTGTTATGGTTAGGGTTAGAGTTAGAGTTAGGCTTAGGGTTAGGGTGAAGTTTCAGTTAATTGTGAGGGTTAGGGTTAAGTTTAGTGTTAAGGTGAGATTTAGGTTTAGGGTTAGGGTGGGGTAAGGTTAGGGTTAAGGCTGGGTTTACGGTAAGGGGTAGGGCTAGGTTAGGGTTAGGTTTAGGTTTAGAGTTAGAGTTAGTGCTAGGGTTAGGGTTAGGGTCAGGTTTAGAGTTATTGTTAGGGTTAGGGTAGAGTTAAGGTTAGGGTTAAGTTTAGGGTAAGGGTAAGGGTTAGGTTTAGGTCAGGGATAGGGTTAGGATGATAGATAGGGTTAGGGTTAGAGGTTCGTGTGAGGGTTAGTGTTAGGTTTACAGCTAAACTGATGTTTTAGGGTGTTACGGTTAAGGTTAGGGTTAGAGTTACGGTTAGGTTTAGATTTGGGTTTACGGCTCGAGTTAGGGGATAGTTCAGGGTGTGGTTCAGGTTTATGTTTAAGGTTAGGCTTAGGTTTAGGGTGAAGTTTAGTTTAAGGATGAGGGTTAGGTTTAGGGTTTGTTGATTGGGTTAACTTTAGGGTTAGGTTTAGGGTTTTGTTATTTTTAGGGTTGGATTTAGTGTTCGCGTACGGTTAGGTGCTTGGGTTAATGTAGGGTGAGATTTAGGGTTAAAGTTAGATTTCGCTTTAGTTTAGGGATAGGGCGAATTTTAAGACACGGTGAGGGTTTTTGTTATGGCTAAGTTTTGGGTTCATTTTCAGGTTAGTGTTAAGGTTATGTTTAGGGTTAGGGTTAAGTTTACGGGTTCTGTTTACTTTTAGGGTTAGGGTTAGATTTTAGGTTCGGGTTAAGTTTAGTGTTACGGTTAGGCTTACGGTTATGGTTTGTTTTAGGCGTGGTTGGGGTGAGTGTTAGGTTTAGCGTTCGGTTTGGGTAGGCTTAGGATTATGGTTATGGTAAGGTGTTAGGGGTTAGAGGTGTAGTTTAGGGTTAGGGTTTATGTGAGGGTTCCGGTTAGGCATTGTGGTCCCGGTCATGGCTGGTTTGGTTTAGGATTAAGGTTAGGTTTCTGATTAGGTTTCGTGTTAGTGGTAGAGTTAGGGTGAGAGTTAGGGTTAAGGTTTCAGATAGACTTTGGTGTTAGGGGTTAGGGTTTGGGCTATTGTTAGGGTGATCGTTAGGGCTCAGGGGTTTCAGGTTAGTGTTTGGGTTCCGGATACCATTAGGTTTAGGGTTGGGGGATGCGGTTAGGGTTTAGGGTGAGGGTTACGGTTAGTTTTACAGTTAGTTGAGGGTTTAGGTAAGTGTTACCATTAGGGTTAGAGTTAGGGTTAGGTTTCGGCTTAGGGTTAGGAGTAGGGTAAGATTTAGGTTTATGTCCAGGCTTAGGGTTAGTGTTAGTGTTCTGTTTAGGGTCAAGGTTAGAGTTAGGTTTAGGCTTAGGATTAGGTCTAGGGTTAGGATGAGGTTTAGGGTTAGGTTCAGGGTTATTGTAAGGGTTAGGTTTAGGGTTACAGATGGACTGGTGTTAGAGTTAGGTTTAAGTTTAGGGTTAGGTTTAGGTTTACAGTTAAGATTAAAGTTAAGGTTTGGATGAAGTTTAGGATAGGGTGAGGGTTATTTTTATGATTACGGCTAGAGTTTGAGTTTGTGTTCAGGTTAGTGTTAAGGTTAGGTTTAGGGTTTGGGTTAGGTTTAGGGGTTACGTTGCGTGTTCGGTTTAGGTTTAGGTTTAGGGTTAGTGTAAGGTTAGGATAAGGGTTAGGATTATACATAGTGTTAAATGTTAGGTTTAGGCTGTTAGGGTTTGGTTTATGGTTAGGGTATTGTTCAGTTTAGGGTTCATGTTAGGGTTAGGGTTAGATTAGGGTTACTGTTCGTATCAGTGTTAAGTTTGGGGATAAGTTTGGGGGTAGCGTTAGGTTTAGGGTTGGGGATACGTTAAGGGTTAGGGTGAGGGTTAGGGTTAGGTTTACAGTTAAGGTGAGGTTTTAGGGTAATTGTTATGGTTAGGGTTAGAGTTAGAGTTAGGCTTAGGGTTAGGGTGAAGTTTCAGTTAATTGTGAGGGTTAGGGTTAAGTTTAGTGTTAAGGTGAGATTTAGGTTTAGGGTTAGGGTGGGGTAAGGTTAGGGTTAAGGCTGGGTTTACGGTAAGGGGTAGGGCTAGGTTAGGGTTAGGTTTAGGTTTAGAGTTAGAGTTAGTGCTAGGGTTAGGGTTAGGGTCAGGTTTAGAGTTATTGTTAGGGTTAGGGTAGAGTTAAGGTTAGGGTTAAGTTTAGGGTAAGGGTAAGGGTTAGGTTTAGGTCAGGGATAGGGTTAGGATGATAGATAGGGTTAGGGTTAGAGGTTCGTGTGAGGGTTAGTGTTAGGTTTACAGCTAAACTGATGTTTTAGGGTGTTACGGTTAAGGTTAGGGTTAGAGTTACGGTTAGGTTTAGATTTGGGTTTACGGCTAGAGTTAGGGGATAGTTCAGGGTGTGGTTCAGGTTTATGTTTAAGGTTAGGCTTAGGTTTAGGGTGAAGTTTAGTTTAAGGATGAGGGTTAGGTTTAGGGTTTGTTGATTGGGTTAACTTTAGGGTTAGGTTTAGGGTTTTGTTATTTTTAGGGTTGGATTTAGTGTTCGCGTACGGTTAGGTGCTTGGGTTAATGTAGGGTGAGATTTAGGGTTAAAGTTAGATTTCGCTTTAGTTTAGGGATAGGGCGAATTTTAAGACACGGTGAGGGTTTTTGTTATGGCTAAGTTTTGGGTTCATTTTCAGGTTAGTGTTAAGGTTATGTTTAGGGTTAGGGTTAAGTTTACGGGTTCTGTTTACTTTTAGGGTTAGGGTTAGATTTTAGGTTCGGGTTAAGTTTAGTGTTACGGTTAGGCTTACGGTTATGGTTTGTTTTAGGCGTGGTTGGGGTGAGTGTTAGGTTTAGCGTTAGGTTTGGGTAGGCTTAGGATTATGGTTATGGTAAGGTGTTAGGGGTTAGAGGTGTAGTTTAGGGTTAGGGTTTATGTGAGGGTTCCGGTTAGGCATTGTGGTCCCGGTCATGGCTGGTTTGGTTTAGGATTAAGGTTAGGTTTCTGATTAGGTTTCGTGTTAGTGGTAGAGTTAGGGTGAGAGTTAGGGTTAAGGTTTCAGATAGACTTTGGTGTTAGGGGTTAGGGTTTGGGCTATTGTTAGGGTGATCGTTAGGGCTCAGGGGTTTCAGGTTAGTGTTTGGGTTCCGGATACCATTAGGTTTAGGGTTGGGGGATGCGGTTAGGGTTTAGGGTGAGGGTTACGGTTAGTTTTACAGTTAGTTGAGGGTTTAGGTAAGTGTTACCATTAGGGTTAGAGTTAGGGTTAGGTTTAGGCTTAGGGTTAGGAGTAGGGTAAGATTTAGGTTTATGTCCAGGCTTAGGGTTAGTGTTAGTGTTCTGTTTAGGGTCAAGGTTAGAGTTAGGTTTAGGCTTAGGATTAGGTCTAGGGTTAGGATGAGGTTTAGGGTTAGGTTCAGGGTTATTGTAAGGGTTAGGTTTAGGGTTACAGATGGACTGGTGTTAGAGTTAGGTTTAAGTTTAGGGTTAGGTTTAGGTTTACAGTTAAGATTAAAGTTAAGGTTTGGATGAAGTTTAGGATAGGGTGAGGGTTATTTTTATGATTACGGCTAGAGTTTGAGTTTGTGTTCAGGTTAGTGTTAAGGTTAGGTTTAGGGTTTGGGTTAGGTTTAGGGGTTACGTTGCGTGTTCGGTTTAGGTTTAGGTTTAGGGTTAGTGTAAGGTTAGGATAAGGGTTAGGATTATACATAGTGTTAAATGTTAGGTTTAGGCTGTTAGGGTTTGGTTTATGGTTAGGGTATTGTTCAGTTTAGGGTTCATGTTAGGGTTAGGGTTAGATTAGGGTTACTGTTCGTATCAGTGTTAAGTTTGGGGATAAGTTTGGGGGTAGCGTTAGGTTTAGGGTTGGGGATACGTTAAGGGTTAGGGTGAGGGTTAGGGTTAGGTTTACAGTTAAGGTGAGGTTTTAGGGTAATTGTTATGGTTAGGGTTAGAGTTAGAGTTAGGCTTAGGGTTAGGGTGAAGTTTCAGTTAATTGTGAGGGTTAGGGTTAAGTTTAGTGTTAAGGTGAGATTTAGGTTTAGGGTTAGGGTGGGGTAAGGTTAGGGTTAAGGCTGGGTTTACGGTAAGGGGTAGGGCTAGGTTAGGGTTAGGTTTAGGTTTAGAGTTAGAGTTAGTGCTAGGGTTAGGGTTAGGGTCAGGTTTAGAGTTATTGTTAGGGTTAGGGTAGAGTTAAGGTTAGGGTTAAGTTTAGGGTAAGGGTAAGGGTTAGGTTTAGGTCAGGGATAGGGTTAGGATGATAGATAGGGTTAGGGTTAGAGGTTCGTGTGAGGGTTAGTGTTAGGTTTACAGCTAAACTGATGTTTTAGGGTGTTACGGTTAAGGTTAGGGTTAGAGTTACGGTTAGGTTTAGATTTGGGTTTACGGCTAGAGTTAGGGGATAGTTCAGGGTGTGGTTCAGGTTTATGTTTAAGGTTAGGCTTAGGTTTAGGGTGAAGTTTAGTTTAAGGATGAGGGTTAGGTTTAGGGTTTGTTGATTGGGTTAACTTTAGGGTTAGGTTTAGGGTTTTGTTATTTTTAGGGTTGGATTTAGTGTTCGCGTACGGTTAGGTGCTTGGGTTAATGTAGGGTGAGATTTAGGGTTAAAGTTAGATTTCGCTTTAGTTTAGGGATAGGGCGAATTTTAAGACACGGTGAGGGTTTTTGTTATGGCTAAGTTTTGGGTTCATTTTCAGGTTAGTGTTAAGGTTATGTTTAGGGTTAGGGTTAAGTTTACGGGTTCTGTTTACTTTTAGGGTTAGGGTTAGATTTTAGGTTCGGGTTAAGTTTAGTGTTACGGTTAGGCTTACGGTTATGGTTTGTTTTAGGCATGGTTGGGGTGAGTGTTAGGTTTAGCGTTAGGTTTGGGTAGGCTTAGGATTATGGTTATGGTAAGGTGTTAGGGGTTAGAGGTGTAGTTTAGGGTTAGGGTTTATGTGAGGGTTCCGGTTAGGCATTGTGGTCCCGGTCATGGCTGGTTTGGTTTAGGATTAAGGTTAGGTTTCTGATTAGGTTTCGTGTTAGTGGTAGAGTTAGGGTGAGAGTTAGGGTTAAGGTTTCAGATAGACTTTGGTGTTAGGGGTTAGGGTTTGGGCTATTGTTAGGGTGATCGTTAGGGCTCAGGGGTTTCAGGTTAGTGTTTGGGTTCCGGATACCATTAGGTTTAGGGTTGGGGGATGCGGTTAGGGTTTAGGGTGAGGGTTACGGTTAGTTTTACAGTTAGTTGAGGGTTTAGGTAAGTGTTACCATTAGGGTTAGAGTTAGGGTTAGGTTTAGGCTTAGGGTTAGGAGTAGGGTAAGATTTAGGTTTATGTCCAGGCTTAGGGTTAGTGTTAGTGTTCTGTTTAGGGTCAAGGTTAGAGTTAGGTTTAGGCTTAGGATTAGGTCTAGGGTTAGGATGAGGTTTAGGGTTAGGTTCAGGGTTATTGTAAGGGTTAGGTTTAGGGTTACAGATGGACTGGTGTTAGAGTTAGGTTTAAGTTTAGGGTTAGGTTTAGGTTTACAGTTAAGATTAAAGTTAAGGTTTGGATGAAGTTTAGGATAGGGTGAGGGTTATTTTTATGATTACGGCTAGAGTTTGAGTTTGTGTTCAGGTTAGTGTTAAGGTTAGGTTTAGGGTTTGGGTTAGGTTTAGGGGTTACGTTGCGTGTTCGGTTTAGGTTTAGGTTTAGGGTTAGTGTAAGGTTAGGATAAGGGTTAGGATTATACATAGTGTTAAATGTTAGGTTTAGGCTGTTAGGGTTTGGTTTATGGTTAGGGTATTGTTCAGTTTAGGGTTCATGTTAGGGTTAGGGTTAGATTAGGGTTACTGTTCGTATCAGTGTTAAGTTTGGGGATAAGTTTGGGGGTAGCGTTAGGTTTAGGGTTGGGGATACGTTAAGGGTTAGGGTGAGGGTTAGGGTTAGGTTTACAGTTAAGGTGAGGTTTTAGGGTAATTGTTATGGTTAGGGTTAGAGTTAGAGTTAGGCTTAGGGTTAGGGTGAAGTTTCAGTTAATTGTGAGGGTTAGGGTTAAGTTTAGTGTTAAGGTGAGATTTAGGTTTAGGGTTAGGGTGGGGTAAGGTTAGGGTTAAGGCTGGGTTTACGGTAAGGGGTAGGGCTAGGTTAGGGTTAGGTTTAGGTTTAGAGTTAGAGTTAGTGCTAGGGTTAGGGTTAGGGTCAGGTTTAGAGTTATTGTTAGGGTTAGGGTAGAGTTAAGGTTAGGGTTAAGTTTAGGGTAAGGGTAAGGGTTAGGTTTAGGTCAGGGATAGGGTTAGGATGATAGATAGGGTTAGGGTTAGAGGTTCGTGTGAGGGTTAGTGTTAGGTTTACAGCTAAACTGATGTTTTAGGGTGTTACGGTTAAGGTTAGGGTTAGAGTTACGGTTAGGTTTAGATTTGGGTTTACGGCTAGAGTTAGGGGATAGTTCAGGGTGTGGTTCAGGTTTATGTTTAAGGTTAGGCTTAGGTTTAGGGTGAAGTTTAGTTTAAGGATGAGGGTTAGGTTTAGGGTTTGTTGATTGGGTTAACTTTAGGGTTAGGTTTAGGGTTTTGTTATTTTTAGGGTTGGATTTAGTGTTCGCGTACGGTTAGGTGCTTGGGTTAATGTAGGGTGAGATTTAGGGTTAAAGTTAGATTTCGCTTTAGTTTAGGGATAGGGCGAATTTTAAGACACGGTGAGGGTTTTTGTTATGGCTAAGTTTTGGGTTCATTTTCAGGTTAGTGTTAAGGTTATGTTTAGGGTTAGGGTTAAGTTTACGGGTTCTGTTTACTTTTAGGGTTAGGGTTAGATTTTAGGTTCGGGTTAAGTTTAGTGTTACGGTTAGGCTTACGGTTATGGTTTGTTTTAGGCGTGGTTGGGGTGAGTGTTAGGTTTAGCGTTAGGTTTGGGTAGGCTTAGGATTATGGTTATGGTAAGGTGTTAGGGGTTAGAGGTGTAGTTTAGGGTTAGGGTTTATGTGAGGGTTCCGGTTAGGCATTGTGGTCCCGGTCATGGCTGGTTTGGTTTAGGATTAAGGTTAGGTTTCTGATTAGGTTTCGTGTTAGTGGTAGAGTTAGGGTGAGAGTTAGGGTTAAGGTTTCAGATAGACTTTGGTGTTAGGGGTTAGGGTTTGGGCTATTGTTAGGGTGATCGTTAGGGCTCAGGGGTTTCAGGTTAGTGTTTGGGTTCCGGATACCATTAGGTTTAGGGTTGGGGGATGCGGTTAGGGTTTAGGGTGAGGGTTACGGTTAGTTTTACAGTTAGTTGAGGGTTTAGGTAAGTGTTACCATTAGGGTTAGAGTTAGGGTTAGGTTTAGGCTTAGGGTTAGGAGTAGGGTAAGATATAGGTTTATGTCCAGGCTTAGGGTTAGTGTTAGTGTTCTGTTTAGGGTCAAGGTTAGAGTTAGGTTTAGGCTTAGGATTAGGTCTAGGGTTAGGATGAGGTTTAGGGTTAGGTTCAGGGTTATTGTAAGGGTTAGGTTTAGGGTTACAGATGGACTGGTGTTAGAGTTAGGTTTAAGTTTAGGGTTAGGTTTAGGTTTACAGTTAAGATTAAAGTTAAGGTTTGGATGAAGTTTAGGATAGGGTGAGGGTTATTTTTATGATTACGGCTAGAGTTTGAGTTTGTGTTCAGGTTAGTGTTAAGGTTAGGTTTAGGGTTTGGGTTAGGTTTAGGGGTTACGTTGCGTGTTCGGTTTAGGTTTAGGTTTAGGGTTAGTGTAAGGTTAGGATAAGGGTTAGGATTATACATAGTGTTAAATGTTAGGTTTAGGCTGTTAGGGTTTGGTTTATGGTTAGGGTATTGTTCAGTTTAGGGTTCATGTTAGGGTTAGGGTTAGATTAGGGTTACTGTTCGTATCAGTGTTAAGTTTGGGGATAAGTTTGGGGGTAGCGTTAGGTTTAGGGTTGGGGATACGTTAAGGGTTAGGGTGAGGGTTAGGGTTAGGTTTACAGTTAAGGTGAGGTTTTAGGGTAATTGTTATGGTTAGGGTTAGAGTTAGAGTTAGGCTTAGGGTTAGGGTGAAGTTTCAGTTAATTGTGAGGGTTAGGGTTAAGTTTAGTGTTAAGGTGAGATTTAGGTTTAGGGTTAGGGTGGGGTAAGGTTAGGGTTAAGGCTGGGTTTACGGTAAGGGGTAGGGCTAGGTTAGGGTTAGGTTTAGGTTTAGAGTTAGAGTTAGTGCTAGGGTTAGGGTTAGGGTCAGGTTTAGAGTTATTGTTAGGGTTAGGGTAGAGTTAAGGTTAGGGTTAAGTTTAGGGTAAGGGTAAGGGTTAGGTTTAGGTCAGGGATAGGGTTAGGATGATAGATAGGGTTAGGGTTAGAGGTTCGTGTGAGGGTTAGTGTTAGGTTTACAGCTAAACTGATGTTTTAGGGTGTTACGGTTAAGGTTAGGGTTAGAGTTACGGTTAGGTTTAGATTTGGGTTTACGGCTAGAGTTAGGGGATAGTTCAGGGTGTGGTTCAGGTTTATGTTTAAGGTTAGGCTTAGGTTTAGGGTGAAGTTTAGTTTAAGGATGAGGGTTAGGTTTAGGGTTTGTTGATTGGGTTAACTTTAGGGTTAGGTTTAGGGTTTTGTTATTTTTAGGGTTGGATTTAGTGTTCGCGTACGGTTAGGTGCTTGGGTTAATGTAGGGTGAGATTTAGGGTTAAAGTTAGATTTCGCTTTAGTTTAGGGATAGGGCGAATTTTAAGACACGGTGAGGGTTTTTGTTATGGCTAAGTTTTTGGGTTCATTTTCAGGTTAGTGTTAAGGTTATGTTTAGGGTTAGGGTTAAGTTTACGGGTTCTGTTTACTTTTAGGGTTAGGGTTAGATTTTAGGTTAGGGTTAAGTTTAGTGTTACGGTTAGGCTTACGGTTATGGTTTGTTTTAGGCGTGGTTGGGGTGAGTGTTAGGTTTAGCGTTAGGTTTGGGTAGGCTTAGGATTATGGTTATGGTAAGGTGTTAGGGGTTAGAGGTGTAGTTTAGGGTTAGGGTTTATGTGAGGGTTCCGGTTAGGCATTGTGGTCCCGGTCATGGCTGGTTTGGTTTAGGATTAAGGTTAGGTTTCTGATTAGGTTTCGTGTTAGTGGTAGAGTTAGGGTGAGAGTTAGGGTTAAGGTTTCAGATAGACTTTGGTGTTAGGGGTTAGGGTTTGGGCTATTGTTAGGGTGATCGTTAGGGCTCAGGGGTTTCAGGTTAGTGTTAGGGTTCCGGATACCATTAGGTTTAGGGTTGGGGGATGCGGTTAGGGTTTAGGGTGAGGGTTACGGTTAGTTTTACAGTTAGTTGAGGGTTTAGGTAAGTGTTACCATTAGGGTTAGAGTTAGGGTTAGGTTTAGGCTTAGGGTTAGGAGTAGGGTAAGATTTAGGTTTATGTCCAGGCTTAGGGTTAGTGTTAGTGTTCTGTTTAGGGTCAAGGTTAGAGTTAGGGTTAGGCTTAGGATTAGGTCTAGGGTTAGGATGAGGTTTAGGGTTAGGTTCAGGGTTATTGTAAGGGTTAGGTTTAGGGTTACAGATGGACTGGTGTTAGAGTTAGGTTTAAGTTTAGGGTTAGGTTTAGGTTTACAGTTAAGATTAAAGTTAAGGTTTGGATGAAGTTTAGGATAGGGTGAGGGTTATTTTTATGATTACGGCTAGAGTTTGAGTTTGTGTTCAGGTTAGTGTTAAGGTTAGGTTTAGGGTTCGGGTTAGGTTTAGGGGTTACGTTGCGTGTTCGGTTTAGGTTTAGGTTTAGGGTTAGTGTAAAGTTAGGATAAGGGTTAGGATTATACATAGTGTTAAATGTTAGGTTTAGGCTGTTAGGGTTTGGTTTATGGTTAGGGTATTGTTCAGTTTAGGGTTCATGTTAGGGTTAGGGTTAGATTAGGGTTACTGTTCGTATCAGTGTTAAGTTTGGGGATAAGTTTGGGGGTAGCGTTAGGTTTAGGGTTGGGGATACGTTAAGGGTTAGGGTGAGGGTTAGGGTTAGGTTTACAGTTAAGGTGAGGTTTTAGGGTAATTGTTATGGTTAGGGTTAGAGTTAGAGTTAGGCTTAGGGTTAGGGTGAAGTTTCAGTTAATTGTGAGGGTTAGGGTTAAGTTTAGTGTTAAGGTGAGATTTAGGTTTAGGGTTACGGTGGGGTAAGGTTAGGGTTAAGGCTGGGTTTACGGTAAGGGGTAGGGCTAGGTTAGGGTTAGGTTTAGGTTTAGAGTTAGAGTTAGTGCTAGGGTTAGGGTTAGGGTCAGGTTTAGAGTTATTGTTAGGGTTAGGGTAGAGTTAAGGTTAGGGTTAAGTTTAGGGTAAGGGTAAGGGTTAGGTTTAGGTCGGGGATAGGGTTAGGATGATAGATAGGGTTAGGGTTAGAGGTTCGTGTGAGGGTTAGTGTTAGGTTTACAGCTAAACTGATGTTTTAGGGTGTTACGGTTAAGGTTAGGGTTAGAGTTACGGTTAGGTTTAGATTTGGGTTTACGGCTAGAGTTAGGGGATAGTTCAGGGTGTGGTTCAGGTTTATGTTTAAGGTTAGGCTTAGGTTTAGGGTGAAGTTTAGTTTAAGGATGAGGGTTAGGTTTAGGGTTTGTTGATTGGGTTAACTTTAGGGTTAGGTTTAGGGTTTTGTTATTTTTAGGGTTGGATTTAGTGTTCGCGTACGGTTATGTGCTTGGGTTAATGTAGGGTGAGATTTAGGGTTAAAGTTAGATTTCGCTTTAGTTTAGGGATAGGGCGAATTTTAAGACACGGTGAGGGTTTTTGTTATGGCTAAGTTTTGGGTTCATTTTCAGGTTAGTGTTAAGGTTATGTTTAGGGTTAGGGTTAAGTTTACGGGTTCTGTTTACTTTTAGGGTTAGGGTTAGATTTTAGGTTAGGGTTAAGTTTAGTGTTACGGTTAGGCTTACGGTTATGGTTTGTTTTAGGCATGGTTGGGGTGAGTGTTAGGTTTAGTGTTAGGTTTGGGTAGGCTTAGGATTATGGTTATGGTAAGGTGTTAGGGGTTAGAGGTGTAGTTTAGGGTTAGGGTTTATGTGAGGGTTCCGGTTAGGCATTGTGGTCCCGGTCATGGCTGGTTTGGTTTAGGATTAAGGTTAGGTTTCTGATTAGGTTTCGTGTTAGTGGTAGAGTTAGGGTGAGAGTTAGGGTTAAGGTTTCAGATAGACTTTCGTGTTAGGGGTTAGGGTTTGGGCTATTGTTAGGGTGATCGTTAGGGCTCAGGGGTTTCAGGTTAGTGTTTGGGTTCCGGATACCATTAGGTTTAGGGTTGGGGGATGCGGTTAGGGTTTAGGGTGAGGGTTACGGTTAGTTTTACAGTTAGTTGAGGGTTTAGGTAAGTGTTACCATTAGGGTTAGAGTTAGGGTTAGGTTTAGGCTTAGGGTTAGGAGTAGGGTAAGATTTAGGTTTATGTCCAGGCTTAGGGTTAGTGTTAGTGTTCTGTTTAGGGTCAAGGTTAGAGTTAGGGTTAGGCTTAGGATTAGGTCTAGGGTTAGGATGAGGTTTAGGGTTAGGTTCAGGGTTATTGTAAGGGTTAGGTTTAGGGTTACAGATGGACTGGTGTTAGAGTTAGGTTTAAGTTTAGGGTTAGGTTTAGGTTTACAGTTAAGATTAAAGTTAAGGTTTGGATGAAGTTTAGGATAGGGTGAGGGTTATTTTTATGGTTACGGCTAGAGTTTGAGTTTGTGTTCAGGTTAGTGTTAAGGTTAGGTTTAGGGTTCGGGTTAGGTTTAGGGGTTACGTTGCGTGTTCGGTTTAGGTTTAGGTTTAGGGTTAGTGTAAAGTTAGGATAAGGGTTAGGATTATACATAATGTTAAATGTTAGGTTTAGGCTGTTAGGGTTTGGTTTATGGTTAGGGTATTGTTCAGTTTAGGGTTCATGTTAGGGTTAGGGTTAGATTAGGGTTACTGTTCGTATCAGTGTTAAGTTTGGGGATAAGTTTGGGGGTAGCGTTAGGTTTAGGGTTGGGGATACGTTAAGGGTTAGGGTGAGGGTTAGGGTTAGGTTTACAGTTAAGGTGAGGTTTTAGGGTAATTGTTATGGTTAGGGTTAGAGTTAGAGTTAGGCTTAGGGTTAGGGTGAAGTTTCAGTTAATTGTGAGGGTTAGGGTTAAGTTTAGTGTTAAGGTGAGATTTAGGTTTAGGGTTAGGGTTGGGTAAGGTTAGGGTTAAGGCTGGGTTTACGGTAAGGGGTAGGGCTAGGTTAGGGTTAGGTTTAGGTTTAGAGTTAGAGTTAGTGCTAGGGTTAGGGTTAGGGTCAGGTTTAGAGTTATTGTTAGGGTTAGGGTAGAGTTAAGGTTAGGGTTAAGTTTAGGGTAAGGGTAAGGGTTAGGTTTAGGTCAGGGATAGGGTTAGGATGATAGATAGGGTTAGGGTTAGAGGTTCGTGTGAGGGTTAGTGTTAGGTTTACAGCTAAACTGATGTTTTAGGGTGTTACGGTTAAGGTTAGGGTTAGAGTT
The DNA here is from genome assembly GCF_024166365.1 of Elephas maximus indicus. NCBI lineage: Eukaryota > Metazoa > Chordata > Mammalia > Proboscidea > Elephantidae > Elephas > Elephas maximus. The sequence goes on along the minus strand of NC_064840.1, from coordinate 36,478,047 downwards.
ACGGTTAGGTTTAGATTTGGGTTTACGGCTAGAGTTAGGGGATAGTTCAGGGTGTGGTTCAGGTTTATGTTTAAGGTTAGGCTTAGGTTTAGGGTGAAGTTTAGTTTAAGGATGAGGGTTAGGTTTAGGGTTTGTTGATTGGGTTAACTTTAGGGTTAGGTTTAGGGTTTTGTTATTTTTAGGGTTGGATTTAGTGTTCGCGTACGGTTATGTGCTTGGGTTAATGTAGGGTGAGATTTAGGGTTAAAGTTAGATTTCGCTTTAGTTTAGGGATAGGGCGAATTTTAAGACAGGGTGAGGGTTTTTGTTATGGCTAAGTTTTGGGTTCATTTTCAGGTTAGTGTTAAGGTTATGTTTAGGGTTAGGGTTAAGTTTACGGGTTCTGTTTACTTTTAGGGTTAGGGTTAGATTTTAGGTTAGGGTTAAGTTTAGTGTTACGGTTAGGCTTACGGTTATGGTTTGTTTTAGGCATGGTTGGGGTGAGTGTTAGGTTTAGCGTTAGGTTTGGGTAGGCTTAGGATTATGGTTATGGTAAGGTGTTAGGGGTTAGAGGTGTAGTTTAGGGTTAGGGTTTATGTGAGGGTTCCGGTTAGGCATTGTGGTCCCGGTCATGGCTGGTTTGGTTTAGGATTAAGGTTAGGTTTCTGATTAGGTTTTGTGTTAGTGGTAGAGTTAGGGTGAGAGTTAGGGTTAAGGTTTCAGATAGACTTTCGTGTTAGGGGTTAGGGTTTGGGCTATTGTTAGGGTGATCGTTAGGGCTCAGGGGTTTCCGGTTAGTGTTAGGGTTCCGGATACCATTAGGTTTAGGGTTGGGGGATGCGGTTAGGGTTTAGGGTGAGGGTTACGGTTAGTTTTACAGTTAGTTGAGGGTTTAGGTAAGTGTTACCATTAGGGTTAGAGTTAGGGTTAGGTTTAGGCTTAGGGTTAGGAGTAGGGTAAGATTTAGGTTTATGTCCAGGCTTAGGTTTAGTGTTAGTGTTCTGTTTAGGGTCAAGGTTAGAGTTAGGGTTAGGCTTAGGATTAGGTCTAGGGTTAGGATGAGGTTTAGGGTTAGGTTCAGGGTTATTGTAAGGGTTAGGTTTAGGGTTACAGATGGACTAGCGTTAGAGTTAGGTTTAAGTTTAGGGTTTGGTTTCCAGTTAAGGTTAAAGTTAAGTTTTGGATGAAGTTTAGGATAGGGTGAGGGTTATTTTTATGGTTACGGCTAGAGTTTGAGTTTGTGTTCAGTTTAGTGTTAAGGTTAGGTTTAGGGTTCGGGTTAGGTTTAGGGGTTACGTTTCGTGTTTGGTTTTGGTTTAAGTTTAGGGTTAATGTAAAGTTAGGATAAGGGTTAGGATTATAGATAGTGTTAAACGTTAGGTTTAGGCTGTTAGGGTTTGGTTTATGGTTAGGGTATTGTTCAGTTTAGGGTTAATGTTAGGGTTAGGGTTAGATTAGGGTTACTGTTCGTATCAGCGTTAAGGTTGGGGATAAGGTTTGGGTAGCGTTAGGTTTAGGGTTGGGGATACGTTAAGGGTTAGGGTGAGGGTGAGGGTTAGGTTTACAGTTAAGGTGAAGGTTTAGGGTAATTGTTATGGTTAGGGTTAGAGTTAGAGTTAGGCTTAGGGTTAGGGTGAAGTTTCAGTTAATTGTGAGGGTTAGGGTTAAGTTTATTGTTAAGGTGAGATTTAGGTTTAGGGTTAGGGTGGGGTAAGGTTAGGGTTAAGGCTAGGTTTACGGTAAGGGGTAGGTTTAGGTTAGGTTTAGGTTTAGAGTTAGAGTTAGTGCTAGGTTTAGGATTAGGGTCAGGTTTAGAGTTATTGTTAGGTTTAGGGTTAGGGTTAGGGTCCAGTTAAGGTTAGGGTTAAGTTTAGGGTTAGGGTAAGGGTTAGGTTTAGGTCAGGGGTAGGGCTAGGATGAGAGATAGGTTTAGGGTTAGGGAAAAGGTTAGGGGTTCATGTGAGGGTTAGTGTTAGGTTGACACTAAAGCTGATGTTCTAGGATGTTCCGGTTAGGGTTAGGGTTAGAGTTAGGATTAGGGTTAAGGCTAGAGTTAGGGGATAGTTCAGGGTTTGGTTCAGTTTTAGGTTTAGGGTTAGGCTTAGGTTTAGGGTGAAGTTTAGTTTCAGGCTGATGGTAAGGGTTAGGGTTTGTTTTTTGGGTTAATTTTAGGGTTAGTTTTAGGGTTTTTTTTAGGGTTAGGCTTAGTGTTAGGGTACGGTTAGGTGTTTGGGTTAATGGTAGGGTCAGCTTTAGGATTAAAGTTAGATTTAGCTTTAGTTTAGGGATAGGGTGAAGTTTAAGATAGGGTGAGGGTTAGGGTTATGGCTAAGTTTTGGGTTTGTTTTCAGGTTAGTGTTAAGGTTATGTTTAGGGTTAGGGTTAAGTTTACAGGTTCTGTTTACTTCTAGGGTTAGGGTTAGATTTTAGGTTAGGGTTAAGTTTAATTTACTGTTAGGCTTACGGTTATGGTTTGTTTTAGGCGTTGTGGTTGGGGTGAGTGTTAGGTTTAGCGTTAGGTTTGGGTAGGCTTAGGATTATGGTTATGGTAAGGTGTTAGGGGTTAGAGGTGTAGTTTAGGGTTAGGGTTTATGTGAGGGTTCCGGTTAGGCATTGTGGTCCTGGTCATGGCTGTTTTTGTTTAGGATTAGTGTTAGGTTTCTGATTAGGTTTCGGGTTTTGTTAGAGTTAGGGTGCGAGTTAGGGTTCAGGTTTGGGATAGGCTTTGGTGTTAAGGGTTACTGTTTGGGCTATTGTTAGCGTTATCGTTAGGGCTCAGGGGTTTCAGGTTAGTGTTAGGGTTCCGGATACCATTAGGTTTAGGGTTGGGGGATACGGTTAGGGTTTAGAGTGAGGGTTACGGTTAGTTTTACAGTTAGTTGAGGGTTTAGGTAAGTGTTACCATTAGGGTTAGAGTTAGGGTTAGGTTTCGGCTTAGGGTTAGGAGTAGGCTAAATTTAGGTTTATGTCCCGGCTTAGGGTTGGTGTTAGTGTTCTGTTTAGAGTCAAGGTTAGAGTTAGGGTTAGGGTTAGGATTAGGTCTAGGGTTAGGATGAGGTTTAGGGTTAGGTTCAGGGTTATTGTAAGGGTTAGTTTTAGGGTTACAGATGGACTGGCGTTAGAGTTAGGTTTAAGTTTAGGGTTAGGTTTAGGTTTCCAGTTAAGGTTAAAGTCAAGGTTTGGATGAAGTTTAGGATAGGGTGAGGGTTATTTTTATGGTTACGGCTAGAGTTTGAGTTTGTGTTCAGGTTAGTGTCAAGGTTAGCTTTAGGGTTCGGGTTAGGTTTAGGGGTTACGTTTCGTGTTCCGTTTAGGTTTAGGTTTAGGGTTAGTGTAAAGTTAGGATAAGGGTTAGGATTATAGATAGTGTTAAACGTTAGGTTTAGGCTGTTAGGGTTTGGTTTATGGTTAGGGTATTGTTCAGTTTAGGGTTAATGTTAGGGTTAGGGTTAGATTAGGGATACTGTTCGTAGTAGCGTTAAGGTTGGGGATAAGGTTGGGGGTAGCGTTAGGTTTAGGGTTGGGGATACGTAAAGGGTTAGGGTGAGGGTTAGGGATAGGTTTACAGTTAAGGTGAGGGTTTAGGGTAATTGTTATGGTTAGGGTTAGAGTTAGTGGTTAGAGTTAGAGTTAGGCTTAGGGTTAGGGTGAAGTTTCAGTTAATTGTGAGGGTTAGGGTTAAGTTTAGTGTTAAGGTGAGATTTAGGTTTAGGGTTACGGTGGGGTAAGGTTAGGGTTAAGGCTGGGTTTACGGTAAGGGGTAGGGCTAGGTTAGGGTTAGGTTTAGGTTTAGGGTTAGATTTAGTGCTAGGGTTAGGGTTAGGGTCAGGTTTAGAGTTATTGTTAGGGTTAGGGTAGAGTTAAGGTTAGGGTTAAGTTTAGGGTAAGGGTAAGAGTTAGGTTTAGGTCAGGGATAGGGTTAGGATGATAGATAGGGTTAGGGTTAGAGGTTCGTGTGAGGGTTAGTGTTAGGTTTACATCTAAACTGATGTTTTAGGGTGTTACGGTTAAGGTTAGGGTTAGAGTTACGGTTAGGTTTAGATTTGGGTTTACGGCTAGAGTTAGGGGATAGTTCAGGTTGTGGTTCAGGTTTATGTTTAAGGTTAGGCTTAGGTTTAGGGTGAAGTTTAGTTTAAGGATGAGGGTTAGGTTTAGGGTTTGTTGATTGGGTTAACTTTAGGGTTAGGTTTAGGGTTTTGTTATTTTTAGGGTTGGATTTAGTGTTCACGTACGGTTAGGTGCTTGGGTTAATGTAGGGTGAGATTTAGGGTTAAAGTTAGATTTCGCTTTAGTTTAGGGATAGGGCGAATTTTAAGACAGGGTGAGGGTTTTTGTTATGGCTAAGTTTTGGGTTAATTTTCAGGTTAGTGTTAAGGTTATGTTTAGGGTTAGGGTTAAGTTTACGGGTTCTGTTTACTTTTAGGGTTAGGGTTAGATTTTAGGTTAGGGTTAAGTTTAGTGTTACGGTTAGGCTTACGGTTATGGTTTGTTTTAGGCGTGGTTGGGGTGAGTGTTAGGTTTAGCGTTAGGTTTGGGTAGGCTTAGGATTATGGTTATGGTAAGGTGTTAGGGGTTAGAGGTGAAGTTTAGGGTTAGGGTTTATGTGAGGGTTCCGGTTAGGCATTGTGGTCCCGGTCATGGCTGGTTTGGTTTAGGATTAAGATTAGGTTTCTGATTAGGTTTCGTGTTAGTGGTAGAGTTAGGGTGAGAGTTAGGGTTAAGGTTTCAGATAGACTTTGGTGTTAGGGGTTAGGGTTTGGGCTATTGTTAGGGTGATCGTTAGGGCTCAGGGGTTTCAGGTTAGTGTTTGGGTTCCGGATACCATTAGATTTAGGGTTGGGGGATGCGGTTAGGGTTTAGGGTGAGGGTTACGGTTAGTTTTACAGTTAGTTGAGGGTTTAGGTAAGTGTTACCATTAGGGTTAGAGTTAGGGTTAGGTTTAGGCTTAGGGTTAGGAGTAGGGTAAGATTTAGGTTTATGTCCAGGCTTAGGGTTAGTGTTAGTGTTCTGTTTAGGGTCAAGGTTAGAGTTAGGGTTAGGCTTAGGATTAGGTCTAGGGTTAGGATGAGGTTTAGGGTTAGGTTCAGGGTTATTGTAAGGGTTAGGTTTAGGGTTACAGATGGACTGGCGTTAGAGTTAGGTTTAAGTTTAGGGTTAGGTTTAGGTTTACAGTTAAGATTAAAGTTAAGGTTTGGATGAAGTTTAGGATAGGGTGAGGGTTATTTTTATGGTTACGGCTAGAGTTTGAGTTTGTGTTCAGGTTAGTGTTAAGGTTAGGTTTAGGGTTCGGGTTAGGTTTAGGGGTTACGTTGCGTGTTCGGTTTAGGTTTAGGTTTAAGGTTAGTGTAAAGTTAGGATAAGGGTTAGGATTATACATAGTGTTAAATGTTAGGTTTAGGCTGTTAGGGTTTGGTTTATGGTTAGGGTATTGTTCAGTTTAGGGTTCATGTTAGGGTTAGGGTTAGATTAGGGTTACTGTTCGTATCAGTGTTAAGTTTGGGGATAAGTTTGGGGGTAGCGTTAGGTTTAGGGTTGGGGATACGTTAAGGGTTAGGGTGAGGGTTAGGGTTAGGTTTACAGTTAAGGTGAGGTTTTAGGGTAATTGTTATGGTTAGGGTTAGAGTTAGAGTTAGGCTTAGGGTTAGGGTGAAGTTTCAGTTAATTGTGAGGGTTAGGGTTAAGTTTAGTGTTAAGGTGAGATTTAGGTTTAGGGTTAGGGTGGGGTAAGGTTAGGGTTAAGGCTGGGTTTACGGTAAGGGGTAGGGCTAGGTTAGGGTTAGGTTTAGGTTTAGAGTTAGAGTTAGTGCTAGGGTTAGGGTTAGGGTCAGGTTTAGAGTTATTGTTAGGGTTAGGGTAGAGTTAAGGTTAGGGTTAAGTTTAGGGTAAGGGTAAGGGTTAGGTTTAGGTCAGGGATAGGGTTAGGATGATAGATAGGGTTAGGGTTAGAGGTTCGTGTGAGGGTTAGTGTTAGGTTTACAGCTAAACTGATGTTTTAGGGTGTTACGGTTAAGGTTAGGGTTAGAGTTACGGTTAGGTTTAGATTTGGGTTTACGGCTAGAGTTAGGGGATAGTTCAGGGTGTGGTTCAGGTTTATGTTTAAGGTTAGGCTTAGGTTTAGGGTGAAGTTTAGTTTAAGGATGAGGGTTAGGTTTAGGGTTTGTTGATTGGGTTAACTTTAGGGTTAGGTTTAGGGTTTTGTTATTTTTAGGGTTGGATTTAGTGTTCGCGTACGGTTATGTGCTTGGGTTAATGTAGGGTGAGATTTAGGGTTAAAGTTAGATTTCGCTTTAGTTTAGGGATAGGGCGAATTTTAAGACACGGTGAGGGTTTTTGTTATGGCTAAGTTTTGGGTTCGTTTTCAGGTTAGTGTTAAGGTTATGTTTAGGGTTAGGGTTAAGTTTACGGGTTCTGTTTACTTTTAGGGTTAGGGTTAGATTTTAGGTTAGGGTTAAGTTTAGTGTTACGGTTAGGCTTACGGTTATGGTTTGTTTTAGGCATGGTTGGGGTGAGTGTTAGGTTTAGCGTTAGGTTTGGGTAGGCTTAGGATTATGGTTATGGTAAGGTGTTAGGGGTTAGAGGTGTAGTTTAGGGTTAGGGTTTATGTGAGGGTTCCGGTTAGGCATTGTGGTCCCGGTCATGGCTGGTTTGGTTTAGGATTAAGGTTAGGTTTCTGATTAGGTTTCGTGTTAGTGGTAGAGTTAGGGTGAGAGTTAGGGTTAAGGTTTCAGATAGAATTTGGTGTTAGGGGTTAGGGTTTGGGCTATTGTTAGGGTGATCGTTAGGGCTCAGGGGTTTCCGGTTAGTGTTAGGGTTCCGGATACCATTAGGTTTAGGGTTGGGGGATGCGGTTAGGGTTTAGGGTGAGGGTTACGGTTAGTTTTACAGTTAGTTGAGGGTTTAGGTAAGTGTTACCATTAGGGTTAGAGTTAGGGTTAGGTTTAGGCTTAGGGTTAGGAGTAGGGTAAGATTTAGGTTTATGTCCAGGCTTAGGGTTAGTGTTAGTGTTCTGTTTAGGGTCAAGGTTAGAGTTAGGGTTAGGCTTAGGATTAGGTCTAGGGTTAGGATGAGGTTTAGGGTTAGGTTCAGGGTTATTGTAAGGGTTAGGTTTAGGGTTACAGATGGACTAGCGTTAGAGTTAGGTTTCAGTTTAGGGTTTGGTTTCCAGTTAAGGTTAAAGTTAAGTTTTGGATGAAGTTTAGGATAGGGTGAGGGTTATTTTTATGGTTACGGCTAGAGTTTGAGTTTGTGTTCAGGTTAGTGTTAAGGTTAGGTTTAGGGTTCGGGTTAGGTTTAGGGGTTACGTTTCGTGTTTGGTTTTGGTTTAAGTTTAGGGTTAATGTAAAGTTAGGATAAGGGTTAGGATTATAGATAGTGTTAAACGTTAGGTTTAGGCTGTTAGGGTTTGGTTTATGGTTAGGGTATTGTTCAGTTTAGGGTTAATGTTAGGGTTAGGGTTAGATTAGGGTTACTGTTCGTATCAGCGTTAAGGTTGGGGATAAGGTTTGGGGTAGCGTTAGGTTTAGGGTTGGGGATACGTTAAGGGTTAGGGTGAGGGTGAGGGTTAGGTTTACAGTTAAGGTGAAGGTTTAGGGTAATTGTTATGGTTAGGGTTAGAGTTAGAGTTAGGCTTAGGGTTAGGGTGAAGTTTCAGTTAATTGTGAGGGTTAGGGTTAAGTTTATTGTTAAGGTGAGATTTAGGTTTAGGGTTAGGGTGGGGTAAGGTTAGGGTTAAGGCTAGGTTTACGGTAAGGGGTAGGTTTAGGTTAGGTTTAGGTTTAGAGTTAGAGTTAGTGCTAGGTTTAGGATTAGGGTCAGGTTTAGAGTTATTGTTAGGTTTAGGGTTAGGGTTAGGGTCCAGTTAAGGTTAGGGTTAAGTGTAGGGTTAGGGTAAGGGTTAGGTTTAGGTCAGGGGTAGGGCTAGGATGATAGATAGGTTTAGGGTTAGGGAAAATGTTAGGGGTTCATGTGAGGGTTAGTGTTAGGTTGACACTAAAGCTGATGTTCTAGGATGTTCCGGTTAGGGTTAGGGTTAGAGTTAGGATTAGGGTTAAGGCTAGAGTTAGGGGATAGTTCAGGGTTTGGTTCAGTTTTAGGTTTAGGGTTAGGCTTAGGTTTAGGGTGAAGTTTAGTTTCAGGCTGATGGTAAGGGTTAGGGTTTGTTTTTTGCGTTAATTTTAGGGTTAGTTTTAGGGTTTTTTTTAGGGTTAGGCTTAGTGTTAGGGTACGGTTAGGTGTTTGGGTTAATGGTAGGGTCAGCTTTAGGATTAAAGTTAGATTTAGCTTTAGTTTAGGGATAGGGTGAAGTTTAAGATAGGGTGAGGGTTAGGGTTATGGCTAAGTTTTGGGTTTGTTTTCAGGTTAGTGTTAAGGTTATGTTTAGGGTTAGGGTTAAGTTTACAGGTTCTGTTTACTTCTAGGGTTAGGGTTAGATTTTAGGTTAGGGTTAAGTTTAATTTACTGTTAGGCTTACGGTTATGGTTTGTTTTAGGCGTTGTGGTTGGGGTGAGTGTTAGGTTTAGCGTTAGGTTTGGGTAGGCTTAGGATTATGGTTATGGTAAGGTGTTAGGGGTTAGAGGTGTAGTTTAGGGTTAGGGTTTATGTGAGGGTTCCGGTTAGGCATTGTGGTCCTGGTCATGGCTGTTTTTGTTTAGGATTAGTGTTAGGTTTCTGATTAGGTTTCGGGTTTTGTTAGAGTTAGGGTGCGAGTTAGGGTTCAGGTTTGGGATAGGCTTTGGTGTTAAGGGTTACTGTTTGGGCTATTGTTAGCGTTATCGTTAGGGCTCAGGGGTTTCAGGTTAGTGTTAGGGTTCCGGATACCATTAGGTTTAGGGTTGGGGGATACGGTTAGGGTTTAGAGTGAGGGTTACGGTTAGTTTTACAGTTAGTTGAGGGTTTAGGTAAGTGTTACCATTAGGGTTAGAGTTAGGGTTAGGTTTCGGCTTAGGGTTAGGAGTAGGCTAAATTTAGGTTTATGTCCCGGCTTAGGGTTGGTGTTAGTGTTCTGTTTAGAGTCAAGGTTAGAGTTAGGGTTAGGGTTAGGATTAGGTCTAGGGTTAGGATGAGGTTTAGGGTTAGGTTCAGGGTTATTGTAAGGGTTAGTTTTAGGGTTACAGATGGACTGGCGTTAGAGTTAGGTTTAAGTTTAGGGTTAGGTTTAGGTTTCCAGTTAAGGTTAAAGTCAAGGTTTGGATGAAGTTTAGGATAGGGTGAGGGTTATTTTTATGGTTACGGCTAGAGTTTGAGTTTGTGTTCAGGTTAGTGTCAAGGTTAGCTTTAGGGTTCGGGTTAGGTTTAGGGGTTACGTTTCGTGTTCCGTTTAGGTTTAGGTTTAGGGTTAGTGTAAAGTTAGGATAAGGGTTAGGATTATAGATAGTGTTAAACGTTAGGTTTAGGCTGTTAGGGTTTGGTTTATGGTTAGGGTATTGTTCAGTTTAGGGTTAATGTTAGGGTTAGGGTTAGATTAGGGATACTGTTCGTAGTAGCGTTAAGGTTGGGGATAAGGTTGGGGGTAGCGTTAGGTTTAGGGTTGGGGATACGTAAAGGGTTAGGGTGAGGGTTAGGGATAGGTTTACAGTTAAGGTGAGGGTTTAGGGTAATTGTTATGGTTAGGGTTAGAGTTAGTGGTTAGAGTTAGAGTTAGGCTTAGGGTTAGGGTGAAGTTTCAGTTAATTGTGAGGGTTAGGGTTAAGTTTAGTGTTAAGGTGAGATTTAGGTTTAGGGTTACGGTGGGGTAAGGTTAGGGTTAAGGCTGGGTTTACGGTAAGGGGTAGGGCTAGGTTAGGGTTAGGTTTAGGTTTAGGGTTAGATTTAGTGCTAGGGTTAGGGTTAGGGTCAGGTTTAGAGTTATTGTTAGGGTTAGGGTAGAGTTAAGGTTAGGGTTAAGTTTAGGGTAAGGGTAAGAGTTAGGTTTAGGTCAGGGATAGGGTTAGGATGATAGATAGGGTTAGGGTTAGAGGTTCGTGTGAGGGTTAGTGTTAGGTTTACATCTAAACTGATGTTTTAGGGTGTTACGGTTAAGGTTAGGGTTAGAGTTACGGTTAGGTTTAGATTTGGGTTTACGGCTAGAGTTAGGGGATAGTTCAGGTTGTGGTTCAGGTTTATGTTTAAGGTTAGGCTTAGGTTTAGGGTGAAGTTTAGTTTAAGGATGAGGGTTAGGTTTAGGGTTTGTTGATTGGGTTAACTTTAGGGTTAGGTTTAGGGTTTTGTTATTTTTAGGGTTGGATTTAGTGTTCACGTACGGTTAGGTGCTTGGGTTAATGTAGGGTGAGATTTAGGGTTAAAGTTAGATTTCGCTTTAGTTTAGGGATAGGGCGAATTTTAAGACAGGGTGAGGGTTTTTGTTATGGCTAAGTTTTGGGTTCATTTTCAGGTTAGTGTTAAGGTTATGTTTAGGGTTAGGGTTAAGTTTACGGGTTCTGTTTACTTTTAGGGTTAGGGTTAGATTTTAGGTTAGGGTTAAGTTTAGTGTTACGGTTAGGCTTACGGTTATGGTTTGTTTTAGGCGTGGTTGGGGTGAGTGTTAGGTTTAGCGTTAGGTTTGGGTAGGCTTAGGATTATGGTTATGGTAAGGTGTTAGGGGTTAGAGGTGAAGTTTAGGGTTAGGGTTTATGTGAGGGTTCCGGTTAGGCATTGTGGTCCCGGTCATGGCTGGTTTGGTTTAGGATTAAGATTAGGTTTCTGATTAGGTTTCGTGTTAGTGGTAGAGTTAGGGTGAGAGTTAGGGTTAAGGTTTCAGATAGACTTTGGTGTTAGGGGTTAGGGTTTGGGCTATTGTTAGGGTGATCGTTAGGGCTCAGGGGTTTCAGGTTAGTGTTTGGGTTCCGGATACCATTAGATTTAGGGTTGGGGGATGCGGTTAGGGTTTAGGGTGAGGGTTACGGTTAGTTTTACAGTTAGTTGAGGGTTTAGGTAAGTGTTACCATTAGGGTTAGAGTTAGGGTTAGGTTTAGGCTTAGGGTTAGGAGTAGGGTAAGATTTAGGTTTATGTCCAGGCTTAGGGTTAGTGTTAGTGTTCTGTTTAGGGTCAAGGTTAGAGTTAGGGTTAGGCTTAGGATTAGGTCTAGGGTTAGGATGAGGTTTAGGGTTAGGTTCAGGGTTATTGTAAGGGTTAGGTTTAGGGTTACAGATGGACTGGCGTTAGAGTTAGGTTTAAGTTTAGGGTTAGGTTTAGGTTTACAGTTAAGATTAAAGTTAAGGTTTGGATGAAGTTTAGGATAGGGTGAGGGTTATTTTTATGGTTACGGCTAGAGTTTGAGTTTGTGTTCAGGTTAGTGTTAAGGTTAGGTTTAGGGTTCGGGTTAGGTTTAGGGGTTACGTTGCGTGTTCGGTTTAGGTTTAGGTTTAAGGTTAGTGTAAAGTTAGGATAAGGGTTAGGATTATACATAGTGTTAAATGTTAGGTTTAGGCTGTTAGGGTTTGGTTTATGGTTAGGGTATTGTTCAGTTTAGGGTTCATGTTAGGGTTAGGGTTAGATTAGGGTTACTGTTCGTATCAGTGTTAAGTTTGGGGATAAGTTTGGGGGTAGCGTTAGGTTTAGGGTTGGGGATACGTTAAGGGTTAGGGTGAGGGTTAGGGTTAGGTTTACAGTTAAGGTGAGGTTTTAGGGTAATTGTTATGGTTAGGGTTAGAGTTAGAGTTAGGCTTAGGGTTAGGGTGAAGTTTCAGTTAATTGTGAGGGTTAGGGTTAAGTTTAGTGTTAAGGTGAGATTTAGGTTTAGGGTTAGGGTGGGGTAAGGTTAGGGTTAAGGCTGGGTTTACGGTAAGGGGTAGGGCTAGGTTAGGGTTAGGTTTAGGTTTAGAGTTAGAGTTAGTGCTAGGGTTAGGGTTAGGGTCAGGTTTAGAGTTATTGTTAGGGTTAGGGTAGAGTTAAGGTTAGGGTTAAGTTTAGGGTAAGGGTAAGGGTTAGGTTTAGGTCAGGGATAGGGTTAGGATGATAGATAGGGTTAGGGTTAGAGGTTCGTGTGAGGGTTAGTGTTAGGTTTACAGCTAAACTGATGTTTTAGGGTGTTACGGTTAAGGTTAGGGTTAGAGTTACGGTTAGGTTTAGATTTGGGTTTACGGCTAGAGTTAGGGGATAGTTCAGGGTGTGGTTCAGGTTTATGTTTAAGGTTAGGCTTAGGTTTAGGGTGAAGTTTAGTTTAAGGATGAGGGTTAGGTTTAGGGTTTGTTGATTGGGTTAACTTTAGGGTTAGGTTTAGGGTTTTGTTATTTTTAGGGTTGGATTTAGTGTTCGCGTACGGTTATGTGCTTGGGTTAATGTAGGGTGAGATTTAGGGTTAAAGTTAGATTTCGCTTTAGTTTAGGGATAGGGCGAATTTTAAGACACGGTGAGGGTTTTTGTTATGGCTAAGTTTTGGGTTCGTTTTCAGGTTAGTGTTAAGGTTATGTTTAGGGTTAGGGTTAAGTTTACGGGTTCTGTTTACTTTTAGGGTTAGGGTTAGATTTTAGGTTAGGGTTAAGTTTAGTGTTACGGTTAGGCTTACGGTTATGGTTTGTTTTAGGCATGGTTGGGGTGAGTGTTAGGTTTAGCGTTAGGTTTGGGTAGGCTTAGGATTATGGTTATGGTAAGGTGTTAGGGGTTAGAGGTGTAGTTTAGGGTTAGGGTTTATGTGAGGGTTCCGGTTAGGCATTGTGGTCCCGGTCATGGCTGGTTTGGTTTAGGATTAAGGTTAGGTTTCTGATTAGGTTTCGTGTTAGTGGTAGAGTTAGGGTGAGAGTTAGGGTTAAGGTTTCAGATAGAATTTGGTGTTAGGGGTTAGGGTTTGGGCTATTGTTAGGGTGATCGTTAGGGCTCAGGGGTTTCCGGTTAGTGTTAGGGTTCCGGATACCATTAGGTTTAGGGTTGGGGGATGCGGTTAGGGTTTAGGGTGAGGGTTACGGTTAGTTTTACAGTTAGTTGAGGGTTTAGGTAAGTGTTACCATTAGGGTTAGAGTTAGGGTTAGGTTTAGGCTTAGGGTTAGGAGTAGGGTAAGATTTAGGTTTATGTCCAGGCTTAGGGTTAGTGTTAGTGTTCTGTTTAGGGTCAAGGTTAGAGTTAGGGTTAGGCTTAGGATTAGGTCTAGGGTTAGGATGAGGTTTAGGGTTAGGTTCAGGGTTATTGTAAGGGTTAGGTTTAGGGTTACAGATGGACTAGCGTTAGAGTTAGGTTTCAGTTTAGGGTTTGGTTTCCAGTTAAGGTTAAAGTTAAGTTTTGGATGAAGTTTAGGATAGGGTGAGGGTTATTTTTATGGTTACGGCTAGAGTTTGAGTTTGTGTTCAGGTTAGTGTTAAGGTTAGGTTTAGGGTTCGGGTTAGGTTTAGGGGTTACGTTTCGTGTTTGGTTTTGGTTTAAGTTTAGGGTTAATGTAAAGTTAGGATAAGGGTTAGGATTATAGATAGTGTTAAACGTTAGGTTTAGGCTGTTAGGGTTTGGTTTATGGTTAGGGTATTGTTCAGTTTAGGGTTAATGTTAGGGTTAGGGTTAGATTAGGGTTACTGTTCGTATCAGCGTTAAGGTTGGGGATAAGGTTTGGGGTAGCGTTAGGTTTAGGGTTGGGGATACGTTAAGGGTTAGGGTGAGGGTGAGGGTTAGGTTTACAGTTAAGGTGAAGGTTTAGGGTAATTGTTATGGTTAGGGTTAGAGTTAGAGTTAGGCTTAGGGTTAGGGTGAAGTTTCAGTTAATTGTGAGGGTTAGGGTTAAGTTTATTGTTAAGGTGAGATTTAGGTTTAGGGTTAGGGTGGGGTAAGGTTAGGGTTAAGGCTAGGTTTACGGTAAGGGGTAGGTTTAGGTTAGGTTTAGTTTTAGAGTTAGAGTTAGTGCTAGGTTTAGGATTAGGGTCAGGTTTAGAGTTATTGTTAGGTTTAGGGTTAGGGTTAGGGTCCAGTTAAGGTTAGGGTTAAGTGTAGGGTTAGGGTAAGGGTTAGGTTTAGGTCAGGGGTAGGGCTAGGATGATAGATAGGTTTAGGGTTAGGGAAAATGTTAGGGGTTCATGTGAGGGTTAGTGTTAGGTTGACACTAAAGCTGATGTTCTAGGATGTTCCGGTTAGGGTTAGGGTTAGAGTTAGGATTAGGGTTAAGGCTAGAGTTAGGGGATAGTTCAGGGTTTGGTTCAGTTTTAGGTTTAGGGTTAGGCTTAGGTTTAGGGTGAAGTTTAGTTTCAGGCTGATGGTAAGGGTTAGGGTTTGTTTTTTGCGTTAATTTTAGGGTTAGTTTTAGGGTTTTTTTTAGGGTTAGGCTTAGTGTTAGGGTACGGTTAGGTGTTTGGGTTAATGGTAGGGTCAGCTTTAGGATTAAAGTTAGATTTAGCTTTAGTTTAGGGATAGGGTGAAGTTTAAGATAGGGTGAGGGTTAGGGTTATGGCTAAGTTTTGGGTTTGTTTTCAGGTTAGTGTTAAGGTTATGTTTAGGGTTAGGGTTAAGTTTACAGGTTCTGTTTACTTCTAGGGTTAGGGTTAGATTTTAGGTTAGGGTTAAGTTTAATTTACTGTTAGGCTTACGGTTATGGTTTGTTTTAGGCGTTGTGGTTGGGGTGAGTGTTAGGTTTAGCGTTAGGTTTGGGTAGGCTTAGGATTATGGTTATGGTAAGGTGTTAGGGGTTAGAGGTGTAGTTTAGGGTTAGGGTTTATGTGAGGGTTCCGGTTAGGCATTGTGGTCCTGGTCATGGCTGTTTTTGTTTAGGATTAGTGTTAGGTTTCTGATTAGGTTTCGGGTTTTGTTAGAGTTAGGGTGCGAGTTAGGGTTCAGGTTTGGGATAGGCTTTGGTGTTAAGGGTTACTGTTTGGGCTATTGTTAGCGTTATCGTTAGGGCTCAGGGGTTTCAGGTTAGTGTTAGGGTTCCGGATACCATTAGGTTTAGGGTTGGGGGATACGGTTAGGGTTTAGAGTGAGGGTTACGGTTAGTTTTACAGTTAGTTGAGGGTTTAGGTAAGTGTTACCATTAGGGTTAGAGTTAGGGTTAGGTTTCGGCTTAGGGTTAGGAGTAGGCTAAATTTAGGTTTATGTCCCGGCTTAGGGTTGGTGTTAGTGTTCTGTTTAGAGTCAAGGTTAGAGTTAGGGTTAGGGTTAGGATTAGGTCTAGGGTTAGGATGAGGTTTAGGGTTAGGTTCAGGGTTATTGTAAGGGTTAGTTTTAGGGTTACAGATGGACTAGCGTTAGAGTTAGGTTTAAGTTTAGGGCTAGGTTTAGGTTTCCAGTTAAGGTTAAAGTCAAGGTTTGGATGAAGTTTAGGATAGGGTGAGGGTTATTTTTATGGTTACGGCTAGAGTTTGAGTTTGTGTTCAGGTTAGTGTTAAGGTTAGCTTTAGGGTTCGGGTTAGGTTTAGGGGTTACGTTTCGTGTTCCGTTTAGGTTTAGGTTTAGGGTTAGTGTAAAGTTAGGATAAGGGTTAGGATTATAGATAGTGTTAAACGTTAGGTTTAGGCTGTAAGGGTTTGGTTTATGGTTAGGGTATTGTTCAGTTTAGGGTTCATGTTAGGGTTAGGGTTAGATTAGGGTTACTGTTCGTATCAGTGTTAAGTTTGGGGATAAGTTTGGGGGTAGCGTTAGGTTTAGGGTTGGGGATACGTTAAGGGTTAGGGTGAGGGTTAGGGTTAGGTTTACAGTTAAGGTGAGGTTTTAGGGTAATTGTTATGGTTAGGGTTAGAGTTAGAGTTAGGCTTAGGGTTAGGGTGAAGTTTCAGTTAATTGTGAGGGTTAGGGTTAAGTTTAGTGTTAAGGTGAGATTTAGGTTTAGGGTTAGGGTGGGGTAAGGTTAGGGTTAAGGCTGGGTTTACGGTAAGGGGTAGGGCTAGGTTAGGGTTAGGTTTAGGTTTAGAGTTAGAGTTAGTGCTAGGGTTAGGGTTAGGGTCAGGTTTAGAGTTATTGTTAGGGTTAGGGTAGAGTTAAGGTTAGGGTTAAGTTTAGGGTAAGGGTAAGGGTTAGGTTTAGGTCAGGGATAGGGTTAGGATGATAGATAGGGTTAGGGTTAGAGGTTCGTGTGAGGGTTAGTGTTAGGTTTACAGCTAAACTGATGTTTTAGGGTGTTACGGTTAAGGTTAGGGTTAGAGTTACGGTTAGGTTTAGATTTGGGTTTACGGCTAGAGTTAGGGGATAGTTCAGGGTGTGGTTCAGGTTTATGTTTAAGGTTAGGCTTAGGTTTAGGGTGAAGTTTAGTTTAAGGATGAGGGTTAGGTTTAGGGTTTGTTGATTGGGTTAACTTTAGGGTTAGGTTTAGGGTTTTGTTATTTTTAGGGTTGGATTTAGTGTTCGCGTACGGTTAGGTGCTTGGGTTAATGTAGGGTGAGATTTAGGGTTAAAGTTAGATTTCGCTTTAGTTTAGGGATAGGGCGAATTTTAAGACACGGTGAGGGTTTTTGTTATGGCTAAGTTTTGGGTTCATTTTCAGGTTAGTGTTAAGGTTATGTTTAGGGTTAGGGTTAAGTTTACGGGTTCTGTTTACTTTTAGGGTTAGGGTTAGATTTTAGGTTAGGGTTAAGTTTAGTGTTACGGTTAGGCTTACGGTTATGGTTTGTTTTAGGCATGGTTGGGGTGAGTGTTAGGTTTAGTGTTAGGTTTGGGTAGGCTTAGGATTATGGTTATGGTAAGGTGTTAGGGGTTAGAGGTGTAGTTTAGGGTTAGGGTTTATGTGAGGGTTCCGGTTAGGCATTGTGGTCCCGGTCATGGCTGGTTTGGTTTAGGATTAAGGTTAGGTTTCTGATTAGGTTTCGTGTTAGTGGTAGAGTTAGGGTGAGAGTTAGGGTTAAGGTTTCAGATAGACTTTGGTGTTAGGGGTTAGGGTTTGGGCTATTGTTAGGGTGATCGTTAGGGCTCAGGGGTTTCCGGTTAGTGTTAGGGTTCCGGATACCATTAGGTTTAGGGTTGGGGGATGCGGTTAGGGTTTAGGGTGAGGGTTACGGTTAGTTTTACAGTTAGTTGAGGGTTTAGGTAAGTGTTACCATTAGGGTTAGAGTTAGGGTTAGGTTTAGGCTTAGGGTTAGGAGTAGGGTAAGATTTAGGTTTATGTCCAGGCTTAGGGTTAGTGTTAGTGTTCTGTTTAGGGTCAAGGTTAGAGTTAGGGTTAGGCTTAGGATTAGGTCTAGGGTTAGGATGAGGTTTAGGGTTAGGTTCAGGGTTATTGTAAGGGTTAGGTTTAGGGTTACAGATGGACTGGTGTTAGAGTTAGGTTTAAGTTTAGGGTTAGGTTTAGGTTTACAGTTAAGATTAAAGTTAAGGTTTGGATGAAGTTTAGGATAGGGTGAGGGTTATTTTTATGGTTACGGCTAGAGTTTGAGTTTGTGTTCAGGTTAGTGTTAAGGTTAGGTTTAGGGTTCGGGTTAGGTTTAGGGGTTACGTTGCGTGTTCGGTTTAGGTTTAGGTTTAGGGTTAGTGTAAAGTTAGGATAAGGGTTAGGATTATACATAGTGTTAAATGTTAGGTTTAGGCTGTTAGGGTTTGGTTTATGGTTAGGGTATTGTTCAGTTTAGGGTTCATGTTAGGGTTAGGGTTAGATTAGGGTTACTGTTCGTATCAGTGTTAAGTTTGGGGATAAGTTTGGGGGTAGCGTTAGGTTTAGGGTTGGGGATACGTTAAGGGTTAGGGTGAGGGTTAGGGTTAGGTTTACAGTTAAGGTGAGGTTTTAGGGTAATTGTTATGGTTAGGGTTAGAGTTAGAGTTAGGCTTAGGGTTAGGGTGAAGTTTCAGTTAATTGTGAGGGTTAGGGTTAAGTTTAGTGTTAAGGTGAGATTTAGGTTTAGGGTTAGGGTGGGGTAAGGTTAGGGTTAAGGCTGGGTTTACGGTAAGGGGTAGGGCTAGGTTAGGGTTAGGTTTAGGTTTAGAGTTAGAGTTAGTGCTAGGGTTAGGGTTAGGGTCAGGTTTAGAGTTATTGTTAGGGTTAGGGTAGAGTTAAGGTTAGGGTTAAGTTTAGGGTAAGGGTAAGGGTTAGGTTTAGGTCAGGGATAGGGTTAGGATGATAGATAGGGTTAGGGTTAGAGGTTCATGTGAGGGTTAGTGTTAGGTTTACAGCTAAACTGATGTTTTAGGGTGTTACGGTTAAGGTTAGGGTTAGAGTTACGGTTAGGTTTAGATTTGGGTTTACGGCTAGAGTTAGGGGATAGTTCAGGGTGTGGTTCAGGTTTATGTTTAAGGTTAGGCTTAGGTTTAGGGTGAAGTTTAGTTTAAGGATGAGGGTTAGGTTTAGGGTTTGTTGATTGGGTTAACTTTAGGGTTAGGTTTAGGGTTTTGTTATTTTTAGGGTTGGATTTAGTGTTCGCGTACGGTTATGTGCTTGGGTTAATGTAGGGTGAGATTTAGGGTTAAAGTTAGATTTCGCTTTAGTTTAGGGATAGGGCGAATTTTAAGACACGGTGAGGGTTTTTGTTATGGCTAAGTTTTGGGTTCATTTTCAGGTTAGTGTTAAGGTTATGTTTAGGGTTAGGGTTAAGTTTACGGGTTCTGTTTACTTTTAGGGTTAGGGTTAGATTTTAGGTTAGGGTTAAGTTTAGTGTTACGGTTAGGCTTACGGTTATGGTTTGTTTTAGGCATGGTTGGGGTGAGTGTTAGGTTTAGTGTTAGGTTTGGGTAGGCTTAGGATTATGGTTATGGTAAGGTGTTAGGGGTTAGAGGTGTAGTTTAGGGTTAGGGTTTATGTGAGGGTTCCGGTTAGGCATTGTGGTCCCGGTCATGGCTGGTTTGGTTTAGGATTAAGGTTAGGTTTCTGATTAGGTTTCGTGTTAGTGGTAGAGTTAGGGTGAGAGTTAGGGTTAAGGTTTCAGATAGACTTTGGTGTTAGGGGTTAGGGTTTGGGCTATTGTTAGGGTGATCGTTAGGGCTCAGGGGTTTCAGGTTAGTGTTTGGGTTCCGGATACCATTAGGTTTAGGGTTGGGGGATGCGGTTAGGGTTTAGGGTGAGGGTTACGGTTAGTTTTACAGTTAGTTGAGGGTTTAGGTAAGTGTTACCATTAGGGTTAGAGTTAGGGTTAGGTTTAGGCTTAGGGTTAGGAGTAGGGTAAGATTTAGGTTTATGTCCAGGCTTAGGGTTAGTGTTAGTGTTCTGTTTAGGGTCAAGGTTAGAGTTAGGGTTAGGCTTAGGATTAGGTCTAGGGTTAGGATGAGGTTTAGGGTTAGGTTCAGGGTTATTGTAAGGGTTAGGTTTAGGGTTACAGATGGACTGGTGTTAGAGTTAGGTTTAAGTTTAGGGTTAGGTTTAGGTTTACAGTTAAGATTAAAGTTAAGGTTTGGATGAAGTTTAGGATAGGGTGAGGGTTATTTTTATGGTTACGGCTAGAGTTTGAGTTTGTGTTCAGGTTAGTGTTAAGGTTAGGTTTAGGGTTCGGGTTAGGTTTAGGGGTTACGTTGCGTGTTCGGTTTAGGTTTAGGTTTAGGGTTAGTGTAAAGTTAGGATAAGGGTTAGGATTATACATAGTGTTAAATGTTAGGTTTAGGCTGTTAGGGTTTGGTTTATGGTTAGGGTATTGTTCAGTTTAGGGTTCATGTTAGGGTTAGGGTTAGATTAGGGTTACTGTTCGTATCAGTGTTAAGTTTGGGGATAAGTTTGGGGGTAGCGTTAGGTTTAGGGTTGGGGATACGTTAAGGGTTAGGGTGAGGGTTAGGGTTAGGTTTACAGTTAAGGTGAGGGTTTAGGGTAATTGTTATGGTTAGGGTTAGAGTTAGAGTTAGGCTTAGGGTTAGGGTGAAGTTTCAGTTAATTGTGAGGGTTAGGGTTAAGTTTAGTGTTAAGGTGAGATTTAGGTTTAGGGTTAGGGTGGGGTAAGGTTAGGGTTAAGGCTGGGTTTACGGTAAGGGGTAGGGCTAGGTTAGGGTTAGGTTTAGGTTTAGAGTTAGAGTTAGTGCTAGGGTTAGGGTTAGGGTCAGGTTTAGAGTTATTGTTAGGGTTAGGGTAGAGTTAAGGTTAGGGTTAAGTTTAGGGTAAGGGTAAGGGTTAGGTTTAGGTCAGGGATAGGGTTAGGATGATAGATAGGGTTAGGGTTAGAGGTTCGTGTGAGGGTTAGTGTTAGGTTTACAGCTAAACTGATGTTTTAGGGTGTTACGGTTAAGGTTAGGGTTAGAGTTACGGTTAGGTTTAGATTTGGGTTTACGGCTAGAGTTAGGGGATAGTTCAGGGTGTGGTTCAGGTTTATGTTTAAGGTTAGGCTTAGGTTTAGGGTGAAGTTTAGTTTAAGGATGAGGGTTAGGTTTAGGGTTTGTTGATTGGGTTAACTTTAGGGTTAGGTTTAGGGTTTTGTTATTTTTAGGGTTGGATTTAGTGTTCGCGTACGGTTATGTGCTTGGGTTAATGTAGGGTGAGATTTAGGGTTAAAGTTAGATTTCGCTTTAGTTTAGGGATAGGGCGAATTTTAAGACACGGTGAGGGTTTTTGTTATGGCTAAGTTTTGGGTTCATTTTCAGGTTAGTGTTAAGGTTATGTTTAGGGTTAGGGTTAAGTTTACGGGTTCTGTTTACTTTTAGGGTTAGGGTTAGATTTTAGGTTAGGGTTAAGTTTAGTGTTACGGTTAGGCTTACGGTTATGGTTTGTTTTAGGCATGGTTGGGGTGAGTGTTAGGTTTAGCGTTAGGTTTGGGTAGGCTTAGGATTATGGTTATGGTAAGGTGTTAGGGGTTAGAGGTGTAGTTTAGGGTTAGGGTTTATGTGAGGGTTCCGGTTAGGCATTGTGGTCCCGGTCATGGCTGGTTTGGTTTAGGATTAAGGTTAGGTTTCTGATTAGGTTTCGTGTTAGTGGTAGAGTTAGGGTGAGAGTTAGGGTTAAGGTTTCAGATAGACTTTGGTGTTAGGGGTTAGGGTTTGGGCTATTGTTAGGGTGATCGTTAGGGCTCAGGGGTTTCCGGTTAGTGTTAGGGTTCCGGATACCATTAGGTTTAGGGTTGGGGGATGCGGTTAGGGTTTAGGGTGAGGGTTACGGTTAGTTTTACAGTTAGTTGAGGGTTTAGGTAAGTGTTACCATTAGGGTTAGAGTTAGGGTTAGGTTTAGGCTTAGGGTTAGGAGTAGGGTAAGTTTTAGGTTTATGTCCAGGCTTAGGGTTAGTGTTAGTGTTCTGTTTAGGGTCAAGGTTAGAGTTAGGGTTAGGCTTAGGATTAGGTCTAGGGTTAGGATGAGGTTTAGGGTTAGGTTCAGGGTTATTGTAAGGGTTAGGTTTAGGGTTACAGATGGACTAGCGTTAGAGTTAGGTTTAAGTTTAGGGTTTGGTTTCCAGTTAAGGTTAAAGTTAAGTTTTGGATGAAGTTTAGGATAGGGTGAGGGTTATTTTTATGGTTACGGCTAGAGTTTGAGTTTGTGTTCAGGTTAGTGTTAAGGTTAGGTTTAGGGTTCGGGTTAGGTTTAGGGGTTACGTTTCGTGTTTGGTTTTGGTTTAAGTTTAGGGTTAATGTAAAGTTAGGATAAGGGTTAGGATTATAGATAGTGTTAAACGTTAGGTTTAGGCTGTTAGGGTTTGGTTTATGGTTAGGGTATTGTTCAGTTTAGGGTTAATGTTAGGGTTAGGGTTAGATTAGGGTTACTGTTCGTATCAGCGTTAAGGTTGGGGATAAGGTTTGGGGTAGCGTTAGGTTTAGGGTTGGGGATACGTTAAGGGTTAGGGTGAGGGTGAGGGTTAGGTTTACAGTTAAGGTGAAGGTTTAGGGTAATTGTTATGGTTAGGGTTAGAGTTAGAGTTAGGCTTAGGGTTAGGGTGAAGTTTCAGTTAATTGTGAGGGTTAGGGTTAAGTTTATTGTTAAGGTGAGATTTAGGTTTAGGGTTAGGGTGGGGTAAGGTTAGGGTTAAGGCTAGGTTTACGGTAAGGGGTAGGTTTAGGTTAGGTTTAGGTTTAGAGTTAGAGTTAGTGCTAGGTTTAGGATTAGGGTCAGGTTTAGAGTTATTGTTAGGTTTAGGGTTAGGGTTAGGGTCCAGTTAAGGTTAGGGTTAAGTGTAGGGTTAGGGTAAGGGTTAGGTTTAGGTCAGGGGTAGGGCTAGGATGATAGATAGGTTTAGGGTTAGGGAAAATGTTAGGGGTTCATGTGAGGGTTAGTGTTAGGTTGACACTAAAGCTGATGTTCTAGGATGTTCCGGTTAGGGTTAGGGTTAGAGTTAGGATTAGGGTTAAGGCTAGAGTTAGGGGATAGTTCAGGGTTTGGTTCAGTTTTAGGTTTAGGGTTAGGCTTAGGTTTAGGGTGAAGTTTAGTTTCAGGCTGATGGTAAGGGTTAGGGTTTGTTTTTTGCGTTAATTTTAGGGTTAGTTTTAGGGTTTTTTTTAGGGTTAGGCTTAGTGTTAGGGTACGGTTAGGTGTTTGGGTTAATGGTAGGGTCAGCTTTAGGATTAAAGTTAGATTTAGCTTTAGTTTAGGGATAGGGTGAAGTTTAAGATAGGGTGAGGGTTAGGGTTATGGCTAAGTTTTGGGTTTGTTTTCAGGTTAGTGTTAAGGTTATGTTTAGGGTTAGGGTTAAGTTTACAGGTTCTGTTTACTTCTAGGGTTAGGGTTAGATTTTAGGTTAGGGTTAAGTTTAATTTACTGTTAGGCTTACGGTTATGGTTTGTTTTAGGCGTTGTGGTTGGGGTGAGTGTTAGGTTTAGCGTTAGGTTTGGGTAGGCTTAGGATTATGGTTATGGTAAGGTGTTAGGGGTTAGAGGTGTAGTTTAGGGTTAGGGTTTATGTGAGGGTTCCGGTTAGGCATTGTGGTCCTGGTCATGGCTGTTTTTGTTTAGGATTAGTGTTAGGTTTCTGATTAGGTTTCGGGTTTTGTTAGAGTTAGGGTGCGAGTTAGGGTTCAGGTTTGGGATAGGCTTTGGTGTTAAGGGTTACTGTTTGGGCTATTGTTAGCGTTATCGTTAGGGCTCAGGGGTTTCAGGTTAGTGTTAGGGTTCCGGATACCATTAGGTTTAGGGTTGGGGGATACGGTTAGGGTTTAGAGTGAGGGTTACGGTTAGTTTTACAGTTAGTTGAGGGTTTAGGTAAGTGTTACCATTAGGGTTAGAGTTAGGGTTAGGTTTCGGCTTAGGGTTAGGAGTAGGCTAAATTTAGGTTTATGTCCCGGCTTAGGGTTGGTGTTAGTGTTCTGTTTAGAGTCAAGGTTAGAGTTAGGGTTAGGGTTAGGATTAGGTCTAGGGTTAGGATGAGGTTTAGGGTTAGGTTCAGGGTTATTGTAAGGGTTAGGTTTAGGGTTACAGATGGACTGGTGTTAGAGTTAGGTTTAAGTTTAGGGTTAGGTTTAGGTTTACAGTTAAGATTAAAGTTAAGGTTTGGATGAAGTTTAGGATAGGGTGAGGGTTATTTTTATGGTTACGGCTAGAGTTTGAGTTTGTGTTCAGGTTAGTGTTAAGGTTAGGTTTAGGGTTCGGGTTAGGTTTAGGGGTTACGTTGCGTGTTCGGTTTAGGTTTAGGTTTAGGGTTAGTGTAAAGTTAGGATAAGGGTTAGGATTATACATAGTGTTAAATGTTAGGTTTAGGCTGTTAGGGTTTGGTTTATGGTTAGGGTATTGTTCAGTTTAGGGTTCATGTTAGGGTTAGGGTTAGATTAGGATTACTGTTCGTATCAATGTTAAGTTTGGGGATAAGTTTGGGGGTAGCGTTAGGTTTAGGGTTGGGGATACGTTAAGGGTTAGGGTGAGGGTTAGGGTTAGGTTTACAGTTAAGGTGAGGTTTTAGGGTAATTGTTATGGTTAGGGTTAGAGTTAGAGTTAGGCTTAGGGTTAGGGTGAAGTTTCAGTTAATTGTGAGGGTTAGGGTTAAGTTTAGTGTTAAGGTGAGATTTAGGTTTAGGGTTAGGGTGGGGTAAGGTTAGGGTTAAGGCTGGGTTTACGGTAAGGGGTAGGGCTAGGTTAGGGTTAGGTTTAGGTTTAGAGTTAGAGTTAGTGCTAGGGTTAGGGTTAGGGTCAGGTTTAGAGTTATTGTTAGGGTTAGGGTAGAGTTAAGGTTAGGGTTAAGTTTAGGGTAAGGGTAAGGGTTAGGTTTAGGTCAGGGATAGGGTTAGGATGATAGATAGGGTTAGGGTTAGAGGTTCGTGTGAGGGTTAGTGTTAGGTTTACAGCTAAACTGATGTTTTAGGGTGTTACGGTTAAGGTTAGGGTTAGAGTTACGGTTAGGTTTAGATTTGGGTTTACGGCTAGAGTTAGGGGATAGTTCAGGGTGTGGTTCAGGTTTATGTTTAAGGTTAGGCTTAGGTTTAGGGTGAAGTTTAGTTTAAGGATGAGGGTTAGGTTTAGGGTTTGTTGATTGGGTTAACTTTAGGGTTAGGTTTAGGGTTTTGTTATTTTTAGGGTTGGATTTAGTGTTCGCGTACGGTTATGTGCTTGGGTTAATGTAGGGTGAGATTTAGGGTTAAAGTTAGATTTCGCTTTAGTTTAGGGATAGGGCGAATTTTAAGACACGGTGAGGGTTTTTGTTATGGCTAAGTTTTGGGTTCATTTTCAGGTTAGTGTTAAGGTTATGTTTAGGGTTAGGGTTAAGTTTACGGGTTCTGTTTACTTTTAGGGTTAGGGTTAGATTTTAGGTTAGGGTTAAGTTTAGTGTTACGGTTAGGCTTACGGTTATGGTTTGTTTTAGGCATGGTTGGGGTGAGTGTTAGGTTTAGCGTTAGGTTTGGGTAGGCTTAGGATTATGGTTATGGTAAGGTGTTAGGGGTTAGAGGTGTAGTTTAGGGTTAGGGTTTATGTGAGGGTTCCGGTTAGGCATTGTGGTCCCGGTCATGGCTGGTTTGGTTTAGGATTAAGGTTAGGTTTCTGATTAGGTTTCGTGTTAGTGGTAGAGTTAGGGTGAGAGTTAGGGTTAAGGTTTCAGATAGACTTTGGTGTTAGGGGTTAGGGTTTGGGCTATTGTTAGGGTGATCGTTAGGGCTCAGGGGTTTCCGGTTAGTGTTAGGGTTCCGGATACCATTAGGTTTAGGGTTGGGGGATGCGGTTAGGGTTTAGGGTGAGGGTTACGGTTAGTTTTACAGTTAGTTGAGGGTTTAGGTAAGTGTTACCATTAGGGTTAGAGTTAGGGTTAGGTTTAGGCTTAGGGTTAGGAGTAGGGTAAGATTTAGGTTTATGTCCAGGCTTAGGGTTAGTGTTAGTGTTCTGTTTAGGGTCAAGGTTAGAGTTAGGGTTAGGCTTAGGATTAGGTCTAGGGTTAGGATGAGGTTTAGGGTTAGGTTCAGGGTTATTGTAAGGGTTAGGTTTAGGGTTACAGATGGACTAGCGTTAGAGTTAGGTTTAAGTTTAGGGTTTGGTTTCCAGTTAAGGTTAAAGTTAAGTTTTGGATGAAGTTTAGGATAGGGTGAGGGTTATTTTTATGGTTACGGCCAGAGTTTGAGTTTGTGTTCAGGTTAGTGTTAAGGTTAGGTTTAGGGTTCGGGTTAGGTTTAGGGGTTACGTTTCGTGTTTGGTTTTGGTTTAAGTTTAGGGTTAATGTAAAGTTAGGATAAGGGTTAGGATTATAGATAGTGTTAAACGTTAGGTTTAGGCTGTTAGGGTTTGGTTTATGGTTAGGGTATTGTTCAGTTTAGGGTTAATGTTAGGGTTAGGGTTAGATTAGGGTTACTGTTCGTATCAGCGTTAAGGTTGGGGATAAGGTTTGGGGTAGCGTTAGGTTTAGGGTTGGGGATACGTTAAGGGTTAGGGTGAGGGTGAGGGTTAGGTTTACAGTTAAGGTGAAGGTTTAGGGTAATTGTTATGGTTAGGGTTAGAGTTAGAGTTAGGCTTAGGGTTAGGGTGAAGTTTCAGTTAATTGTGAGGGTTAGGGTTAAGTTTATTGTTAAGGTGAGTTTTAGGTTTAGGGTTAGGGTGGGGTAAGGTTAGGGTTAAGGCTAGGTTTACGGTAAGGGGTAGGTTTAGGTTAGGTTTAGGTTTAGAGTTAGAGTTAGTGCTAGGTTTAGGATTAGGGTCAGGTTTAGAGTTATTGTTAGGTTTAGGGTTAGGGTTAGGGTCCAGTTAAGGTTAGGGTTAAGTGTAGGGTTAGGGTAAGGGTTAGGTTTAGGTCAGGGGTAGGGCTAGGATGATAGATAGGTTTAGGGTTAGGGAAAATGTTAGGGGTTCATGTGAGGGTTAGTGTTAGGTTGACACTAAAGCTGATGTTCTAGGATGTTCCGGTTAGGGTTAGGGTTAGAGTTAGGATTAGGGTTAAGGCTAGAGTTAGGGGATAGTTCAGGGTTTGGTTCAGTTTTAGGTTTAGGGTTAGGCTTAGGTTTAGGGTGAAGTTTAGTTTCAGGCTGATGGTAAGGGTTAGGGTTTGTTTTTTGCGTTAATTTTAGGGTTAGTTTTAGGGTTTTTTTTAGGGTTAGGCTTAGTGTTAGGGTACGGTTAGGTGTTTGGGTTAATGGTAGGGTCAGCTTTAGGATTAAAGTTAGATTTAGCTTTAGTTTAGGGATAGGGTGAAGTTTAAGATAGGGTGAGGGTTAGGGTTATGGCTAAGTTTTGGGTTTGTTTTCAGGTTAGTGTTAAGGTTATGTTTAGGGTTAGGGTTAAGTTTACAGGTTCTGTTTACTTCTAGGGTTAGGGTTAGATTTTAGGTTAGGGTTAAGTTTAATTTACTGTTAGGCTTACGGTTATGGTTTGTTTTAGGCGTTGTGGTTGGGGTGAGTGTTAGGTTTAGCGTTAGGTTTGGGTAGGCTTAGGATTATGGTTATGGTAAGGTGTTAGGGGTTAGAGGTGTAGTTTAGGGTTAGGGTTTATGTGAGGGTTCCGGTTAGACATTGTGGTCCTGGTCATGGCTGTTTTTGTTTAGGATTAGTGTTAGGTTTCTGATTAGGTTTCGGGTTTTGTTAGAGTTAGGGTGCGAGTTAGGGTTCAGGTTTGGGATAGGCTTTGGTGTTAAGGGTTACTGTTTGGGCTATTGTTAGCGTTATCGTTAGGGCTCAGGGGTTTCAGGTTAGTGTTAGGGTTCCGGATACCATTAGGTTTAGGGTTGGGGGATACGGTTAGGGTTTAGAGTGAGGGTTACGGTTAGTTTTACAGTTAGTTGAGGGTTTAGGTAAGTGTTACCATTAGGGTTAGAGTTAGGGTTAGGTTTCGGCTTAGGGTTAGGAGTAGGCTAAATTTAGGTTTATGTCCCGGCTTAGGGTTGGTGTTAGTGTTCTGTTTAGAGTCAAGGTTAGAGTTAGGGTTAGGGTTAGGATTAGGTCTAGGGTTAGGATGAGGTTTAGGGTTAGGTTCAGGGTTATTGTAAGGGTTAGGTTTAGGGTTACAGATGGACTGGTGTTAGAGTTAGGTTTAAGTTTAGGGTTAGGTTTAGGTTTACAGTTAAGATTAAAGTTAAGGTTTGGATGAAGTTTAGGATAGGGTGAGGGTTATTTTTATGGTTACGGCTAGAGTTTGAGTTTGTGTTCAGGTTAGTGTTAAGGTTAGGTTTAGGGTTCGGGTTAGGTTTAGGGGTTACGTTGCGTGTTCGGTTTAGGTTTAGGTTTAGGGTTAGTGTAAAGTTAGGATAAGGGTTAGGATTATACATAGTGTTAAATGTTAGGTTTAGGCTGTTAGGGTTTGGTTTATGGTTAGGGTATTGTTCAGTTTAGGGTTCATGTTAGGGTTAGGGTTAGATTAGGATTACTGTTCGTATCAATGTTAAGTTTGGGGATAAGTTTGGGGGTAGCGTTAGGTTTAGGGTTGGGGATACGTTAAGGGTTAGGGTGAGGGTTAGGGTTAGGTTTACAGTTAAGGTGAGGTTTTAGGGTAATTGTTATGGTTAGGGTTAGAGTTAGAGTTAGGCTTAGGGTTAGGGTGAAGTTTCAGTTAATTGTGAGGGTTAGGGTTAAGTTTAGTGTTAAGGTGAGATTTAGGTTTAGGGTTAGGGTGGGGTAAGGTTAGGGTTAAGGCTGGGTTTACGGTAAGGGGTAGGGCTAGGTTAGGGTTAGGTTTAGGTTTAGAGTTAGAGTTAGTGCTAGGGTTAGGGTTAGGGTCAGGTTTAGAGTTATTGTTAGGGTTAGGGTAGAGTTAAGGTTAGGGTTAAGTTTAGGGTAAGGGTACGGGTTAGGTTTAGGTCAGGGATAGGGTTAGGATGATAGATAGGGTTAGGGTTAGAGGTTCGTGTGAGGGTTAGTGTTAGGTTTACAGCTAAACTGATGTTTTAGGGTGTTACGGTTAAGGTTAGGGTTAGAGTTACGGTTAGGTTTAGATTTGGGTTTACGGCTAGAGTTGGGGATAGTTCAGGGTGTGGTTCAGGTTTATGTTTAAGGTTAGGCTTAGGTTTAGGGTGAAGTTTAGTTTAAGGATGAGGGTTAGGTTTAGGGTTTGTTGATTGGGTTAACTTTAGGGTTAGGTTTAGGGTTTTGTTATTTTTAGGGTTGGATTTAGTGTTCGCGTACGGTTAGGTGCTTGGGTTAATGTAGGGTGAGATTTAGGGTTAAAGTTAGATTTCGCTTTAGTTTAGGGATAGGGCGAATTTTAAGACACGGTGAGGGTTTTTGTTATGGCTAAGTTTTGGGTTCATTTTCAGGTTAGTGTTAAGGTTATGTTTAGGGTTAGGGTTAAGTTTACGGGTTCTGTTTACTTTTAGGGTTAGGGTTAGATTTTAGGTTAGGGTTAAGTTTAGTGTTACGGTTAGGCTTACGGTTATGGTTTGTTTTAGGCATGGTTGGGGTGAGTGTTAGGTTTAGCGTTAGGTTTGGGTAGGCTTAGGATTATGGTTATGGTAAGGTGTTAGGGGTTAGAGGTGTAGTTTAGGGTTAGGGTTTATGTGAGGGTTCCGGTTAGGCATTGTGGTCCCGGTCATGGCTGGTTTGGTTTAGGATTAAGGTTAGGTTTCTGATTAGGTTTCGTGTTAGTGGTAGAGTTAGGGTGAGAGTTAGGGTTAAGGTTTCAGATAGACTTTGGTGTTAGGGGTTAGGGTTTGGGCTATTGTTAGGGTGATCGTTAGGGCTCAGGGGTTTCCGGTTAGTGTTAGGGTTCCGGATACCATTAGGTTTAGGGTTGGGGGATGCGGTTAGGGTTTAGGGTGAGGGTTACGGTTAGTTTTACAGTTAGTTGAGGGTTTAGGTAAGTGTTACCATTAGGGTTAGAGTTAGGGTTAGGTTTAGGCTTAGGGTTAGGAGTAGGGTAAGATTTAGGTTTATGTCCAGGCTTAGGGTTAGTGTTAGTGTTCTGTTTAGGGTCAAGGTTAGAGTTAGGGTTAGGCTTAGGATTAGGTCTAGGGTTAGGATGAGGTTTAGGGTTAGGTTCAGGGTTATTGTAAGGGTTAGGTTTAGGGTTACAGATGGACTAGCGTTAGAGTTAGGTTTAAGTTTAGGGTTTGGTTTCCAGTTAAGGTTAAAGTTAAGTTTTGGATGAAGTTTAGGATAGGGTGAGGGTTATTTTTATGGTTACGGCTAGAGTTTGAGTTTGTGTTCAGGTTAGTGTTAAGGTTAGGTTTAGGGTTCGGGTTAGGTTTAGGGGTTACGTTTCGTGTTTGGTTTTGGTTTAAGTTTAGGGTTAATGTAAAGTTAGGATAAGGGTTAGGATTATAGATAGTGTTAAACGTTAGGTTTAGGCTGTTAGGGTTTGGTTTATGGTTAGGGTATTGTTCAGTTTAGGGTTAATGTTAGGGTTAGGGTTAGATTAGGGTTACTGTTCGTATCAGCGTTAAGGTTGGGGATAAGGTTTGGGGTAGCGTTAGGTTTAGGGTTGGGGATACGTTAAGGGTTAGGGTGAGGGTGAGGGTTAGGTTTACAGTTAAGGTGAAGGTTTAGGGTAATTGTTATGGTTAGGGTTAGAGTTAGAGTTAGGCTTAGGGTTAGGGTGAAGTTTCAGTTAATTGTGAGGGTTAGGGTTAAGTTTATTGTTAAGGTGAGATTTAGGTTTAGGGTTAGGGTGGGGTAAGGTTAGGGTTAAGGCTAGGTTTACGGTAAGGGGTAGGTTTAGGTTAGGTTTAGGTTTAGAGTTAGAGTTAGTGCTAGGTTTAGGATTAGGGTCAGGTTTAGAGTTATTGTTAGGTTTAGGGTTAGGGTTAGGGTCCAGTTAAGGTTAGGGTTAAGTGTAGGGTTAGGGTAAGGGTTAGGTTTAGGTCAGGGGTAGGGCTAGGATGATAGATAGGTTTAGGGTTAGGGAAAATGTTAGGGGTTCATGTGAGGGTTAGTGTTAGGTTGACACTAAAGCTGATGTTCTAGGATGTTCCGGTTAGGGTTAGGGTTAGAGTTAGGATTAGGGTTAAGGCTAGAGTTAGGGGATAGTTCAGGGTTTGGTTCAGTTTTAGGTTTAGGGTTAGGCTTAGGTTTAGGGTGAAGTTTAGTTTCAGGCTGATGGTAAGGGTTAGGGTTTGTTTTTTGCGTTAATTTTAGGGTTAGTTTTAGGGTTTTTTTTAGGGTTAGGCTTAGTGTTAGGGTACGGTTAGGTGTTTGGGTTAATGGTAGGGTCAGCTTTAGGATTAAAGTTAGATTTAGCTTTAGTTTAGGGATAGGGTGAAGTTTAAGATAGGGTGAGGGTTAGGGTTATGGCTAAGTTTTGGGTTTGTTTTCAGGTTAGTGTTAAGGTTATGTTTAGGGTTAGGGTTAAGTTTACAGGTTCTGTTTACTTCTAGGGTTAGGGTTAGATTTTAGGTTAGGGTTAAGTTTAATTTACTGTTAGGCTTACGGTTATGGTTTGTTTTAGGCGTTGTGGTTGGGGTGAGTGTTAGGTTTAGCGTTAGGTTTGGGTAGGCTTAGGATTATGGTTATGGTAAGGTGTTAGGGGTTAGAGGTGTAGTTTAGGGTTAGGGTTTATGTGAGGGTTCCGGTTAGGCATTGTGGTCCTGGTCATGGCTGTTTTTGTTTAGGATTAGTGTTAGGTTTCTGATTAGGTTTCGGGTTTTGTTAGAGTTAGGGTGCGAGTTAGGGTTCAGGTTTGGGATAGGCTTTGGTGTTAAGGGTTACTGTTTGGGCTATTGTTAGCGTTATCGTTAGGGCTCAGGGGTTTCAGGTTAGTGTTAGGGTTCCGGATACCATTAGGTTTAGGGTTGGGGGATACGGTTAGGGTTTAGAGTGAGGGTTACGGTTAGTTTTACAGTTAGTTGAGGGTTTAGGTAAGTGTTACCATTAGGGTTAGAGTTAGGGTTAGGTTTCGGCTTAGGGTTAGGAGTAGGCTAAATTTAGGTTTATGTCCCGGCTTAGGGTTGGTGTTAGTGTTCTGTTTAGAGTCAAGGTTAGAGTTAGGGTTAGGGTTAGGATTAGGTCTAGGGTTAGGATGAGGTTTAGGGTTAGGTTCAGGGTTATTGTAAGGGTTAGGTTTAGGGTTACAGATGGACTGGTGTTAGAGTTAGGTTTAAGTTTAGGGTTAGGTTTAGGTTTACAGTTAAGATTAAAGTTAAGGTTTGGATGAAGTTTAGGATAGGGTGAGGGTTATTTTTATGGTTACGGCTAGAGTTTGAGTTTGTGTTCAGGTTAGTGTTAAGGTTAGGTTTAGGGTTCGGGTTAGGTTTAGGGGTTACGTTGCGTGTTCGGTTTAGGTTTAGGTTTAGGGTTAGTGTAAAGTTAGGATAAGGGTTAGGATTATACATAGTGTTAAATGTTAGGTTTAGGCTGTTAGGGTTTGGTTTATGGTTAGGGTATTGTTCAGTTTAGGGTTCATGTTAGGGTTAGGGTTAGATTAGGATTACTGTTCGTATCAATGTTAAGTTTGGGGATAAGTTTGGGGGTAGCGTTAGGTTTAGGGTTGGGGATACGTTAAGGGTTAGGGTGAGGGTTAGGGTTAGGTTTACAGTTAAGGTGAGGTTTTAGGGTAATTGTTATGGTTAGGGTTAGAGTTAGAGTTAGGCTTAGGGTTAGGGTGAAGTTTCAGTTAATTGTGAGGGTTAGGGTTAAGTTTAGTGTTAAGGTGAGATTTAGGTTTAGGGTTAGGGTGGGGTAAGGTTAGGGTTAAGGCTGGGTTTACGGTAAGGGGTAGGGCTAGGTTAGGGTTAGGTTTAGGTTTAGAGTTAGAGTTAGTGCTAGGGTTAGGGTTAGGGTCAGGTTTAGAGTTATTGTTAGGGTTAGGGTAGAGTTAAGGTTAGGGTTAAGTTTAGGGTAAGGGTAAGGGTTAGGTTTAGGTCAGGGATAGGGTTAGGATGATAGATAGGGTTAGGGTTAGAGGTTCGTGTGAGGGTTAGTGTTAGGTTTACAGCTAAACTGATGTTTTAGGGTGTTACGGTTAAGGTTAGGGTTAGAGTTACGGTTAGGTTTAGATTTGGGTTTACGGCTAGAGTTAGGGGATAGTTCAGGGTGTGGTTCAGGTTTATGTTTAAGGTTAGGCTTAGGTTTAGGGTGAAGTTTAGTTTAAGGATGAGGGTTAGGTTTAGGGTTTGTTGATTGGGTTAACTTTAGGGTTAGGTTTAGGGTTTTGTTATTTTTAGGGTTGGATTTAGTGTTCGCGTACGGTTATGTGCTTGGGTTAATGTAGGGTGAGATTTAGGGTTAAAGTTAGATTTCGCTTTAGTTTAGGGATAGGGCGAATTTTAAGACACGGTGAGGGTTTTTGTTATGGCTAAGTTTTGGGTTCATTTTCAGGTTAGTGTTAAGGTTATGTTTAGGGTTAGGGTTAAGTTTACGGGTTCTGTTTACTTTTAGGGTTAGGGTTAGATTTTAGGTTAGGGTTAAGTTTAGTGTTACGGTTAGGCTTACGGTTATGGTTTGTTTTAGGCATGGTTGGGGTGAGTGTTAGGTTTAGCGTTAGGTTTGGGTAGGCTTAGGATTATGGTTATGGTAAGGTGTTAGGGGTTAGAGGTGTAGTTTAGGGTTAGGGTTTATGTGAGGGTTCCGGTTAGGCATTGTGGTCCCGGTCATGGCTGGTTTGGTTTAGGATTAAGGTTAGGTTTCTGATTAGGTTTCGTGTTAGTGGTAGAGTTAGGGTGAGAGTTAGGGTTAAGGTTTCAGATAGACTTTGGTGTTAGGGGTTAGGGTTTGGGCTATTGTTAGGGTGATCGTTAGGGCTCAGGGGTTTCCGGTTAGTGTTAGGGTTCCGGATACCATTAGGTTTAGGGTTGGGGGATGCGGTTAGGGTTTAGGGTGAGGGTTACGGTTAGTTTTACAGTTAGTTGAGGGTTTAGGTAAGTGTTACCATTAGGGTTAGAGTTAGGGTTAGGTTTAGGCTTAGGGTTAGGAGTAGGGTAAGATTTAGGTTTATGTCCAGGCTTAGGGTTAGTGTTAGTGTTCTGTTTAGGGTCAAGGTTAGAGTTAGGGTTAGGCTTAGGATTAGGTCTAGGGTTAGGATGAGGTTTAGGGTTAGGTTCAGGGTTATTGTAAGGGTTAGGTTTAGGGTTACAGATGGACTAGCGTTAGAGTTAGGTTTAAGTTTAGGGTTTGGTTTCCAGTTAAGGTTAAAGTTAAGTTTTGGATGAAGTTTAGGATAGGGTGAGGGTTATTTTTATGGTTACGGCCAGAGTTTGAGTTTGTGTTCAGGTTAGTGTTAAGGTTAGGTTTAGGGTTCGGGTTAGGTTTAGGGGTTACGTTTCGTGTTTGGTTTTGGTTTAAGTTTAGGGTTAATGTAAAGTTAGGATAAGGGTTAGGATTATAGATAGTGTTAAACGTTAGGTTTAGGCTGTTAGGGTTTGGTTTATGGTTAGGGTATTGTTCAGTTTAGGGTTAATGTTAGGGTTAGGGTTAGATTAGGGTTACTGTTCGTATCAGCGTTAAGGTTGGGGATAAGGTTTGGGGTAGCGTTAGGTTTAGGGTTGGGGATACGTTAAGGGTTAGGGTGAGGGTGAGGGTTAGGTTTACAGTTAAGGTGAAGGTTTAGGGTAATTGTTATGGTTAGGGTTAGAGTTAGAGTTAGGCTTAGGGTTAGGGTGAAGTTTCAGTTAATTGTGAGGGTTAGGGTTAAGTTTATTGTTAAGGTGAGATTTAGGTTTAGGGTTAGGGTGGGGTAAGGTTAGGGTTAAGGCTAGGTTTACGGTAAGGGGTAGGTTTAGGTTAGGTTTAGGTTTAGAGTTAGAGTTAGTGCTAGGTTTAGGATTAGGGTCAGGTTTAGAGTTATTGTTAGGTTTAGGGTTAGGGTTAGGGTCCAGTTAAGGTTAGGGTTAAGTGTAGGGTTAGGGTAAGGGTTAGGTTTAGGTCAGGGGTAGGGCTAGGATGATAGATAGGTTTAGGGTTAGGGAAAATGTTAGGGGTTCATGTGAGGGTTAGTGTTAGGTTGACACTAAAGCTGATGTTCTAGGATGTTCCGGTTAGGGTTAGGGTTAGAGTTAGGATTAGGGTTAAGGCTAGAGTTAGGGGATAGTTCAGGGTTTGGTTCAGTTTTAGGTTTAGGGTTAGGCTTAGGTTTAGGGTGAAGTTTAGTTTCAGGCTGATGGTAAGGGTTAGGGTTTGTTTTTTGCGTTAATTTTAGGGTTAGTTTTAGGGTTTTTTTTAGGGTTAGGCTTAGTGTTAGGGTACGGTTAGGTGTTTGGGTTAATGGTAGGGTCAGCTTTAGGATTAAAGTTAGATTTAGCTTTAGTTTAGGGATAGGGTGAAGTTTAAGATAGGGTGAGGGTTAGGGTTATGGCTAAGTTTTGGGTTTGTTTTCAGGTTAGTGTTAAGGTTATGTTTAGGGTTAGGGTTAAGTTTACAGGTTCTGTTTACTTCTAGGGTTAGGGTTAGATTTTAGGTTAGGGTTAAGTTTAATTTACTGTTAGGCTTACGGTTATGGTTTGTTTTAGGCGTTGTGGTTGGGGTGAGTGTTAGGTTTAGCGTTAGGTTTGGGTAGGCTTAGGATTATGGTTATGGTAAGGTGTTAGGGGTTAGAGGTGTAGTTTAGGGTTAGGGTTTATGTGAGGGTTCCGGTTAGGCATTGTGGTCCTGGTCATGGCTGTTTTTGTTTAGGATTAGTGTTAGGTTTCTGATTAGGTTTCGGGTTTTGTTAGAGTTAGGGTGCGAGTTAGGGTTCAGGTTTGGGATAGGCTTTGGTGTTAAGGGTTACTGTTTGGGCTATTGTTAGCGTTATCGTTAGGGCTCAGGGGTTTCAGGTTAGTGTTAGGGTTCCGGATACCATTAGGTTTAGGGTTGGGGGATACGGTTAGGGTTTAGAGTGAGGGTTACGGTTAGTTTTACAGTTAGTTGAGGGTTTAGGTAAGTGTTACCATTAGGGTTAGAGTTAGGGTTAGGTTTCGGCTTAGGGTTAGGAGTAGGCTAAATTTAGGTTTATGTCCCGGCTTAGGGTTGGTGTTAGTGTTCTGTTTAGAGTCAAGGTTAGAGTTAGGGTTAGGGTTAGGATTAGGTCTAGGGTTAGGATGAGGTTTAGGGTTAGGTTCAGGGTTATTGTAAGGGTTAGTTTTAGGGTTACAGATGGACTGGCGTTAGAGTTAGGTTTAAGTTTAGGGTTAGGTTTAGGTTTCCAGTTAAGGTTAAAGTCAAGGTTTGGATGAAGTTTAGGATAGGGTGAGGGTTATTTTTATGGTTACGGCTAGAGTTTGAGTTTGTGTTCAGGTTAGTGTTAAGGTTAGCTTTAGGGTTCGGGTTAGGTTTAGGGGTTACGTTTCGTGTTCCGTTTAGGTTTAGGTTTAGGGTTAGTGTAAAGTTAGGATAAGGGTTAGGATTATAGATAGTGTTAAACGTTAGGTTTAGGCTGTTAGGGTTTGGTTTATGGTTAGGGTATTGTTCAGTTTAGGGTTAATGTTAGGGTTAGGGTTAGATTAGGGATACTGTTCGTAGTAGCGTTAAGGTTGGGGATAAGGTTGGGGGTAGCGTTAGGTTTAGGGTTGGGGATACGTAAAGGGTTAGGGTGAGGGTTAGGGATAGGTTTACAGTTAAGGTGAGGGTTTAGGGTAATTGTTATGGTTAGGGTTAGAGTTAGAGGTTAGAGTTAGAGTTAGGCTTAGGGTTAGGGTGAAGTTTCAGTTAATTGTGAGGGTTAGGGTTAAGTTTAGTGTTAAGGTGAGATTTAGGTTTAGGGTTACGGTGGGGTAAGGTTAGGGTTAAGGCTGGGTTTACGGTAAGGGGTAGGGCTAGGTTAGGGTTAGGTTTAGGTTTAGGGTTAGATTTAGTGATAGGGTTAGGGTTAGGGTCAGGTTTAGAGTTATTGTTAGGGTTAGGGTAGATTTAAGGTTAGGGTTAAGTTTAGGGTAAGGGTAAGAGTTAGGTTTAGGTCAGGGATAGGGTTAGGATGATAGATAGGGTTAGGGTTAGAGGTTCGTGTGAGGGTTAGTGTTAGGTTTACAGCTAAACTGATGTTTTAGGGTGTTACGGTTAAGGTTAGGGTTAGAGTTACGGTTAGGTTTAGATTTGGGTTTACGGCTAGAGTTAGGGGATAGTTCAGGTTGTGGTTCAGGTTTATGTTTAAGGTTAGGCTTAGGTTTAGGGTGAAGTTTAGTTTAAGGATGAGGGTTAGGTTTAGGGTTTGTTGATTGGGTTAACTTTAGGGTTAGGTTTAGGGTTTTGTTATTTTTAGGGTTGGATTTAGTGTTCACGTACGGTTAGGTGCTTGGGTTAATGTAGGGTGAGATTTAGGGTTAAAGTTAGATTTCGCTTTAGTTTAGGGATAGGGCGAATTTTAAGACAGGGTGAGGGTTTTTGTTATGGCTAAGTTTTGGGTTCATTTTCAGGTTAGTGTTAAGGTTATGTTTAGGGTTAGGGTTAAGTTTACGGGTTCTGTTTACTTTTAGGGTTAGGGTTAGATTTTAGGTTAGGGTTAAGTTTAGTGTTACGGTTAGGCTTACGGTTATGGTTTGTTTTAGGCGTGGTTGGGGTGAGTGTTAGGTTTAGCGTTAGGTTTGGGTAGGCTTAGGATTATGGTTATGGTAAGGTGTTAGGGGTTAGAGGTGTAGTTTAGGGTTAGGGTTTATGTGAGGGTTCCGGTTAGGCATTGTGGTCCCGGTCATGGCTGGTTTGGTTTAGGATTAAGGTTAGGTTTCTGATTAGGTTTCGTGTTAGTGGTAGAGTTAGGGTGAGAGTTAGGGTTAAGGTTTCAGATAGACTTTGGTGTTAGGGGTTAGGGTTTGGGCTATTGTTAGGGTGATCGTTAGGGCTCAGGGGTTTCCGGTTAGTGTTAGGGTTCCGGATACCATTAGGTTTAGGGTTGGGGGATGCGGTTAGGGTTTAGGGTGAGGGTTACGGTTAGTTTTACAGTTAGTTGAGGGTTTAGGTAAGTGTTACCATTAGGGTTAGAGTTAGGGTTAGGTTTAGGCTTAGGGTTAGGAGTAGGGTAAGATTTAGGTTTATGTCCAGGCTTAGGGTTAGTGTTAGTGTTCTGTTTAGGGTCAAGGTTAGAGTTAGGGTTAGGCTTAGGATTAGGTCTAGGGTTAGGATGAGGTTTAGGGTTAGGTTCAGGGTTATTGTAAGGGTTAGGTTTAGGGTTACAGATGGACTAGCGTTAGAGTTAGGTTTAAGTTTAGGGTTTGGTTTCCAGTTAAGGTTAAAGTTAAGTTTTGGATGAAGTTTAGGATAGGGTGAGGGTTATTTTTATGGTTACGGCTAGAGTTTGAGTTTGTGTTCAGGTTAGTGTTAAGGTTAGGTTTAGGGTTCGGGTTAGGTTTAGGGGTTACGTTTCGTGTTTGGTTTTGGTTTAAGTTTAGGGTTAATGTAAAGTTAGGATAAGGGTTAGGATTATAGATAGTGTTAAACGTTAGGTTTAGGCTGTTAGGGTTTGGTTTATGGTTAGGGTATTGTTCAGTTTAGGGTTAATGTTAGGGTTAGGGTTAGATTAGGGTTACTGTTCGTATCAGCGTTAAGGTTGGGGATAAGGTTTGGGGTAGCGTTAGGTTTAGGGTTGGGGATACGTTAAGGGTTAGGGTGAGGGTGAGGGTTAGGTTTACAGTTAAGGTGAAGGTTTAGGGTAATTGTTATGGTTAGGGTTAGAGTTAGAGTTAGGCTTAGGGTTAGGGTGAAGTTTCAGTTAATTGTGAGGGTTAGGGTTAAGTTTATTGTTAAGGTGAGATTTAGGTTTAGGGTTAGGGTGGGGTAAGGTTAGGGTTAAGGCTAGGTTTACGGTAAGGGGTAGGTTTAGGTTAGGTTTAGGTTTAGAGTTAGAGTTAGTGCTAGGTTTAGGATTAGGGTCAGGTTTAGAGTTATTGTTAGGTTTAGGGTTAGGGTTAGGGTCCAGTTAAGGTTAGGGTTAAGTGTAGGGTTAGGGTAAGGGTTAGGTTTAGGTCAGGGGTAGGGCTAGGATGATAGATAGGTTTAGGGTTAGGGAAAATGTTAGGGGTTCATGTGAGGGTTAGTGTTAGGTTGACACTAAAGCTGATGTTCTAGGATGTTCCGGTTAGGGTTAGGGTTAGAGTTAGGATTAGGGTTAAGGCTAGAGTTAGGGGATAGTTCAGGGTTTGGTTCAGTTTTAGGTTTAGGGTTAGGCTTAGGTTTAGGGTGAAGTTTAGTTTCAGGCTGATGGTAAGGGTTAGGGTTTGTTTTTTGCGTTAATTTTAGGGTTAGTTTTAGGGTTTTTTTTAGGGTTAGGCTTAGTGTTAGGGTACGGTTAGGTGTTTGGGTTAATGGTAGGGTCAGCTTTAGGATTAAAGTTAGATTTAGCTTTAGTTTAGGGATAGGGTGAAGTTTAAGATAGGGTGAGGGTTAGGGTTATGGCTAAGTTTTGGGTTTGTTTTCAGGTTAGTGTTAAGGTTATGTTTAGGGTTAGGGTTAAGTTTACAGGTTCTGTTTACTTCTAGGGTTAGGGTTAGATTTTAGGTTAGGGTTAAGTTTAATTTACTGTTAGGCTTACGGTTATGGTTTGTTTTAGGCGTTGTGGTTGGGGTGAGTGTTAGGTTTAGCGTTAGGTTTGGGTAGGCTTAGGATTATGGTTATGGTAAGGTGTTAGGGGTTAGAGGTGTAGTTTAGGGTTAGGGTTTATGTGAGGGTTCCGGTTAGGCATTGTGGTCCTGGTCATGGCTGTTTTTGTTTAGGATTAGTGTTAGGTTTCTGATTAGGTTTCGGGTTTTGTTAGAGTTAGGGTGCGAGTTAGGGTTCAGGTTTGGGATAGGCTTTGGTGTTAAGGGTTACTGTTTGGGCTATTGTTAGCGTTATCGTTAGGGCTCAGGGGTTTCAGGTTAGTGTTAGGGTTCCGGATACCATTAGGTTTAGGGTTGGGGGATACGGTTAGGGTTTAGAGTGAGGGTTACGGTTAGTTTTACAGTTAGTTGAGGGTTTAGGTAAGTGTTACCATTAGGGTTAGAGTTAGGGTTAGGTTTCGGCTTAGGGTTAGGAGTAGGCTAAATTTAGGTTTATGTCCCGGCTTAGGGTTGGTGTTAGTGTTCTGTTTAGAGTCAAGGTTAGAGTTAGGGTTAGGGTTAGGATTAGGTCTAGGGTTAGGATGAGGTTTAGGGTTAGGTTCAGGGTTATTGTAAGGGTTAGTTTTAGGGTTACAGATGGACTGGCGTTAGAGTTAGGTTTAAGTTTAGGGTTAGGTTTAGGTTTCCAGTTAAGGTTAAAGTCAAGGTTTGGATGAAGTTTAGGATAGGGTGAGGGTTATTTTTATGGTTACGGCTAGAGTTTGAGTTTGTGTTCAGGTTAGTGTTAAGGTTAGCTTTAGGGTTCGGGTTAGGTTTAGGGGTTACGTTTCGTGTTCCGTTTAGGTTTAGGTTTAGGGTTAGTGTAAAGTTAGGATAAGGGTTAGGATTATAGATAGTGTTAAACGTTAGGTTTAGGCTGTTAGGGTTTGGTTTATGGTTAGGGTATTGTTCAGTTTAGGGTTAATGTTAGGGTTAGGGTTAGATTAGGGATACTGTTCGTAGTAGCGTTAAGGTTGGGGATAAGGTTGGGGGTAGCGTTAGGTTTAGGGTTGGGGATACGTAAAGGGTTAGGGTGAGGGTTAGGGATAGGTTTACAGTTAAGGTGAGGGTTTAGGGTAATTGTTATGGCTAGGGTTAGAGTTAGAGGTTAGAGTTAGAGTTAGGCTTAGGGTTAGGGTGAAGTTTCAGTTAATTGTGAGGGTTAGGGTTAAGTTTAGTGTTAAGGTGAGATTTAGGTTTAGGGTTACGGTGGGGTAAGGTTAGGGTTAAGGCTGGGTTTACGGTAAGGGGTAGGGCTAGGTTAGGGTTAGGTTTAGGTTTAGGGTTAGATTTAGTGATAGGGTTAGGGTTAGGGTCAGGTTTAGAGTTATTGTTAGGGTTAGGGTAGATTTAAGGTTAGGGTTAAGTTTAGGGTAAGGGTAAGAGTTAGGTTTAGGTCAGGGATAGGGTTAGGATGATAGATAGGGTTAGGGTTAGAGGTTCGTGTGAGGGTTAGTGTTAGGTTTACAGCTAAACTGATGTTTTAGGGTGTTACGGTTAAGGTTAGGGTTAGAGTTACGGTTAGGTTTAGATTTGGGTTTACGGCTAGAGTTAGGGGATAGTTCAGGTTGTGGTTCAGGTTTATGTTTAAGGTTAGGCTTAGGTTTAGGGTGAAGTTTAGTTTAAGGATGAGGGTTAGGTTTAGGGTTTGTTGATTGGGTTAACTTTAGGGTTAGGTTTAGGGTTTTGTTATTTTTAGGGTTGGATTTAGTGTTCACGTACGGTTAGGTGCTTGGGTTAATGTAGGGTGAGATTTAGGGTTAAAGTTAGATTTCGCTTTAGTTTAGGGATAGGGCGAATTTTAAGACAGGGTGAGGGTTTTTGTTATGGCTAAGTTTTGGGTTCATTTTCAGGTTAGTGTTAAGGTTATGTTTAGGGTTAGGGTTAAGTTTACGGGTTCTGTTTACTTTTAGGGTTAGGGTTAGATTTTAGGTTAGGGTTAAGTTTAGTGTTACGGTTAGGCTTACGGTTATGGTTTGTTTTAGGCGTGGTTGGGGTGAGTGTTAGGTTTAGCGTTAGGTTTGGGTAGGCTTAGGATTATGGTTATGGTAAGGTGTTAGGGGTTAGAGGTGTAGTTTAGGGTTAGGGTTTATGTGAGAGTTCCGGTTAGGCATTGTGGTCCCGGTCATGGCTGGTTTGGTTTAGGATTAAGATTAGGTTTCTGATTAGGTTTCGTGTTAGTGGTAGAGTTAGGGTGAGAGTTAGGGTTAAGGTTTCAGATAGACTTTGGTGTTAGGGGTTAGGGTTTGGGCTATTGTTAGGGTGATCGTTAGGGCTCAGGGGTTTCAGGTTAGTGTTTGGGTTCCGGATACCATTAGATTTAGGGTTGGGGGATGCGGTTAGGGTTTAGGGTGAGGGTTACGGTTAGTTTTACAGTTAGTTGAGGGTTTAGGTAAGTGTTACCATTAGGGTTAGAGTTAGGGTTAGGTTTAGGCTTAGGGTTAGGAGTAGGGTAAGATTTAGGTTTATGTCCAGGCTTAGGGTTAGTGTTAGTGTTCTGTTTAGGGTCAAGGTTAGAGTTAGGGTTAGGCTTAGGATTAGGTCTAGGGTTAGGATGAGGTTTAGGGTTAGGTTCAGGGTTATTGTAAGGGTTAGGTTTAAGGTTACAGATGGACTGGCGTTAGAGTTAGGTTTAAGTTTAGGGTTAGGTTTAGGTTTACAGTTAAGATTAAAGTTAAGGTTTGGATGAAGTTTAGGATAGGGTGAGGGTTATTTTTATGGTTACGGCTAGAGTTTGAGTTTGTGTTCAGGTTAGTGTTAAGGTAAGGTTTAGGGTTCGGGTTAGGTTTAGGGGTTACGTTGCGTGTTCGGTTTAGGTTTAGGTTTAAGGTTAGTGTAAAGTTAGGATAAGGGTTAGGATTATACATAGTGTTAAATGTTAGGTTTAGGCTGTTAGGGTTTGGTTTATGGTTAGGGTATTGTTCAGTTTAGGGTTCATGTTAGGGTTAGGGTTAGATTAGGGTTACTGTTCGTATCAGTGTTAAGTTTGGGGATAAGTTTGGGGGTAGCGTTAGGTTTAGGGTTGGGGATACGTTAAGGGTTAGGGTGAGGGTTAGGGTTAGGTTTACAGTTAAGGTGAGGTTTTAGGGTAATTGTTATGGTTAGGGTTAGAGTTAGAGTTAGGCTTAGGGTTAGGGTGAAGTTTCAGTTAATTGTGAGGGTTAGGGTTAAGTTTAGTGTTAAGGTGAGATTTAGGTTTAGGGTTAGGGTGGGGTAAGGTTAGGGTTAAGGCTGGGTTTACGGTAAGGGGTAGGGCTAGGTTAGGGTTAGGTTTAGGTTTAGAGTTAGAGTTAGTGCTAGGGTTAGGGTTAGGGTCAGGTTTAGAGTTATTGTTAGGGTTAGGGTAGAGTTAAGGTTAGGGTTAAGTTTAGGGTAAGGGTAAGGGTTAGGTTTAGGTCAGGGATAGGGTTAGGATGATAGATAGGGTTAGGGTTAGAGGTTCGTGTGAGGGTTAGTGTTAGGTTTACAGCTAAACTGATGTTTTAGGGTGTTACGGTTAAGGTTAGGGTTAGAGTTACGGTTAGGTTTAGATTTGGGTTTACGGCTAGAGTTAGGGGATAGTTCAGGGTGTGGTTCAGGTTTATGTTTAAGGTTAGGCTTAGGTTTAGGGTGAAGTTTAGTTTAAGGATGAGGGTTAGGTTTAGGGTTTGTTGATTGGGTTAACTTTAGGGTTAGGTTTAGGGTTTTGTTATTTTTAGGGTTGGATTTAGTGTTCGCGTACGGTTATGTGCTTGGGTTAATGTAGGGTGAGATTTAGGGTTAAAGTTAGATTTCGCTTTAGTTTAGGGATAGGGCGAATTTTAAGACAGGGTGAGGGTTTGTGTTATGGCTAAGTTTTGGGTTCGTTTTCAGGTTAGTGTTAAGGTTATGTTTAGGGTTAGGGTTAAGTTTACGGGTTCTGTTTACTTTCAGGGTTAGGGTTAGATTTTAGGTTAGGGTTAAGTTTAGTGTTACGGTTAGGCTTACGGTTATGGTTTGTTTTAGGCATGGTTGGGGTGAGTGTTAGGTTTAGCGTTAGGTTTGGGTAGGCTTAGGATTATGGTTATGGTAAGGTGTTAGGGGTTAGAGGTGTAGTTTAGGGTTAGGGTTTATGTGAGGGTTCCGGTTAGGCATTGTGGTCCCGGTCATGGCTGGTTTGGTTTAGGATTAAGGTTAGGTTTCTGATTAGGTTTCGTGTTAGTGGTAGAGTTAGGGTGAGAGTTAGGGTTAAGGTTTCAGATAGACTTTGGTGTTAGGGGTTAGGGTTTGGGCTATTGTTAGGGTGATCGTTAGGGCTCAGGGGTTTCCGGTTAGTGTTAGGGTTCCGGATACCATTAGGTTTAGGGTTGGGGGATGCGGTTAGGGTTTAGGGTGAGGGTTACGGTTAGTTTTACAGTTAGTTGAGGGTTTAGGTAAGTGTTACCATTAGGGTTAGAGTTAGGGTTAGGTTTAGGCTTAGGGTTAGGAGTAGGGTAAGATTTAGGTTTATGTCCAGGCTTAGGGTTAGTGTTAGTGTTCTGTTTAGGGTCAAGGTTAGAGTTAGGGTTAGGCTTAGGATTAGGTCTAGGGTTAGGATGAGGTTTAGGGTTAGGTTCAGGGTTATTGTAAGGGTTAGGTTTAGGGTTACAGATGGACTAGCGTTAGAGTTAGGTTTAAGTTTAGGGTTTGGTTTCCAGTTAAGGTTAAAGTTAAGTTTTGGATGAAGTTTAGGATAGGGTGAGGGTTATTTTTATGGTTACGGCTAGAGTTTGAGTTTGTGTTCAGGTTAGTGTTAAGGTTAGGTTTAGGGTTCGGGTTAGGTTTAGGGGTTACGTTTCGTGTTTGGTTTTGGTTTAAGTTTAGGGTTAATGTAAAGTTAGGATAAGGGTTAGGATTATAGATAGTGTTAAACGTTAGGTTTAGGCTGTTAGGGTTTGGTTTATGGTTAGGGTATTGTTCAGTTTAGGGTTAATGTTAGGGTTAGGGTTAGATTAGGGTTACTGTTCGTATCAGCGTTAAGGTTGGGGA
This sequence comes from Elephas maximus indicus, assembly GCF_024166365.1. Lineage (NCBI taxonomy): Eukaryota > Metazoa > Chordata > Mammalia > Proboscidea > Elephantidae > Elephas > Elephas maximus. Next base: position 36,434,580 of record NC_064840.1, on the reverse strand, counting down.
TAAGGTTTGGGGTAGCGTTAGGTTTAGGGTTGGGGATACGTTAAGGGTTAGGGTGAGGGTGAGGGTTAGGTTTACAGTTAAGGTGAAGGTTTAGGGTAATTGTTATGGTTAGGGTTAGAGTTAGAGTTAGGCTTAGGGTTAGGGTGAAGTTTCAGTTAATTGTGAGGGTTAGGGTTAAGTTTATTGTTAAGGTGAGATTTAGGTTTAGGGTTAGGGTGGGGTAAGGTTAGGGTTAAGGCTAGGTTTACGGTAAGGGGTAGGTTTAGGTTAGGTTTAGGTTTAGAGTTAGAGTTAGTGCTAGGTTTAGGATTAGGGTCAGGTTTAGAGTTATTGTTAGGTTTAGGGTTAGGGTTAGGGTCCAGTTAAGGTTAGGGTTAAGTGTAGGGTTAGGGTAATGGTTAGGTTTAGGTCAGGGGTAGGGCTAGGATGATAGATAGGTTTAGGGTTAGGGAAAATGTTAGGGGTTCATGTGAGGGTTAGTGTTAGGTTGACACTAAAGCTGATGTTCTAGGATGTTCCGGTTAGGGTTAGGGTTAGAGTTAGGATTAGGGTTAAGGCTAGAGTTAGGGGATAGTTCAGGGTTTGGTTCAGTTTTAGGTTTAGGGTTAGGCTTAGGTTTAGGGTGAAGTTTAGTTTCAGGCTGATGGTAAGGGTTAGGGTTTGTTTTTTGCGTTAATTTTAGGGTTAGTTTTAGGGTTTTTTTTAGGGTTAGGCTTAGTGTTAGGGTACGGTTAGGTGTTTGGGTTAATGGTAGGGTCAGCTTTAGGATTAAAGTTAGATTTAGCTTTAGTTTAGGGATAGGGTGAAGTTTAAGATAGGGTGAGGGTTAGGGTTATGGCTAAGTTTTGGGTTTGTTTTCAGGTTAGTGTTAAGGTTATGTTTAGGGTTAGGGTTAAGTTTACAGGTTCTGTTTACTTCTAGGGTTAGGGTTAGATTTTAGGTTAGGGTTAAGTTTAATTTACTGTTAGGCTTACGGTTATGGTTTGTTTTAGGCGTTGTGGTTGGGGTGAGTGTTAGGTTTAGCGTTAGGTTTGGGTAGGCTTAGGATTATGGTTATGGTAAGGTGTTAGGGGTTAGAGGTGTAGTTTAGGGTTAGGGTTTATGTGAGGGTTCCGGTTAGGCATTGTGGTCCTGGTCATGGCTGTTTTTGTTTAGGATTAGTGTTAGGTTTCTGATTAGGTTTCGGGTTTTGTTAGAGTTAGGGTGCGAGTTAGGGTTCAGGTTTGGGATAGGCTTTGGTGTTAAGGGTTACTGTTTGGGCTATTGTTAGCGTTATCGTTAGGGCTCAGGGGTTTCAGGTTAGTGTTAGGGTTCCGGATACCATTAGGTTTAGGGTTGGGGGATACGGTTAGGGTTTAGAGTGAGGGTTACGGTTAGTTTTACAGTTAGTTGAGGGTTTAGGTAAGTGTTACCATTAGGGTTAGAGTTAGGGTTAGGTTTCGGCTTAGGGTTAGGAGTAGGCTAAATTTAGGTTTATGTCCCGGCTTAGGGTTGGTGTTAGTGTTCTGTTTAGAGTCAAGGTTAGAGTTAGGGTTAGGGTTAGGATTAGGTCTAGGGTTAGGATGAGGTTTAGGGTTAGGTTCAGGGTTATTGTAAGGGTTAGGTTTAGGGTTACAGATGGACTGGTGTTAGAGTTAGGTTTAAGTTTAGGGTTAGGTTTAGGTTTACAGTTAAGATTAAAGTTAAGGTTTGGATGAAGTTTAGGATAGGGTGAGGGTTATTTTTATGGTTACGGCTAGAGTTTGAGTTTGTGTTCAGGTTAGTGTTAAGGTTAGGTTTAGGGTTCGGGTTAGGTTTAGGGGTTACGTTGCGTGTTCGGTTTAGGTTTAGGTTTAGGGTTAGTGTAAAGTTAGGATAAGGGTTAGGATTATACATAGTGTTAAATGTTAGGTTTAGGCTGTTAGGGTTTGGTTTATGGTTAGGGTATTGTTCAGTTTAGGGTTCATGTTAGGGTTAGGGTTAGATTAGGATTACTGTTCGTATCAATGTTAAGTTTGGGGATAAGTTTGGGGGTAGCGTTAGGTTTAGGGTTGGGGATACGTTAAGGGTTAGGGTGAGGGTTAGGGTTAGGTTTACAGTTAAGGTGAGGTTTTAGGGTAATTGTTATGGTTAGGGTTAGAGTTAGAGTTAGGCTTAGGGTTAGGGTGAAGTTTCAGTTAATTGTGAGGGTTAGGGTTAAGTTTAGTGTTAAGGTGAGATTTAGGTTTAGGGTTAGGGTGGGGTAAGGTTAGGGTTAAGGCTGGGTTTACGGTAAGGGGTAGGGCTAGGTTAGGGTTAGGTTTAGGTTTAGAGTTAGAGTTAGTGCTAGGGTTAGGGTTAGGGTCAGGTTTAGAGTTATTGTTAGGGTTAGGGTAGAGTTAAGGTTAGGGTTAAGTTTAGGGTAAGGGTAAGGGTTAGGTTTAGGTCAGGGATAGGGTTAGGATGATAGATAGGGTTAGGGTTAGAGGTTCGTGTGAGGGTTAGTGTTAGGTTTACAGCTAAACTGATGTTTTAGGGTGTTACGGTTAAGGTTAGGGTTAGAGTTACGGTTAGGTTTAGATTTGGGTTTACGGCTAGAGTTAGGGGATAGTTCAGGGTGTGGTTCAGGTTTATGTTTAAGGTTAGGCTTAGGTTTAGGGTGAAGTTTAGTTTAAGGATGAGGGTTAGGTTTAGGGTTTGTTGATTGGGTTAACTTTAGGGTTAGGTTTAGGGTTTTGTTATTTTTAGGGTTGGATTTAGTGTTCGCGTACGGTTATGTGCTTGGGTTAATGTAGGGTGAGATTTAGGGTTAAAGTTAGATTTCGCTTTAGTTTAGGGATAGGGCGAATTTTAAGACACGGTGAGGGTTTTTGTTATGGCTAAGTTTTGGGTTCATTTTCAGGTTAGTGTTAAGGTTATGTTTAGGGTTAGGGTTAAGTTTACGGGTTCTGTTTACTTTCAGGGTTAGGGTTAGATTTTAGGTTAGGGTTAAGTTTAGTGTTACGGTTAGGCTTACGGTTATGGTTTGTTTTAGGCATGGTTGGGGTGAGTGTTAGGTTTAGCGTTAGGTTTGGGTAGGCTTAGGATTATGGTTATGGTAAGGTGTTAGGGGTTAGAGGTGTAGTTTAGGGTTAGGGTTTATGTGAGGGTTCCGGTTAGGCATTGTGGTCCCGGTCATGGCTGGTTTGGTTTAGGATTAAGGTTAGGTTTCTGATTAGGTTTCGTGTTAGTGGTAGAGTTAGGGTGAGAGTTAGGGTTAAGGTTTCAGATAGACTTTGGTGTTAGGGGTTAGGGTTTGGGCTATTGTTAGGGTGATCGTTAGGGCTCAGGGGTTTCCGGTTAGTGTTAGGGTTCCGGATACCATTAGGTTTAGGGTTGGGGGATGCGGTTAGGGTTTAGGGTGAGGGTTACGGTTAGTTTTACAGTTAGTTGAGGGTTTAGGTAAGTGTTACCATTAGGGTTAGAGTTAGGGTTAGGTTTAGGCTTAGGGTTAGGAGTAGGGTAAGATTTAGGTTTATGTCCAGGCTTAGGGTTAGTGTTAGTGTTCTGTTTAGGGTCAAGGTTAGAGTTAGGGTTAGGCTTAGGATTAGGTCTAGGGTTAGGATGAGGTTTAGGGTTAGGTTCAGGGTTATTGTAAGGGTTAGGTTTAGGGTTACAGATGGACTAGCGTTAGAGTTAGGTTTAAGTTTAGGGTTTGGTTTCCAGTTAAGGTTAAAGTTAAGTTTTGGATGAAGTTTAGGATAGGGTGAGGGTTATTTTTATGGTTACGGCTAGAGTTTGAGTTTGTGTTCAGGTTAGTGTTAAGGTTAGGTTTAGGGTTCGGGTTAGGTTTAGGGGTTACGTTTCGTGTTTGGTTTTGGTTTAAGTTTAGGGTTAATGTAAAGTTAGGATAAGGGTTAGGATTATAGATAGTGTTAAACGTTAGGTTTAGGCTGTTAGGGTTTGGTTTATGGTTAGGGTATTGTTCAGTTTAGGGTTAATGTTAGGGTTAGGGTTAGATTAGGGTTACTGTTCGTAGTAGCGTTAAGGTTGGGGATAAGGTTGGGGGTAGCGTTAGGTTTAGGGTTGGGGATACGTTAAGGGTTAGGGTGAGGGTGAGGGTTAGGTTTACAGTTAAGGTGAAGGTTTAGGGTAATTGTTATGGTTAGGGTTAGAGTTAGAGTTAGGCTTAGGGTTAGGGTGAAGTTTCAGTTAATTGTGAGGGTTAGGGTTAAGTTTATTGTTAAGGTGAGATTTAGGTTTAGGGTTAGGGTGGGGTAAGGTTAGGGTTAAGGCTAGGTTTACGGTAAGGGGTAGGTTTAGGTTAGGTTTAGGTTTAGAGTTAGAGTTAGTGCTAGGTTTAGGATTAGGGTCAGGTTTAGAGTTATTGTTAGGTTTAGGGTTAGGGTTAGGGTCCAGTTAAGGTTAGGGTTAAGTTTAGGGTTAGGGTAAGGGTTAGGTTTAGGTCAGGGGTAGGGCTAGGATGATAGATAGGTTTAGGGTTAGGGAAAATGTTAGGGGTTCATGTGAGGGTTAGTGTTAGGTTGACACTAAAGCTGATGTTCTAGGATGTTCCGGTTAGGGTTAGGGTTAGAGTTAGGATTAGGGTTAAGGCTAGAGTTAGGGGATAGTTCAGGGTTTGGTTCAGTTTTAGGTTTAGGGTTAGGCTTAGGTTTAGGGTGAAGTTTAGTTTCAGGCTGATGGTAAGGGTTAGGGTTTGTTTTTTGCGTTAATTTTAGGGTTAGTTTTAGGGTTTTTTTAGGGTTAGGCTTAGTGTTAGGGTACGGTTAGGTGTTTGGGTTAATGGTAGGGTCAGCTTTAGGATTAAAGTTAGATTTAGCTTTAGTTTAGGGATAGGGTGAAGTTTAAGATAGGGTGAGGGTTAGGGTTATGGCTAAGTTTTGGGTTTGTTTTCAGGTTAGTGTTAAGGTTATGTTTAGGGTTAGGGTTAAGTTTACAGGTTCTGTTTACTTCTAGGGTTAGGGTTAGATTTTAGGTTAGGGTTAAGTTTAATTTACTGTTAGGCTTACGGTTATGGTTTGTTTTAGGCGTTGTGGTTGGGGTGAGTGTTAGGTTTAGCGTTAGGTTTGGGTAGGCTTAGGATTATGGTTATGGTAAGGTGTTAGGGGTTAGAGGTGTAGTTTAGGGTTAGGGTTTATGTGAGGGTTCCGGTTAGGCATTGTGGTCCTGGTCATGGCTGTTTTTGTTTAGGATTAGTGTTAGGTTTCTGATTAGGTTTCGGGTTTTGTTAGAGTTAGGGTGCGAGTTAGGGTTCAGGTTTGGGATAGGCTTTGGTGTTAAGGGTTACTGTTTGGGCTATTGTTAGCGTTATCGTTAGGGCTCAGGGGTTTCAGGTTAGTGTTAGGGTTCCGGATACCATTAGGTTTAGGGTTGGGGGATACGGTTAGGGTTTAGAGTGAGGGTTACGGTTAGTTTTACAGTTAGTTGAGGGTTTAGGTAAGTGTTACCATTAGGGTTAGAGTTAGGGTTAGGTTTCGGCTTAGGGTTAGGAGTAGGCTAAATTTAGGTTTATGTCCCGGCTTAGGGTTGGTGTTAGTGTTCTGTTTAGAGTCAAGGTTAGAGTTAGGGTTAGGGTTAGGATTAGGTCTAGGGTTAGGATGAGGTTTAGGGTTAGGTTCAGGGTTATTGTAAGGGTTAGGTTTAGGGTTACAGATGGACTGGTGTTAGAGTTAGGTTTAAGTTTAGGGTTAGGTTTAGGTTTACAGTTAAGATTAAAGTTAAGGTTTGGATGAAGTTTAGGATAGGGTGAGGGTTATTTTTATGGTTACGGCTAGAGTTTGAGTTTGTGTTCAGGTTAGTGTTAAGGTTAGGTTTAGGGTTCGGGTTAGGTTTAGGGGTTACGTTGCGTGTTCGGTTTAGGTTTAGGTTTAGGGTTAGTGTAAAGTTAGGATAAGGGTTAGGATTATACATAGTGTTAAATGTTAGGTTTAGGCTGTTAGGGTTTGGTTTATGGTTAGGGTATTGTTCAGTTTAGGGTTCATGTTAGGGTTAGGGTTAGATTAGGATTACTGTTCGTATCAATGTTAAGTTTGGGGATAAGTTTGGGGGTAGCGTTAGGTTTAGGGTTGGGGATACGTTAAGGGTTAGGGTGAGGGTTAGGGTTAGGTTTACAGTTAAGGTGAGGTTTTAGGGTAATTGTTATGGTTAGGGTTAGAGTTAGAGTTAGGCTTAGGGTTAGGGTGAAGTTTCAGTTAATTGTGAGGGTTAGGGTTAAGTTTAGTGTTAAGGTGAGATTTAGGTTTAGGGTTAGGGTGGGGTAAGGTTAGGGTTAAGGCTGGGTTTACGGTAAGGGGTAGGGCTAGGTTAGGGTTAGGTTTAGGTTTAGAGTTAGAGTTAGTGCTAGGGTTAGGGTTAGGGTCAGGTTTAGAGTTATTGTTAGGGTTAGGGTAGAGTTAAGGTTAGGGTTAAGTTTAGGGTAAGGGTAAGGGTTAGGTTTAGGTCAGGGATAGGGTTAGGATGATAGATAGGGTTAGGGTTAGAGGTTCGTGTGAGGGTTAGTGTTAGGTTTACAGCTAAACTGATGTTTTAGGGTGTTACGGTTAAGGTTAGGGTTAGAGTTACGGTTAGGTTTAGATTTGGGTTTACGGCTAGAGTTAGGGGATAGTTCAGGGTGTGGTTCAGGTTTATGTTTAAGGTTAGGCTTAGGTTTAGGGTGAAGTTTAGTTTAAGGATGAGGGTTAGGTTTAGGGTTTGTTGATTGGGTTAACTTTAGGGTTAGGTTTAGGGTTTTGTTATTTTTAGGGTTGGATTTAGTGTTCGCGTACGGTTATGTGCTTGGGTTAATGTAGGGTGAGATTTAGGGTTAAAGTTAGATTTCGCTTTAGTTTAGGGATAGGGCGAATTTTAAGACACGGTGAGGGTTTTTGTTATGGCTAAGTTTTGGGTTCATTTTCAGGTTAGTGTTAAGGTTATGTTTAGGGTTAGGGTTAAGTTTACGGGTTCTGTTTACTTTCAGGGTTAGGGTTAGATTTTAGGTTAGGGTTAAGTTTAGTGTTACGGTTAGGCTTACGGTTATGGTTTGTTTTAGGCATGGTTGGGGTGAGTGTTAGGTTTAGCGTTAGGTTTGGGTAGGCTTAGGATTATGGTTATGGTAAGGTGTTAGGGGTTAGAGGTGTAGTTTAGGGTTAGGGTTTATGTGAGGGTTCCGGTTAGGCATTGTGGTCCCGGTCATGGCTGGTTTGGTTTAGGATTAAGGTTAGGTTTCTGATTAGGTTTCGTGTTAGTGGTAGAGTTAGGGTGAGAGTTAGGGTTAAGGTTTCAGATAGACTTTGGTGTTAGGGGTTAGGGTTTGGGCTATTGTTAGGGTGATCGTTAGGGCTCAGGGGTTTCCGGTTAGTGTTAGGGTTCCGGATACCATTAGGTTTAGGGTTGGGGGATGCGGTTAGGGTTTAGGGTGAGGGTTACGGTTAGTTTTACAGTTAGTTGAGGGTTTAGGTAAGTGTTACCATTAGGGTTAGAGTTAGGGTTAGGTTTAGGCTTAGGGTTAGGAGTAGGGTAAGATTTAGGTTTATGTCCAGGCTTAGGGTTAGTGTTAGTGTTCTGTTTAGGGTCAAGGTTAGAGTTAGGGTTAGGCTTAGGATTAGGTCTAGGGTTAGGATGAGGTTTAGGGTTAGGTTCAGGGTTATTGTAAGGGTTAGGTTTAGGGTTACAGATGGACTAGCGTTAGAGTTAGGTTTAAGTTTAGGGTTTGGTTTCCAGTTAAGGTTAAAGTTAAGTTTTGGATGAAGTTTAGGATAGGGTGAGGGTTATTTTTATGGTTACGGCTAGAGTTTGAGTTTGTGTTCAGGTTAGTGTTAAGGTTAGGTTTAGGGTTCGGGTTAGGTTTAGGGGTTACGTTTCGTGTTTGGTTTTGGTTTAAGTTTAGGGTTAATGTAAAGTTAGGATAAGGGTTAGGATTATAGATAGTGTTAAACGTTAGGTTTAGGCTGTTAGGGTTTGGTTTATGGTTAGGGTATTGTTCAGTTTAGGGTTAATGTTAGGGTTAGGGTTAGATTAGGGTTACTGTTCGTAGTAGCGTTAAGGTTGGGGATAAGGTTGGGGGTAGCGTTAGGTTTAGGGTTGGGGATACGTTAAGGGTTAGGGTGAGGGTGAGGGTTAGGTTTACAGTTAAGGTGAAGGTTTAGGGTAATTGTTATGGTTAGGGTTAGAGTTAGAGTTAGGCTTAGGGTTAGGGTGAAGTTTCAGTTAATTGTGAGGGTTAGGGTTAAGTTTATTGTTAAGGTGAGATTTAGGTTTAGGGTTAGGGTGGGGTAAGGTTAGGGTTAAGGCTAGGTTTACGGTAAGGGGTAGGTTTAGGTTAGGTTTAGGTTTAGAGTTAGAGTTAGTGCTAGGTTTAGGATTAGGGTCAGGTTTAGAGTTATTGTTAGGTTTAGGGTTAGGGTTAGGGTCCAGTTAAGGTTAGGGTTAAGTTTAGGGTTAGGGTAAGGGTTAGGTTTAGGTCAGGGGTAGGGCTAGGATGATAGATAGGTTTAGGGTTAGGGAAAATGTTAGGGGTTCATGTGAGGGTTAGTGTTAGGTTGACACTAAAGCTGATGTTCTAGGATGTTCCGGTTAGGGTTAGGGTTAGAGTTAGGATTAGGGTTAAGGCTAGAGTTAGGGGATAGTTCAGGGTTTGGTTCAGTTTTAGGTTTAGGGTTAGGCTTAGGTTTAGGGTGAAGTTTAGTTTCAGGCTGATGGTAAGGGTTAGGGTTTGTTTTTTGCGTTAATTTTAGGGTTAGTTTTAGGGTTTTTTTAGGGTTAGGCTTAGTGTTAGGGTACGGTTAGGTGTTTGGGTTAATGGTAGGGTCAGCTTTAGGATTAAAGTTAGATTTAGCTTTAGTTTAGGGATAGGGTGAAGTTTAAGATAGGGTGAGGGTTAGGGTTATGGCTAAGTTTTGGGTTTGTTTTCAGGTTAGTGTTAAGGTTATGTTTAGGGTTAGGGTTAAGTTTACAGGTTCTGTTTACTTCTAGGGTTAGGGTTAGATTTTAGGTTAGGGTTAAGTTTAATTTACTGTTAGGCTTACGGTTATGGTTTGTTTTAGGCGTTGTGGTTGGGGTGAGTGTTAGGTTTAGCGTTAGGTTTGGGTAGGCTTAGGATTATGGTTATGGTAAGGTGTTAGGGGTTAGAGGTGTAGTTTAGGGTTAGGGTTTATGTGAGGGTTCCGGTTAGGCATTGTGGTCCTGGTCATGGCTGTTTTTGTTTAGGATTAGTGTTAGGTTTCTGATTAGGTTTCGGGTTTTGTTAGAGTTAGGGTGCGAGTTAGGGTTCAGGTTTGGGATAGGCTTTGGTGTTAAGGGTTACTGTTTGGGCTATTGTTAGCGTTATCGTTAGGGCTCAGGGGTTTCAGGTTAGTGTTAGGGTTCCGGATACCATTAGGTTTAGGGTTGGGGGATACGGTTAGGGTTTAGAGTGAGGGTTACGGTTAGTTTTACAGTTAGTTGAGGGTTTAGGTAAGTGTTACCATTAGGGTTAGAGTTAGGGTTAGGTTTCGGCTTAGGGTTAGGAGTAGGCTAAATTTAGGTTTATGTCCCGGCTTAGGGTTGGTGTTAGTGTTCTGTTTAGAGTCAAGGTTAGAGTTAGGGTTAGGGTTAGGATTAGGTCTAGGGTTAGGATGAGGTTTAGGGTTAGGTTCAGGGTTATTGTAAGGGTTAGTTTTAGGGTTACAGATGGACTGGCGTTAGAGTTAGGTTTAAGTTTAGGGTTAGGTTTAGGTTTCCAGTTAAGGTTAAAGTCAAGGTTTGGATGAAGTTTAGGATAGGGTGAGGGTTATTTTTATGGTTACGGCTAGAGTTTGAGTTTGTGTTCAGGTTAGTGTTAAGGTTAGCTTTAGGGTTCGGGTTAGGTTTAGGGGTTACGTTTCGTGTTCCGTTTAGGTTTAGGTTTAGGGTTAGTGTAAAGTTAGGATAAGGGTTAGGATTATAGATAGTGTTAAACGTTAGGTTTAGGCTGTTAGGGTTTGGTTTATGGTTAGGGTATTGTTCAGTTTAGGGTTAATGTTAGGGTTAGGGTTAGATTAGGGATACTGTTCGTAGTAGCGTTAAGGTTGGGGATAAGGTTGGGGGTAGCGTTAGGTTTAGGGTTGGGGATACGTAAAGGGTTAGGGTGAGGGTTAGGGATAGGTTTACAGTTAAGGTGAGGGTTTAGGGTAATTGTTATGGTTAGGGTTAGAGTTAGAGGTTAGAGTTAGAGTTAGGCTTAGGGTTAGGGTGAAGTTTCAGTTAATTGTGAGGGTTAGGGTTAAGTTTAGTGTTAAGGTGAGATTTAGGTTTAGGGTTACGGTGGGGTAAGGTTAGGGTTAAGGCTGGGTTTACGGTAAGGGGTAGGGCTAGGTTAGGGTTAGGTTTAGGTTTAGGGTTAGATTTAGTGCTAGGGTTAGGGTTAGGGTCAGGTTTAGAGTTATTGTTAGGGTTAGGGTAGAGTTAAGGTTAGGGTTAAGTTTAGGGTAAGGGTAAGAGTTAGGTTTAGGTCAGGGATAGGGTTAGGATGATAGATAGGGTTAGGGTTAGAGGTTCGTGTGAGGGTTAGTGTTAGGTTTACAGCTAAACTGATGTTTTAGGGTGTTACGGTTAAGGTTAGGGTTAGAGTTACGGTTAGGTTTAGATTTGGGTTTACGGCTAGAGTTAGGGGATAGTTCAGGTTGCGGTTCAGGTTTATGTTTAAGGTTAGGCTTAGGTTTAGGGTGAAGTTTAGTTTAAGGATGAGGGTTAGGTTTAGGGTTTGTTGATTGGGTTAACTTTAGGGTTAGGTTTAGGGTTTTGTTATTTTTAGGGTTGGATTTAGTGTTCACGTACGGTTAGGTGCTTGGGTTAATGTAGGGTGAGATTTAGGGTTAAAGTTAGATTTCGCTTTAGTTTAGGGATAGGGCGAATTTTAAGACAGGGTGAGGGTTTTTGTTATGGCTAAGTTTTGGGTTCATTTTCAGGTTAGTGTTAAGGTTATGTTTAGGGTTAGGGTTAAGTTTACGGGTTCTGTTTACTTTTAGGGTTAGGGTTAGATTTTAGGTTAGGGTTAAGTTTAGTGTTACGGTTAGGCTTACGGTTATGGTTTGTTTTAGGCGTGGTTGGGGTGAGTGTTAGGTTTAGCGTTAGGTTTGGGTAGGCTTAGGATTATGGTTATGGTAAGGTGTTAGGGGTTAGAGGTGTAGTTTAGGGTTAGGGTTTATGTGAGGGTTCCGGTTAGGCATTGTGGTCCCGGTCATGGCTGGTTTGGTTTAGGATTAAGATTAGGTTTCTGATTAGGTTTCGTGTTAGTGGTAGAGTTAGGGTGAGAGTTAGGGTTAAGGTTTCAGATAGACTTTGGTGTTAGGGGTTAGGGTTTGGGCTATTGTTAGGGTGATCGTTAGGGCTCAGGGGTTTCAGGTTAGTGTTTGGGTTCCGGATACCATTAGATTTAGGGTTGGGGGATGCGGTTAGGGTTTAGGGTGAGGGTTACGGTTAGTTTTACAGTTAGTTGAGGGTTTAGGTAAGTGTTACCATTAGGGTTAGAGTTAGGGTTAGGTTTAGGCTTAGGGTTAGGAGTAGGGTAAGATTTAGGTTTATGTCCAGGCTTAGGGTTAGTGTTAGTGTTCTGTTTAGGGTCAAGGTTAGAGTTAGGGTTAGGCTTAGGATTAGGTCTAGGGTTAGGATGAGGTTTAGGGTTAGGTTCAGGGTTATTGTAAGGGTTAGGTTTAGGGTTACAGATGGACTAGCGTTAGAGTTAGGTTTAAGTTTAGGGTTTGGTTTCCAGTTAAGGTTAAAGTTAAGTTTTGGATGAAGTTTAGGATAGGGTGAGGGTTATTTTTATGGTTACGGCTAGAGTTTGAGTTTGTGTTCAGGTTAGTGTTAAGGTTAGGTTTAGGGTTCGGGTTAGGTTTAGGGGTTACGTTTCGTGTTTGGTTTTGGTTTAAGTTTAGGGTTAATGTAAAGTTAGGATAAGGGTTAGGATTATAGATAGTGTTAAACGTTAGGTTTAGGCTGTTAGGGTTTGGTTTATGGTTAGGGTATTGTTCAGTTTAGGGTTAATGTTAGGGTTAGGGTTAGATTAGGGTTACTGTTCGTAGTAGCGTTAAGGTTGGGGATAAGGTTGGGGGTAGCGTTAGGTTTAGGGTTGGGGATACGTTAAGGGTTAGGGTGAGGGTGAGGGTTAGGTTTACAGTTAAGGTGAAGGTTTAGGGTAATTGTTATGGTTAGGGTTAGAGTTAGAGTTAGGCTTAGGGTTAGGGTGAAGTTTCAGTTAATTGTGAGGGTTAGGGTTAAGTTTATTGTTAAGGTGAGATTTAGGTTTAGGGTTAGGGTGGGGTAAGGTTAGGGTTAAGGCTAGGTTTACGGTAAGGGGTAGGTTTAGGTTAGGTTTAGGTTTAGAGTTAGAGTTAGTGCTAGGTTTAGGATTAGGGTCAGGTTTAGAGTTATTGTTAGGTTTAGGGTTAGGGTTAGGGTCCAGTTAAGGTTAGGGTTAAGTTTAGGGTTAGGGTAAGGGTTAGGTTTAGGTCAGGGGTAGGGCTAGGATGATAGATAGGTTTAGGGTTAGGGAAAATGTTAGGGGTTCATGTGAGGGTTAGTGTTAGGTTGACACTAAAGCTGATGTTCTAGGATGTTCCGGTTAGGGTTAGGGTTAGAGTTAGGATTAGGGTTAAGGCTAGAGTTAGGGGATAGTTCAGGGTTTGGTTCAGTTTTAGGTTTAGGGTTAGGCTTAGGTTTAGGGTGAAGTTTAGTTTCAGGCTGATGGTAAGGGTTAGGGTTTGTTTTTTGCGTTAATTTTAGGGTTAGTTTTAGGGTTTTTTTAGGGTTAGGCTTAGTGTTAGGGTACGGTTAGGTGTTTGGGTTAATGGTAGGGTCAGCTTTAGGATTAAAGTTAGATTTAGCTTTAGTTTAGGGATAGGGTGAAGTTTAAGATAGGGTGAGGGTTAGGGTTATGGCTAAGTTTTGGGTTTGTTTTCAGGTTAGTGTTAAGGTTATGTTTAGGGTTAGGGTTAAGTTTACAGGTTCTGTTTACTTCTAGGGTTAGGGTTAGATTTTAGGTTAGGGTTAAGTTTAATTTACTGTTAGGCTTACGGTTATGGTTTGTTTTAGGCGTTGTGGTTGGGGTGAGTGTTAGGTTTAGCGTTAGGTTTGGGTAGGCTTAGGATTATGGTTATGGTAAGGTGTTAGGGGTTAGAGGTGTAGTTTAGGGTTAGGGTTTATGTGAGGGTTCCGGTTAGGCATTGTGGTCCTGGTCATGGCTGTTTTTGTTTAGGATTAGTGTTAGGTTTCTGATTAGGTTTCGGGTTTTGTTAGAGTTAGGGTGCGAGTTAGGGTTCAGGTTTGGGATAGGCTTTGGTGTTAAGGGTTACTGTTTGGGCTATTGTTAGCGTTATCGTTAGGGCTCAGGGGTTTCAGGTTAGTGTTAGGGTTCCGGATACCATTAGGTTTAGGGTTGGGGGATACGGTTAGGGTTTAGAGTGAGGGTTACGGTTAGTTTTACAGTTAGTTGAGGGTTTAGGTAAGTGTTACCATTAGGGTTAGAGTTAGGGTTAGGTTTCGGCTTAGGGTTAGGAGTAGGCTAAATTTAGGTTTATGTCCCGGCTTAGGGTTGGTGTTAGTGTTCTGTTTAGAGTCAAGGTTAGAGTTAGGGTTAGGGTTAGGATTAGGTCTAGGGTTAGGATGAGGTTTAGGGTTAGGTTCAGGGTTATTGTAAGGGTTAGTTTTAGGGTTACAGATGGACTGGCGTTAGAGTTAGGTTTAAGTTTAGGGTTAGGTTTAGGTTTCCAGTTAAGGTTAAAGTCAAGGTTTGGATGAAGTTTAGGATAGGGTGAGGGTTATTTTTATGGTTACGGCTAGAGTTTGAGTTTGTGTTCAGGTTAGTGTTAAGGTTAGCTTTAGGGTTCGGGTTAGGTTTAGGGGTTACGTTTCGTGTTCCGTTTAGGTTTAGGTTTAGGGTTAGTGTAAAGTTAGGATAAGGGTTAGGATTATAGATAGTGTTAAACGTTAGGTTTAGGCTGTTAGGGTTTGGTTTATGGTTAGGGTATTGTTCAGTTTAGGGTTAATGTTAGGGTTAGGGTTAGATTAGGGATACTGTTCGTAGTAGCGTTAAGGTTGGGGATAAGGTTGGGGGTAGCGTTAGGTTTAGGGTTGGGGATACGTAAAGGGTTAGGGTGAGGGTTAGGGATAGGTTTACAGTTAAGGTGAGGGTTTAGGGTAATTGTTATGGTTAGGGTTAGAGTTAGAGGTTAGAGTTAGAGTTAGGCTTAGGGTTAGGGTGAAGTTTCAGTTAATTGTGAGGGTTAGGGTTAAGTTTAGTGTTAAGGTGAGATTTAGGTTTAGGGTTACGGTGGGGTAAGGTTAGGGTTAAGGCTGGGTTTACGGTAAGGGGTAGGGCTAGGTTAGGGTTAGGTTTAGGTTTAGGGTTAGATTTAGTGCTAGGGTTAGGGTTAGGGTCAGGTTTAGAGTTATTGTTAGGGTTAGGGTAGAGTTAAGGTTAGGGTTAAGTTTAGGGTAAGGGTAAGAGTTAGGTTTAGGTCAGGGATAGGGTTAGGATGATAGATAGGGTTAGGGTTAGAGGTTCGTGTGAGGGTTAGTGTTAGGTTTACAGCTAAACTGATGTTTTAGGGTGTTACGGTTAAGGTTAGGGTTAGAGTTACGGTTAGGTTTAGATTTGGGTTTACGGCTAGAGTTAGGGGATAGTTCAGGTTGCGGTTCAGGTTTATGTTTAAGGTTAGGCTTAGGTTTAGGGTGAAGTTTAGTTTAAGGATGAGGGTTAGGTTTAGGGTTTGTTGATTGGGTTAACTTTAGGGTTAGGTTTAGGGTTTTGTTATTTTTAGGGTTGGATTTAGTGTTCACGTACGGTTAGGTGCTTGGGTTAATGTAGGGTGAGATTTAGGGTTAAAGTTAGATTTCGCTTTAGTTTAGGGATAGGGCGAATTTTAAGACAGGGTGAGGGTTTTTGTTATGGCTAAGTTTTGGGTTCATTTTCAGGTTAGTGTTAAGGTTATGTTTAGGGTTAGGGTTAAGTTTACGGGTTCTGTTTACTTTTAGGGTTAGGGTTAGATTTTAGGTTAGGGTTAAGTTTAGTGTTACGGTTAGGCTTACGGTTATGGTTTGTTTTAGGCGTGGTTGGGGTGAGTGTTAGGTTTAGCGTTAGGTTTGGGTAGGCTTAGGATTATGGTTATGGTAAGGTGTTAGGGGTTAGAGGTGTAGTTTAGGGTTAGGGTTTATGTGAGGGTTCCGGTTAGGCATTGTGGTCCCGGTCATGGCTGGTTTGGTTTAGGATTAAGATTAGGTTTCTGATTAGGTTTCGTGTTAGTGGTAGAGTTAGGGTGAGAGTTAGGGTTAAGGTTTCAGATAGACTTTGGTGTTAGGGGTTAGGGTTTGGGCTATTGTTAGGGTGATCGTTAGGGCTCAGGGGTTTCAGGTTAGTGTTTGGGTTCCGGATACCATTAGATTTAGGGTTGGGGGATGCGGTTAGGGTTTAGGGTGAGGGTTACGGTTAGTTTTACAGTTAGTTGAGGGTTTAGGTAAGTGTTACCATTAGGGTTAGAGTTAGGGTTAGGTTTAGGCTTAGGGTTAGGAGTAGGGTAAGATTTAGGTTTATGTCCAGGCTTAGGGTTAGTGTTAGTGTTCTGTTTAGGGTCAAGGTTAGAGTTAGGGTTAGGCTTAGGATTAGGTCTAGGGTTAGGATGAGGTTTAGGGTTAGGTTCAGGGTTATTGTAAGGGTTAGGTTTAAGGTTACAGATGGACTGGCGTTAGAGTTAGGTTTAAGTTTAGGGTTAGGTTTAGGTTTACAGTTAAGATTAAAGTTAAGGTTTGGATGAAGTTTAGGATAGGGTGAGGGTTATTTTTATGGTTACGGCTAGAGTTTGAGTTTGTGTTCAGGTTAGTGTTAAGGTTAGGTTTAGGGTTCGGGTTAGGTTTAGGGGTTACGTTGCGTGTTCGGTTTAGGTTTAGGTTTAAGGTTAGTGTAAAGTTAGGATAAGGGTCAGGATTATACATAGTGTTAAATGTTAGGTTTAGGCTGTTAGGGTTTGGTTTATGGTTAGGGTATTGTTCAGTTTAGGGTTCATGTTAGGGTTAGGGTTAGATTAGGGTTACTGTTCGTATCAGTGTTAAGTTTGGGGATAAGTTTGGGGGTAGCGTTAGGTTTAGGGTTGGGGATACGTTAAGGGTTAGGGTGAGGGTTAGGGTTAGGTTTACAGTTAAGGTGAGGTTTTAGGGTAATTGTTATGGTTAGGGTTAGAGTTAGAGTTAGGCTTAGGGTTAGGGTGAAGTTTCAGTTAATTGTGAGGGTTAGGGTTAAGTTTAGTGTTAAGGTGAGATTTAGGTTTAGGGTTAGGGTGGGGTAAGGTTAGGGTTAAGGCTGGGTTTACGGTAAGGGGTAGGGCTAGGTTAGGGTTAGGTTTAGGTTTAGAGTTAGAGTTAGTGCTAGGGTTAGGGTTAGGGTCAGGTTTAGAGTTATTGTTAGGGTTAGGGTAGAGTTAAGGTTAGGGTTAAGTTTAGGGTAAGGATAAGGGTTAGGTTGAGGTCAGGGATAGGGTTAGGATGATAGATAGGGTTAGGGTTAGAGGTTTGTGTGAGGGTTAGTGTTAGGTTTACAGCTAAACTGATGTTTTAGGGTGTTACGGTTAAGGTTAGGGTTAGAGTTACGGTTAGGTTTAGATTTGGGTTTACGGCTAGAGTTAGGGGATAGTTCAGGGTGTGGTTCAGGTTTATGTTTAAGGTTAGGCTTAGGTTTAGGGTGAAGTTTAGTTTAAGGATGAGGGTTAGGTTTAGGGTTTGTTGATTGGGTTAACTTTAGGGTTAGGTTTAGGGTTTTGTTATTTTTAGGGTTGGATTTAGTGTTCACGTACGGTTAGGTGCTTGGGTTAATGTAGGGTGAGATTTAGGGTTAAAGTTAGATTTCGCTTTAGTTTAGGGATAGGGCGAATTTTAAGACAGGGTGAGGGTTTGTGTTATGGCTAAGTTTTGGGTTCGTTTTCAGGTTAGTGTTAAGGTTATGTTTAGGGTTAGGGTTAAGTTTACGGGTTCTGTTTACTTTTAGGGTTAGGGTTAGATTTTAGGTTCGGGTTAAGTTTAGTGTTACGGTTAGGCTTACGGTTATGGTTTGTTTTAGGCATGGTTGGGGTGAGTGTTAGGTTTAGCGTTAGGTTTGGGTAGGCTTAGGATTATGGTTATGGTAAGGTGTTAGGGGTTAGAGGTGTAGTTTAGGGTTAGGGTTTATGTGAGGGTTCCGGTTAGGCATTGTGGTCCCGGTCATGGCTGGTTTGGTTTAGGATTAAGGTTAGGTTTCTGATTAGGTTTCGTGTTAGTGGTAGAGTTAGGGTGAGAGTTAGGGTTAAGGTTTCAGATAGACTTTGGTGTTAGGGGTTAGGGTTTGGGCTATTGTTAGGGTGATCGTTAGGGCTCAGGGGTTTCAGGTTAGTGTTAGGGTTCCGGATACCATTAGGTTTAGGGTTGGGGGATGCGGTTAGGGTTTAGGGTGAGGGTTACGGTTAGTTTTACAGTTAGTTGAGGGTTTAGGTAAGTGTTACCATTAGGGTTAGAGTTAGGGTTAGGTTTAGGCTTAGGGTTAGGAGTAGGGTAAGATTTAGGTTTATGTCCAGGCTTAGGGTTAGTGTTAGTGTTCTGTTTAGGGTCAAGGTTAGAGTTAGGGTTAGGCTTAGGATTAGGTCTAGGCTTAGGATGAGGTTTAGGGTTAGGTTCAGGGTTATTGTAAGGGTTAGGTTTAGGGTTACAGATGGACTAGCGTTAGAGTTAGGTTTAAGTTTAGGGTTTGGTTTCCAGTTAAGGTTAAAGTTAAGTTTTGGATGAAGTTTAGCATAGGGTGAGGGTTATTTTTATGGTTACGGCTAGAGTTTGAGTTTGTGTTCAGGTTAGTGTTAAGGTTAGGTTTAGGGTTCGGGTTAGGTTTAGGGGTTACGTTTCGTGTTTGGTTTAGGTTTAAGTTTAGGGTTAGTGTAAAGTTAGGATAAGGGTTAGGATTATAGATAGTGTTAAACGTTAGGTTTAGGCTCTTAGGGTTTGGTTTATGGTTAGGGTATTGTTCAGTTTAGGGTTAATGTTAGGGTTAGGGTTAGATTAGGGTTACTGTTCGTATCAGCGTTAACGTTGGGGATAAGGTTTGGGGTAGCGTTAGGTTTAGGGTTGGGGATACGTTAAGGGTTAGGGTGAGGGTTAGGGTTAGGTTTACAGTTAAGGTGAGGGTTTAGGGTAATTGTTATGGTTAGGGTTAGAGGTAGAGTTAGGCTTAGGGTTAGGGTGAAGTTTCAGTTAATTGTGAGGGTTAGGGTTAAGTTTAGTGTTAAGGTGAGATTTAGGTTTAGGGTTAGGGTGGGGTAAGGTTAGGGTTAAGGCTAGGTTTACGATAAGGGGTAGGTTTAGGTTAGGTTTACGTTTAGAATTAGAGTTAGTGCTAGGTTTAGGATTAGGGTCAGGTTTAGAGTTATTGTTAGGTTTAGGGTTAGGGTTAGGGTCCAGTTAAAGTTAGGGTTAAGTTTAGGGTTAGGGTAAGGGTTAGGTTTAGGTCAGGGTTAGGGTTAGGATGATAGATAGGTTTAGGGTTTGGGAAAAGGTTAGGGGTTCATGTGAGGGATAGTGTTAGGTTGACACTAAAGCTGATGTTCTAGGATGTTCCGGTTAGGGTTAGGGTTAGAGTTAGGATTAGGGTTAAGGCTAGAGTTAGGGGATAGTTCAGGGTTTGGTTCAGTTTTAGGTTTAGGGTTAGGCTTAGGTTTAGGGTGAAGTTTAGTTTCAGGCTGATGGTAAGGGTTAGGGTTTGTTTTTTGGGTTAATTTTAGGGTTAGTTTTAGGGTTTTTTTTAGGGTTAGGCTTAGTGTTAGGGTACGGTTAGGTGTTTGGGTTAATGGTAGGGTCAGCTTTAGGATTAAAGTTAGATTTAGCTTTAGTTTAGGGATAGGGTGAAGTTTAAGATAGGGTGAGGGTTAGGGTTATGGCTAAGTTTTGGGTTCGTTTTCAGGTGAGTGTTAAGGTTATGTTTAGGGTTAGGGTTAAGTTTACAGGTTCTGTTTACTTCTAGGGTTAGGGTTAGATTTTAGGTTAGGGTTAAGTTTAGTTTACGGTTAGGCTTACGGTTATGGTTTGTTTTAGGCGTTGTGGTTGGGGTGAGTGTTAGGTTTAGCGTTAGGTTTGGGTAGGCTTAGGATTATGGTTATGGTAAGGTGTTAGGGGTTAGAGGTGTAGTTTAGGGTTAGGGTTTATGTGAGGGTTCCGGTTAGGCATTGTGGTCCTGGTCATGGCTGTTTTTGTTTAGGATTAGTGTTAGGTTTCTGATTAGGTTTCGGGTTTTGTTAGAGTTAGGGTGCGAGTTAGGGTTAAGGTTTGGGATATGCTTTGGTGTTAAGTGTTACTGTTAGGGCTATTGTTAGCGTTATCGTTAGGGCTCAGGGGTTTCAGGTTAGTGTTAGGGTTCGGGATACCATTAGGGTTAGGGTTGGGGGATGCGGTTAGGGTTTAGGGTGAGGGTTATGGTTAGTTTTACAGTTAGTTGAGGGTTTGGGTAAGTGTTACCATTAGGGTTAGAGTTAGGGTTAGGTTTAGGCTTAGGGTTAGGAGTAGGGTAAGATTTAGGTTTATGTCCAGGCTTAGGGTTAGTGTTAGTGTTCTGTTTAGGGTCAAGGTTAGAGTTAGGGTTAGGCTTAGGATTAGGTCTAGGCTTAGGATGAGGTTTAGGGTTAGGTTCAGGGTTATTGTAAGGGTTAGGTTTAGGGTTACAGATGGACTGGTGTTAGAGTTAGGTTTAAGTTTAGGGTTAGGTTTAGGTTTACAGTTAAGATTAAAGTTAAGGTTTGGATGAAGTTTAGGATAGGGTGAGGGTTATTTTTATGGTTACGGCTAGAGTTTGAGTTTGTGTTCAGGTTAGTGTTAAGGTTAGGTTTAGGATTCGGGTTAGGTTTAGGGGTTACGTTGCGTGTTCGGTTTAGGTTTAGGTTTAGGGTTAGTGTAAAGTTAGGATAAGGGTTAGGATTATAGATAGTGTTAAACGTTAGGTTTAGGCTGTTAGGGTTTGGTTTATGGTTAGGGTATTGTTCAGTTTAGAGTTCATGTTAGGGTTAGGGTTAGATTAGGGTTACTGTTCGTATTAGTGTTAAGTTTGGGGATAAGTTTGGGGGTAGCGTTAGGTTTAGGGTTGGGGATACGTTAAGGGTTAGGGTGAGGGTTAGGGTTAGGTTTACAGTTAAGGTGAGGGTTTAGGGTAATTG
Organism: Elephas maximus indicus; assembly: GCF_024166365.1. Classification (NCBI taxonomy): domain Eukaryota; kingdom Metazoa; phylum Chordata; class Mammalia; order Proboscidea; family Elephantidae; genus Elephas; species Elephas maximus. The sequence continues at coordinate 36,414,478 of NC_064840.1, read as the reverse complement.
TTATGGTTAGGGTTAGAGGTAGAGTTAGGCTTAGGGTTAGGGTGAAGTTTCAGTTAATTGTGAGGGTTAGGGTTAAGTTTAGTGTTAAGGTGAAATTTAGGTTTAGGGTTAGGGTGGGGTAAGGTTAGGGTTAAGGCTGGGTTTACGGTAAGGGGTAGGGCTAGGTTAGGGTTAGGTTTAGGTTTAGAGTTAGAGTTAGTGCTAGGGTTAGGGTTAGGGTCAGGTTTAGAGTTATTGTTAGGGTTAGGGTAGAGTTAAGGTTAGGGTTAAGTTTAGGGTAAGGGTAAGGGTTAGGTTTAGGTCAGGGATAGGGTTAGGATGATAGATCGGGTTAGGGTTAGAGGTTCGTGTGAGGGTTAGTGTTAGGTTTACAGCTAAACTGATGTTTTAGGGTGTTACGGTTAAGGTTAGGGTTAGAGTTACGGTTAGGTTTAGATTTGGGTTTACGGCTAGAGTTAGGGGATAGTTCAGGGTGTGGTTCAGGTTTATGTTTAAGGTTAGGCTTAGGTTTAGGGTGAAGTTTAGTTTAAGGATGAGGGTTTGGTTTAGGGTTTGTTGATTGGGTTAACTTTAGGGTTAGGTTTAGGGTTTTGTTATTTTTAGGGTTGGATTTAGTGTTCGCGTACGGTTAGGTGCTTGGGTTAATGTAGGGTGAGATTTAGGGTTAAAGTTAGATTTCGCTTTAGTTTAGGGATAGGGCGAATTTTAAGACAGGGTCAGGGTTTGTGTTATGGCTAAGTTTTGGGTTCGTTTTCAGGTTAGTGTTAAGGTTATGTTTAGGGTTAGGGTTAAGTTTACGGGTTCTGTTTACTTTTAGGGTTAGGGTTAGATTTTAGGTTAGGGTTAAGTTTCGTGTTACGGTTAGGCTTACGGTTATGGTTTGTTTTAGGCGTGGTTGGGGTGAGTGTTAGGTTTAGCGTTAGGTTTGGGTAGGCTTAGGATTATGGTTATGGTAAGGTGTTAGGGGTTAGAGGTGTAGTTTAGGGTTAGGGTTTATGAGAGGGTTCCGGTTAGGCATTGTGGTCCCGGTCATGGCTGGTTTGGTTTAGGATTAAGGTTAGGTTTCTGATTAGGTTTCGTGTTAGTGGTAGAGTTAGGGTGAGAGTTAGGGTTAAGGTTTCAGATAGACTTTGGTGTTAGGGGTTAGGGTTTGGGCTATTGTTAGGGTGATCGTTAGGGCTCAGGGGTTTCAGGTCAGTGTTTGGGTTCCGGATACCATTAGGTTTAGGGTTGGGGGATGCGGTTAGGGTTTAGGGTGAGGGTTACGGTTAGTTTTACAGTTAGTTGAGGGTTTAGGTAAGTGTTACCATTAGGGTTAGAGTTAGGGTTAGGTTTAGGCTTAGGGTTAGGAGTAGGGTAAGATTTAGGTTTATGTCCAGGCTTAGGGTTAGTGTTCTGTTTAGGGTCAAGGTTAGAGTTAGGGTTAGGCTTAGGATTAGGTCTAGGGTTAGGATGAGGTTTAGGGTTAGGTTCAGGGTTATTGTAAGGGTTAGTTTTAGGGTTACAGATGGACTAGCGTTAGAGTTAGGTTTAAGTTTAGGGTTAGGTTTAGGTTTCCAGTTAAGGATCAAGTTAAGGTTTGGATGAAGTTTAGGATAGGGTGAGGGTTACTTCTATGGTTACGGCTAGAGTTTGAGTTTGTGTTCAGGTTAGTGTTAAGGTTAGCTTTAGGGTTCGGGTTAGGTTTAGGGGTTACGTTTCGTGTTTGGATTAGGTTTCGGTTTAGGGTTAGTGTAAAGTTAGGATAAGGGTTAGCATTATAGATAGTGTTAAACGTTAGGTTTAGGCTGTTAGGGTTTGGTTTATGGTTAGGGTATTGTTCAATTTAGGGTTAATGTTAGGGTTAGGGTTAGATTAGGGTTATTGTTCGTATCAGCGTTAAGGTTGGGGATAAGGTTGGGGGTAGCGTTAGGTTTAGAGTTGGGGATACGTTAAGGGTTAGGGTGAGGGTTAGGGTTAGGTTTACAGTTAAGGTGAGGGTTTAGGGTAATTGTTATGGTTAGGATTAGAGTTAGAGGTTAGAGTCAGAGTTAGGCTTAGGGTTAGGGTGAAGTTTCAGTTAATTGTGAGGGTTAGGGTTAAGTTTAGTGTTAAGGTGAGATTTAGGTTTAGGCTTAGGGTGGGGTAAGTTTAGGGTTAAGGCTAGGTTTACGGTAAGGTGTAGGTTTAGGTTAGGTTTACGTTTAGAATTAGAGTTATTGCTAGGTTTAGGATTAGGGTCAGGTTTAGAGTTATTTTTCTGTTTAGGGTTAGGGTTAGGGTCCAGTTAAGGTTAGGGTTAAGTTTAGGGTTAGGGTAAGGGTTAGGTTTAGGTCAGGGTTAGGGTTAGGATGATAGATAGGTTTAGGGTTAGGGAAAAGGTTAGGGGTTCATGTGAGGGATAGTGTTAGGTTGACACTAAAGCTGATGTTCTAGGATGTTCCGGTTAGGGTTAGGGTTAGAGTTAGGATTAGGGTTAAGGCTAGAGTTAGGGGATAGTTCAGGGTTTGGTTCAGTTTTAGGTTTAGGGTTAGGCTTAGGTTTAGGGTGAAGTTTAGTTTCAGGCTGATGGTAAGGGTTAGGGTTTGTTTTTTGGGTTAATTTTAGGGTTAGATTTAGGGTTTTTTTTAGGGTTAGGCTTAGTGTTAGGGTACGGTTAGGTGTTTGGATTAAAGGTAGGGTCAGTGTTAACGTTAGGTTTAGGGTTCGGGTTAGGTTTAGGGGTTACGTTTCGTGTTCGGTTTAGGTTTAGGGTTAGTGTAAAGTTAGGATAAGGGGTAGGATTATAGATAGTGTTAAACGTTAGGTTTAGGCTCTTAGGGTTTGGTTTATGGTTAGGGTATTGTTCAGTTTAGGGTAAATGTTAGGGTTAGGGTTAGATTAGGGTTACTGTTCGTATCAGCGTTAAGGTTGGGGATAAGTTTGGGGGTAGCGTTAGGTTTACGGTTGGGGATACGTTAAGGGTTAGGGTGAGGGTTAGGGTTAGGTTTACAGTTAAGGTGAGGGTTTAGGGTAATTGTTATGGTTAGGTTTAGAGTTAGAGTTAGGCTTAGGGTTAGGGTGAAGTTTCAGGTAATTGTGAGGGTTAGGGTTAAGTTTAGTGTTAAGGTGAGATTTAGGTTTAGGGTTAGGGTGGGGTAAGGTTAGGGTTAAGGCTAGGTTTACGGTAAGGGGTAGGGCTAGGTTAGGGTTAGGTTTAGGTTTAGAGTTAGAGTTAGTGCTAGGGTTAGGGTTAGGGTCAGGTTTAGAGTTATTGTTAGGGTTAGGGTAGAGTTAAGGTTAGGGTTAAGTTTAGGGTTAGGGTAAGGGTTAGGTTCAGGTCAGGGTTAGGGTTAGGATGATAGATAGGGTTAGGGTTAGGGGTTCGTGTGAGGGTTAGTGTTAGGTTGACAGTGAAGCTGATGTTTTAGGGTGTTACGGTTAGGGTTAGGGTTAGCGTTCGGGTTAGGTTTAGATTTGGGTTTACGGCTAGAGTTAGGGGATAGTTCAGGGTGTGCTTCAGGTTTATGTTTAAGGTTAGGCTTAGGTTTAGGGTGAAGTTTAGTTTAAGGATGAGGGTTAGGTTTAGGGTTTTTTGATTGGGTTAACTTTAGGCTTAGGTTTAGGGTTTTGTTATTTTTAGGGTTGGATTTAGTGTTCACGTACGGTTAGGTGCTTGGGTTAATGTAGGGTGAGATTTAGGGTTAAAGTTAGATTTCGCTTTAGTTTAGGGATAGGGCGAATTTTAAGACAGGATGAGGGTATGTGTTATGGCTAAGTTTTGGGTTCGTTTTCAGGTTAGTGGTAAGGTTATGTTTAGGGTTAGGGTTAAGTTTACGGGTTCTGTTTACCTCTAGGGTTAGGGTTAGATTTTAGGTTAGGGTTAAGTTTAGTTTACGGTTAGGCTTACGGTTATGGTTTGTTTTAGGCGTGGTTGGGGTGAGTGTTAGGTTTAGCGTTAGGTTTGGGTAGGCTTAGGATTATGGTTATGGTAAGGTGTTAGGGGTTAGAGGTGTAGTTTAGGGTTAGGGTTTATGTGAGGGTTCCGGTTAGGCATTGTGGTCCCGGTCATGGCTGGTTTGGTTTAGGATTAAGGTTAGGTTTCTGATTAGGTTTCGTGTTAGTGGTAGAGTTAGGGTGAGAGTTAGGGTTAAGGTTTCAGATAGACTTTGGTGTTAGGGGTTAGGGTTTGGGCTATTGTTAGGGTGATCGTTAGGGCTCAGGGGTTTCAGGTTAGTGTTAGGGTTCCGGATACCATTAGGTTTAGGGTTGGGGGATGCGGTTAGGGTTTAGGGTGAAGGTTGCGTTTAGTTTTACAGTTAGTTGAGGGTTTAGGTAAGTGTTACCATTAGGGTTCGAGTTAGGGTTAGGTTTAGGCTTAGGGTTAGGAGTAGGGTAAGATTTAGGTTTATGTCCGGGCTTAGGGTTAGTGTTAGTGTTCTGTTTAGGGTCAAGGTTAGAGTTAGGGTTAGGGTTAGGATTAGGTCTAGGGTTAGGTTCAGGGTTATGGTAAGGGTTAGGTTTAGGGTTACAGATGGACTAGCGTTAGAGTTAGGTTTAAGTTTAGGGTTAGGTTTAGGTTTACAGTTAAGGTTCAAGTTAAGGTTTGGATGAAGTTTAGGATAGGGTGAGGGTTATTTTTATGGTTACGGCTAGAGTATGAGTTTGTGTTCATGTTAGTGTTAACGTTAGGTTTAGGGTTCGGGTTAGGTTTAGGGGTTACGTTTCGTGTTCGGTTTAGGTTTAGGGTTAGTGTAAAGTTAGGATAAGGGGTAGGATTATAGATAGTGTTAAACGTTAGGTTTAGGCTCTTAGGGTTTGGTTTATGGTTAGGGTATTGTTCAGTTTAGGGTAAATGTTAGGGTTAGGGTTAGATTAGGGTTACTGTTCGTATCAGCGTTAAGGTTGGGGATAAGGTTGGGGGTAGCGTTAGGTTTACGGTTGGGGATACGTTAAGGGTTAGGGTGAGGGTTAGGGTTAGGTTTACAGTTAAGGTGAGGGTTTAGGGTAATTGTTATGCTTAGGGTTAGAGTTAGAGTTAGGCTTAGGGTTAGGGTGAAGTTTCAGTTAATTGTGAGGGTTAGGGTTAAGTTTAGTGTTAAGGTGAGATTTAGGTTTAGGGTTAGGGTGGGGTAAGGTTAGGGTTAAGGCTAGGTTTACGGTAAGGGGTAGGGCTAGGTTAGGGTTAGGTTTAGGTTTAGAGTTAGAGTTAGTGCTAGGGTTAGGGTTAGGGTCAGGTTTAGAGTTATTGTTATGGTTAGGGTAGAGTTAAGGTTAGGGTTAAGTTTAGGGTTAGGGTAAGGGTTAGGTTCAGGTCAGGGTTAGGGTTAGGATGATAGATAGGGTTAGGGTTAGGGGTTCGTGTGAGGGTTAGTGTTAGGTTGACAGTGAAGCTGATGTTTTAGGGTGTTACGGTTAGGGTTAGGGTTAGAGTTCGGGTTAGGTTTAGATTTGGGTTTACGGCTAGAGTTAGGGGATAGTTCAGGGTGTGGTTCAGGTTTATGTTTAAGGTTAGGCTTAGGTTTAGGGTGAAGTTTAGTTTAAGGATGAGGGTTAGGGTTAGGGTTTGTTGATTGGGTTAACTTTAGGCTTAGGTTTAGGGTTTTGTTATTTTTAGGGTTGGATTTAGTGTTCACGTACGGTTAGGTGCTTGGGTTAATGTAGGGTGAGATTTAGGGTTAAAGATAGATTTCGCTTTAGTTTAGGGATAGGGCGAATTTTAAGACAGGATGAGGGTATGTGTTATGGCTAAGTTTTGGGTTCGTTTTCAGGTTAGTGTTAAGGTTATGTTTAGGGTTAGGGTTAAGTTTACGGGTTCTGTTTACCTCTAGGGTTAGGGTTAGATTTTAGGTTAGGGTTAAGTTTAGTTTACGGTTAGGCTTACGGTTATGGTTTGTTTTAGGCGTGGTTGGGGTGAGTGTTAGGTTTAGCGTTAGGTTTGGGTAGGCTTAGGATTATGGTTATGGTAAGGTGTTAGGGGTTAGAGGTGTAGTTTAGGGTTAGGGTTTATGTGAGGGTTCCGGTTAGGCATTGTGGTCCCGGTCATGGCTGGTTTGGTTTAGGATTAAGGTTAGGTTTCTGATTAGGTTTCGTGTTAGTGGTAGAGTTAGGGTGAGAGTTAGGGTTAAGGTTTCAGATAGACTTTGGTGTTAGGGGTTAGGGTTTGGGCTATTGTTAGGGTGATCGTTAGGGCTCAGGGGTTTCAGGTTAGTGTTAGGGTTCCGGATACCATTAGGTTTAGGGTTGGGGGATGCGGTTAGGGTTTAGGGTGAAGGTTGCGGTTAGTTTTACAGTTAGTTGAGGGTTTAGGTAAGTGTTACCATTAGGGTTAGAGTTAGGGTTAGGTTTAGGCTTAGGGTTAGGAGTAGGGTAAGATTTAGGTTTATGTCCGGGCTTAGGGTTAGTGTTAGTGTTCTGTTTAGGGTCAAGGTTAGAGTTAGGGTTAGGGTTAGGATTAGGTCTAGGGTTAGGTTCAGGGTTATGGTAAGGGTTAGGTTTAGGGTTACAGATGGACTAGCGTTAGAGTTAGGTTTAAGTTTAGGGTTAGGTTTAGGTTTACAGTTAAGGTTCAAGTTAAGGTTTGGATGAAGTTTAGGATAGGGTGAGGGTTATTTTTATGGTTACGGCTAGAGTTTGAGTTTGTGTTCAGGTTTGTGTTAACGCCAGGTTTAGGGTTCGGGTTAGGTTTAGGGGTTACGTTTCGTGTTCGGTTTAGGTTTAGGGTTAGTGTAAAGTTAGGATAAGGGGTAGGATTATAGATAGTGTTAAACGTTAGGTTTAGGCTCTTAGGGTTTGGTTTATGGTTAGGGTATTGTTCAGTTTAGGGTAAATGTTAGGGTTAGGGTTAGATTAGTGTTACTGTTCGTATCAGCGTTAAGGTTGGGGATAAGGTTGGGGGTAGCGTTAGGTTTACGGTTGGGGATACGTTAAGGGTTAGGGTGAGGGTTAGGGTTAGGTTTACAGTTAAGGTGAGGGTTTAGGGTAATTGTTATGGTTAGGGTTAGAGTTAGAGTTAGGCTTAGGGTTAGGGTGAAGTTTCAGTTAATTGTGAGGGTTAGGGTTAAGTTTAGTGTTAAGGTGAGATTTAGGTTTAGGGTTAGGGTGGGGTAAGGTTAGGGTTAAGGCTAGGTTTACGGTAAGGGGTAGGGCTAGGTTAGGGTTAGGTTTAGAGTTAGAGTTAGTGCTAGGGTTAGGGTTAGGGTCAGGTTTAGAGTTATTGTTAGGGTTAGGGTAGAGTTAAGGTTAGGGTTAAGTTTAGGGTTAGGGTAAGGGTTAGGTTCAGGTCAGGGTTAGGGTTAGGATGATAGATAGGGTTAGGGTTAGGGGTTCGTGTGAGGGTTAGTGTTAGGTTGACAGTGAAGCTGATGTTTTAGGGTGTTACGGTTAGGGTTAGGGTTAGCGTTCGGGTTAGGTTTAGATTTGGGTTTACGGCTAGAGTTAGGGGATAGTTCAGGGTGTGGTTCAGGTTTATGTTTAAGGTTAGGCTTAGGTTTAGGGTGAAGTTTAGTTTAAGGATGAGGGTTAGGGTTAGGGTTTGTTGATTGGGTTAACTTTAGGCTTAGGTTTAGGGTTTTGTTATTTTTAGGGTTGGATTTAGTGTTCACGTACGGTTAGGTGCTTGGGTTAATGTAGGGTGAGATTTAGGGTTAAAGTTAGATTTCGCTTTAGTTTAGGGATAGGGCGAATTTTAAGACAGGATGAGGGTATGTGTTATGGCTAAGTTTTGGGTTCGTTTTCAGGTTAGTGTTAAGGTTATGTTTAGGGTTAGGGTTAAGTTTACGGGTTCTGTTTACCTCTAGGGTTAGGGTTAGATTTTAGGTTAGGGTTAAGTTTAGTTTACGGTTAGGCTTACGGTTATGGTTTGTTTTAGGCGTGGTTGGGGTGAGTGTTAGGTTTAGCGTTAGGTTTGGGTAGGCTTAGGATTATGGTTATGGTAAGGTGTTAGGGGTTAGAGGTGTAGTTTAGGGTTAGGGTTTATGTGAGGGTTCCGGTTAGGCATTGTGGTCCCGGTCATGGCTGGTTTGGTTTAGGATTAAGGTTAGGTTTCTGATTAGGTTTCGTGTTAGTGGTAGAGTTAGGGTGAGAGTTAGGGTTAAGGTTTCAGATAGACTTTGGTGTTAGGGGTTAGGGTTTGGGCTATTGTTAGGGTGATCGTTAGGGCTCAGGGGTTTCAGGTTAGTGTTAGGGTTCCGGATACCATTAGGTTTAGGGTTGGGGGATGCGGTTAGGGTTTAGGGTGAAGGTTGCGGTTAGTTTTACAGTTAGTTGAGGGTTTAGGTAAGTGTTACCATTAGGGTTAGAGTTAGGGTTAGGTTTCGGCTTAGGGTTAGGAGTAGGGTAAGATTTAGGTTTATGTCCGGGCTTAGGGTTAGTGTTAGTGTTCTGTTTAGGGTCAAGGTTAGAGTTAGGGTTAGGGTTAGGATTAGGTCTAGGGTTAGGTTCAGGGTTATGGTAAGGGTTAGGTTTAGGGTTACAGATGGACTAGCGTTAGAGTTAGGTTTAAGTTTAGGGTTAGGTTTAGGTTTACAGTTAAGGTTCAAGTTAAGGTTTGGATGAAGTTTAGGATAGGGTGAGGGTTATTTTTATGGTTACGGCTAGAGTTTGAGTTTGTGTTCAGGTTTGTGTTAACGTTAGGTTTAGGGTTCGGGTTAGGTTTAGGGGTTACGTTTCGTGTTCGGTTTAGGTTTAGGGTTAGTGTAAAGTTAGGATAAGGGGTAGGATTATAGATAGTGTTAAACGTTAGGTTTAGGCTCTTAGGGTTTGGTTTATGGTTAGGGTATTGTTCAGTTTAGGGTAAATGTTAGGGTTAGGGTTAGATTAGGGTTACTGTTCGTATCAGCGTTAAGGTTGGGGATAAGTTTGGGGGTAGCGTTAGGTTTACGGTTGGGGATACGTTAAGGGTTAGGGTGAGGGTTAGGGTTAGGTTTACAGTTAAGGTGAGGGTTTAGGGTAATTGTTATGGTTAGGTTTAGAGTTAGAGTTAGGCTTAGGGTTAGGGTGAAGTTTCAGGTAATTGTGAGGGTTAGGGTTAAGTTTAGTGTTAAGGTGAGATTTAGGTTTAGGGTTAGGGTGGGGTAAGGTTAGGGTTAAGGCTAGGTTTACGGTAAGGGGTAGGGCTAGGTTAGGGTTAGGTTTAGGTTTAGAGTTAGAGTTAGTGCTAGGGTTAGGGTTAGGGTCAGGTTTAGAGTTATTGTTAGGGTTAGGGTAGAGTTAAGGTTAGGGTTAAGTTTAGGGTTAGGGTAAGGGTTAGGTTCAGGTCAGGGTTAGGGTTAGGATGATAGATAGGGTTAGGGTTAGGGGTTCGTGTGAGGGTTAGTGTTAGGTTGACAGTGAAGCTGATGTTTTAGGGTGTTACGGTTAGGGTTAGGGTTAGCGTTCGGGTTAGGTTTAGATTTGGGTTTACGGCTAGAGTTAGGGGATAGTTCAGGGTGTGGTTCAGGTTTATGTTTAAGGTTAGGCTTAGGTTTAGGGTGAAGTTTAGTTTAAGGATGAGGGTTAGGTTTAGGGTTTGTTGATTGGGTTAACTTTAGGCTTAGGTTTAGGGTTTTGTTATTTTTAGGGTTGGATTTAGTGTTCACGTACGGTTAGGTGCTTGGGTTAATGTAGGGTGAGATTTAGGGTTAAAGTTAGATTTCGCTTTAGTTTAGGGATAGGGCGAATTTTAAGACAGGATGAGGGTATGTGTTATGGCTAAGTTTTGGGTTCGTTTTCAGGTTAGTGTTAAGGTTATGTTTAGGGTTAGGGTTAAGTTTACGGGTTCTGTTTACCTCTAGGGTTAGGGTTAGATTTTAGGTTAGGGTTAAGTTTAGTTTACGGTTAGGCTTACGGTTATGGTTTGTTTTAGGCGTGGTTGGGGTGAGTGTTAGGTTTAGCGTTAGGTTTGGGTAGGCTTAGGATTATGGTTATGGTAAGGTGTTAGGGGTTAGAGGTGTAGTTTAGGGTTAGGGTTTATGTGAGGGTTCCGGTTAGGCATTGTGGTCCCGGTCATGGCTGGTTTGGTTTAGGATTAAGGTTAGGTTTCTGATTAGGTTTCGTGTTAGTGGTGGAGTTAGGGTGAGAGTTAGGGTTAAGGTTTCAGATAGACTTTGGTGTTAGGGGTTAGGGTTTGGGCTATTGTTAGGGTGATCGTTAGGGCTCAGGGGTTTCAGGTTAGTGTTAGGGTTCCGGATACCATTAGGTTTAGGGTTGGGGGATGCGGTTAGGGTTTAGGGTGAAGGTTGCGGTTAGTTTTACAGTTAGTTGAGGGTTTAGGTAAGTGTTACCATTAGGGTTAGAGTTAGGGTTAGGTTTCGGCTTAGGGTTAGGAGTAGGGTAAGATTTAGGTTTATGTCCGGGCTTAGGGTTAGTGTTAGTGTTCTGTTTAGGGTCAAGGTTAGAGTTAGGGTTAGGGTTAGGATTAGGTCTAGGGTTAGGTTCAGGGTTATGGTAAGGGTTAGGTTTAGGGTTACAGATGGACTAGCGTTAGAGTTAGGTTTAAGTTTAGGGTTAGGTTTAGGTTTACAGTTAAGGTTCAAGTTAAGGTTTGGATGAAGTTTAGGATAGGGTGAGGGTTATTTTTATGGTTACGGCTAGAGTTTGAGTTTGTGTTCAGGTGTGTGTTAACGTTAGGTTTAGGGTTCGGGTTAGGTTTAGGGGTTACGTTTCGTGTTCGGTTTAGGTTTAGGGTTAGTGTAAAGTTAGGATAAGGGGTAGGATTATAGATAGTGTTAAACGTTAGGTTTAGGCTCTTAGGGTTTGGTTTATGGTTAGGGTATTGTTCAGTTTAGGGTAAATGTTAGGGTTAGGGTTAGATTAGGGTTACTGTTCGTATCGGCGTTAAGGTTGGGGATAAGTTTGGGGGTAGCGTTAGGTTTACGGTTGGGGATACGTTAAGGGCTAGGGTGAGGGTTAGGGTTAGGTTTACAGTTAAGGTGAGGGTTTAGGGTAATTGTTATGGTTAGGTTTAGAGTTAGAGTTAGGCTTAGGGTTAGGGTGAAGTTTCAGGTAGTTGTGAGGGTTAGGGTTAAGTTTAGTGTTAAGGTGAGATTTAGGTTTAGGGTTAGGGTGGGGTAAGGTTAGGGTTAAGGCTAGGTTTACAGTAAGGGGTAGGGCTAGGTTAGGGTTAGGTTTAGGTTTAGAGTTAGAGTTAGTGCTAGGGTTAGGGTTAGGGTCAGGTTTAGAGTTATTGTTAGGGTTAGGGTAGAGTTATGGTTAGGGTTAAGTTTAGGGTTAGGGTAAGGGTTAGGTTCAGGTCAGGGTTAGGGTTAGGATGATAGATAGGGTTAGGGTTAGGGGTTCGTGTGAGGGTTAGTGTTAGGTTGACAGTGAAGCTGATGTTTTAGGGTGTTACGGTTAGGGTTAGGGTTAGGGTTCGGGTTAGGTTTAGATTTGGGTTTACGGCTAGAGTTAGGGGATAGTTCAGGGTGTGGTTCAGGTTTATGTTTAAGGTTAGGCTTAGGTTTAGGGTGAAGTTTAGTTTAAGGATGAGGGTTAGGGTTAGGGTTTGTTGATTGGGTTAACTTTAGGCTTAGGTTTAGGGTTTTGTTATTTTTAGGGTTGGATTTAGTGTTCACGTACGGTTAGGTGCTTGGGTTAATGTAGGGTGAGATTTAGGGTTAAAGATAGATTTCGCTTTAGTTTAGGGATAGGGCGAATTTTAAGACAGGATGAGGGTATGTGTTATGGCTAAGTTTTGGGTTCGTTTTCAGGTTAGTGTTAAGGTTATGTTTAGGGTTAGGGTTAAGTTTACGGGTTCTGTTTACCTCTAGGGTTAGGGTTAGATTTTAGGTTAGGGTTAAGTTTAGTTTACGGTTAGGCTTACGGTTATGGTTTGTTTTAGGCGTGGTTGGGGTGAGTGTTAGGTTTAGCGTTAGGTTTGGGTAGGCTTAGGATTATGGTTATGGTAAGGTGTTAGGGGTTAGAGGTGTAGTTTAGGGTTAGGGTTTATGTGAGGGTTCCGGTTAGGCATTGTGGTCCCGGTCATGGCTGGTTTGGTTTAGGATTAAGGTTAGGTTTCTGATTAGGTTTCGTGTTAGTGGTAGAGTTAGGGTGAGAGTTAGGGTTAAGGTTTCAGATAGACTTTGGTGTTAGGGGTTAGGGTTTGGGCTATTGTTAGGGTGATCGTTAGGGCTCAGGGGTTTCAGGTTAGTGTTAGGGTTCCGGATACCATTAGGTTTAGGGTTGGGGGATGCGGTTAGGGTTTAGGGTGAAGGTTGCGGTTAGTTTTACAGTTAGTTGAGGGTTTAGGTAAGTGTTACCATTAGGGTTCGAGTTAGGGTTAGGTTTAGGCTTAGGGTTAGGAGTAGGGTAAGATTTAGGTTTATGTCCGGGCTTAGGGTTAGTGTTAGTGTTCTGTTTAGGGTCAAGGTTAGAGTTAGGGTTAGGGTTAGGATTAGGTCTAGGGTTAGGTTCAGGGTTATGGTAAGGGTTAGGTTTAGGGTTACAGATGGACTAGCGTTAGAGTTAGGTTTAAGTTTAGGGTTAGGTTTAGGTTTACAGTTAAGGTTCAAGTTAAGGTTTGGATGAAGTTTAGGATAGGGTGAGGGTTATTTTTATGGTTACGGCTAGAGTTTGAGTTTGTGTTCAGGTTTGTGTTAACGCCAGGTTTAGGGTTCGGGTTAGGTTTAGGGGTTACGTTTCGTGTTCGGTTTAGGTTTAGGGTTAGTGTAAAGTTAGGATAAGGGGTAGGATTATAGATAGTGTTAAACGTTAGGTTTAGGCTCTTAGGGTTTGGTTTATGGTTAGGGTATTGTTCAGTTTAGGGTAAATGTTAGGGTTAGGGTTAGATTAGGGTTACTGTTCGTATCAGCGTTAAGGTTGGGGATAAGGTTGGGGGTAGCGTTAGGTTTACGGTTGGGGATACGTTAAGGGTTAGGGTGAGGGTTAGGGTTAGGTTTACAGTTAAGGTGAGGGTTTAGGGTAATTGTTATGGTTAGGGTTAGAGTTAGAGTTAGGCTTAGGGTTAGGGTGAAGTTTCAGTTAATTGTGAGGGTTAGGGTTAAGTTTAGTGTTAAGGTGAGATTTAGGTTTAGGGTTAGGGTGGGGTAAGGTTAGGGTTAAGGCTAGGTTTACGGTAAGGGGTAGGGCTAGGTTAGGGTTAGGTTTAGAGTTAGAGTTAGTGCTAGGGTTAGGGTTAGGGTCAGGTTTAGAGTTATTGTTAGGGTTAGGGTAGAGTTAAGGTTAGGGTTAAGTTTAGGGTTAGGGTAAGGGTTAGGTTCAGGTCAGGGTTAGGGTTAGGATGATAGATAGGGTTAGGGTTAGGGGTTCGTGTGAGGGTTAGTGTTAGGTTGACAGTGAAGCTGATGTTTTAGGGTGTTACGGTTAGGGTTAGGGTTAGAGTTCGGGTTAGGTTTAGATTTGGGTTTACGGCTAGAGTTAGGGGATAGTTCAGGGTGTGGTTCAGGTTTATGTTTAAGGTTAGGCTTAGGTTTAGGGTGAAGTTTAGTTTAAGGATGAGGGTTAGGGTTAGGGTTTGTTGATTGGGTTAACTTTAGGCTTAGGTTTAGGGTTTTGTTATTTTTAGGGTTGGATTTAGTGTTCACGTACGGTTAGGTGCTTGGGTTAATGTAGGGTGAGATTTAGGGTTAAAGTTAGATTTCGCTTTAGTTTAGGGATAGGGCGAATTTTAAGACAGGATGAGGGTATGTGTTATGGCTAAGTTTTGGGTTCGTTTTCAGGTTAGTGTTAAGGTTATGTTTAGGGTTAGGGTTAAGTTTACGGGTTCTGTTTACCTCTAGGGTTAGGGTTAGATTTTAGGTTAGGGTTAAGTTTAGTTTACGGTTAGGCTTACGGTTATGGTTTGTTTTAGGCGTGGTTGGGGTGAGTGTTAGGTTTAGCGTTAGGTTTGGGTAGGCTTAGGATTATGGTTATGGTAAGGTGTTAGGGGTTAGAGGTGTAGTTTAGGGTTAGGGTTTATGTGAGGGTTCCGGTTAGGCATTGTGGTCCCGGTCATGGCTGGTTTGGTTTAGGATTAAGGTTAGGTTTCTGATTAGGTTTCGTGTTAGTGGTAGAGTTAGGGTGAGAGTTAGGGTTAAGGTTTCAGATAGACTTTGGTGTTAGGGGTTAGGGTTTGGGCTATTGTTAGGGTGATCGTTAGGGCTCAGGGGTTTCAGGTTAGTGTTAGGGTTCCGGATACCATTAGGTTTAGGGTTGGGGGATGCGGTTAGGGTTTAGGGTGAAGGTTGCGGTTAGTTTTACAGTTAGTTGAGGGTTTAGGTAAGTGTTACCATTAGGGTTAGAGTTAGGGTTAGGTTTCGGCTTAGGGTTAGGAGTAGGGTAAGATTTAGGTTTATGTCCGGGCTTAGGGTTAGTGTTAGTGTTCTGTTTAGGGTCAAGGTTAGAGTTAGGGTTAGGGTTAGGATTAGGTCTAGGGTTAGGTTCAGGGTTATGGTAAGGGTTAGGTTTAGGGTTACAGATGGACTAGCGTTAGAGTTAGGTTTAAGTTTAGGGTTAGGTTTAGGTTTACAGTTAAGGTTCAAGTTAAGGTTTGGATGAAGTTTAGGATAGGGTGAGGGTTATTTTTATGGTTACGGCTAGAGTTTGAGTTTGTGTTCAGGTGTGTGTTAACGTTAGGTTTAGGGTTCGGGTTAGGTTTAGGGGTTACGTTTCGTGTTCGGTTTAGGTTTAGGGTTAGTGTAAAGTTAGGATAAGGGGTAGGATTATAGATAGTGTTAAACGTTAGGTTTAGGCTCTTAGGGTTTGGTTTATGGTTAGGGTATTGTTCAGTTTAGGGTAAATGTTAGGGTTAGGGTTAGATTAGGGTTACTGTTCGTATCGGCGTTAAGGTTGGGGATAAGTTTGGGGGTAGCGTTAGGTTTACGGTTGGGGATACGTTAAGGGCTAGGGTGAGGGTTAGGGTTAGGTTTACAGTTAAGGTGAGGGTTTAGGGTAATTGTTATGGTTAGGTTTAGAGTTAGAGTTAGGCTTAGGGTTAGGGTGAAGTTTCAGGTAGTTGTGAGGGTTAGGGTTAAGTTTAGTGTTAAGGTGAGATTTAGGTTTAGGGTTAGGGTGGGGTAAGGTTAGGGTTAAGGCTAGGTTTACAGTAAGGGGTAGGGCTAGGTTAGGGTTAGGTTTAGGTTTAGAGTTAGAGTTAGTGCTAGGGTTAGGGTTAGGGTCAGGTTTAGAGTTATTGTTAGGGTTAGGGTAGAGTTATGGTTAGGGTTAAGTTTAGGGTTAGGGTAAGGGTTAGGTTCAGGTCAGGGTTAGGGTTAGGATGATAGATAGGGTTAGGGTTAGGGGTTCGTGTGAGGGTTAGTGTTAGGTTGACAGTGAAGCTGATGTTTTAGGGTGTTACGGTTAGGGTTAGGGTTAGGGTTCGGGTTAGGTTTAGATTTGGGTTTACGGCTAGAGTTAGGGGATAGTTCAGGGTGTGGTTCAGGTTTATGTTTAAGGTTAGGCTTAGGTTTAGGGTGAAGTTTAGTTTAAGGATGAGGGTTAGGGTTAGGGTTTGTTGATTGGGTTAACTTTAGGCTTAGGTTTAGGGTTTTGTTATTTTTAGGGTTGGATTTAGTGTTCACGTACGGTTAGGTGCTTGGGTTAATGTAGGGTGAGATTTAGGGTTAAAGATAGATTTCGCTTTAGTTTAGGGATAGGGCGAATTTTAAGACAGGATGAGGGTATGTGTTATGGCTAAGTTTTGGGTTCGTTTTCAGGTTAGTGTTAAGGTTATGTTTAGGGTTAGGGTTAAGTTTACGGGTTCTGTTTACCTCTAGGGTTAGGGTTAGATTTTAGGTTAGGGTTAAGTTTAGTTTACGGTTAGGCTTACGGTTATGGTTTGTTTTAGGCGTGGTTGGGGTGAGTGTTAGGTTTAGCGTTAGGTTTGGGTAGGCTTAGGATTATGGTTATGGTAAGGTGTTAGGGGTTAGAGGTGTAGTTTAGGGTTAGGGTTTATGTGAGGGTTCCGGTTAGGCATTGTGGTCCCGGTCATGGCTGGTTTGGTTTAGGATTAAGGTTAGGTTTCTGATTAGGTTTCGTGTTAGTGGTAGAGTTAGGGTGAGAGTTAGGGTTAAGGTTTCAGATAGACTTTGGTGTTAGGGGTTAGGGTTTGGGCTATTGTTAGGGTGATCGTTAGGGCTCAGGGGTTTCAGGTTAGTGTTAGGGTTCCGGATACCATTAGGTTTAGGGTTGGGGGATGCGGTTAGGGTTTAGGGTGAAGGTTGCGTTTAGTTTTACAGTTAGTTGAGGGTTTAGGTAAGTGTTACCATTAGGGTTCGAGTTAGGGTTAGGTTTAGGCTTAGGGTTAGGAGTAGGGTAAGATTTAGGTTTATGTCCGGGCTTAGGGTTAGTGTTAGTGTTCTGTTTAGGGTCAAGGTTAGAGTTAGGGTTAGGGTTAGGATTAGGTCTAGGGTTAGGTTCAGGGTTATGGTAAGGGTTAGGTTTAGGGTTACAGATGGACTAGCGTTAGAGTTAGGTTTAAGTTTAGGGTTAGGTTTAGGTTTACAGTTAAGGTTCAAGTTAAGGTTTGGATGAAGTTTAGGATAGGGTGAGGGTTATTTTTATGGTTACGGCTAGAGTATGAGTTTGTGTTCATGTTAGTGTTAACGCCAGGTTTAGGGTTCGGGTTAGGTTTAGGGGTTACGTTTCGTGTTCGGTTTAGGTTTAGGGTTAGTGTAAAGTTAGGATAAGGGGTAGGATTATAGATAGTGTTAAACGTTAGGTTTAGGCTCTTAGGGTTTGGTTTATGGTTAGGGTATTGTTCAGTTTAGGGTAAATGTTAGGGTTAGGGTTAGATTAGGGTTACTGTTCGTATCAGCGTTAAGGTTGGGGATAAGGTTGGGGGTAGCGTTAGGTTTACGGTTGGGGATACGTTAAGGGTTAGGGTGAGGGTTAGGGTTAGGTTTACAGTTAAGGTGAGGGTTTAGGGTAATTGTTATGCTTAGGGTTAGAGTTAGAGTTAGGCTTAGGGTTAGGGTGAAGTTTCAGTTAATTGTGAGGGTTAGGGTTAAGTTTAGTGTTAAGGTGAGATTTAGGTTTAGGGTTAGGGTGGGGTAAGGTTAGGGTTAAGGCTAGGTTTACGGTAAGGGGTAGGGCTAGGTTAGGGTTAGGTTTAGGTTTAGAGTTAGAGTTAGTGCTAGGGTTAGGGTTAGGGTCAGGTTTAGAGTTATTGTTATGGTTAGGGTAGAGTTAAGGTTAGGGTTAAGTTTAGGGTTAGGGTAAGGGTTAGGTTCAGGTCAGGGTTAGGGTTAGGATGATAGATAGGGTTAGGGTTAGGGGTTCGTGTGAGGGTTAGTGTTAGGTTGACAGTGAAGCTGATGTTTTAGGGTGTTACGGTTAGGGTTAGGGTTAGAGTTCGGGTTAGGTTTAGATTTGGGTTTACGGCTAGAGTTAGGGGATAGTTCAGGGTGTGGTTCAGGTTTATGTTTAAGGTTAGGCTTAGGTTTAGGGTGAAGTTTAGTTTAAGGATGAGGGTTAGGGTTAGGGTTTGTTGATTGGGTTAACTTTAGGCTTAGGTTTAGGGTTTTGTTATTTTTAGGGTTGGATTTAGTGTTCACGTACGGTTAGGTGCTTGGGTTAATGTAGGGTGAGATTTAGGGTTAAAGATAGATTTCGCTTTAGTTTAGGGATAGGGCGAATTTTAAGACAGGATGAGGATATGTGTTATGGCTAAGTTTTGGGTTCGTTTTCAGGTTAGTGTTAAGGTTATGTTTAGGGTTAGGGTTAAGTTTACGGGTTCTGTTTACCTCTAGGGTTAGGGTTAGATTTTAGGTTAGGGTTAAGTTTAGTTTACGGTTAGGCTTACGGTTATGGTTTGTTTTAGGCGTGGTTGGGGTGAGTGTTAGGTTTAGCGTTAGGTTTGGGTAGGCTTAGGATTATGGTTATGGTAAGGTGTTAGGGGTTAGAGGTGTAGTTTAGGGTTAGGGTTTATGTGAGGGTTCCGGTTAGGCATTGTGGTCCCAGTCATGGCTGGTTTGGTTTAGGATTAAGGTTAGGTTTCTGATTAGGTTTCGTGTTAGTGGTAGAGTTAGGGTGAGAGTTAGGGTTAAGGTTTCAGATAGACTTTGGTGTTAGGGGTTAGGGTTTGGGCTATTGTTAGGGTGATCGTTAGGGCTCAGGGGTTTCAGGTTAGTGTTAGGGTTCCGGATACCATTAGGTTTAGGGTTGGGGGATGCGGTTAGGGTTTAGGGTGAAGGTTGCGGTTAGTTTTACAGTTAGTTGAGGGTTTAGGTAAGTGTTACCATTAGGGTTCGAGTTAGGGTTAGGTTTAGGCTTAGGGTTAGGAGTAGGGTAAGATTTAGGTTTATGTCCGGGCTTAGGGTTAGTGTTAGTGTTCTGTTTAGGGTCAAGGTTAGAGTTAGGGTTAGGGTTAGGATTAGGTCTAGGGTTAGGTTCAGGGTTATGGTAAGGGTTAGGTTTAGGGTTACAGATGGACTAGCGTTAGAGTTAGGTTTAAGTTTAGGGTTAGGTTTAGGTTTACAGTTAAGGTTCAAGTTAAGGTTTGGATGAAGTTTAGGATAGGGTGAGGGTTATTTTTATGGTTACGGCTAGAGTATGAGTTTGTGTTCATGTTAGTGTTAACGCCAGGTTTAGGGTTCGGGTTAGGTTTAGGGGTTACGTTTCGTGTTCGGTTTAGGTTTAGGGTTAGTGTAAAGTTAGGATAAGGGGTAGGATTATAGATAGTGTTAAACGTTAGGTTTAGGCTCTTAGGGTTTGGTTTATGGTTAGGGTATTGTTCAGTTTAGGGTAAATGTTAGGGTTAGGGTTAGATTAGGGTTACTGTTCGTATCAGCGTTAAGGTTGGGGATAAGGTTGGGGGTAGCGTTAGGTTTACGGTTGGGGATACGTTAAGGGTTAGGGTGAGGGTTAGGGTTAGGTTTACAGTTAAGGTGAGGGTTTAGGGTAATTGTTATGCTTAGGGTTAGAGTTAGAGTTAGGCTTAGGGTTAGGGTGAAGTTTCAGTTAATTGTGAGGGTTAGGGTTAAGTTTAGTGTTAAGGTGAGATTTAGGTTTAGGGTTAGGGTGGGGTAAGGTTAGGGTTAAGGCTAGGTTTACGGTAAGGGGTAGGGCTAGGTTAGGGTTAGGTTTAGGTTTAGAGTTAGAGTTAGTGCTAGGGTTAGGGTTAGGGTCAGGTTTAGAGTTATTGTTATGGTTAGGGTAGAGTTAAGGTTAGGGTTAAGTTTAGGGTTAGGGTAAGGGTTAGGTTCAGGTCAGGGTTAGGGTTAGGATGATAGATAGGGTTAGGGTTAGGGGTTCGTGTGAGGGTTAGTGTTAGGTTGACAGTGAAGCTGATGTTTTAGGGTGTTACGGTTAGGGTTAGGGTTAGAGTTCGGGTTAGGTTTAGATTTGGGTTTACGGCTAGAGTTAGGGGATAGTTCAGGGTGTGGTTCAGGTTTATGTTTAAGGTTAGGCTTAGGTTTAGGGTGAAGTTTAGTTTAAGGATGAGGGTTAGGGTTAGGGTTTGTTGATTGGGTTAACTTTAGGCTTAGGTTTAGGGTTTTGTTATTTTTAGGGTTGGATTTAGTGTTCACGTACGGTTAGGTGCTTGGGTTAATGTAGGGTGAGATTTAGGGTTAAAGATAGATTTCGCTTTAGTTTAGGGATAGGGCGAATTTTAAGACAGGATGAGGATATGTGTTATGGCTAAGTTTTGGGTTCGTTTTCAGGTTAGTGTTAAGGTTATGTTTAGGGTTAGGGTTAAGTTTACGGGTTCTGTTTACCTCTAGGGTTAGGGTTAGATTTTAGGTTAGGGTTAAGTTTAGTTTACGGTTAGGCTTACGGTTATGGTTTGTTTTAGGCGTGGTTGGGGTGAGTGTTAGGTTTAGCGTTAGGTTTGGGTAGGCTTAGGATTATGGTTATGGTAAGGTGTTAGGGGTTAGAGGTGTAGTTTAGGGTTAGGGTTTATGTGAGGGTTCCGGTTAGGCATTGTGGTCCCAGTCATGGCTGGTTTGGTTTAGGATTAAGGTTAGGTTTCTGATTAGGTTTCGTGTTAGTGGTAGAGTTAGGGTGAGAGTTAGGGTTAAGGTTTCAGATAGACTTTGGTGTTAGGGGTTAGGGTTTGGGCTATTGTTAGGGTGATCGTTAGGGCTCAGGGGTTTCAGGTTAGTGTTAGGGTTCCGGATACCATTAGGTTTAGGGTTGGGGGATGCGGTTAGGGTTTAGGGTGAAGGTTGCGGTTAGTTTTACAGTTAGTTGAGGGTTTAGGTAAGTGTTACCATTAGGGTTAGAGTTAGGGTTAGGTTTAGGCTTAGGGTTAGGAGTAGGGTAAGATTTAGGTTTATGTCCGGGCTTAGGGTTAGTGTTAGTGTTCTGTTTAGGGTCAAGGTTAGAGTTAGGGTTAGGGTTAGGATTAGGTCTAGGGTTAGGTTCAGGGTTATGGTAAGGGTTAGGTTTAGGGTTACAGATGGACTAGCGTTAGAGTTAGGTTTAAGTTTAGGGTTAGGTTTAGGTTTACAGTTAAGGTTCAAGTTAAGGTTTGGATGAAGTTTAGGATAGGGTGAGGGTTATTTTTATGGTTACGGCTAGAGTTTGAGTTTGTGTTCAGGTTTGTGTTAACGCCAGGTTTAGGGTTCGGGTTAGGTTTAGGGGTTACGTTTCGTGTTCGGTTTAGGTTTAGGGTTAGTGTAAAGTTAGGATAAGGGGTAGGATTATAGATAGTGTTAAACGTTAGGTTTAGGCTCTTAGGGTTTGGTTTATGGTTAGGGTATTGTTCAGTTTAGGGTAAATGTTAGGGTTAGGGTTAGATTAGGGTTACTGTTCGTATCAGCGTTAAGGTTGGGGATAAGGTTGGGGGTAGCGTTAGGTTTACGGTTGGGGATACGTTAAGGGTTAGGGTGAGGGTTAGGGTTAGGTTTACAGTTAAGGTGAGGGTTTAGGGTAATTGTTATGGTTAGGGTTAGAGTTAGAGTTAGGCTTAGGGTTAGGGTGAAGTTTCAGTTAATTGTGAGGGTTAGGGTTAAGTTTAGTGTTAAGGTGAGATTTAGGTTTAGGGTTAGGGTGGGGTAAGGTTAGGGTTAAGGCTAGGTTTACGGTAAGGGGTAGGGCTAGGTTAGGGTTAGGTTTAGAGTTAGAGTTAGTGCTAGGGTTAGGGTTAGGGTCAGGTTTAGAGTTATTGTTAGGGTTAGGGTAGAGTTAAGGTTAGGGTTAAGTTTAGGGTTAGGGTAAGGGTTAGGTTCAGGTCAGGGTTAGGGTTAGGATGATAGATAGGGTTAGGGTTAGGGGTTCGTGTGAGGGTTAGTGTTAGGTTGACAGTGAAGCTGATGTTTTAGGGTGTTACGGTTAGGGTTAGGGTTAGCGTTCGGGTTAGGTTTAGATTTGGGTTTACGGCTAGAGTTAGGGGATAGTTCAGGGTGTGGTTCAGGTTTATGTTTAAGGTTAGGCTTAGGTTTAGGGTGAAGTTTAGTTTAAGGATGAGGGTTAGGGTTAGGGTTTGTTGATTGGGTTAACTTTAGGCTTAGGTTTAGGGTTTTGTTATTTTTAGGGTTGGATTTAGTGTTCACGTACGGTTAGGTGCTTGGGTTAATGTAGGGTGAGATTTAGGGTTAAAGTTAGATTTCGCTTTAGTTTAGGGATAGGGCGAATTTTAAGACAGGATGAGGGTATGTGTTATGGCTAAGTTTTGGGTTCGTTTTCAGGTTAGTGTTAAGGTTATGTTTAGGGTTAGGGTTAAGTTTACGGGTTCTGTTTACCTCTAGGGTTAGGGTTAGATTTTAGGTTAGGGTTAAGTTTAGTTTACGGTTAGGCTTACGGTTATGGTTTGTTTTAGGCGTGGTTGGGGTGAGTGTTAGGTTTAGCGTTAGGTTTGGGTAGGCTTAGGATTATGGTTATGGTAAGGTGTTAGGGGTTAGAGGTGTAGTTTAGGGTTAGGGTTTATGTGAGGGTTCCGGTTAGGCATTGTGGTCCCGGTCATGGCTGGTTTGGTTTAGGATTAAGGTTAGGTTTCTGATTAGGTTTCGTGTTAGTGGTAGAGTTAGGGTGAGAGTTAGGGTTAAGGTTTCAGATAGACTTTGGTGTTAGGGGTTAGGGTTTGGGCTATTGTTAGGGTGATCGTTAGGGCTCAGGGGTTTCAGGTTAGTGTTAGGGTTCCGGATACCATTAGGTTTAGGGTTGGGGGATGCGGTTAGGGTTTAGGGTGAAGGTTGCGGTTAGTTTTACAGTTAGTTGAGGGTTTAGGTAAGTGTTACCATTAGGGTTAGAGTTAGGGTTAGGTTTCGGCTTAGGGTTAGGAGTAGGGTAAGATTTAGGTTTATGTCCGGGCTTAGGGTTAGTGTTAGTGTTCTGTTTAGGGTCAAGGTTAGAGTTAGGGTTAGGGTTAGGATTAGGTCTAGGGTTAGGTTCAGGGTTATGGTAAGGGTTAGGTTTAGGGTTACAGATGGACTAGCGTTAGAGTTAGGTTTAAGTTTAGGGTTAGGTTTAGGTTTACAGTTAAGGTTCAAGTTAAGGTTTGGATGAAGTTTAGGATAGGGTGAGGGTTATTTTTATGGTTACGGCTAGAGTTTGAGTTTGTGTTCAGGTTTGTGTTAACGCCAGGTTTAGGGTTCGGGTTAGGTTTAGGGGTTACGTTTCGTGTTCGGTTTAGGTTTAGGGTTAGTGTAAAGTTAGGATAAGGGGTAGGATTATAGATAGTGTTAAACGTTAGGTTTAGGCTCTTAGGGTTTGGTTTATGGTTAGGGTATTGTTCAGTTTAGGGTAAATGTTAGGGTTAGGGTTAGATTAGGGTTACTGTTCGTATCAGCGTTAAGGTTGGGGATAAGGTTGGGGGTAGCGTTAGGTTTACGGTTGGGGATACGTTAAGGGTTAGGGTGAGGGTTAGGGTTAGGTTTACAGTTAAGGTGAGGGTTTAGGGTAATTGTTATGGTTAGGGTTAGAGTTAGAGTTAGGCTTAGGGTTAGGGTGAAGTTTCAGTTAATTGTGAGGGTTAGGGTTAAGTTTAGTGTTAAGGTGAGATTTAGGTTTAGGGTTAGGGTGGGGTAAGGTTAGGGTTAAGGCTAGGTTTACGGTAAGGGGTAGGGCTAGGTTAGGGTTAGGTTTAGAGTTAGAGTTAGTGCTAGGGTTAGGGTTAGGGTCAGGTTTAGAGTTATTGTTAGGGTTAGGGTAGAGTTAAGGTTAGGGTTAAGTTTAGGGTTAGGGTAAGGGTTAGGTTCAGGTCAGGGTTAGGGTTAGGATGATAGATAGGGTTAGGGTTAGGGGTTCGTGTGAGGGTTAGTGTTAGGTTGACAGTGAAGCTGATGTTTTAGGGTGTTACGGTTAGGGTTAGGGTTAGCGTTCGGGTTAGGTTTAGATTTGGGTTTACGGCTAGAGTTAGGGGATAGTTCAGGGTGTGGTTCAGGTTTATGTTTAAGGTTAGGCTTAGGTTTAGGGTGAAGTTTAGTTTAAGGATGAGGGTTAGGGTTAGGGTTTGTTGATTGGGTTAACTTTAGGCTTAGGTTTAGGGTTTTGTTATTTTTAGGGTTGGATTTAGTGTTCACGTACGGTTAGGTGCTTGGGTTAATGTAGGGTGAGATTTAGGGTTAAAGTTAGATTTCGCTTTAGTTTAGGGATAGGGCGAATTTTAAGACAGGATGAGGGTATGTGTTATGGCTAAGTTTTGGGTTCGTTTTCAGGTTAGTGTTAAGGTTATGTTTAGGGTTAGGGTTAAGTTTACGGGTTCTGTTTACCTCTAGGGTTAGGGTTAGATTTTAGGTTAGGGTTAAGTTTAGTTTACGGTTAGGCTTACGGTTATGGTTTGTTTTAGGCGTGGTTGGGGTGAGTGTTAGGTTTAGCGTTAGGTTTGGGTAGGCTTAGGATTATGGTTATGGTAAGGTGTTAGGGGTTAGAGGTGTAGTTTAGGGTTAGGGTTTATGTGAGGGTTCCGGTTAGGCATTGTGGTCCCGGTCATGGCTGGTTTGGTTTAGGATTAAGGTTAGGTTTCTGATTAGGTTTCGTGTTAGTGGTAGAGTTAGGGTGAGAGTTAGGGTTAAGGTTTCAGATAGACTTTGGTGTTAGGGGTTAGGGTTTGGGCTATTGTTAGGGTGATCGTTAGGGCTCAGGGGTTTCAGGTTAGTGTTAGGGTTCCGGATACCATTAGGTTTAGGGTTGGGGGATGCGGTTAGGGTTTAGGGTGAAGGTTGCGGTTAGTTTTACAGTTAGTTGAGGGTTTAGGTAAGTGTTACCATTAGGGTTAGAGTTAGGGTTAGGTTTCGGCTTAGGGTTAGGAGTAGGGTAAGATTTAGGTTTATGTCCGGGCTTAGGGTTAGTGTTAGTGTTCTGTTTAGGGTCAAGGTTAGAGTTAGGGTTAGGGTTAGGATTAGGTCTAGGGTTAGGTTCAGGGTTATGGTAAGGGTTAGGTTTAGGGTTACAGATGGACTAGCGTTAGAGTTAGGTTTAAGTTTAGGGTTAGGTTTAGGTTTACAGTTAAGGTTCAAGTTAAGGTTTGGATGAAGTTTAGGATAGGGTGAGGGTTATTTTTATGGTTACGGCTAGAGTTTGAGTTTGTGTTCAGGTTTGTGTTAACGCCAGGTTTAGGGTTCGGGTTAGGTTTAGGGGTTACGTTTCGTGTTCGGTTTAGGTTTAGGGTTAGTGTAAAGTTAGGATAAGGGGTAGGATTATAGATAGTGTTAAACGTTAGGTTTAGGCTCTTAGGGTTTGGTTTATGGTTAGGGTATTGTTCAGTTTAGGGTAAATGTTAGGGTTAGGGTTAGATTAGGGTTACTGTTCGTATCAGCGTTAAGGTTGGGGATAAGGTTGGGGGTAGCGTTAGGTTTACGGTTGGGGATACGTTAAGGGTTAGGGTGAGGGTTAGGGTTAGGTTTACAGTTAAGGTGAGGGTTTAGGGTAATTGTTATGGTTAGGGTTAGAGTTAGAGTTAGGCTTAGGGTTAGGGTGAAGTTTCAGGTAATTGTGAGGGTTAGGGTTAAGTTTAGTGTTAAGGTGAGATTTAGGTTTAGGGTTAGGGTGGGGTAAGGTTAGGGTTAAGGCTAGGTTTACGGTAAGGGGTAGGGCTAGGTTAGGGTTAGGTTTAGAGTTAGAGTTAGTGCTAGGGTTAGGGTTAGGGTCAGGTTTAGAGTTATTGTTAGGGTTAGGGTAGAGTTAAGGTTAGGGTTAAGTTTAGGGTTAGGGTAAGGGTTAGGTTCAGGTCAGGGTTAGGGTTAGGATGATAGATAGGGTTAGGGTTAGGGGTTCGTGTGAGGGTTAGTGTTAGGTTGACAGTGAAGCTGATGTTTTAGGGTGTTACGGTTAGGGTTAGGGTTAGCGTTCGGGTTAGGTTTAGATTTGGGTTTACGGCTAGAGTTAGGGGATAGTTCAGGGTGTGGTTCAGGTTTATGTTTAAGGTTAGGCTTAGGTTTAGGGTGAAGTTTAGTTTAAGGATGAGGGTTAGGTTTAGGGTTTGTTGATTGGGTTAACTTTAGGCTTAGGTTTAGGGTTTTGTTATTTTTAGGGTTGGATTTAGTGTTCACGTACGGTTAGGTGCTTGGGTTAATGTAGGGTGAGATTTAGGGTTAAAGTTAGATTTCGCTTTAGTTTAGGGATAGGGCGAATTTTAAGACAGGATGAGGGTATGTGTTATGGCTAAGTTTTGGGTTCGTTTTCAGGTTAGTGTTAAGGTTATGTTTAGGGTTAGGGTTAAGTTTACGGGTTCTGTTTACCTCTAGGGTTAGGGTTAGATTTTAGGTTAGGGTTAAGTTTAGTTTACGGTTAGGCTTACGGTTATGGTTTGTTTTAGGCGTGGTTGGGGTGAGTGTTAGGTTTAGCGTTAGGTTTGGGTAGGCTTAGGATTATGGTTATGGTAAGGTGTTAGGGGTTAGAGGTGTAGTTTAGGGTTAGGGTTTATGTGAGGGTTCCGGTTAGGCATTGTGGTCCCGGTCATGGCTGGTTTGGTTTAGGATTAAGGTTAGGTTTCTGATTAGGTTTCGTGTTAGTGGTAGAGTTAGGGTGAGAGTTAGGGTTAAGGTTTCAGATAGACTTTGGTGTTAGGGGTTAGGGTTTGGGCTATTGTTAGGGTGATCGTTAGGGCTCAGGGGTTTCAGGTTAGTGTTAGGGTTCCGGATACCATTAGGTTTAGGGTTGGGGGATGCGGTTAGGGTTTAGGGTGAAGGTTGCGGTTAGTTTTACAGTTAGTTGAGGGTTTAGGTAAGTGTTACCATTAGGGTTAGAGTTAGGGTTAGGTTTCGGCTTAGGGTTAGGAGTAGGGTAAGATTTAGGTTTATGTCCGGGCTTAGGGTTAGTGTTAGTGTTCTGTTTAGGGTCAAGGTTAGAGTTAGGGTTAGGGTTAGGATTAGGTCTAGGGTTAGGTTCAGGGTTATGGTAAGGGTTAGGTTTAGGGTTACAGATGGACTAGCGTTAGAGTTAGGTTTAAGTTTAGGGTTAGGTTTAGGTTTACAGTTAAGGTTCAAGTTAAGGTTTGGATGAAGTTTAGGATAGGGTGAGGGTTATTTTTATGGTTACGGCTAGAGTTTGAGTTTGTGTTCAGGTGTGTGTTAACGTTAGGTTTAGGGTTCGGGTTAGGTTTAGGGGTTACGTTTCGTGTTCGGTTTAGGTTTAGGGTTAGTGTAAAGTTAGGATAAGGGGTAGGATTATAGATAGTGTTAAACGTTAGGTTTAGGCTCTTAGGGTTTGGTTTATGGTTAGGGTATTGTTCAGTTTAGGGTAAATGTTAGGGTTAGGGTTAGATTAGGGTTACTGTTCGTATCGGCGTTAAGGTTGGGGATAAGTTTGGGGGTAGCGTTAGGTTTACGGTTGGGGATACGTTAAGGGCTAGGGTGAGGGTTAGGGTTAGGTTTACAGTTAAGGTGAGGGTTTAGGGTAATTGTTATGGTTAGGTTTAGAGTTAGAGTTAGGCTTAGGGTTAGGGTGAAGTTTCAGGTAGTTGTGAGGGTTAGGGTTAAGTTTAGTGTTAAGGTGAGATTTAGGTTTAGGGTTAGGGTGGGGTAAGGTTAGGGTTAAGGCTAGGTTTACAGTAAGGGGTAGGGCTAGGTTAGGGTTAGGTTTAGGTTTAGAGTTAGAGTTAGTGCTAGGGTTAGGGTTAGGGTCAGGTTTAGAGTTATTGTTAGGGTTAGGGTAGAGTTATGGTTAGGGTTAAGTTTAGGGTTAGGGTAAGGGTTAGGTTCAGGTCAGGGTTAGGGTTAGGATGATAGATAGGGTTAGGGTTAGGGGTTCGTGTGAGGGTTAGTGTTAGGTTGACAGTGAAGCTGATGTTTTAGGGTGTTACGGTTAGGGTTAGGGTTAGGGTTCGGGTTAGGTTTAGATTTGGGTTTACGGCTAGAGTTAGGGGATAGTTCAGGGTGTGGTTCAGGTTTATGTTTAAGGTTAGGCTTAGGTTTAGGGTGAAGTTTAGTTTAAGGATGAGGGTTAGGGTTAGGGTTTGTTGATTGGGTTAACTTTAGGCTTAGGTTTAGGGTTTTGTTATTTTTAGGGTTGGATTTAGTGTTCACGTACGGTTAGGTGCTTGGGTTAATGTAGGGTGAGATTTAGGGTTAAAGATAGATTTCGCTTTAGTTTAGGGATAGGGCGAATTTTAAGACAGGATGAGGGTATGTGTTATGGCTAAGTTTTGGGTTCGTTTTCAGGTTAGTGTTAAGGTTATGTTTAGGGTTAGGGTTAAGTTTACGGGTTCTGTTTACCTCTAGGGTTAGGGTTAGATTTTAGGTTAGGGTTAAGTTTAGTTTACGGTTAGGCTTACGGTTATGGTTTGTTTTAGGCGTGGTTGGGGTGAGTGTTAGGTTTAGCGTTAGGTTTGGGTAGGCTTAGGATTATGGTTATGGTAAGGTGTTAGGGGTTAGAGGTGTAGTTTAGGGTTAGGGTTTATGTGAGGGTTCCGGTTAGGCATTGTGGTCCCGGTCATGGCTGGTTTGGTTTAGGATTAAGGTTAGGTTTCTGATTAGGTTTCGTGTTAGTGGTAGAGTTAGGGTGAGAGTTAGGGTTAAGGTTTCAGATAGACTTTGGTGTTAGGGGTTAGGGTTTGGGCTATTGTTAGGGTGATCGTTAGGGCTCAGGGGTTTCAGGTTAGTGTTAGGGTTCCGGATACCATTAGGTTTAGGGTTGGGGGATGCGGTTAGGGTTTAGGGTGAAGGTTGCGGTTAGTTTTACAGTTAGTTGAGGGTTTAGGTAAGTGTTACCATTAGGGTTCGAGTTAGGGTTAGGTTTAGGCTTAGGGTTAGGAGTAGGGTAAGATTTAGGTTTATGTCCGGGCTTAGGGTTAGTGTTAGTGTTCTGTTTAGGGTCAAGGTTAGAGTTAGGGTTAGGGTTAGGATTAGGTCTAGGGTTAGGTTCAGGGTTATGGTAAGGGTTAGGTTTAGGGTTACAGATGGACTAGCGTTAGAGTTAGGTTTAAGTTTAGGGTTAGGTTTAGGTTTACAGTTAAGGTTCAAGTTAAGGTTTGGATGAAGTTTAGGATAGGGTGAGGGTTATTTTTATGGTTACGGCTAGAGTTTGAGTTTGTGTTCAGGTTTGTGTTAACGCCAGGTTTAGGGTTCGGGTTAGGTTTAGGGGTTACGTTTCGTGTTCGGTTTAGGTTTAGGGTTAGTGTAAAGTTAGGATAAGGGGTAGGATTATAGATAGTGTTAAACGTTAGGTTTAGGCTCTTAGGGTTTGGTTTATGGTTAGGGTATTGTTCAGTTTAGGGTAAATGTTAGGGTTAGGGTTAGATTAGGGTTACTGTTCGTATCAGCGTTAAGGTTGGGGATAAGGTTGGGGGTAGCGTTAGGTTTACGGTTGGGGATACGTTAAGGGTTAGGGTGAGGGTTAGGGTTAGGTTTACAGTTAAGGTGAGGGTTTAGGGTAATTGTTATGGTTAGGGTTAGAGTTAGAGTTAGGCTTAGGGTTAGGGTGAAGTTTCAGTTAATTGTGAGGGTTAGGGTTAAGTTTAGTGTTAAGGTGAGATTTAGGTTTAGGGTTAGGGTGGGGTAAGGTTAGGGTTAAGGCTAGGTTTACGGTAAGGGGTAGGGCTAGGTTAGGGTTAGGTTTAGAGTTAGAGTTAGTGCTAGGGTTAGGGTTAGGGTCAGGTTTAGAGATATTGTTAGGGTTAGGGTAGAGTTAAGGTTAGGGTTAAGTTTAGGGTTAGGGTAAGGGTTAGGTTCAGGTCAGGGTTAGGGTTAGGATGATAGATAGGGTTAGGGTTAGGGGTTCGTGTGAGGGTTAGTGTTAGGTTGACAGTGAAGCTGATGTTTTAGGGTGTTACGGTTAGGGTTAGGGTTAGAGTTCGGGTTAGGTTTAGATTTGGGTTTACGGCTAGAGTTAGGGGATAGTTCAGGGTGTGGTTCAGGTTTATGTTTAAGGTTAGGCTTAGGTTTAGGGTGAAGTTTAGTTTAAGGATGAGGGTTAGGGTTAGGGTTTGTTGATTGGGTTAACTTTAGGCTTAGGTTTAGGGTTTTGTTATTTTTAGGGTTGGATTTAGTGTTCACGTACGGTTAGGTGCTTGGGTTAATGTAGGGTGAGATTTAGGGTTAAAGTTAGATTTCGCTTTAGTTTAGGGATAGGGCGAATTTTAAGACAGGATGAGGGTATGTGTTATGGCTAAGTTTTGGGTTCGTTTTCAGGTTAGTGTTAAGGTTATGTTTAGGGTTAGGGTTAAGTTTACGGGTTCTGTTTACCTCTAGGGTTAGGGTTAGATTTTAGGTTAGGGTTAAGTTTAGTTTACGGTTAGGCTTACGGTTATGGTTTGTTTTAGGCGTGGTTGGGGTGAGTGTTAGGTTTAGCGTTAGGTTTGGGTAGGCTTAGGATTATGGTTATGGTAAGGTGTTAGGGGTTAGAGGTGTAGTTTAGGGTTAGGGTTTATGTGAGGGTTCCGGTTAGGCATTGTGGTCCCGGTCATGGCTGGTTTGGTTTAGGATTAAGGTTAG
The DNA here is from genome assembly GCF_024166365.1 of Elephas maximus indicus. NCBI lineage: Eukaryota > Metazoa > Chordata > Mammalia > Proboscidea > Elephantidae > Elephas > Elephas maximus. The sequence continues at coordinate 36,384,794 of NC_064840.1, read as the reverse complement.
GTTTCTGATTAGGTTTCGTGTTAGTGGTAGAGTTAGGGTGAGAGTTAGGGTTAAGGTTTCAGATAGACTTTGGTGTTAGGGGTTAGGGTTTGGGCTATTGTTAGGGTGATCGTTAGGGCTCAGGGGTTTCAGGTTAGTGTTAGGGTTCCGGATACCATTAGGTTTAGGGTTGGGGGATGCGGTTAGGGTTTAGGGTGAAGGTTGCGGTTAGTTTTACAGTTAGTTGAGGGTTTAGGTAAGTGTTACCATTAGGGTTAGAGTTAGGGTTAGGTTTCGGCTTAGGGTTAGGAGTAGGGTAAGATTTAGGTTTATGTCCGGGCTTAGGGTTAGTGTTAGTGTTCTGTTTAGGGTCAAGGTTAGAGTTAGGGTTAGGGTTAGGATTAGGTCTAGGGTTAGGTTCAGGGTTATGGTAAGGGTTAGGTTTAGGGTTACAGATGGACTAGCGTTAGAGTTAGGTTTAAGTTTAGGGTTAGGTTTAGGTTTACAGTTAAGGTTCAAGTTAAGGTTTGGATGAAGTTTAGGATAGGGTGAGGGTTATTTTTATGGTTACGGCTAGAGTTTGAGTTTGTGTTCAGGTGTGTGTTAACGTTAGGTTTAGGGTTCGGGTTAGGTTTAGGGGTTACGTTTCGTGTTCGGTTTAGGTTTAGGGTTAGTGTAAAGTTAGGATAAGGGGTAGGATTATAGATAGTGTTAAACGTTAGGTTTAGGCTCTTAGGGTTTGGTTTATGGTTAGGGTATTGTTCAGTTTAGGGTAAATGTTAGGGTTAGGGTTAGATTAGGGTTACTGTTCGTATCGGCGTTAAGGTTGGGGATAAGTTTGGGGGTAGCGTTAGGTTTACGGTTGGGGATACGTTAAGGGCTAGGGTGAGGGTTAGGGTTAGGTTTACAGTTAAGGTGAGGGTTTAGGGTAATTGTTATGGTTAGGTTTAGAGTTAGGCTTAGGGTTAGGGTGAAGTTTCAGGTAGTTGTGAGGGTTAGGGTTAAGTTTAGTGTTAAGGTGAGATTTAGGTTTAGGGTTAGGGTGGGGTAAGGTTAGGGTTAAGGCTAGGTTTACAGTAAGGGGTAGGGCTAGGTTAGGGTTAGGTTTAGGTTTAGAGTTAGAGTTAGTGCTAGGGTTAGGGTTAGGGTCAGGTTTAGAGTTATTGTTAGGGTTAGGGTAGAGTTATGGTTAGGGTTAAGTTTAGGGTTAGGGTAAGGGTTAGGTTCAGGTCAGGGTTAGGGTTAGGATGATAGATAGGGTTAGGGTTAGGGGTTCGTGTGAGGGTTAGTGTTAGGTTGACAGTGAAGCTGATGTTTTAGGGTGTTACGGTTAGGGTTAGGGTTAGGGTTCGGGTTAGGTTTAGATTTGGGTTTACGGCTAGAGTTAGGGGATAGTTCAGGGTGTGGTTCAGGTTTATGTTTAAGGTTAGGCTTAGGTTTAGGGTGAAGTTTAGTTTAAGGATGAGGGTTAGGGTTAGGGTTTGTTGATTGGGTTAACTTTAGGCTTAGGTTTAGGGTTTTGTTATTTTTAGGGTTGGATTTAGTGTTCACGTACGGTTAGGTGCTTGGGTTAATGTAGGGTGAGATTTAGGGTTAAAGATAGATTTCGCTTTAGTTTAGGGATAGGGCGAATTTTAAGACAGGATGAGGGTATGTGTTATGGCTAAGTTTTGGGTTCGTTTTCAGGTTAGTGTTAAGGTTATGTTTAGGGTTAGGGTTAAGTTTACGGGTTCTGTTTACCTCTAGGGTTAGGGTTAGATTTTAGGTTAGGGTTAAGTTTAGTTTACGGTTAGGCTTACGGTTATGGTTTGTTTTAGGCGTGGTTGGGGTGAGTGTTAGGTTTAGCGTTAGGTTTGGGTAGGCTTAGGATTATGGTTATGGTAAGGTGTTAGGGGTTAGAGGTGTAGTTTAGGGTTAGGGTTTATGTGAGGGTTCCGGTTAGGCATTGTGGTCCCGGTCATGGCTGGTTTGGTTTAGGATTAAGGTTAGGTTTCTGATTAGGTTTCGTGTTAGTGGTAGAGTTAGGGTGAGAGTTAGGGTTAAGGTTTCAGATAGACTTTGGTGTTAGGGGTTAGGGTTTGGGCTATTGTTAGGGTGATCGTTAGGGCTCAGGGGTTTCAGGTTAGTGTTAGGGTTCCGGATACCATTAGGTTTAGGGTTGGGGGATGCGGTTAGGGTTTAGGGTGAAGGTTGCGGTTAGTTTTACAGTTAGTTGAGGGTTTAGGTAAGTGTTACCATTAGGGTTAGAGTTAGGGTTAGGTTTCGGCTTAGGGTTAGGAGTAGGGTAAGATTTAGGTTTATGTCCGGGCTTAGGGTTAGTGTTAGTGTTCTGTTTAGGGTCAAGGTTAGAGTTAGGGTTAGGGTTAGGATTAGGTCTAGGGTTAGGTTCAGGGTTATGGTAAGGGTTAGGTTTAGGGTTACAGATGGACTAGCGTTAGAGTTAGGTTTAAGTTTAGGGTTAGGTTTAGGTTTACAGTTAAGGTTCAAGTTAAGGTTTGGATGAAGTTTAGGATAGGGTGAGGGTTATTTTTATGGTTACGGCTAGAGTTTGAGTTTGTGTTCAGGTGTGTGTTAACGTTAGGTTTAGGGTTCGGGTTAGGTTTAGGGGTTACGTTTCGTGTTCGGTTTAGGTTTAGGGTTAGTGTAAAGTTAGGATAAGGGGTAGGATTATAGATAGTGTTAAACGTTAGGTTTAGGCTCTTAGGGTTTGGTTTATGGTTAGGGTATTGTTCAGTTTAGGGTAAATGTTAGGGTTAGGGTTAGATTAGGGTTACTGTTCGTATCGGCGTTAAGGTTGGGGATAAGTTTGGGGGTAGCGTTAGGTTTACGGTTGGGGATACGTTAAGGGCTAGGGTGAGGGTTAGGGTTAGGTTTACAGTTAAGGTGAGGGTTTAGGGTAATTGTTATGGTTAGGTTTAGAGTTAGAGTTAGGCTTAGGGTTAGGGTGAAGTTTCAGGTAGTTGTGAGGGTTAGGGTTAAGTTTAGTGTTAAGGTGAGATTTAGGTTTAGGGTTAGGGTGGGGTAAGGTTAGGGTTAAGGCTAGGTTTACAGTAAGGGGTAGGGCTAGGTTAGGGTTAGGTTTAGGTTTAGAGTTAGAGTTAGTGCTAGGGTTAGGGTTAGGGTCAGGTTTAGAGTTATTGTTAGGGTTAGGGTAGAGTTATGGTTAGGGTTAAGTTTAGGGTTAGGGTAAGGGTTAGGTTCAGGTTAGGGTTAGGGTTAGGATGATAGATAGGGTTAGGGTTAGGGGTTCGTGTGAGGGTTAGTGTTAGGTTGACAGTGAAGCTGATGTTTTAGGGTGTTACGGTTAGGGTTAGGGTTAGGGTTCGGGTTAGGTTTAGATTTGGGTTTACGGCTAGAGTTAGGGGATAGTTCAGGGTGTGGTTCAGGTTTATGTTTAAGGTTAGGCTTAGGTTTAGGGTGAAGTTTAGTTTAAGGATGAGGGTTAGGGTTAGGGTTTGTTGATTGGGTTAACTTTAGGCTTAGGTTTAGGGTTTTGTTATTTTTAGGGTTGGATTTAGTGTTCACGTACGGTTAGGTGCTTGGGTTAATGTAGGGTGAGATTTAGGGTTAAAGATAGATTTCGCTTTAGTTTAGGGATAGGGCGAATTTTAAGACAGGATGAGGGTATGTGTTATGGCTAAGTTTTGGGTTCGTTTTCAGGTTAGTGTTAAGGTTATGTTTAGGGTTAGGGTTAAGTTTACGGGTTCTGTTTACCTCTAGGGTTAGGGTTAGATTTTAGGTTAGGGTTAAGTTTAGTTTACGGTTAGGCTTACGGTTATGGTTTGTTTTAGGCGTGGTTGGGGTGAGTGTTAGGTTTAGCGTTAGGTTTGGGTAGGCTTAGGATTATGGTTATGGTAAGGTGTTAGGGGTTAGAGGTGTAGTTTAGGGTTAGGGTTTATGTGAGGGTTCCGGTTAGGCATTGTGGTCCCGGTCATGGCTGGTTTGGTTTAGGATTAAGGTTAGGTTTCTGATTAGGTTTCGTGTTAGTGGTAGAGTTAGGGTGAGAGTTAGGGTTAAGGTTTCAGATAGACTTTGGTGTTAGGGGTTAGGGTTTGGGCTATTGTTAGGGTGATCGTTAGGGCTCAGGGGTTTCAGGTTAGTGTTAGGGTTCCGGATACCATTAGGTTTAGGGTTGGGGGATGCGGTTAGGGTTTAGGGTGAAGGTTGCGGTTAGTTTTACAGTTAGTTGAGGGTTTAGGTAAGTGTTACCATTAGGGTTCGAGTTAGGGTTAGGTTTAGGCTTAGGGTTAGGAGTAGGGTAAGATTTAGGTTTATGTCCGGGCTTAGGGTTAGTGTTAGTGTTCTGTTTAGGGTCAAGGTTAGAGTTAGGGTTAGGGTTAGGATTAGGTCTAGGGTTAGGTTCAGGGTTATGGTAAGGGTTAGGTTTAGGGTTACAGATGGACTAGCGTTAGAGTTAGGTTTAAGTTTAGGGTTAGGTTTAGGTTTACAGTTAAGGTTCAAGTTAAGGTTTGGATGAAGTTTAGGATAGGGTGAGGGTTATTTTTATGGTTACGGCTAGAGTTTGAGTTTGTGTTCAGGTTTGTGTTAACGCCAGGTTTAGGGTTCGGGTTAGGTTTAGGGGTTACGTTTCGTGTTCGGTTTAGGTTTAGGGTTAGTGTAAAGTTAGGATAAGGGGTAGGATTATAGATAGTGTTAAACGTTAGGTTTAGGCTCTTAGGGTTTGGTTTATGGTTAGGGTATTGTTCAGTTTAGGGTAAATGTTAGGGTTAGGGTTAGATTAGGGTTACTGTTCGTATCAGCGTTAAGGTTGGGGATAAGGTTGGGGGTAGCGTTAGGTTTACGGTTGGGGATACGTTAAGGGTTAGGGTGAGGGTTAGGGTTAGGTTTACAGTTAAGGTGAGGGTTTAGGGTAATTGTTATGGTTAGGGTTAGAGTTAGAGTTAGGCTTAGGGTTAGGGTGAAGTTTCAGTTAATTGTGAGGGTTAGGGTTAAGTTTAGTGTTAAGGTGAGATTTAGGTTTAGGGTTAGGGTGGGGTGAGGTTAGGGTTAAGGCTAGGTTTACGGTAAGGGGTAGGGCTAGGTTAGGGTTAGGTTTAGAGTTAGAGTTAGTGCTAGGGTTAGGGTTAGGGTCAGGTTTAGAGTTATTGTTAGGGTTAGGGTAGAGTTAAGGTTAGGGTTAAGTTTAGGGTTAGGGTAAGGGTTAGGTTCAGGTCAGGGTTAGGGTTAGGATGATAGATAGGGTTAGGGTTAGGGGTTCGTGTGAGGGTTAGTGTTAGGTTGACAGTGAAGCTGATGTTTTAGGGTGTTACGGTTAGGGTTAGGGTTAGAGTTCGTGTTAGGTTTAGATTTGGGTTTACGGCTAGAGTTAGGGGATAGTTCAGGGTGTGGTTCAGGTTTATGTTTAAGGTTAGGCTTAGGTTTAGGGTGAAGTTTAGTTTAAGGATGAGGGTTAGGGTTAGGGTTTGTTGATTGGGTTAACTTTAGGCTTAGGTTTAGGGTTTTGTTATTTTTAGGGTTGGATTTAGTGTTCACGTACGGTTAGGTGCTTGGGTTAATGTAGGGTGAGATTTAGGGTTAAAGTTAGATTTCGCTTTAGTTTAGGGATAGGGCGAATTTTAAGACAGGATGAGGGTATGTGTTATGGCTAAGTTTTGGGTTCGTTTTCAGGTTAGTGTTAAGGTTATGTTTAGGGTTAGGGTTAAGTTTACGGGTTCTGTTTACCTCTAGGGTTAGGGTTAGATTTTAGGTTAGGGTTAAGTTTAGTTTACGGTTAGGCTTACGGTTATGGTTTGTTTTAGGCGTGGTTGGGGTGAGTGTTAGGTTTAGCGTTAGGTTTGGGTAGGCTTAGGATTATGGTTATGGTAAGGTGTTAGGGGTTAGAGGTGTAGTTTAGGGTTAGGGTTTATGTGAGGGTTCCGGTTAGGCATTGTGGTCCCGGTCATGGCTGGTTTGGTTTAGGATTAAGGTTAGGTTTCTGATTAGGTTTCGTGTTAGTGGTAGAGTTAGGGTGAGAGTTAGGGTTAAGGTTTCAGATAGACTTTGGTGTTAGGGGTTAGGGTTTGGGCTATTGTTAGGGTGATCGTTAGGGCTCAGGGGTTTCAGGTTAGTGTTAGGGTTCCGGATACCATTAGGTTTAGGGTTGGGGGATGCGGTTAGGGTTTAGGGTGAAGGTTGCGGTTAGTTTTACAGTTAGTTGAGGGTTTAGGTAAGTGTTACCATTAGGGTTAGAGTTAGGGTTAGGTTTCGGCTTAGGGTTAGGAGTAGGGTAAGATTTAGGTTTATGTCCGGGCTTAGGGTTAGTGTTAGTGTTCTGTTTAGGGTCAAGGTTAGAGTTAGGGTTAGGGTTAGGATTAGGTCTAGGGTTAGGTTCAGGGTTATGGTAAGGGTTAGGTTTAGGGTTACAGATGGACTAGCGTTAGAGTTAGGTTTAAGTTTAGGGTTAGGTTTAGGTTTACAGTTAAGGTTCAAGTTAAGGTTTGGATGAAGTTTAGGATAGGGTGAGGGTTATTTTTATGGTTACGGCTAGAGTTTGAGTTTGTGTTCAGGTGTGTGTTAACGTTAGGTTTAGGGTTCGGGTTAGGTTTAGGGGTTACGTTTCGTGTTCGGTTTAGGTTTAGGGTTAGTGTAAAGTTAGGATAAGGGGTAGGATTATAGATAGTGTTAAACGTTAGGTTTAGGCTCTTAGGGTTTGGTTTATGGTTAGGGTATTGTTCAGTTTAGGGTAAATGTTAGGGTTAGGGTTAGATTAGGGTTACTGTTCGTATCGGCGTTAAGGTTGGGGATAAGTTTGGGGGTAGCGTTAGGTTTACGGTTGGGGATACGTTAAGGGCTAGGGTGAGGGTTAGGGTTAGGTTTACAGTTAAGGTGAGGGTTTAGGGTAATTGTTATGGTTAGGTTTAGAGTTAGAGTTAGGCTTAGGGTTAGGGTGAAGTTTCAGGTAGTTGTGAGGGTTAGGGTTAAGTTTAGTGTTAAGGTGAGATTTAGGTTTAGGGTTAGGGTGGGGTAAGGTTAGGGTTAAGGCTAGGTTTACAGTAAGGGGTAGGGCTAGGTTAGGGTTAGGTTTAGGTTTAGAGTTAGAGTTAGTGCTAGGGTTAGGGTTAGGGTCAGGTTTAGAGTTATTGTTAGGGTTAGGGTAGAGTTATGGTTAGGGTTAAGTTTAGGGTTAGGGTAAGGGTTAGGTTCAGGTCAGGGTTAGGGTTAGGATGATAGATAGGGTTAGGGTTAGGGGTTCGTGTGAGGGTTAGTGTTAGGTTGACAGTGAAGCTGATGTTTTAGGGTGTTACGGTTAGGGTTAGGGTTAGGGTTCGGGTTAGGTTTAGATTTGGGTTTACGGCTAGAGTTAGGGGATAGTTCAGGGTGTGGTTCAGGTTTATGTTTAAGGTTAGGCTTAGGTTTAGGGTGAAGTTTAGTTTAAGGATGAGGGTTAGGGTTAGGGTTTGTTGATTGGGTTAACTTTAGGCTTAGGTTTAGGGTTTTGTTATTTTTAGGGTTGGATTTAGTGTTCACGTACGGTTAGGTGCTTGGGTTAATGTAGGGTGAGATTTAGGGTTAAAGATAGATTTCGCTTTAGTTTAGGGATAGGGCGAATTTTAAGACAGGATGAGGGTATGTGTTATGGCTAAGTTTTGGGTTCGTTTTCAGGTTAGTGTTAAGGTTATGTTTAGGGTTAGGGTTAAGTTTACGGGTTCTGTTTACCTCTAGGGTTAGGGTTAGATTTTAGGTTAGGGTTAAGTTTAGTTTACGGTTAGGCTTACGGTTATGGTTTGTTTTAGGCGTGGTTGGGGTGAGTGTTAGGTTTAGCGTTAGGTTTGGGTAGGCTTAGGATTATGGTTATGGTAAGGTGTTAGGGGTTAGAGGTGTAGTTTAGGGTTAGGGTTTATGTGAGGGTTCCGGTTAGGCATTGTGGTCCCGGTCATGGCTGGTTTGGTTTAGGATTAAGGTTAGGTTTCTGATTAGGTTTCGTGTTAGTGGTAGAGTTAGGGTGAGAGTTAGGGTTAAGGTTTCAGATAGACTTTGGTGTTAGGGGTTAGGGTTTGGGCTATTGTTAGGGTGATCGTTAGGGCTCAGGGGTTTCAGGTTAGTGTTAGGGTTCCGGATACCATTAGGTTTAGGGTTGGGGGATGCGGTTAGGGTTTAGGGTGAAGGTTGCGGTTAGTTTTACAGTTAGTTGAGGGTTTAGGTAAGTGTTACCATTAGGGTTCGAGTTAGGGTTAGGTTTAGGCTTAGGGTTAGGAGTAGGGTAAGATTTAGGTTTATGTCCGGGCTTAGGGTTAGTGTTAGTGTTCTGTTTAGGGTCAAGGTTAGAGTTAGGGTTAGGGTTAGGATTAGGTCTAGGGTTAGGTTCAGGGTTATGGTAAGGGTTAGGTTTAGGGTTACAGATGGACTAGCGTTAGAGTTAGGTTTAAGTTTAGGGTTAGGTTTAGGTTTACAGTTAAGGTTCAAGTTAAGGTTTGGATGAAGTTTAGGATAGGGTGAGGGTTATTTTTATGGTTACGGCTAGAGTTTGAGTTTGTGTTCAGGTTTGTGTTAACGCCAGGTTTAGGGTTCGGGTTAGGTTTAGGGGTTACGTTTCGTGTTCGGTTTAGGTTTAGGGTTAGTGTAAAGTTAGGATAAGGGGTAGGATTATAGATAGTGTTAAACGTTAGGTTTAGGCTCTTAGGGTTTGGTTTATGGTTAGGGTATTGTTCAGTTTAGGGTAAATGTTAGGGTTAGGGTTAGATTAGGGTTACTGTTCGTATCAGCGTTAAGGTTGGGGATAAGGTTGGGGGTAGCGTTAGGTTTACGGTTGGGGATACGTTAAGGGTTAGGGTGAGGGTTAGGGTTAGGTTTACAGTTAAGGTGAGGGTTTAGGGTAATTGTTATGGTTAGGGTTAGAGTTAGAGTTAGGCTTAGGGTTAGGGTGAAGTTTCAGTTAATTGTGAGGGTTAGGGTTAAGTTTAGTGTTAAGGTGAGATTTAGGTTTAGGGTTAGGGTGGGGTAAGGTTAGGGTTAAGGCTAGGTTTACGGTAAGGGGTAGGGCTAGGTTAGGGTTAGGTTTAGAGTTAGAGTTAGTGCTAGGGTTAGGGTTAGGGTCAGGTTTAGAGTTATTGTTAGGGTTAGGGTAGAGTTAAGGTTAGGGTTAAGTTTAGGGTTAGGGTAAGGGTTAGGTTCAGGTCAGGGTTAGGGTTAGGATGATAGATAGGGTTAGGGTTAGGGGTTCGTGTGAGGGTTAGTGTTAGGTTGACAGTGAAGCTGATGTTTTAGGGTGTTACGGTTAGGGTTAGGGTTAGGGTTCGGGTTAGGTTTAGATTTGGGTTTACGGCTAGAGTTAGGGGATAGTTCAGGGTGTGGTTCAGGTTTATGTTTAAGGTTAGGCTTAGGTTTAGGGTGAAGTTTAGTTTAAGGATGAGGGTTAGGGTTAGGGTTTGTTGATTGGGTTAACTTTAGGCTTAGGTTTAGGGTTTTGTTATTTTTAGGGTTGGATTTAGTGTTCACGTACGGTTAGGTGCTTGGGTTAATGTAGGGTGAGATTTAGGGTTAAAGTTAGATTTCGCTTTAGTTTAGGGATAGGGCGAATTTTAAGACAGGATGAGGGTATGTGTTATGGCTAAGTTTTGGGTTCGTTTTCAGGTTAGTGTTAAGGTTATGTTTAGGGTTAGGGTTAAGTTTACGGGTTCTGTTTACCTCTAGGGTTAGGGTTAGATTTTAGGTTAGGGTTAAGTTTAGTTTACGGTTAGGCTTACGGTTATGGTTTGTTTTAGGCGTGGTTGGGGTGAGTGTTAGGTTTAGCGTTAGGTTTGGGTAGGCTTAGGATTATGGTTATGGTAAGGTGTTAGGGGTTAGAGGTGTAGTTTAGGGTTAGGGTTTATGTGAGGGTTCCGGTTAGGCATTGTGGTCCCGGTCATGGCTGGTTTGGTTTAGGATTAAGGTTAGGTTTCTGATTAGGTTTCGTGTTAGTGGTAGAGTTAGGGTGAGAGTTAGGGTTAAGGTTTCAGATAGACTTTGGTGTTAGGGGTTAGGGTTTGGGCTATTGTTAGGGTGATCGTTAGGGCTCAGGGGTTTCAGGTTAGTGTTAGGGTTCCGGATACCATTAGGTTTAGGGTTGGGGGATGCGGTTAGGGTTTAGGGTGAAGGTTGCGGTTAGTTTTACAGTTAGTTGAGGGTTTAGGTAAGTGTTACCATTAGGGTTAGAGTTAGGGTTAGGTTTCGGCTTAGGGTTAGGAGTAGGGTAAGATTTAGGTTTATGTCCGGGCTTAGGGTTAGTGTTAGTGTTCTGTTTAGGGTCAAGGTTAGAGTTAGGGTTAGGGTTAGGATTAGGTCTAGGGTTAGGTTCAGGGTTATGGTAAGGGTTAGGTTTAGGGTTACAGATGGACTAGCGTTAGAGTTAGGTTTAAGTTTAGGGTTAGGTTTAGGTTTACAGTTAAGGTTCAAGTTAAGGTTTGGATGAAGTTTAGGATAGGGTGAGGGTTATTTTTATGGTTACGGCTAGAGTTTGAGTTTGTGTTCAGGTGTGTGTTAACGTTAGGTTTAGGGTTCGGGTTAGGTTTAGGGGTTACGTTTCGTGTTCGGTTTAGGTTTAGGGTTAGTGTAAAGTTAGGATAAGGGGTAGGATTATAGATAGTGTTAAACGTTAGGTTTAGGCTCTTAGGGTTTGGTTTATGGTTAGGGTATTGTTCAGTTTAGGGTAAATGTTAGGGTTAGGGTTAGATTAGGGTTACTGTTCGTATCGGCGTTAAGGTTGGGGATAAGTTTGGGGGTAGCGTTAGGTTTACGGTTGGGGATACGTTAAGGGCTAGGGTGAGGGTTAGGGTTAGGTTTACAGTTAAGGTGAGGGTTTAGGGTAATTGTTATGGTTAGGTTTAGAGTTAGAGTTAGGCTTAGGGTTAGGGTGAAGTTTCAGGTAGTTGTGAGGGTTAGGGTTAAGTTTAGTGTTAAGGTGAGATTTAGGTTTAGGGTTAGGGTGGGGTAAGGTTAGGGTTAAGGCTAGGTTTACAGTAAGGGGTAGGGCTAGGTTAGGGTTAGGTTTAGGTTTAGAGTTAGAGTTAGTGCTAGGGTTAGGGTTAGGGTCAGGTTTAGAGTTATTGTTAGGGTTAGGGTAGAGTTATGGTTAGGGTTAAGTTTAGGGTTAGGGTAAGGGTTAGGTTCAGGTCAGGGTTAGGGTTAGGATGATAGATAGGGTTAGGGTTAGGGGTTCGTGTGAGGGTTAGTGTTAGGTTGACAGTGAAGCTGATGTTTTAGGGTGTTACGGTTAGGGTTAGGGTTAGGGTTCGGGTTAGGTTTAGATTTGGGTTTACGGCTAGAGTTAGGGGATAGTTCAGGGTGTGGTTCAGGTTTATGTTTAAGGTTAGGCTTAGGTTTAGGGTGAAGTTTAGTTTAAGGATGAGGGTTAGGGTTAGGGTTTGTTGATTGGGTTAACTTTAGGCTTAGGTTTAGGGTTTTGTTATTTTTAGGGTTGGATTTAGTGTTCACGTACGGTTAGGTGCTTGGGTTAATGTAGGGTGAGATTTAGGGTTAAAGATAGATTTCGCTTTAGTTTAGGGATAGGGCGAATTTTAAGACAGGATGAGGGTATGTGTTATGGCTAAGTTTTGGGTTCGTTTTCAGGTTAGTGTTAAGGTTATGTTTAGGGTTAGGGTTAAGTTTACGGGTTCTGTTTACCTCTAGGGTTAGGGTTAGATTTTAGGTTAGGGTTAAGTTTAGTTTACGGTTAGGCTTACGGTTATGGTTTGTTTTAGGCGTGGTTGGGGTGAGTGTTAGGTTTAGCGTTAGGTTTGGGTAGGCTTAGGATTATGGTTATGGTAAGGTGTTAGGGGTTAGAGGTGTAGTTTAGGGTTAGGGTTTATGTGAGGGTTCCGGTTAGGCATTGTGGTCCCGGTCATGGCTGGTTTGGTTTAGGATTAAGGTTAGGTTTCTGATTAGGTTTCGTGTTAGTGGTAGAGTTAGGGTGAGAGTTAGGGTTAAGGTTTCAGATAGACTTTGGTGTTAGGGGTTAGGGTTTGGGCTATTGTTAGGGTGATCGTTAGGGCTCAGGGGTTTCAGGTTAGTGTTAGGGTTCCGGATACCATTAGGTTTAGGGTTGGGGGATGCGGTTAGGGTTTAGGGTGAAGGTTGCGGTTAGTTTTACAGTTAGTTGAGGGTTTAGGTAAGTGTTACCATTAGGGTTAGAGTTAGGGTTAGGTTTCGGCTTAGGGTTAGGAGTAGGGTAAGATTTAGGTTTATGTCCGGGCTTAGGGTTAGTGTTAGTGTTCTGTTTAGGGTCAAGGTTAGAGTTAGGGTTAGGGTTAGGATTAGGTCTAGGGTTAGGTTCAGGGTTATGGTAAGGGTTAGGTTTAGGGTTACAGATGGACTAGCGTTAGAGTTAGGTTTAAGTTTAGGGTTAGGTTTAGGTTTACAGTTAAGGTTCAAGTTAAGGTTTGGATGAAGTTTAGGATAGGGTGAGGGTTATTTTTATGGTTACGGCTAGAGTTTGAGTTTGTGTTCAGGTGTGTGTTAACGTTAGGTTTAGGGTTCGGGTTAGGTTTAGGGGTTACGTTTCGTGTTCGGTTTAGGTTTAGGGTTAGTGTAAAGTTAGGATAAGGGGTAGGATTATAGATAGTGTTAAACGTTAGGTTTAGGCTCTTAGGGTTTGGTTTATGGTTAGGGTATTGTTCAGTTTAGGGTAAATGTTAGGGTTAGGGTTAGATTAGGGTTACTGTTCGTATCGGCGTTAAGGTTGGGGATAAGTTTGGGGGTAGCGTTAGGTTTACGGTTGGGGATACGTTAAGGGCTAGGGTGAGGGTTAGGGTTAGGTTTACAGTTAAGGTGAGGGTTTAGGGTAATTGTTATGGTTAGGTTTAGAGTTAGAGTTAGGCTTAGGGTTAGGGTGAAGTTTCAGGTAGTTGTGAGGGTTAGGGTTAAGTTTAGTGTTAAGGTGAGATTTAGGTTTAGGGTTAGGGTGGGGTAAGGTTAGGGTTAAGGCTAGGTTTACAGTAAGGGGTAGGGCTAGGTTAGGGTTAGGTTTAGGTTTAGAGTTAGAGTTAGTGCTAGGGTTAGGGTTAGGGTCAGGTTTAGAGTTATTGTTAGGGTTAGGGTAGAGTTATGGTTAGGGTTAAGTTTAGGGTTAGGGTAAGGGTTAGGTTCAGGTCAGGGTTAGGGTTAGGATGATAGATAGGGTTAGGGTTAGGGGTTCGTGTGAGGGTTAGTGTTAGGTTGACAGTGAAGCTGATGTTTTAGGGTGTTACGGTTAGGGTTAGGGTTAGGGTTCGGGTTAGGTTTAGATTTGGGTTTACGGCTAGAGTTAGGGGATAGTTCAGGGTGTGGTTCAGGTTTATGTTTAAGGTTAGGCTTAGGTTTAGGGTGAAGTTTAGTTTAAGGATGAGGGTTAGGGTTAGGGTTTGTTGATTGGGTTAACTTTAGGCTTAGGTTTAGGGTTTTGTTATTTTTAGGGTTGGATTTAGTGTTCACGTACGGTTAGGTGCTTGGGTTAATGTAGGGTGAGATTTAGGGTTAAAGATAGATTTCGCTTTAGTTTAGGGATAGGGCGAATTTTAAGACAGGATGAGGGTATGTGTTATGGCTAAGTTTTGGGTTCGTTTTCAGGTTAGTGTTAAGGTTATGTTTAGGGTTAGGGTTAAGTTTACGGGTTCTGTTTACCTCTAGGGTTAGGGTTAGATTTTAGGTTAGGGTTAAGTTTAGTTTACGGTTAGGCTTACGGTTATGGTTTGTTTTAGGCGTGGTTGGGGTGAGTGTTAGGTTTAGCGTTAGGTTTGGGTAGGCTTAGGATTATGGTTATGGTAAGGTGTTAGGGGTTAGAGGTGTAGTTTAGGGTTAGGGTTTATGTGAGGGTTCCGGTTAGGCATTGTGGTCCCGGTCATGGCTGGTTTGGTTTAGGATTAAGGTTAGGTTTCTGATTAGGTTTCGTGTTAGTGGTAGAGTTAGGGTGAGAGTTAGGGTTAAGGTTTCAGATAGACTTTGGTGTTAGGGGTTAGGGTTTGGGCTATTGTTAGGGTGATCGTTAGGGCTCAGGGGTTTCAGGTTAGTGTTAGGGTTCCGGATACCATTAGGTTTAGGGTTGGGGGATGCGGTTAGGGTTTAGGGTGAAGGTTGCGGTTAGTTTTACAGTTAGTTGAGGGTTTAGGTAAGTGTTACCATTAGGGTTAGAGTTAGGGTTAGGTTTCGGCTTAGGGTTAGGAGTAGGGTAAGATTTAGGTTTATGTCCGGGCTTAGGGTTAGTGTTAGTGTTCTGTTTAGGGTCAAGGTTAGAGTTAGGGTTAGGGTTAGGATTAGGTCTAGGGTTAGGTTCAGGGTTATGGTAAGGGTTAGGTTTAGGGTTACAGATGGACTAGCGTTAGAGTTAGGTTTAAGTTTAGGGTTAGGTTTAGGTTTACAGTTAAGGTTCAAGTTAAGGTTTGGATGAAGTTTAGGATAGGGTGAGGGTTATTTTTATGGTTACGGCTAGAGTTTGAGTTTGTGTTCAGGTGTGTGTTAACGTTAGGTTTAGGGTTCGGGTTAGGTTTAGGGGTTACGTTTCGTGTTCGGTTTAGGTTTAGGGTTAGTGTAAAGTTAGGATAAGGGGTAGGATTATAGATAGTGTTAAACGTTAGGTTTAGGCTCTTAGGGTTTGGTTTATGGTTAGGGTATTGTTCAGTTTAGGGTAAATGTTAGGGTTAGGGTTAGATTAGGGTTACTGTTCGTATCGGCGTTAAGGTTGGGGATAAGTTTGGGGGTAGCGTTAGGTTTACGGTTGGGGATACGTTAAGGGCTAGGGTGAGGGTTAGGGTTAGGTTTACAGTTAAGGTGAGGGTTTAGGGTAATTGTTATGGTTAGGTTTAGAGTTAGAGTTAGGCTTAGGGTTAGGGTGAAGTTTCAGGTAGTTGTGAGGGTTAGGGTTAAGTTTAGTGTTAAGGTGAGATTTAGGTTTAGGGTTAGGGTGGGGTAAGGTTAGGGTTAAGGCTAGGTTTACAGTAAGGGGTAGGGCTAGGTTAGGGTTAGGTTTAGGTTTAGAGTTAGAGTTAGTGCTAGGGTTAGGGTTAGGGTCAGGTTTAGAGTTATTGTTAGGGTTAGGGTAGAGTTATGGTTAGGGTTAAGTTTAGGGTTAGGGTAAGGGTTAGGTTCAGGTCAGGGTTAGGGTTAGGATGATAGATAGGGTTAGGGTTAGGGGTTCGTGTGAGGGTTAGTGTTAGGTTGACAGTGAAGCTGATGTTTTAGGGTGTTACGGTTAGGGTTAGGGTTAGGGTTCGGGTTAGGTTTAGATTTGGGTTTACGGCTAGAGTTAGGGGATAGTTCAGGGTGTGGTTCAGGTTTATGTTTAAGGTTAGGCTTAGGTTTAGGGTGAAGTTTAGTTTAAGGATGAGGGTTAGGGTTAGGGTTTGTTGATTGGGTTAACTTTAGGCTTAGGTTTAGGGTTTTGTTATTTTTAGGGTTGGATTTAGTGTTCACGTACGGTTAGGTGCTTGGGTTAATGTAGGGTGAGATTTAGGGTTAAAGATAGATTTCGCTTTAGTTTAGGGATAGGGCGAATTTTAAGACAGGATGAGGGTATGTGTTATGGCTAAGTTTTGGGTTCGTTTTCAGGTTAGTGTTAAGGTTATGTTTAGGGTTAGGGTTAAGTTTACGGGTTCTGTTTACCTCTAGGGTTAGGGTTAGATTTTAGGTTAGGGTTAAGTTTAGTTTACGGTTAGGCTTACGGTTATGGTTTGTTTTAGGCGTGGTTGGGGTGAGTGTTAGGTTTAGCGTTAGGTTTGGGTAGGCTTAGGATTATGGTTATGGTAAGGTGTTAGGGGTTAGAGGTGTAGTTTAGGGTTAGGGTTTATGTGAGGGTTCCGGTTAGGCATTGTGGTCCCGGTCATGGCTGGTTTGGTTTAGGATTAAGGTTAGGTTTCTGATTAGGTTTCGTGTTAGTGGTAGAGTTAGGGTGAGAGTTAGGGTTAAGGTTTCAGATAGACTTTGGTGTTAGGGGTTAGGGTTTGGGCTATTGTTAGGGTGATCGTTAGGGCTCAGGGGTTTCAGGTTAGTGTTAGGGTTCCGGATACCATTAGGTTTAGGGTTGGGGGATGCGGTTAGGGTTTAGGGTGAAGGTTGCGGTTAGTTTTACAGTTAGTTGAGGGTTTAGGTAAGTGTTACCATTAGGGTTCGAGTTAGGGTTAGGTTTCGGCTTAGGGTTAGGAGTAGGGTAAGATTTAGGTTTATGTCCGGGCTTAGGGTTAGTGTTAGTGTTCTGTTTAGGGTCAAGGTTAGAGTTAGGGTTAGGGTTAGGATTAGGTCTAGGGTTAGGTTCAGGGTTATGGTAAGGGTTAGGTTTAGGGTTACAGATGGACTAGCGTTAGAGTTAGGTTTAAGTTTAGGGTTAGGTTTAGGTTTACAGTTAAGGTTCAAGTTAAGGTTTGGATGAAGTTTAGGATAGGGTGAGGGTTATTTTTATGGTTACGGCTAGAGTTTGAGTTTGTGTTCAGGTGTGTGTTAACGCCAGGTTTAGGGTTCGGGTTAGGTTTAGGGGTTACGTTTCGTGTTCGGTTTAGGTTTAGGGTTAGTGTAAAGTTAGGATAAGGGGTAGGATTATAGATAGTGTTAAACGTTAGGTTTAGGCTCTTAGGGTTTGGTTTATGGTTAGGGTATTGTTCAGTTTAGGGTAAATGTTAGGGTTAGGGTTAGATTAGGGTTACTGTTCGTATCGGCGTTAAGGTTGGGGATAAGGTTGGGGGTAGCGTTAGGTTTACGGTTGGGGATACGTTAAGGGCTAGGGTGAGGGTTAGGGTTAGGTTTACAGTTAAGGTGAGGGTTTAGGGTAATTGTTATGGTTAGGGTTAGAGTTAGAGTTAGGCTTAGGGTTAGGGTGAAGTTTCAGTTAATTGTGAGGGTTAGGGTTAAGTTTAGTGTTAAGGTGAGATTTAGGTTTAGGGTTAGGGTGGGGTAAGGTTAGGGTTAAGGCTAGGTTTACGGTAAGGGGTAGGGCTAGGTTAGGGTTAGGTTTAGAGTTAGAGTTAGTGCTAGGGTTAGGGTTAGGGTCAGGTTTAGAGTTATTGTTAGGGTTAGGGTAGAGTTAAGGTTAGGGTTAAGTTTAGGGTTAGGGTAAGGGTTAGGTTCAGGTCAGGGTTAGGGTTAGGATGATAGATAGGGTTAGGGTTAGGGGTTCGTGTGAGGGTTAGTGTTAGGTTGACAGTGAAGCTGATGTTTTAGGGTGTTACGGTTAGGGTTAGGGTTAGCGTTCGGGTTAGGTTTAGATTTGGGTTTACGGCTAGAGTTAGGGGATAGTTCAGGGTGTGGTTCAGGTTTATGTTTAAGGTTAGGCTTAGGTTTAGGGTGAAGTTTAGTTTAAGGATGAGGGTTAGGGTTAGGGTTTGTTGATTGGGTTAACTTTAGGCTTAGGTTTAGGGTTTTGTTATTTTTAGGGTTGGATTTAGTGTTCACGTACGGTTAGGTGCTTGGGTTAATGTAGGGTGAGATTTAGGGTTAAAGATAGATTTCGCTTTAGTTTAGGGATAGGGCGAATTTTAAGACAGGATGAGGGTATGTGTTATGGCTAAGTTTTGGGTTCGTTTTCAGGTTAGTGGTAAGGTTATGTTTAGGGTTAGGGTTAAGTTTACGGGTTCTGTTTACCTCTAGGGTTAGGGTTAGATTTTAGGTTAGGGTTAAGTTTAGTTTACGGTTAGGCTTACGGTTATGGTTTGTTTTAGGCGTGGTTGGGGTGAGTGTTAGGTTTAGCGTTAGGTTTGGGTAGGCTTAGGATTATGGTTATGGTAAGGTGTTAGGGGTTAGAGGTGTAGTTTAGGGTTAGGGTTTATGTGAGGGTTCCGGTTAGGCATTGTGGTCCCGGTCATGGCTGGTTTGGTTTAGGATTAAGGTTAGGTTTCTGATTAGGTTTCGTGTTAGTGGTAGAGTTAGGGTGAGAGTTAGGGTTAAGGTTTCAGATAGACTTTGGTGTTAGGGGTTAGGGTTTGGGCTATTGTTAGGGTGATCGTTAGGGCTCAGGGGTTTCAGGTTAGTGTTAGGGTTCCGGATACCATTAGGTTTAGGGTTGGGGGATGCGGTTAGGGTTTAGGGTGAAGGTTGCGGTTAGTTTTACAGTTAGTTGAGGGTTTAGGTAAGTGTTACCATTAGGGTTAGAGTTAGGGTTAGGTTTCGGCTTAGGGTTAGGAGTAGGGTAAGATTTAGGTTTATGTCCGGGCTTAGGGTTAGTGTTAGTGTTCTGTTTAGGGTCAAGGTTAGAGTTAGGGTTAGGGTTAGGATTAGGTCTAGGGTTAGGTTCAGGGTTATGGTAAGGGTTAGGTTTAGGGTTACAGATGGACTAGCGTTAGAGTTAGGTTTAAGTTTAGGGTTAGGTTTAGGTTTACAGTTAAGGTTCAAGTTAAGGTTTGGATGAAGTTTAGGATAGGGTGAGGGTTATTTTTATGGTTACGGCTAGAGTTTGAGTTTGTGTTCAGGTTAGTGTGAAGGTTAGGTTTAGGGTTCGGGTTAGGTTTAGGGGTTACGTTTCGTGTTCGGTTTAGGTTTAGGGTTAGTGTAAAGTTAGGATAAGGGGTAGGATTATAGATAGTGTTAAACGTTAGGTTTAGGCTCTTAGGGTTTGGTTTATGGTTAGGGTATTGTTCAGTTTAGGGTAAATGTTAGGGTTAGGGTTAGATTAGGGTTACTGTTCGTATCAGCGTTAAGGTTGGGGATAAGTTTGGGGGTAGCGTTAGGTTTACGGTTGGGGATACGTTAAGGGTTAGGGTGAGGGTTAGGGTTAGGTTTACAGTTAAGGTGAGGGTTTAGGGTAATTGTTATGGTTAGGTTTAGAGTTAGAGTTAGGCTTAGGGTTAGGGTGAAGTTTCAGGTAGTTGTGAGGGTTAGGGTTAAGTTTAGTGTTAAGGTGAGATTTAGGTTTAGGGTTAGGGTGGGGTAAGGTTAGGGTTAAGGCTAGGTTTACAGTAAGGGGTAGGGCTAGGTTAGGGTTAGGTTTAGGTTTAGAGTTAGAGTTAGTGCTAGGGTTAGGGTTAGGGTCAGGTTTAGAGTTATTGTTAGGGTTAGGGTAGAGTTATGGTTAGGGTTAAGTTTAGGGTTAGGGTAAGGGTTAGGTTCAGGTCAGGGTTAGGGTTAGGATGATAGATAGGGTTAGGGTTAGGGGTTCGTGTGAGGGTTAGTGTTAGGTTGACAGTGAAGCTGATGTTTTAGGGTGTTACGGTTAGGGTTAGGGTTAGGGTTCGGGTTAGGTTTAGATTTGGGTTTACGGCTAGAGTTAGGGGATAGTTCAGGGTGTGGTTCAGGTTTATGTTTAAGGTTAGGCTTAGGTTTAGGGTGAAGTTTAGTTTAAGGATGAGGGTTAGGGTTAGGGTTTGTTGATTGGGTTAACTTTAGGCTTAGGTTTAGGGTTTTGTTATTTTTAGGGTTGGATTTAGTGTTCACGTACGGTTAGGTGCTTGGGTTAATGTAGGGTGAGATTTAGGGTTAAAGATAGATTTCGCTTTAGTTTAGGGATAGGGCGAATTTTAAGACAGGATGAGGGTATGTGTTATGGCTAAGTTTTGGGTTCGTTTTCAGGTTAGTGGTAAGGTTATGTTTAGGGTTAGGGTTAAGTTTACGGGTTCTGTTTACCTCTAGGGTTAGGGTTAGATTTTAGGTTAGGGTTAAGTTTAGTTTACGGTTAGGCTTACGGTTATGGTTTGTTTTAGGCGTGGTTGGGGTGAGTGTTAGGTTTAGCGTTAGGTTTGGGTAGGCTTAGGATTATGGTTATGGTAAGGTGTTAGGGGTTAGAGGTGTAGTTTAGGGTTAGGGTTTATGTGAGGGTTCCGGTTAGGCATTGTGGTCCCGGTCATGGCTGGTTTGGTTTAGGATTAAGGTTAGGTTTCTGATTAGGTTTCGTGTTAGTGGTAGAGTTAGGGTGAGAGTTAGGGTTAAGGTTTCAGATAGACTTTGGTGTTAGGGGTTAGGGTTTGGGCTATTGTTAGGGTGATCGTTAGGGCTCAGGGGTTTCAGGTTAGTGTTAGGGTTCCGGATACCATTAGGTTTAGGGTTGGGGGATGCGGTTAGGGTTTAGGGTGAAGGTTGCGGTTAGTTTTACAGTTAGTTGAGGGTTTAGGTAAGTGTTACCATTAGGGTTAGAGTTAGGGTTAGGTTTCGGCTTAGGGTTAGGAGTAGGGTAAGATTTAGGTTTATGTCCGGGCTTAGGGTTAGTGTTAGTGTTCTGTTTAGGGTCAAGGTTAGAGTTAGGGTTAGGGTTAGGATTAGGTCTAGGGTTAGGTTCAGGGTTATGGTAAGGGTTAGGTTTAGGGTTACAGATGGACTAGCGTTAGAGTTAGGTTTAAGTTTAGGGTTAGGTTTAGGTTTACAGTTAAGGTTCAAGTTAAGGTTTGGATGAAGTTTAGGATAGGGTGAGGGTTATTTTTATGGTTACGGCTAGAGTTTGAGTTTGTGTTCAGGTTAGTGTGAAGGTTAGGTTTAGGGTTCGGGTTAGGTTTAGGGGTTACGTTTCGTGTTCGGTTTAGGTTTAGGGTTAGTGTAAAGTTAGGATAAGGGGTAGGATTATAGATAGTGTTAAACGTTAGGTTTAGGCTCTTAGGGTTTGGTTTATGGTTAGGGTATTGTTCAGTTTAGGGTAAATGTTAGGGTTAGGGTTAGATTAGGGTTACTGTTCGTATCAGCGTTAAGGTTGGGGATAAGTTTGGGGGTAGCGTTAGGTTTACGGTTGGGGATACGTTAAGGGTTAGGGTGAGGGTTAGGGTTAGGTTTACAGTTAAGGTGAGGGTTTAGGGTAATTGTTATGGTTAGGTTTAGAGTTAGAGTTAGGCTTAGGGTTAGGGTGAAGTTTCAGGTAGTTGTGAGGGTTAGGGTTAAGTTTAGTGTTAAGGTGAGATTTAGGTTTAGGGTTAGGGTGGGGTAAGGTTAGGGTTAAGGCTAGGTTTACAGTAAGGGGTAGGGCTAGGTTAGGGTTAGGTTTAGGTTTAGAGTTAGAGTTAGTGCTAGGGTTAGGGTTAGGGTCAGGTTTAGAGTTATTGTTAGGGTTAGGGTAGAGTTATGGTTAGGGTTAAGTTTAGGGTTAGGGTAAGGGTTAGGTTCAGGTCAGGGTTAGGGTTAGGATGATAGATAGGGTTAGGGTTAGGGGTTCGTGTGAGGGTTAGTGTTAGGTTGACAGTGAAGCTGATGTTTTAGGGTGTTACGGTTAGGGTTAGGGTTAGGGTTCGGGTTAGGTTTAGATTTGGGTTTACGGCTAGAGTTAGGGGATAGTTCAGGGTGTGGTTCAGGTTTATGTTTAAGGTTAGGCTTAGGTTTAGGGTGAAGTTTAGTTTAAGGATGAGGGTTAGGGTTAGGGTTTGTTGATTGGGTTAACTTTAGGCTTAGGTTTAGGGTTTTGTTATTTTTAGGGTTGGATTTAGTGTTCACGTACGGTTAGGTGCTTGGGTTAATGTAGGGTGAGATTTAGGGTTAAAGATAGATTTCGCTTTAGTTTAGGGATAGGGCGAATTTTAAGACAGGATGAGGGTATGTGTTATGGCTAAGTTTTGGGTTCGTTTTCAGGTTAGTGTTAAGGTTATGTTTAGGGTTAGGGTTAAGTTTACGGGTTCTGTTTACCTCTAGGGTTAGGGTTAGATTTTAGGTTAGGGTTAAGTTTAGTTTACGGTTAGGCTTACGGTTATGGTTTGTTTTAGGCGTGGTTGGGGTGAGTGTTAGGTTTAGCGTTAGGTTTGGGTAGGCTTAGGATTATGGTTATGGTAAGGTGTTAGGGGTTAGAGGTGTAGTTTAGGGTTAGGGTTTATGTGAGGGTTCCGGTTAGGCATTGTGGTCCCGGTCATGGCTGGTTTGGTTTAGGATTAAGGTTAGGTTTCTGATTAGGTTTCGTGTTAGTGGTAGAGTTAGGGTGAGAGTTAGGGTTAAGGTTTCAGATAGACTTTGGTGTTAGGGGTTAGGGTTTGGGCTATTGTTAGGGTGATCGTTAGGGCTCAGGGGTTTCAGGTTAGTGTTAGGGTTCCGGATACCATTAGGTTTAGGGTTGGGGGATGCGGTTAGGGTTTAGGGTGAAGGTTGCGGTTAGTTTTACAGTTAGTTGAGGGTTTAGGTAAGTGTTACCATTAGGGTTAGAGTTAGGGTTAGGTTTCGGCTTAGGGTTAGGAGTAGGGTAAGATTTAGGTTTATGTCCGGGCTTAGGGTTAGTGTTAGTGTTCTGTTTAGGGTCAAGGTTAGAGTTAGGGTTAGGGTTAGGATTAGGTCTAGGGTTAGGTTCAGGGTTATGGTAAGGGTTAGGTTTAGGGTTACAGATGGACTAGCGTTAGAGTTAGGTTTAAGTTTAGGGTTAGGTTTAGGTTTACAGTTAAGGTTCAAGTTAAGGTTTGGATGAAGTTTAGGATAGGGTGAGGGTTATTTTTATGGTTACGGCTAGAGTTTGAGTTTGTGTTCAGGTGTGTGTTAACGTTAGGTTTAGGGTTCGGGTTAGGTTTAGGGGTTACGTTTCGTGTTCGGTTTAGGTTTAGGGTTAGTGTAAAGTTAGGATAAGGGGTAGGATTATAGATAGTGTTAAACGTTAGGTTTAGGCTCTTAGGGTTTGGTTTATGGTTAGGGTATTGTTCAGTTTAGGGTAAATGTTAGGGTTAGGGTTAGATTAGGGTTACTGTTCGTATCGGCGTTAAGGTTGGGGATAAGTTTGGGGGTAGCGTTAGGTTTACGGTTGGGGATACGTTAAGGGCTAGGGTGAGGGTTAGGGTTAGGTTTACAGTTAAGGTGAGGGTTTAGGGTAATTGTTATGGTTAGGTTTAGAGTTAGAGTTAGGCTTAGGGTTAGGGTGAAGTTTCAGGTAGTTGTGAGGGTTAGGGTTAAGTTTAGTGTTAAGGTGAGATTTAGGTTTAGGGTTAGGGTGGGGTAAGGTTAGGGTTAAGGCTAGGTTTACAGTAAGGGGTAGGGCTAGGTTAGGGTTAGGTTTAGGTTTAGAGTTAGAGTTAGTGCTAGGGTTAGGGTTAGGGTCAGGTTTAGAGTTATTGTTAGGGTTAGGGTAGAGTTATGGTTAGGGTTAAGTTTAGGGTTAGGGTAAGGGTTAGGTTCAGGTCAGGGTTAGGGTTAGGATGATAGATAGGGTTAGGGTTAGGGGTTCGTGTGAGGGTTAGTGTTAGGTTGACAGTGAAGCTGATGTTTTAGGGTGTTACGGTTAGGGTTAGGGTTAGGGTTCGGGTTAGGTTTAGATTTGGGTTTACGGCTAGAGTTAGGGGATAGTTCAGGGTGTGGTTCAGGTTTATGTTTAAGGTTAGGCTTAGGTTTAGGGTGAAGTTTAGTTTAAGGATGAGGGTTAGGGTTAGGGTTTGTTGATTGGGTTAACTTTAGGCTTAGGTTTAGGGTTTTGTTATTTTTAGGGTTGGATTTAGTGTTCACGTACGGTTAGGTGCTTGGGTTAATGTAGGGTGAGATTTAGGGTTAAAGATAGATTTCGCTTTAGTTTAGGGATAGGGCGAATTTTAAGACAGGATGAGGGTATGTGTTATGGCTAAGTTTTGGGTTCGTTTTCAGGTTAGTGTTAAGGTTATGTTTAGGGTTAGGGTTAAGTTTACGGGTTCTGTTTACCTCTAGGGTTAGGGTTAGATTTTAGGTTAGGGTTAAGTTTAGTTTACGGTTAGGCTTACGGTTATGGTTTGTTTTAGGCGTGGTTGGGGTGAGTGTTAGGTTTAGCGTTAGGTTTGGGTAGGCTTAGGATTATGGTTATGGTAAGGTGTTAGGGGTTAGAGGTGTAGTTTAGGGTTAGGGTTTATGTGAGGGTTCCGGTTAGGCATTGTGGTCCCGGTCATGGCTGGTTTGGTTTAGGATTAAGGTTAGGTTTCTGATTAGGTTTCGTGTTAGTGGTAGAGTTAGGGTGAGAGTTAGGGTTAAGGTTTCAGATAGACTTTGGTGTTAGGGGTTAGGGTTTGGGCTATTGTTAGGGTGATCGTTAGGGCTCAGGGGTTTCAGGTTAGTGTTAGGGTTCCGGATACCATTAGGTTTAGGGTTGGGGGATGCGGTTAGGGTTTAGGGTGAAGGTTGCGGTTAGTTTTACAGTTAGTTGAGGGTTTAGGTAAGTGTTACCATTAGGGTTCGAGTTAGGGTTAGGTTTAGGCTTAGGGTTAGGAGTAGGGTAAGATTTAGGTTTATGTCCGGGCTTAGGGTTAGTGTTAGTGTTCTGTTTAGGGTCAAGGTTAGAGTTAGGGTTAGGGTTAGGATTAGGTCTAGGGTTAGGTTCAGGGTTATGGTAAGGGTTAGGTTTAGGGTTACAGATGGACTAGCGTTAGAGTTAGGTTTAAGTTTAGGGTTAGGTTTAGGTTTACAGTTAAGGTTCAAGTTAAGGTTTGGATGAAGTTTAGGATAGGGTGAGGGTTATTTTTATGGTTACGGCTAGAGTTTGAGTTTGTGTTCAGGTTTGTGTTAACGCCAGGTTTAGGGTTCGGGTTAGGTTTAGGGGTTACGTTTCGTGTTCGGTTTAGGTTTAGGGTTAGTGTAAAGTTAGGATAAGGGGTAGGATTATAGATAGTGTTAAACGTTAGGTTTAGGCTCTTAGGGTTTGGTTTATGGTTAGGGTATTGTTCAGTTTAGGGTAAATGTTAGGGTTAGGGTTAGATTAGGGTTACTGTTCGTATCAGCGTTAAGGTTGGGGATAAGGTTGGGGGTAGCGTTAGGTTTACGGTTGGGGATACGTTAAGGGTTAGGGTGAGGGTTAGGGTTAGGTTTACAGTTAAGGTGAGGGTTTAGGGTAATTGTTATGGTTAGGGTTAGAGTTAGAGTTAGGCTTAGGGTTAGGGTGAAGTTTCAGTTAATTGTGAGGGTTAGGGTTAAGTTTAGTGTTAAGGTGAGATTTAGGTTTAGGGTTAGGGTGGGGTAAGGTTAGGGTTAAGGCTAGGTTTACGGTAAGGGGTAGGGCTAGGTTAGGGTTAGGTTTAGAGTTAGAGTTAGTGCTAGGGTTAGGGTTAGGGTCAGGTTTAGAGTTATTGTTAGGGTTAGGGTAGAGTTAAGGTTAGGGTTAAGTTTAGGGTTAGGGTAAGGGTTAGGTTCAGGTCAGGGTTAGGGTTAGGATGATAGATAGGGTTAGGGTTAGGGGTTCGTGTGAGGGTTAGTGTTAGGTTGACAGTGAAGCTGATGTTTTAGGGTGTTACGGTTAGGGTTAGGGTTAGAGTTCGGGTTAGGTTTAGATTTGGGTTTACGGCTAGAGTTAGGGGATAGTTCAGGGTGTGGTTCAGGTTTATGTTTAAGGTTAGGCTTAGGTTTAGGGTGAAGTTTAGTTTAAGGATGAGGGTTAGGTTTAGGGTTTGTTGATTGGGTTAACTTTAGGCTTAGGTTTAGGGTTTTGTTATTTTTAGGGTTGGATTTAGTGTTCACGTACGGTTAGGTGCTTGGGTTAATGTAGGGTGAGATTTAGGGTTAAAGTTAGATTTCGCTTTAGTTTAGGGATAGGGCGAATTTTAAGACAGGATGAGGGTATGTGTTATGGCTAAGTTTTGGGTTCGTTTTCAGGTTAGTGTTAAGGTTATGTTTAGGGTTAGGGTTAAGTTTACGGGTTCTGTTTACCTCTAGGGTTAGGGTTAGATTTTAGGTTAGGGTTAAGTTTAGTTTACGGTTAGGCTTACGGTTATGGTTTGTTTTAGGCGTGGTTGGGGTGAGTGTTAGGTTTAGCGTTAGGTTTGGGTAGGCTTAGGATTATGGTTATGGTAAGGTGTTAGGGGTTAGAGGTGTAGTTTAGGGTTAGGGTTTATGTGAGGGTTCCGGTTAGGCATTGTGGTCCCGGTCATGGCTGGTTTGGTTTAGGATTAAGGTTAGGTTTCTGATTAGGTTTCGTGTTAGTGGTAGAGTTAGGGTGAGAGTTAGGGTTAAGGTTTCAGATAGACTTTGGTGTTAGGGGTTAGGGTTTGGGCTATTGTTAGGGTGATCGTTAGGGCTCAGGGGTTTCAGGTTAGTGTTAGGGTTCCGGATACCATTAGGTTTAGGGTTGGGGGATGCGGTTAGGGTTTAGGGTGAAGGTTGCGGTTAGTTTTACAGTTAGTTGAGGGTTTAGGTAAGTGTTACCATTAGGGTTAGAGTTAGGGTTAGGTTTCGGCTTAGGGTTAGGAGTAGGGTAAGATTTAGGTTTATGTCCGGGCTTAGGGTTAGTGTTAGTGTTCTGTTTAGGGTCAAGGTTAGAGTTAGGGTTAGGGTTAGGATTAGGTCTAGGGTTAGGTTCAGGGTTATGGTAAGGGTTAGGTTTAGGGTTACAGATGGACTAGCGTTAGAGTTAGGTTTAAGTTTAGGGTTAGGTTTAGGTTTACAGTTAAGGTTCAAGTTAAGGTTTGGATGAAGTTTAGGATAGGGTGAGGGTTATTTTTATGGTTACGGCTAGAGTTTGAGTTTGTGTTCAGGTTTGTGTTAACGCCAGGTTTAGGGTTCGGGTTAGGTTTAGGGGTTACGTTTCGTGTTCGGTTTAGGTTTAGGGTTAGTGTAAAGTTAGGATAAGGGGTAGGATTATAGATAGTGTTAAACGTTAGGTTTAGGCTCTTAGGGTTTGGTTTATGGTTAGGGTATTGTTCAGTTTAGGGTAAATGTTAGGGTTAGGGTTAGATTAGGGTTACTGTTCGTATCAGCGTTAAGGTTGGGGATAAGGTTGGGGGTAGCGTTAGGTTTACGGTTGGGGATACGTTAAGGGTTAGGGTGAGGGTTAGGGTTAGGTTTACAGTTAAGGTGAGGGTTTAGGGTAATTGTTATGGTTAGGGTTAGAGTTAGAGTTAGGCTTAGGGTTAGGGTGAAGTTTCAGTTAATTGTGAGGGTTAGGGTTAAGTTTAGTGTTAAGGTGAGATTTAGGTTTAGGGTTAGGGTGGGGTAAGGTTAGGGTTAAGGCTAGGTTTACGGTAAGGGGTAGGGCTAGGTTAGGGTTAGGTTTAGAGTTAGAGTTAGTGCTAGGGTTAGGGTTAGGGTCAGGTTTAGAGTTATTGTTAGGGTTAGGGTAGAGTTAAGGTTAGGGTTAAGTTTAGGGTTAGGGTAAGGGTTAGGTTCAGGTCAGGGTTAGGGTTAGGATGATAGATAGGGTTAGGGTTAGGGGTTCGTGTGAGGGTTAGTGTTAGGTTGACAGTGAAGCTGATGTTTTAGGGTGTTACGGTTAGGGTTAGGGTTAGAGTTCGGGTTAGGTTTAGATTTGGGTTTACGGCTAGAGTTAGGGGATAGTTCAGGGTGTGGTTCAGGTTTATGTTTAAGGTTAGGCTTAGGTTTAGGGTGAAGTTTAG
This sequence comes from Elephas maximus indicus, assembly GCF_024166365.1. Lineage (NCBI taxonomy): Eukaryota > Metazoa > Chordata > Mammalia > Proboscidea > Elephantidae > Elephas > Elephas maximus. The sequence continues at coordinate 36,357,729 of NC_064840.1, read as the reverse complement.
TTTAAGGATGAGGGTTAGGTTTAGGGTTTGTTGATTGGGTTAACTTTAGGCTTAGGTTTAGGGTTTTGTTATTTTTAGGGTTGGATTTAGTGTTCACGTACGGTTAGGTGCTTGGGTTAATGTAGGGTGAGATTTAGGGTTAAAGTTAGATTTCGCTTTAGTTTAGGGATAGGGCGAATTTTAAGACAGGATGAGGGTATGTGTTATGGCTAAGTTTTGGGTTCGTTTTCAGGTTAGTGTTAAGGTTATGTTTAGGGTTAGGGTTAAGTTTACGGGTTCTGTTTACCTCTAGGGTTAGGGTTAGATTTTAGGTTAGGGTTAAGTTTAGTTTACGGTTAGGCTTACGGTTATGGTTTGTTTTAGGCGTGGTTGGGGTGAGTGTTAGGTTTAGCGTTAGGTTTGGGTAGGCTTAGGATTATGGTTATGGTAAGGTGTTAGGGGTTAGAGGTGTAGTTTAGGGTTAGGGTTTATGTGAGGGTTCCGGTTAGGCATTGTGGTCCCGGTCATGGCTGGTTTGGTTTAGGATTAAGGTTAGGTTTCTGATTAGGTTTCGTGTTAGTGGTAGAGTTAGGGTGAGAGTTAGGGTTAAGGTTTCAGATAGACTTTGGTGTTAGGGGTTAGGGTTTGGGCTATTGTTAGGGTGATCGTTAGGGCTCAGGGGTTTCAGGTTAGTGTTAGGGTTCCGGATACCATTAGGTTTAGGGTTGGGGGATGCGGTTAGGGTTTAGGGTGAAGGTTGCGGTTAGTTTTACAGTTAGTTGAGGGTTTAGGTAAGTGTTACCATTAGGGTTAGAGTTAGGGTTAGGTTTCGGCTTAGGGTTAGGAGTAGGGTAAGATTTAGGTTTATGTCCGGGCTTAGGGTTAGTGTTAGTGTTCTGTTTAGGGTCAAGGTTAGAGTTAGGGTTAGGGTTAGGATTAGGTCTAGGGTTAGGTTCAGGGTTATGGTAAGGGTTAGGTTTAGGGTTACAGATGGACTAGCGTTAGAGTTAGGTTTAAGTTTAGGGTTAGGTTTAGGTTTACAGTTAAGGTTCAAGTTAAGGTTTGGATGAAGTTTAGGATAGGGTGAGGGTTATTTTTATGGTTACGGCTAGAGTTTGAGTTTGTGTTCAGGTGTGTGTTAACGTTAGGTTTAGGGTTCGGGTTAGGTTTAGGGGTTACGTTTCGTGTTCGGTTTAGGTTTAGGGTTAGTGTAAAGTTAGGATAAGGGGTAGGATTATAGATAGTGTTAAACGTTAGGTTTAGGCTCTTAGGGTTTGGTTTATGGTTAGGGTATTGTTCAGTTTAGGGTAAATGTTAGGGTTAGGGTTAGATTAGGGTTACTGTTCGTATCGGCGTTAAGGTTGGGGATAAGTTTGGGGGTAGCGTTAGGTTTACGGTTGGGGATACGTTAAGGGCTAGGGTGAGGGTTAGGGTTAGGTTTACAGTTAAGGTGAGGGTTTAGGGTAATTGTTATGGTTAGGTTTAGAGTTAGAGTTAGGCTTAGGGTTAGGGTGAAGTTTCAGGTAGTTGTGAGGGTTAGGGTTAAGTTTAGTGTTAAGGTGAGATTTAGGTTTAGGGTTAGGGTGGGGTAAGGTTAGGGTTAAGGCTAGGTTTACAGTAAGGGGTAGGGCTAGGTTAGGGTTAGGTTTAGGTTTAGAGTTAGAGTTAGTGCTAGGGTTAGGGTTAGGGTCAGGTTTAGAGTTATTGTTAGGGTTAGGGTAGAGTTATGGTTAGGGTTAAGTTTAGGGTTAGGGTAAGGGTTAGGTTCAGGTCAGGGTTAGGGTTAGGATGATAGATAGGGTTAGGGTTAGGGGTTCGTGTGAGGGTTAGTGTTAGGTTGACAGTGAAGCTGATGTTTTAGGGTGTTACGGTTAGGGTTAGGGTTAGAGTTCGGGTTAGGTTTAGATTTGGGTTTACGGCTAGAGTTAGGGGATAGTTCAGGGTGTGGTTCAGGTTTATGTTTAAGGTTAGGCTTAGGTTTAGGGTGAAGTTTAGTTTAAGGATGAGGGTTAGGGTTAGGGTTTGTTGATTGGGTTAACTTTAGGCTTAGGTTTAGGGTTTTGTTATTTTTAGGGTTGGATTTAGTGTTCACGTACGGTTAGGTGCTTGGGTTAATGTAGGGTGAGATTTAGGGTTAAAGATAGATTTCGCTTTAGTTTAGGGATAGGGCGAATTTTAAGACAGGATGAGGGTATGTGTTATGGCTAAGTTTTGGGTTCGTTTTCAGGTTAGTGTTAAGGTTATGTTTAGGGTTAGGGTTAAGTTTACGGGTTCTGTTTACCTCTAGGGTTAGGGTTAGATTTTAGGTTAGGGTTAAGTTTAGTTTACGGTTAGGCTTACGGTTATGGTTTGTTTTAGGCGTGGTTGGGGTGAGTGTTAGGTTTAGCGTTAGGTTTGGGTAGGCTTAGGATTATGGTTATGGTAAGGTGTTAGGGGTTAGAGGTGTAGTTTAGGGTTAGGGTTTATGTGAGGGTTCCGGTTAGGCATTGTGGTCCCGGTCATGGCTGGTTTGGTTTAGGATTAAGGTTAGGTTTCTGATTAGGTTTCGTGTTAGTTGTAGAGTTAGGGTGAGAGTTAGGGTTAAGGTTTCAGATAGACTTTGGTGTTAGGGGTTAGGGTTTGGGCTATTGTTAGGGTGATCGTTAGGGCTCAGGGGTTTCAGGTTAGTGTTAGGGTTCCGGATACCATTAGGTTTAGGGTTGGGGGATGCGGTTAGGGTTTAGGGTGAAGGTTGCGGTTAGTTTTACAGTTAGTTGAGGGTTTAGGTAAGTGTTACCATTAGGGTTCGAGTTAGGGTTAGGTTTAGGCTTAGGGTTAGGAGTAGGGTAAGATTTAGGTTTATGTCCGGGCTTAGGGTTAGTGTTAGTGTTCTGTTTAGGGTCAAGGTTAGAGTTAGGGTTAGGGTTAGGATTAGGTCTAGGGTTAGGTTCAGGGTTATGGTAAGGGTTAGGTTTAGGGTTACAGATGGACTAGCGTTAGAGTTAGGTTTAAGTTTAGGGTTAGGTTTAGGTTTACAGTTAAGGTTCAAGTTAAGGTTTGGATGAAGTTTAGGATAGGGTGAGGGTTATTTTTATGGTTACGGCTAGAGTTTGAGTTTGTGTTCAGGTTTGTGTTAACGCCAGGTTTAGGGTTCGGGTTAGGTTTAGGGGTTACGTTTCGTGTTCGGTTTAGGTTTAGGGTTAGTGTAAAGTTAGGATAAGGGGTAGGATTATAGATAGTGTTAAACGTTAGGTTTAGGCTCTTAGGGTTTGGTTTATGGTTAGGGTATTGTTCAGTTTAGGGTAAATGTTAGGGTTAGGGTTAGATTAGGGTTACTGTTCGTATCAGCGTTAAGGTTGGGGATAAGGTTGGGGGTAGCGTTAGGTTTACGGTTGGGGATACGTTAAGGGTTAGGGTGAGGGTTAGGGTTAGGTTTACAGTTAAGGTGAGGGTTTAGGGTAATTGTTATGGTTAGGGTTAGAGTTAGAGTTAGGCTTAGGGTTAGGGTGAAGTTTCAGTTAATTGTGAGGGTTAGGGTTAAGTTTAGTGTTAAGGTGAGATTTAGGTTTAGGGTTAGGGTGGGGTAAGGTTAGGGTTAAGGCTAGGTTTACGGTAAGGGGTAGGGCTAGGTTAGGGTTAGGTTTAGAGTTAGAGTTAGTGCTAGGGTTAGGGTTAGGGTCAGGTTTAGAGTTATTGTTAGGGTTAGGGTAGAGTTAAGGTTAGGGTTAAGTTTAGGGTTAGGGTAAGGGTTAGGTTCAGGTCAGGGTTAGGGTTAGGATGATAGATAGGGTTAGGGTTAGGGGTTCGTGTGAGGGTTAGTGTTAGGTTGACAGTGAAGCTGATGTTTTAGGGTGTTACGGTTAGGGTTAGGGTTAGCGTTCGGGTTAGGTTTAGATTTGGGTTTACGGCTAGAGTTAGGGGATAGTTCAGGGTGTGGTTCAGGTTTATGTTTAAGGTTAGGCTTAGGTTTAGGGTGAAGTTTAGTTTAAGGATGAGGGTTAGGGTTAGGGTTTGTTGATTGGGTTAACTTTAGGCTTAGGTTTAGGGTTTTGTTATTTTTAGGGTTGGATTTAGTGTTCACGTACGGTTAGGTGCTTGGGTTAATGTAGGGTGAGATTTAGGGTTAAAGTTAGATTTCGCTTTAGTTTAGGGATAGGGCGAATTTTAAGACAGGATGAGGGTATGTGTTATGGCTAAGTTTTGGGTTCGTTTTCAGGTTAGTGTTAAGGTTATGTTTAGGGTTAGGGTTAAGTTTACGGGTTCTGTTTACCTCTAGGGTTAGGGTTAGATTTTAGGTTAGGGTTAAGTTTAGTTTACGGTTAGGCTTACGGTTATGGTTTGTTTTAGGCGTGGTTGGGGTGAGTGTTAGGTTTAGCGTTAGGTTTGGGTAGGCTTAGGATTATGGTTATGGTAAGGTGTTAGGGGTTAGAGGTGTAGTTTAGGGTTAGGGTTTATGTGAGGGTTCCGGTTAGGCATTGTGGTCCCGGTCATGGCTGGTTTGGTTTAGGATTAAGGTTAGGTTTCTGATTAGGTTTCGTGTTAGTGGTAGAGTTAGGGTGAGAGTTAGGGTTAAGGTTTCAGATAGACTTTGGTGTTAGGGGTTAGGGTTTGGGCTATTGTTAGGGTGATCGTTAGGGCTCAGGGGTTTCAGGTTAGTGTTAGGGTTCCGGATACCATTAGGTTTAGGGTTGGGGGATGCGGTTAGGGTTTAGGGTGAAGGTTGCGGTTAGTTTTACAGTTAGTTGAGGGTTTAGGTAAGTGTTACCATTAGGGTTAGAGTTAGGGTTAGGTTTCGGCTTAGGGTTAGGAGTAGGGTAAGATTTAGGTTTATGTCCGGGCTTAGGGTTAGTGTTAGTGTTCTGTTTAGGGTCAAGGTTAGAGTTAGGGTTAGGGTTAGGATTAGGTCTAGGGTTAGGTTCAGGGTTATGGTAAGGGTTAGGTTTAGGGTTACAGATGGACTAGCGTTAGAGTTAGGTTTAAGTTTAGGGTTAGGTTTAGGTTTACAGTTAAGGTTCAAGTTAAGGTTTGGATGAAGTTTAGGATAGGGTGAGGGTTATTTTTATGGTTACGGCTAGAGTTTGAGTTTGTGTTCAGGTTAGTGTGAAGGTTAGGTTTAGGGTTCGGGTTAGGTTTAGGGGTTACGTTTCGTGTTCGGTTTAGGTTTAGGGTTAGTGTAAAGTTAGGATAAGGGGTAGGATTATAGATAGTGTTAAACGTTAGGTTTAGGCTCTTAGGGTTTGGTTTATGGTTAGGGTATTGTTCAGTTTAGGGTAAATGTTAGGGTTAGGGTTAGATTAGGGTTACTGTTCGTATCAGCGTTAAGGTTGGGGATAAGTTTGGGGGTAGCGTTAGGTTTACGGTTGGGGATACGTTAAGGGTTAGGGTGAGGGTTAGGGTTAGGTTTACAGTTAAGGTGAGGGTTTAGGGTAATTGTTATGGTTAGGTTTAGAGTTAGAGTTAGGCTTAGGGTTAGGGTGAAGTTTCAGGTAGTTGTGAGGGTTAGGGTTAAGTTTAGTGTTAAGGTGAGATTTAGGTTTAGGGTTAGGGTGGGGTAAGGTTAGGGTTAAGGCTAGGTTTACAGTAAGGGGTAGGGCTAGGTTAGGGTTAGGTTTAGGTTTAGAGTTAGAGTTAGTGCTAGGGTTAGGGTTAGGGTCAGGTTTAGAGTTATTGTTAGGGTTAGGGTAGAGTTATGGTTAGGGTTAAGTTTAGGGTTAGGGTAAGGGTTAGGTTCAGGTCAGGGTTAGGGTTAGGATGATAGATAGGGTTAGGGTTAGGGGTTCGTGTGAGGGTTAGTGTTAGGTTGACAGTGAAGCTGATGTTTTAGGGTGTTACGGTTAGGGTTAGGGTTAGGGTTCGGGTTAGGTTTAGATTTGGGTTTACGGCTAGAGTTAGGGGATAGTTCAGGGTGTGGTTCAGGTTTATGTTTAAGGTTAGGCTTAGGTTTAGGGTGAAGTTTAGTTTAAGGATGAGGGTTAGGCTTAGGGTTTGTTGATTGGGTTAACTTTAGGCTTAGGTTTAGGGTTTTGTTATTTTTAGGGTTGGATTTAGTGTTCACGTACGGTTAGGTGCTTGGGTTAATGTAGGGTGAGATTTAGGGTTAAAGATAGATTTCGCTTTAGTTTAGGGATAGGGCGAATTTTAAGACAGGATGAGGGTATGTGTTATGGCTAAGTTTTGGGTTCGTTTTCAGGTTAGTGTTAAGGTTATGTTTAGGGTTAGGGTTAAGTTTACGGGTTCTGTTTACCTCTAGGGTTAGGGTTAGATTTTAGGTTAGGGTTAAGTTTAGTTTACGGTTAGGCTTACGGTTATGGTTTGTTTTAGGCGTGGTTGGGGTGAGTGTTAGGTTTAGCGTTAGGTTTGGGTAGGCTTAGGATTATGGTTATGGTAAGGTGTTAGGGGTTAGAGGTGTAGTTTAGGGTTAGGGTTTATGTGAGGGTTCCGGTTAGGCATTGTGGTCCCGGTCATGGCTGGTTTGGTTTAGGATTAAGGTTAGGTTTCTGATTAGGTTTCGTGTTAGTGGTAGAGTTAGGGTGAGAGTTAGGGTTAAGGTTTCAGATAGACTTTGGTGTTAGGGGTTAGGGTTTGGGCTATTGTTAGGGTGATCGTTAGGGCTCAGGGGTTTCAGGTTAGTGTTAGGGTTCCGGATACCATTAGGTTTAGGGTTGGGGGATGCGGTTAGGGTTTAGGGTGAAGGTTGCGGTTAGTTTTACAGTTAGTTGAGGGTTTAGGTAAGTGTTACCATTAGGGTTAGAGTTAGGGTTAGGTTTCGGCTTAGGGTTAGGAGTAGGGTAAGATTTAGGTTTATGTCCGGGCTTAGGGTTAGTGTTAGTGTTCTGTTTAGGGTCAAGGTTAGAGTTAGGGTTAGGGTTAGGATTAGGTCTAGGGTTAGGTTCAGGGTTATGGTAAGGGTTAGGTTTAGGGTTACAGATGGACTAGCGTTAGAGTTAGGTTTAAGTTTAGGGTTAGGTTTAGGTTTACAGTTAAGGTTCAAGTTAAGGTTTGGATGAAGTTTAGGATAGGGTGAGGGTTATTTTTATGGTTACGGCTAGAGTTTGAGTTTGTGTTCAGGTGTGTGTTAACGTTAGGTTTAGGGTTCGGGTTAGGTTTAGGGGTTACGTTTCGTGTTCGGTTTAGGTTTAGGGTTAGTGTAAAGTTAGGATAAGGGGTAGGATTATAGATAGTGTTAAACGTTAGGTTTAGGCTCTTAGGGTTTGGTTTATGGTTAGGGTATTGTTCAGTTTAGGGTAAATGTTAGGGTTAGGGTTAGATTAGGGTTACTGTTCGTATCGGCGTTAAGGTTGGGGATAAGTTTGGGGGTAGCGTTAGGTTTACGGTTGGGGATACGTTAAGGGCTAGGGTGAGGGTTAGGGTTAGGTTTACAGTTAAGGTGAGGGTTTAGGGTAATTGTTATGGTTAGGTTTAGAGTTAGAGTTAGGCTTAGGGTTAGGGTGAAGTTTCAGGTAGTTGTGAGGGTTAGGGTTAAGTTTAGTGTTAAGGTGAGATTTAGGTTTAGGGTTAGGGTGGGGTAAGGTTAGGGTTAAGGCTAGGTTTACAGTAAGGGGTAGGGCTAGGTTAGGGTTAGGTTTAGGTTTAGAGTTAGAGTTAGTGCTAGGGTTAGGGTTAGGGTCAGGTTTAGAGTTATTGTTAGGGTTAGGGTAGAGTTATGGTTAGGGTTAAGTTTAGGGTTAGGGTAAGGGTTAGGTTCAGGTCAGGGTTAGGGTTAGGATGATAGATAGGGTTAGGGTTAGGGGTTCGTGTGAGGGTTAGTGTTAGGTTGACAGTGAAGCTGATGTTTTAGGGTGTTACGGTTAGGGTTAGGGTTAGGGTTCGGGTTAGGTTTAGATTTGGGTTTACGGCTAGAGTTAGGGGATAGTTCAGGGTGTGGTTCAGGTTTATGTTTAAGGTTAGGCTTAGGTTTAGGGTGAAGTTTAGTTTAAGGATGAGGGTTAGGGTTAGGGTTTGTTGATTGGGTTAACTTTAGGCTTAGGTTTAGGGTTTTGTTATTTTTAGGGTTGGATTTAGTGTTCACGTACGGTTAGGTGCTTGGGTTAATGTAGGGTGAGATTTAGGGTTAAAGATAGATTTCGCTTTAGTTTAGGGATAGGGCGAATTTTAAGACAGGATGAGGGTATGTGTTATGGCTAAGTTTTGGGTTCGTTTTCAGGTTAGTGTTAAGGTTATGTTTAGGGTTAGGGTTAAGTTTACGGGTTCTGTTTACCTCTAGGGTTAGGGTTAGATTTTAGGTTAGGGTTAAGTTTAGTTTACGGTTAGGCTTACGGTTATGGTTTGTTTTAGGCGTGGTTGGGGTGAGTGTTAGGTTTAGCGTTAGGTTTGGGTAGGCTTAGGATTATGGTTATGGTAAGGTGTTAGGGGTTAGAGGTGTAGTTTAGGGTTAGGGTTTATGTGAGGGTTCCGGTTAGGCATTGTGGTCCCGGTCATGGCTGGTTTGGTTTAGGATTAAGGTTAGGTTTCTGATTAGGTTTCGTGTTAGTGGTAGAGTTAGGGTGAGAGTTAGGGTTAAGGTTTCAGATAGACTTTGGTGTTAGGGGTTAGGGTTTGGGCTATTGTTAGGGTGATCGTTAGGGCTCAGGGGTTTCAGGTTAGTGTTAGGGTTCCGGATACCATTAGGTTTAGGGTTGGGGGATGCGGTTAGGGTTTAGGGTGAAGGTTGCGGTTAGTTTTACAGTTAGTTGAGGGTTTAGGTAAGTGTTACCATTAGGGTTCGAGTTAGGGTTAGGTTTAGGCTTAGCGTTAGGAGTAGGGTAAGATTTAGGTTTATGTCCGGGCTTAGGGTTAGTGTTAGTGTTCTGTTTAGGGTCAAGGTTAGAGTTAGGGTTAGGGTTAGGATTAGGTCTAGGGTTAGGTTCAGGGTTATGGTAAGGGTTAGGTTTAGGGTTACAGATGGACTAGCGTTAGAGTTAGGTTTAAGTTTAGGGTTAGGTTTAGGTTTACAGTTAAGGTTCAAGTTAAGGTTTGGATGAAGTTTAGGATAGGGTGAGGGTTATTTTTATGGTTACGGCTAGAGTTTGAGTTTGTGTTCAGGTTTGTGTTAACGCCAGGTTTAGGGTTCGGGTTAGGTTTAGGGGTTACGTTTCGTGTTCGGTTTAGGTTTAGGGTTAGTGTAAAGTTAGGATAAGGGGTAGGATTATAGATAGTGTTAAACGTTAGGTTTAGGCTCTTAGGGTTTGGTTTATGGTTAGGGTATTGTTCAGTTTAGGGTAAATGTTAGGGTTAGGGTTAGATTAGGGTTACTGTTCGTATCAGCGTTAAGGTTGGGGATAAGGTTGGGGGTAGCGTTAGGTTTACGGTTGGGGATACGTTAAGGGTTAGGGTGAGGGTTAGGGTTAGGTTTACAGTTAAGGTGAGGGTTTAGGGTAATTGTTATGGTTAGGGTTAGAGTTAGAGTTAGGCTTAGGGTTAGGGTGAAGTTTCAGTTAATTGTGAGGGTTAGGGTTAAGTTTAGTGTTAAGGTGAGATTTAGGTTTAGGGTTAGGGTGGGGTAAGGTTAGGGTTAAGGCTAGGTTTACGGTAAGGGGTAGGGCTAGGTTAGGGTTAGGTTTAGAGTTAGAGTTAGTGCTAGGGTTAGGGTTAGGGTCAGGTTTAGAGTTATTGTTAGGGTTAGGGTAGAGTTAAGGTTAGGGTTAAGTTTAGGGTTAGGGTAAGGGTTAGGTTCAGGTCAGGGTTAGGGTTAGGATGATAGATAGGGTTAGGGTTAGGGGTTCGTGTGAGGGTTAGTGTTAGGTTGACAGTGAAGCTGATGTTTTAGGGTGTTACGGTTAGGGTTAGGGTTAGAGTTCGGGTTAGGTTTAGATTTGGGTTTACGGCTAGAGTTAGGGGATAGTTCAGGGTGTGGTTCAGGTTTATGTTTAAGGTTAGGCTTAGGTTTAGGGTGAAGTTTAGTTTAAGGATGAGGGTTAGGTTTAGGGTTTGTTGATTGGGTTAACTTTAGGCTTAGGTTTAGGGTTTTGTTATTTTTAGGGTTGGATTTAGTGTTCACGTACGGTTAGGTGCTTGGGTTAATGTAGGGTGAGATTTAGGGTTAAAGTTAGATTTCGCTTTAGTTTAGGGATAGGGCGAATTTTAAGACAGGATGAGGGTATGTGTTATGGCTAAGTTTTGGGTTCGTTTTCAGGTTAGTGTTAAGGTTATGTTTAGGGTTAGGGTTAAGTTTACGGGTTCTGTTTACCTCTAGGGTTAGGGTTAGATTTTAGGTTAGGGTTAAGTTTAGTTTACGGTTAGGCTTACGGTTATGGTTTGTTTTAGGCGTGGTTGGGGTGAGTGTTAGGTTTAGCGTTAGGTTTGGGTAGGCTTAGGATTATGGTTATGGTAAGGTGTTAGGGGTTAGAGGTGTAGTTTAGGGTTAGGGTTTATGTGAGGGTTCCGGTTAGGCATTGTGGTCCCGGTCATGGCTGGTTTGGTTTAGGATTAAGGTTAGGTTTCTGATTAGGTTTCGTGTTAGTGGTAGAGTTAGGGTGAGAGTTAGGGTTAAGGTTTCAGATAGACTTTGGTGTTAGGGGTTAGGGTTTGGGCTATTGTTAGGGTGATCGTTAGGGCTCAGGGGTTTCAGGTTAGTGTTAGGGTTCCGGATACCATTAGGTTTAGGGTTGGGGGATGCGGTTAGGGTTTAGGGTGAAGGTTGCGGTTAGTTTTACAGTTAGTTGAGGGTTTAGGTAAGTGTTACCATTAGGGTTAGAGTTAGGGTTAGGTTTCGGCTTAGGGTTAGGAGTAGGGTAAGATTTAGGTTTATGTCCGGGCTTAGGGTTAGTGTTAGTGTTCTGTTTAGGGTCAAGGTTAGAGTTAGGGTTAGGGTTAGGATTAGGTCTAGGGTTAGGTTCAGGGTTATGGTAAGGGTTAGGTTTAGGGTTACAGATGGACTAGCGTTAGAGTTAGGTTTAAGTTTAGGGTTAGGTTTAGGTTTACAGTTAAGGTTCAAGTTAAGGTTTGGATGAAGTTTAGGATAGGGTGAGGGTTATTTTTATGGTTACGGCTAGAGTTTGAGTTTGTGTTCAGGTGTGTGTTAACGTTAGGTTTAGGGTTCGGGTTAGGTTTAGGGGTTACGTTTCGTGTTCGGTTTAGGTTTAGGGTTAGTGTAAAGTTAGGATAAGGGGTAGGATTATAGATAGTGTTAAACGTTAGGTTTAGGCTCTTAGGGTTTGGTTTATGGTTAGGGTATTGTTCAGTTTAGGGTAAATGTTAGGGTTAGGGTTAGATTAGGGTTACTGTTCGTATCGGCGTTAAGGTTGGGGATAAGTTTGGGGGTAGCGTTAGGTTTACGGTTGGGGATACGTTAAGGGCTAGGGTGAGGGTTAGGGTTAGGTTTACAGTTAAGGTGAGGGTTTAGGGTAATTGTTATGGTTAGGTTTAGAGTTAGAGTTAGGCTTAGGGTTAGGGTGAAGTTTCAGGTAGTTGTGAGGGTTAGGGTTAAGTTTAGTGTTAAGGTGAGATTTAGGTTTAGGGTTAGGGTGGGGTAAGGTTAGGGTTAAGGCTAGGTTTACGGTAAGGGGTAGGGCTAGGTTAGGGTTAGGTTTAGAGTTAGAGTTAGTGCTAGGGTTAGGGTTAGGGTCAGGTTTAGAGTTATTGTTAGGGTTAGGGTAGAGTTAAGGTTAGGGTTAAGTTTAGGGTTAGGGTAAGGGTTAGGTTCAGGTCAGGGTTAGGGTTAGGATGATAGATAGGGTTAGGGTTAGGGGTTCGTGTGAGGGTTAGTGTTAGGTTGACAGTGAAGCTGATGTTTTAGGGTGTTACGGTTAGGGTTAGGGTTAGAGTTCGGGTTAGGTTTAGATTTGGGTTTACGGCTAGAGTTAGGGGATAGTTCAGGGTGTGGTTCAGGTTTATGTTTAAGGTTAGGCTTAGGTTTAGGGTGAAGTTTAGTTTAAGGATGAGGGTTAGGTTTAGGGTTTGTTGATTGGGTTAACTTTAGGCTTAGGTTTAGGGTTTTGTTATTTTTAGGGTTGGATTTAGTGTTCACGTACGGTTAGGTGCTTGGGTTAATGTAGGGTGAGATTTAGGGTTAAAGTTAGATTTCGCTTTAGTTTAGGGATAGGGCGAATTTTAAGACAGGATGAGGGTATGTGTTATGGCTAAGTTTTGGGTTCGTTTTCAGGTTAGTGTTAAGGTTATGTTTAGGGTTAGGGTTAAGTTTACGGGTTCTGTTTACCTCTAGGGTTAGGGTTAGATTTTAGGTTAGGGTTAAGTTTAGTTTACGGTTAGGCTTACGGTTATGGTTTGTTTTAGGCGTGGTTGGGGTGAGTGTTAGGTTTAGCGTTAGGTTTGGGTAGGCTTAGGATTATGGTTATGGTAAGGTGTTAGGGGTTAGAGGTGTAGTTTAGGGTTAGGGTTTATGTGAGGGTTCCGGTTAGGCATTGTGGTCCCGGTCATGGCTGGTTTGGTTTAGGATTAAGGTTAGGTTTCTGATTAGGTTTCGTGTTAGTGGTAGAGTTAGGGTGAGAGTTAGGGTTAAGGTTTCAGATAGACTTTGGTGTTAGGGGTTAGGGTTTGGGCTATTGTTAGGGTGATCGTTAGGGCTCAGGGGTTTCAGGTTAGTGTTAGGGTTCCGGATACCATTAGGTTTAGGGTTGGGGGATGCGGTTAGGGTTTAGGGTGAAGGTTGCGGTTAGTTTTACAGTTAGTTGAGGGTTTAGGTAAGTGTTACCATTAGGGTTAGAGTTAGGGTTAGGTTTCGGCTTAGGGTTAGGAGTAGGGTAAGATTTAGGTTTATGTCCGGGCTTAGGGTTAGTGTTAGTGTTCTGTTTAGGGTCAAGGTTAGAGTTAGGGTTAGGGTTAGGATTAGGTCTAGGGTTAGGTTCAGGGTTATGGTAAGGGTTAGGTTTAGGGTTACAGATGGACTAGCGTTAGAGTTAGGTTTAAGTTTAGGGTTAGGTTTAGGTTTACAGTTAAGGTTCAAGTTAAGGTTTGGATGAAGTTTAGGATAGGGTGAGGGTTATTTTTATGGTTACGGCTAGAGTTTGAGTTTGTGTTCAGGTGTGTGTTAACGTTAGGTTTAGGGTTCGGGTTAGGTTTAGGGGTTACGTTTCGTGTTCGGTTTAGGTTTAGGGTTAGTGTAAAGTTAGGATAAGGGGTAGGATTATAGATAGTGTTAAACGTTAGGTTTAGGCTCTTAGGGTTTGGTTTATGGTTAGGGTATTGTTCAGTTTAGGGTAAATGTTAGGGTTAGGGTTAGATTAGGGTTACTGTTCGTATCGGCGTTAAGGTTGGGGATAAGTTTGGGGGTAGCATTAGGTTTACGGTTGGGGATACGTTAAGGGCTAGGGTGAGGGTTAGGGTTAGGTTTACAGTTAAGGTGAGGGTTTAGGGTAATTGTTATGGTTAGGTTTAGAGTTAGAGTTAGGCTTAGGGTTAGGGTGAAGTTTCAGGTAGTTGTGAGGGTTAGGGTTAAGTTTAGTGTTAAGGTGAGATTTAGGTTTAGGGTTAGGGTGGGGTAAGGTTAGGGTTAAGGCTAGGTTTACAGTAAGGGGTAGGGCTAGGTTAGGGTTAGGTTTAGGTTTAGAGTTAGAGTTAGTGCTAGGGTTAGGGTTAGGGTCAGGTTTAGAGTTATTGTTAGGGTTAGGGTAGAGTTATGGTTAGGGTTAAGTTTAGGGTTAGGGTAAGGGTTAGGTTCAGGTCAGGGTTAGGGTTAGGATGATAGATAGGGTTAGGGTTAGGGGTTCGTGTGAGGGTTAGTGTTAGGTTGACAGTGAAGCTGATGTTTTAGGGTGTTACGGTTAGGGTTAGGGTTAGGGTTAGAGTTCGGGTTAGGTTTAGATTTGGGTTTACGGCTAGAGTTAGGGGATAGTTCAGGGTGTGGTTCAGGTTTATGTTTAAGGTTAGGCTTAGGTTTAGGGTGAAGTTTAGTTTAAGGATGAGGGTTAGGGTTAGGGTTTGTTGATTGGGTTAACTTTAGGCTTAGGTTTAGGGTTTTGTTATTTTTAGGGTTGGATTTAGTGTTCACGTACGGTTAGGTGCTTGGGTTAATGTAGGGTGAGATTTAGGGTTAAAGTTAGATTTCGCTTTAGTTTAGGGATAGGGCGAATTTTAAGACAGGATGAGGGTATGTGTTATGGCTAAGTTTTGGGTTCGTTTTCAGGTTAGTGTTAAGGTTATGTTTAGGGTTAGGGTTAAGTTTACGGGTTCTGTTTACCTCTAGGGTTAGGGTTAGATTTTAGGTTAGGGTTAAGTTTAGTTTACGGTTAGGCTTACGGTTATGGTTTGTTTTAGGCGTGGTTGGGGTGAGTGTTAGGTTTAGCGTTAGGTTTGGGTAGGCTTAGGATTATGGTTATGGTAAGGTGTTAGGGGTTAGAGGTGTAGTTTAGGGTTAGGGTTTATGTGAGGGTTCCGGTTAGGCATTGTGGTCCCGGTCATGGCTGGTTTGGTTTAGGATTAAGGTTAGGTTTCTGATTAGGTTTCATGTTAGTGGTAGAGTTAGGGTGAGAGTTAGGGTTAAGGTTTCAGATAGACTTTGGTGTTAGGGGTTAGGGTTTGGGCTATTGTTAGGGTGATCGTTAGGGCTCAGGGGTTTCAGGTTAGTGTTAGGGTTCCGGATACCATTAGGTTTACGGTTGGGGGATGCGGTTAGGGTTTAGGGTGAAGGTTGCGGTTAGTTTTACAGTTAGTTGAGGGTTTAGGTAAGTGTTACCATTAGGGTTAGAGTTAGGGTTAGGTTTCGGCTTAGGGTTAGGAGTAGGGTAAGATTTAGGTTTATGTCCGGGCTTAGGGTTAGTGTTAGTGTTCTGTTTAGGGTCAAGGTTAGAGTTAGGGTTAGGGTTAGGATTAGGTCTAGGGTTAGGTTCAGGGTTATGGTAAGGGTTAGGTTTAGGGTTACAGATGGACTAGCGTTAGAGTTAGGTTTAAGTTTAGGGTTAGGTTTAGGTTTACAGTTAAGGTTCAAGTTAAGGTTTGGATGAAGTTTAGGATAGGGTGAGGGTTATTTTTATGGTTACGGCTAGAGTATGAGTTTGTGTTCATGTTAGTGTTAACGTTAGGTTTAGGGTTCGGGTTAGGTTTAGGGGTTACGTTTCGTGTTCGGTTTAGGTTTAGGGTTAGTGTAAAGTTAGGATAAGGGGTAGGATTATAGATAGTGTTAAACGTTAGGTTTAGGCTCTTAGGGTTTGGTTTATGGTTAGGGTACTGTTCAGTTTAGGGTAAATGTTAGGGTTAGGGTTAGATTAGGGTTACTGTTCGTATCAGCGTTAAGGTTGGGGATAAGGTTGGGGGTAGCGTTAGGTTTACGGTTGGGGATACGTTAAGGGTTAGGGTGAGGGTTAGGGTTAGGTTTACAGTTAAGGTGAGGGTTTAGGGTAATTGTTATGGTTAGGGTTAGAGTTAGAGTTAGGCTTAGGGTTAGGGTGAAGTTTCAGTTAATTGTGAGGGTTAGGGTTAAGTTTAGTGTTAAGGTGAGATTTAGGTTTAGGGTTAGGGTGGGGTAAGGTTAGGGTTAAGGCTAGGTTTACGGTAAGGGGTAGGGCTAGGTTAGGGTTAGGTTTAGGTTTAGAGTTAGAGTTAGTGCTAGGGTTAGGGTTAGGGTCAGGTTTAGAGTTATTGTTAGGGTTAGGGTAGAGTTAAGGTTAGGGTTAAGTTTAGGGTTAGGGTAAGGGTTAGGTTCAGGTCAGGGTTCGGGTTAGGATGATAGATAGGGTTAGGGTTAGGGGTTCGTGTGAGGGTTAGTGTTAGGTTGACAGTGAAGCTGATGTTTTAGGGTGTTACGGTTAGGGTTAGGGTTAGCGTTCGGGTTAGGTTTAGATTTGGGTTTACGGCTAGAGTTAGGGGATAGTTCAGGGTGTGGTTCAGGTTTATGTTTAAGGTTAGGCTTAGGTTTAGGGTGAAGTTTAGTTTAAGGATGAGGGTTAGGGTTAGGGTTTGTTGATTGGGTTAACTTTAGGCTTAGGTTTAGGGTTTTGTTATTTTTAGGGTTGGATTTAGTGTTCACGTACGGTTAGGTGCTTGGGTTAATGTAGGGTGAGATTTAGGGTTAAAGTTAGATTTCGCTTTAGTTTAGGGATAGGGCGAATTTTAAGACAGGATGAGGGTATGTGTTATGGCTAAGTTTTGGGTTCGTTTTCAGGTTAGTGGTAAGGTTATGTTTAGGGTTAGGGTTAAGTTTACGGGTTCTGTTTACCTCTAGGGTTAGGGTTAGATTTTAGGTTAGGGTTAAGTTTAGTTTACGGTTAGGCTTACGGTTATGGTTTGTTTTAGGCGTGGTTGGGGTGAGTGTTAGGTTTAGCGTTAGGTTTGGGTAGGCTTAGGATTATGGTTATGGTAAGGTGTTAGGGGTTAGAGGTGTAGTTTAGGGTTAGGGTTTATGTGAGGGTTCCGGTTAGGCATTGTGGTCCCGGTCATGGCTGGTTTGGTTTAGGATTAAGGTTAGGTTTCTGATTAGGTTTCGTGTTAGTGGTAGAGTTAGGGTGAGAGTTAGGGTTAAGGTTTCAGATAGACTTTGGTGTTAGGGGTTAGGGTTTGGGCTATTGTTAGGGTGATCGTTAGGGCTCAGGGGTTTCAGGTTAGTGTTAGGGTTCCGGATACCATTAGGTTTAGGGTTGGGGGATGCGGTTAGGGTTTAGGGTGAAGGTTGCGGTTAGTTTTACAGTTAGTTGAGGGTTTAGGTAAGTGTTACCATTAGGGTTAGAGTTAGGGTTAGGTTTCGGCTTAGGGTTAGGAGTAGGGTAAGATTTAGGTTTATGTCCGGGCTTAGGGTTAGTGTTAGTGTTCTGTTTAGGGTCAAGGTTAGAGTTAGGGTTAGGGTTAGGATTAGGTCTAGGGTTAGGTTCAGGGTTATGGTAAGGGTTAGGTTTAGGGTTACAGATGGACTAGCGTTAGAGTTAGGTTTAAGTTTAGGGTTAGGTTTAGGTTTACAGTTAAGGTTCAAGTTAAGGTTTGGATGAAGTTTAGGATAGGGTGAGGGTTATTTTTATGGTTACGGCTAGAGTTTGAGTTTGTGTTCAGGTGTGTGTTAACGTTAGGTTTAGGGTTCGGGTTAGGTTTAGGGGTTACGTTTCGTGTTCGGTTTAGGTTTAGGGTTAGTGTAAAGTTAGGATAAGGGGTAGGATTATAGATAGTGTTAAACGTTAGGTTTAGGCTCTTAGGGTTTGGTTTATGGTTAGGGTATTGTTCAGTTTAGGGTAAATGTTAGGGTTAGGGTTAGATTAGGGTTACTGTTCGTATCGGCGTTAAGGTTGGGGATAAGTTTGGGGGTAGCGTTAGGTTTACGGTTGGGGATACGTTAAGGGCTAGGGTGAGGGTTAGGGTTAGGTTTACAGTTAAGGTGAGGGTTTAGGGTAATTGTTATGGTTAGGTTTAGAGTTAGAGTTAGGCTTAGGGTTAGGGTGAAGTTTCAGGTAGTTGTGA
The DNA here is from genome assembly GCF_024166365.1 of Elephas maximus indicus. Classification (NCBI taxonomy): domain Eukaryota; kingdom Metazoa; phylum Chordata; class Mammalia; order Proboscidea; family Elephantidae; genus Elephas; species Elephas maximus. The sequence continues at coordinate 36,340,437 of NC_064840.1, read as the reverse complement.
GGGTTAGGGTTAAGTTTAGTGTTAAGGTGAGATTTAGGTTTAGGGTTAGGGTGGGGTAAGGTTAGGGTTAAGGCTAGGTTTACAGTAAGGGGTAGGGCTAGGTTAGGGTTAGGTTTAGGTTTAGAGTTAGAGTTAGTGCTAGGGTTAGGGTTAGGGTCAGGTTTAGAGTTATTGTTAGGGTTAGGGTAGAGTTATGGTTAGGGTTAAGTTTAGGGTTAGGGTAAGGGTTAGGTTCAGGTCAGGGTTAGGGTTAGGATGATAGATAGGGTTAGGGTTAGGGGTTCGTGTGAGGGTTAGTGTTAGGTTGACAGTGAAGCTGATGTTTTAGGGTGTTACGGTTAGGGTTAGGGTTAGCGTTCGGGTTAGGTTTAGATTTGGGTTTACGGCTAGAGTTAGGGGATAGTTCAGGGTGTGGTTCAGGTTTATGTTTAAGGTTAGGCTTAGGTTTAGGGTGAAGTTTAGTTTAAGGATGAGGGTTAGGGTTAGGGTTTGTTGATTGGGTTAACTTTAGGCTTAGGTTTAGGGTTTTGTTATTTTTAGGGTTGGATTTAGTGTTCACGTACGGTTAGGTGCTTGGGTTAATGTAGGGTGAGATTTAGGGTTAAAGTTAGATTTCGCTTTAGTTTAGGGATAGGGCGAATTTTAAGACAGGATGAGGGTATGTGTTATGGCTAAGTTTTGGGTTCGTTTTCAGGTTAGTGTTAAGGTTATGTTTAGGGTTAGGGTTAAGTTTACGGGTTCTGTTTACCTCTAGGGTTAGGGTTAGATTTTAGGTTAGGGTTAAGTTTAGTTTACGGTTAGGCTTACGGTTATGGTTTGTTTTAGGCGTGGTTGGGGTGAGTGTTAGGTTTAGCGTTAGGTTTGGGTAGGCTTAGGATTATGGTTATGGTAAGGTGTTAGGGGTTAGAGGTGTAGTTTAGGGTTAGGGTTTATGTGAGGGTTCCGGTTAGGCATTGTGGTCCCGGTCATGGCTGGTTTGGTTTAGGATTAAGGTTAGGTTTCTGATTAGGTTTCATGTTAGTGGTAGAGTTAGGGTGAGAGTTAGGGTTAAGGTTTCAGATAGACTTTGGTGTTAGGGGTTAGGGTTTGGGCTATTGTTAGGGTGATCGTTAGGGCTCAGGGGTTTCAGGTTAGTGTTAGGGTTCCGGATACCATTAGGTTTACGGTTGGGGGATGCGGTTAGGGTTTAGGGTGAAGGTTGCGGTTAGTTTTACAGTTAGTTGAGGGTTTAGGTAAGTGTTACCATTAGGGTTAGAGTTAGGGTTAGGTTTCGGCTTAGGGTTAGGAGTAGGGTAAGATTTAGGTTTATGTCCGGGCTTAGGGTTAGTGTTAGTGTTCTGTTTAGGGTCAAGGTTAGAGTTAGGGTTAGGGTTAGGATTAGGTCTAGGGTTAGGTTCAGGGTTATGGTAAGGGTTAGGTTTAGGGTTACAGATGGACTAGCGTTAGAGTTAGGTTTAAGTTTAGGGTTAGGTTTAGGTTTACAGTTAAGGTTCAAGTTAAGGTTTGGATGAAGTTTAGGATAGGGTGAGGGTTATTTTTATGGTTACGGCTAGAGTATGAGTTTGTGTTCATGTTAGTGTTAACGTTAGGTTTAGGGTTCGGGTTAGGTTTAGGGGTTACGTTTCGTGTTCGGTTTAGGTTTAGGGTTAGTGTAAAGTTAGGATAAGGGGTAGGATTATAGATAGTGTTAAACGTTAGGTTTAGGCTCTTAGGGTTTGGTTTATGGTTAGGGTACTGTTCAGTTTAGGGTAAATGTTAGGGTTAGGGTTAGATTAGGGTTACTGTTCGTATCAGCGTTAAGGTTGGGGATAAGGTTGGGGGTAGCGTTAGGTTTAGGGTTGGGGATACGTTAAGGGTTAGGGTGAGGGTTAGGGTTAGGTTTACAGTTAAGGTGAGGGTTTAGGGTAATTGTTATGGTTAGGGTTAGAGTTAGAGTTAGGCTTAGGGTTAGGGTGAAGTTTCAGTTAATTGTGAGGGTTAGGGTTAAGTTTAGTGTTAAGGTGAGATTTAGGTTTAGGGTTAGGGTGGGGTAAGGTTAGGGTTAAGGCTAGGTTTACGGTAAGGGGTAGGGCTAGGTTAGGGTTAGGTTTAGAGTTAGAGTTAGTGCTAGGGTTAGGGTTAGGGTCAGGTTTAGAGTTATTGTTAGGGTTAGGGTAGAGTTAAGGTTAGGGTTAAGTTTAGGGTTAGGGTAAGGGTTAGGTTCAGGTCAGGGTTAGGGTTAGGATGATAGATAGGGTTAGGGTTAGGGGTTCGTGTGAGGGTTAGTGTTAGGTTGACAGTGAAGCTGATGTTTTAGGGTGTTACGGTTAGGGTTAGGGTTAGAGTTCGGGTTAGGTTTAGATTTGGGTTTACGGCTAGAGTTAGGGGATAGTTCAGGGTGTGGTTCAGGTTTATGTTTAAGGTTAGGCTTAGGTTTAGGGTGAAGTTTAGTTTAAGGATGAGGGTTAGGTTTAGGGTTTGTTGATTGGGTTAACTTTAGGCTTAGGTTTAGGGTTTTGTTATTTTTAGGGTTGGATTTAGTGTTCACGTACGGTTAGGTGCTTGGGTTAATGTAGGGTGAGATTTAGGGTTAAAGTTAGATTTCGCTTTAGTTTAGGGATAGGGCGAATTTTAAGACAGGATGAGGGTATGTGTTATGGCTAAGTTTTGGGTTCGTTTTCAGGTTAGTGGTAAGGTTATGTTTAGGGTTAGGGTTAAGTTTACGGGTTCTGTTTACCTCTAGGGTTAGGGTTAGATTTTAGGTTAGGGTTAAGTTTAGTTTACGGTTAGGCTTACGGTTATGGTTTGTTTTAGGCGTGGTTGGGGTGAGTGTTAGGTTTAGCGTTAGGTTTGGGTAGGCTTAGGATTATGGTTATGGTAAGGTGTTAGGGGTTAGAGGTGTAGTTTAGGGTTAGGGTTTATGTGAGGGTTCCGGTTAGGCATTGTGGTCCCGGTCATGGCTGGTTTGGTTTAGGATTAAGGTTAGGTTTCTGATTAGGTTTCGTGTTAGTGGTAGAGTTAGGGTGAGAGTTAGGGTTAAGGTTTCAGATAGACTTTGGTGTTAGGGGTTAGGGTTTGGGCTATTGTTAGGGTGATCGTTAGGGCTCAGGGGTTTCAGGTTAGTGTTAGGGTTCCGGATACCATTAGGTTTAGGGTTGGGGGATGCGGTTAGGGTTTAGGGTGAAGGTTGCGGTTAGTTTTACAGTTAGTTGAGGGTTTAGGTAAGTGTTACCATTAGGGTTAGAGTTAGGGTTAGGTTTCGGCTTAGGGTTAGGAGTAGGGTAAGATTTAGGTTTATGTCCGGGCTTAGGGTTAGTGTTAGTGTTCTGTTTAGGGTCAAGGTTAGAGTTAGGGTTAGGGTTAGGATTAGGTCTAGGGTTAGGTTCAGGGTTATGGTAAGGGTTAGGTTTAGGGTTACAGATGGACTAGCGTTAGAGTTAGGTTTAAGTTTAGGGTTAGGTTTAGGTTTACAGTTAAGGTTCAAGTTAAGGTTTGGATGAAGTTTAGGATAGGGTGAGGGTTATTTTTATGGTTACGGCTAGAGTTTGAGTTTGTGTTCAGGTTTGTGTTAACGTTAGGTTTAGGGTTCGGGTTAGGTTTAGGGGTTACGTTTCGTGTTCGGTTTAGGTTTAGGGTTAGTGTAAAGTTAGGATAAGGGGTAGGATTATAGATAGTGTTAAACGTTAGGTTTAGGCTCTTAGGGTTTGGTTTATGGTTAGGGTATTGTTCAGTTTAGGGTAAATGTTAGGGTTAGGGTTAGATTAGGGTTACTGTTCGTATCAGCGTTAAGGTTGGGGATAAGTTTGGGGGTAGCGTTAGGTTTACGGTTGGGGATACGTTAAGGGCTAGGGTGAGGGTTAGGGTTAGGTTTACAGTTAAGGTGAGGGTTTAGGGTAATTGTTATGGTTAGGTTTAGAGTTAGAGTTAGACTTAGGGTTAGGGTGAAGTTTCAGGTAATTGTGAGGGTTAGGGTTAAGTTTAGTGTTAAGGTGAGATTTAGGTTTAGGGTTAGGGTGGGGTAAGGTTAGGGTTAAGGCTAGGTTTACGGTAAGGGGTAGGGCTAGGTTAGGGTTAGGTTTAGGTTTAGAGTTAGAGTTAGTGCTAGGGTTAGGGTTAGGGTCAGGTTTAGAGTTATTGTTAGGGTTAGGGTAGAGTTAAGGTTAGGGTTAAGTTTAGGGTTAGGGTAAGGGTTAGGTTCAGATCAGGGTTAGGGTTAGGATGATAGATAGGGTTAGGGTTAGGGGTTCGTGTGAGGGTTAGTGTTAGGTTGACAGTGAAGCTGATGTTTTAGGGTGTTACGGTTAGGGTTAGGGTTAGCGTTCGGGTTAGGTTTAGATTTGGGTTTACGGCTAGAGTTAGGGGATAGTTCAGGGTGTGGTTCAGGTTTATGTTTAAGGTTAGGCTTAGGTTTAGGGTGAAGTTTAGTTTAAGGATGAGGGTTAGGGTTAGGGTTTGTTGATTGGGTTAACTTTAGGCTTAGGTTTAGGGTTTTGTTATTTTTAGGGTTGGATTTAGTGTTCACGTACGGTTAGGTGCTTGGGTTAATGTAGGGTGAGATTTAGGGTTAAAGTTAGATTTCGCTTTAGTTTAGGGATAGGGCGAATTTTAAGACAGGATGAGGGTATGTGTTATGGCTAAGTTTTGGGTTCGTTTTCAGGTTAGTGGTAAGGTTATGTTTAGGGTTAGGGTTAAGTTTACGGGTTCTGTTTACCTCTAGGGTTAGGGTTAGATTTTAGGTTAGGGTTAAGTTTAGTTTACGGTTAGGCTTACGGTTATGGTTTGTTTTAGGCGTGGTTGGGGTGAGTGTTAGGTTTAGCGTTAGGTTTGGGTAGGCTTAGGATTATGGTTATGGTAAGGTGTTAGGGGTTAGAGGTGTAGTTTAGGGTTAGGGTTTATGTGAGGGTTCCGGTTAGGCATTGTGGTCCCGGTCATGGCTGGTTTGGTTTAGGATTAAGGTTAGGTTTCTGATTAGGTTTCGTGTTAGTGGTAGAGTTAGGGTGAGAGTTAGGGTTAAGGTTTCAGATAGACTTTGGTGTTAGGGGTTAGGGTTTGGGCTATTGTTAGGGTGATCGTTAGGGCTCAGGGGTTTCAGGTTAGTGTTAGGGTTCCGGATACCATTAGGTTTAGGGTTGGGGGATGCGGTTAGGGTTTAGGGTGAAGGTTGCGGTTAGTTTTACAGTTAGTTGAGGGTTTAGGTAAGTGTTACCATTAGGGTTAGAGTTAGGGTTAGGTTTCGGCTTAGGGTTAGGAGTAGGGTAAGATTTAGGTTTATGTCCGGGCTTAGGGTTAGTGTTAGTGTTCTGTTTAGGGTCAAGGTTAGAGTTAGGGTTAGGGTTAGGATTAGGTCTAGGGTTAGGTTCAGGGTTATGGTAAGGGTTAGGTTTAGGGTTACAGATGGACTAGCGTTAGAGTTAGGTTTAAGTTTAGGGTTAGGTTTAGGTTTACAGTTAAGGTTCAAGTTAAGGTTTGGATGAAGTTTAGGATAGGGTGAGGGTTATTTTTATGGTTACGGCTAGAGTTTGAGTTTGTGTTCAGGTTTGTGTTAACGTTAGGTTTAGGGTTCGGGTTAGGTTTAGGGGTTACGTTTCGTGTTCGGTTTAGGTTTAGGGTTAGTGTAAAGTTAGGATAAGGGGTAGGATTATAGATAGTGTTAAACGTTAGGTTTAGGCTCTTAGGGTTTGGTTTATGGTTAGGGTATTGTTCAGTTTAGGGTAAATGTTAGGGTTAGGGTTAGATTAGGGTTACTGTTCGTATCAGCGTTAAGGTTGGGGATAAGTTTGGGGGTAGCGTTAGGTTTACGGTTGGGGATACGTTAAGGGTTAGGGTGAGGGTTAGGGTTAGGTTTACAGTTAAGGTGAGGGTTTAGGGTAATTGTTATGGTTAGGTTTAGAGTTAGAGTTAGACTTAGGGTTAGGGTGAAGTTTCAGGTAATTGTGAGGGTTAGGGTTAAGTTTAGTGTTAAGGTGAGATTTAGGTTTAGGGTTAGGGTGGGGTAAGGTTAGGGTTAAGGCTAGGTTTACGGTAAGGGGTAGGGCTAGGTTAGGGTTAGGTTTAGGTTTAGAGTTAGAGTTAGTGCTAGGGTTAGGGTTAGGGTCAGGTTTAGAGTTATTGTTAGGGTTAGGGTAGAGTTAAGGTTAGGGTTAAGTTTAGGGTTAGGGTAAGGGTTAGGTTCAGATCAGGGTTAGGGTTAGGATGATAGATAGGGTTAGGGTTAGGGGTTCGTGTGAGGGTTAGTGTTAGGTTGACAGTGAAGCTGATGTTTTAGGGTGTTACGGTTAGGGTTAGGGTTAGCGTTCGGGTTAGGTTTAGATTTGGGTTTACGGCTAGAGTTAGGGGATAGTTCAGGGTGTGGTTCAGGTTTATGTTTAAGGTTAGGCTTAGGTTTAGGGTGAAGTTTAGTTTAAGGATGAGGGTTAGGGTTAGGGTTTGTTGATTGGGTTAACTTTAGGCTTAGGTTTAGGGTTTTGTTATTTTTAGGGTTGGATTTAGTGTTCACGTACGGTTAGGTGCTTGGGTTAATGTAGGGTGAGATTTAGGGTTAAAGTTAGATTTCGCTTTAGTTTAGGGATAGGGCGAATTTTAAGACAGGATGAGGGTATGTGTTATGGCTAAGTTTTGGGTTCGTTTTCAGGTTAGTGGTAAGGTTATGTTTAGGGTTAGGGTTAAGTTTACGGGTTCTGTTTACCTCTAGGGTTAGGGTTAGATTTTAGGTTAGGGTTAAGTTTAGTTTACGGTTAGGCTTACGGTTATGGTTTGTTTTAGGCGTGGTTGGGGTGAGTGTTAGGTTTAGCGTTAGGTTTGGGTAGGCTTAGGATTATGGTTATGGTAAGGTGTTAGGGGTTAGAGGTGTAGTTTAGGGTTAGGGTTTATGTGAGGGTTCCGGTTAGGCATTGTGGTCCCGGTCATGGCTGGTTTGGTTTAGGATTAAGGTTAGGTTTCTGATTAGGTTTCGTGTTAGTGGTAGAGTTAGGGTGAGAGTTAGGGTTAAGGTTTCAGATAGACTTTGGTGTTAGGGGTTAGGGTTTGGGCTATTGTTAGGGTGATCGTTAGGGCTCAGGGGTTTCAGGTTAGTGTTAGGGTTCCGGATACCATTAGGTTTAGGGTTGGGGGATGCGGTTAGGGTTTAGGGTGAAGGTTGCGGTTAGTTTTACAGTTAGTTGAGGGTTTAGGTAAGTGTTACCATTAGGGTTAGAGTTAGGGTTAGGTTTCGGCTTAGGGTTAGGAGTAGGGTAAGATTTAGGTTTATGTCCGGGCTTAGGGTTAGTGTTAGTGTTCTGTTTAGGGTCAAGGTTAGAGTTAGGGTTAGGGTTAGGATTAGGTCTAGGGTTAGGTTCAGGGTTATGGTAAGGGTTAGGTTTAGGGTTACAGATGGACTAGCGTTAGAGTTAGGTTTAAGTTTAGGGTTAGGTTTAGGTTTACAGTTAAGGTTCAAGTTAAGGTTTGGATGAAGTTTAGGATAGGGTGAGGGTTATTTTTATGGTTACGGCTAGAGTTTGAGTTTGTGTTCAGGTTAGTGTGAAGGTTAGGTTTAGGGTTCGGGTTAGGTTTAGGGGTTACGTTTCGTGTTCGGTTTAGGTTTAGGGTTAGTGTAAAGTTAGGATAAGGGGTAGGATTATAGATAGTGTTAAACGTTAGGTTTAGGCTCTTAGGGTTTGGTTTATGGTTAGGGTATTGTTCAGTTTAGGGTAAATGTTAGGGTTAGGGTTAGATTAGGGTTACTGTTCGTATCAGCGTTAAGGTTGGGGATAAGTTTGGGGGTAGCGTTAGGTTTACGGTTGGGGATACGTTAAGGGCTAGGGTGAGGGTTAGGGTTAGGTTTACAGTTAAGGTGAGGGTTTAGGGTAATTGTTATGGTTAGGTTTAGAGTTAGAGTTAGACTTAGGGTTAGGGTGAAGTTTCAGGTAATTGTGAGGGTTAGGGTTAAGTTTAGTGTTAAGGTGAGATTTAGGTTTAGGGTTAGGGTGGGGTAAGGTTAGGGTTAAGGCTAGGTTTACGGTAAGGGGTAGGGCTAGGTTAGGGTTAGGTTTAGGTTTAGAGTTAGAGTTAGTGCTAGGGTTAGGGTTAGGGTCAGGTTTAGAGTTATTGTTAGGGTTAGGGTAGAGTTAAGGTTAGGGTTAAGTTTAGGGTTAGGGTAAGGGTTAGGTTCAGATCAGGGTTAGGGTTAGGATGATAGATAGGGTTAGGGTTAGGGGTTCGTGTGAGGGTTAGTGTTAGGTTGACAGTGAAGCTGATGTTTTAGGGTGTTACGGTTAGGGTTAGGGTTAGCGTTCGGGTTAGGTTTAGATTTGGGTTTACGGCTAGAGTTAGGGGATAGTTCAGGGTGTGGTTCAGGTTTATGTTTAAGGTTAGGCTTAGGTTTAGGGTGAAGTTTAGTTTAAGGATGAGGGTTAGGGTTAGGGTTTGTTGATTGGGTTAACTTTAGGCTTAGGTTTAGGGTTTTGTTATTTTTAGGGTTGGATTTAGTGTTCACGTACGGTTAGGTGCTTGGGTTAATGTAGGGTGAGATTTAGGGTTAAAGTTAGATTTCGCTTTAGTTTAGGGATAGGGCGAATTTTAAGACAGGATGAGGGTATGTGTTATGGCTAAGTTTTGGGTTCGTTTTCAGGTTAGTGGTAAGGTTATGTTTAGGGTTAGGGTTAAGTTTACGGGTTCTGTTTACCTCTAGGGTTAGGGTTAGATTTTAGGTTAGGGTTAAGTTTAGTTTACGGTTAGGCTTACGGTTATGGTTTGTTTTAGGCGTGGTTGGGGTGAGTGTTAGGTTTAGCGTTAGGTTTGGGTAGGCTTAGGATTATGGTTATGGTAAGGTGTTAGGGGTTAGAGGTGTAGTTTAGGGTTAGGGTTTATGTGAGGGTTCCGGTTAGGCATTGTGGTCCCGGTCATGGCTGGTTTGGTTTAGGATTAAGGTTAGGTTTCTGATTAGGTTTCGTGTTAGTGGTAGAGTTAGGGTGAGAGTTAGGGTTAAGGTTTCAGATAGACTTTGGTGTTAGGGGTTCGGGTTTGGGCTATTGTTAGGGTGATCGTTAGGGCTCAGGGGTTTCAGGTTAGTGTTAGGGTTCCGGATACCATTAGGTTTAGGGTTGGGGGATGCGGTTAGGGTTTAGGGTGAAGGTTGCGGTTAGTTTTACAGTTAGTTGAGGGTTTAGGTAAGTGTTACCATTAGGGTTAGAGTTAGGGTTAGGTTTCGGCTTAGGGTTAGGAGTAGGGTAAGATTTAGGTTTATGTCCGGGCTTAGGGTTAGTGTTAGTGTTCTGTTTAGGGTCAAGGTTAGAGTTAGGGTTAGGGTTAGGATTAGGTCTAGGGTTAGGTTCAGGGTTATGGTAAGGGTTAGGTTTAGGGTTACAGATGGACTAGCGTTAGAGTTAGGTTTAAGTTTAGGGTTAGGTTTAGGTTTACAGTTAAGGTTCAAGTTAAGGTTTGGATGAAGTTTAGGATAGGGTGAGGGTTATTTTTATGGTTACGGCTAGAGTTTGAGTTTGTGTTCAGGTTTGTGTTAACGTTAGGTTTAGGGTTCGGGTTAGGTTTAGGGGTTACGTTTCGTGTTCGGTTTAGGTTTAGGGTTAGTGTAAAGTTAGGATAAGGGGTAGGATTATAGATAGTGTTAAACGTTAGGTTTAGGCTCTTAGGGTTTGGTTTATGGTTAGGGTATTGTTCAGTTTAGGGTAAATGTTAGGGTTAGGGTTAGATTAGGGTTACTGTTCGTATCAGCGTTAAGGTTGGGGATAAGTTTGGGGGTAGCGTTAGGTTTACGGTTGGGGATACGTTAAGGGCTAGGGTGAGGGTTAGGGTTAGGTTTACAGTTAAGGTGAGGGTTTAGGGTAATTGTTATGGTTAGGTTTAGAGTTAGAGTTAGACTTAGGGTTAGGGTGAAGTTTCAGGTAATTGTGAGGGTTAGGGTTAAGTTTAGTGTTAAGGTGAGATTTAGGTTTAGGGTTAGGGTGGGGTAAGGTTAGGGTTAAGGCTAGGTTTACGGTAAGGGGTAGGGCTAGGTTAGGGTTAGGTTTAGGTTTAGAGTTAGAGTTAGTGCTAGGGTTAGGGTTAGGGTCAGGTTTAGAGTTATTGTTAGGGTTAGGGTAGAGTTAAGGTTAGGGTTAAGTTTAGGGTTAGGGTAAGGGTTAGGTTCAGATCAGGGTTAGGGTTAGGATGATAGATAGGGTTAGGGTTAGGGGTTCGTGTGAGGGTTAGTGTTAGGTTGACAGTGAAGCTGATGTTTTAGGGTGTTACGGTTAGGGTTAGGGTTAGCGTTCGGGTTAGGTTTAGATTTGGGTTTACGGCTAGAGTTAGGGGATAGTTCAGGGTGTGGTTCAGGTTTATGTTTAAGGTTAGGCTTAGGTTTAGGGTGAAGTTTAGTTTAAGGATGAGGGTTAGGGTTAGGGTTTGTTGATTGGGTTAACTTTAGGCTTAGGTTTAGGGTTTTGTTATTTTTAGGGTTGGATTTAGTGTTCACGTACGGTTAGGTGCTTGGGTTAATGTAGGGTGAGATTTAGGGTTAAAGTTAGATTTCGCTTTAGTTTAGGGATAGGGCGAATTTTAAGACAGGATGAGGGTATGTGTTATGGCTAAGTTTTGGGTTCGTTTTCAGGTTAGTGGTAAGGTTATGTTTAGGGTTAGGGTTAAGTTTACGGGTTCTGTTTACCTCTAGGGTTAGGGTTAGATTTTAGGTTAGGGTTAAGTTTAGTTTACGGTTAGGCTTACGGTTATGGTTTGTTTTAGGCGTGGTTGGGGTGAGTGTTAGGTTTAGCGTTAGGTTTGGGTAGGCTTAGGATTATGGTTATGGTAAGGTGTTAGGGGTTAGAGGTGTAGTTTAGGGTTAGGGTTTATGTGAGGGTTCCGGTTAGGCATTGTGGTCCCGGTCATGGCTGGTTTGGTTTAGGATTAAGGTTAGGTTTCTGATTAGGTTTCGTGTTAGTGGTAGAGTTAGGGTGAGAGTTAGGGTTAAGGTTTCAGATAGACTTTGGTGTTAGGGGTTAGGGTTTGGGCTATTGTTAGGGTGATCGTTAGGGCTCAGGGGTTTCAGGTTAGTGTTAGGGTTCCGGATACCGTTAGGTTTAGGGTTGGGGGATGCGGTTAGGGTTTAGGGTGAAGGTTGCGGTTAGTTTTACAGTTAGTTGAGGGTTTAGGTAAGTGTTACCATTAGGGTTAGAGTTAGGGTTAGGTTTCGGCTTAGGGTTAGGAGTAGGGTAAGATTTAGGTTTATGTCCGGGCTTAGGGTTAGTGTTAGTGTTCTGTTTAGGGTCAAGGTTAGAGTTAGGGTTAGGGTTAGGATTAGGTCTAGGGTTAGGTTCAGGGTTATGGTAAGGGTTAGGTTTAGGGTTACAGATGGACTAGCGTTAGAGTTAGGTTTAAGTTTAGGGTTAGGTTTAGGTTTACAGTTAAGGTTCAAGTTAAGGTTTGGATGAAGTTTAGGATAGGGTGAGGGTTATTTTTATGGTTACGGCTAGAGTTTGAGTTTGTGTTCAGGTTAGTGTGAAGGTTAGGTTTAGGGTTCGGGTTAGGTTTAGGGGTTACGTTTCGTGTTCGGTTTAGGTTTAGGGTTAGTGTAAAGTTAGGATAAGGGGTAGGATTATAGATAGTGTTAAACGTTAGGTTTAGGCTCTTAGGGTTTGGTTTATGGTTAGGGTATTGTTCAGTTTAGGGTAAATGTTAGGGTTAGGGTTAGATTAGGGTTACTGTTCGTATCAGCGTTAAGGTTGGGGATAAGTTTGGGGGTAGCGTTAGGTTTACGGTTGGGGATACGTTAAGGGCTAGGGTGAGGGTTAGGGTTAGGTTTACAGTTAAGGTGAGGGTTTAGGGTAATTGTTATGGTTAGGTTTAGAGTTAGAGTTAGACTTAGGGTTAGGGTGAAGTTTCAGGTAATTGTGAGGGTTAGGGTTAAGTTTAGTGTTAAGGTGAGATTTAGGTTTAGGGTTAGGGTGGGGTAAGGTTAGGGTTAAGGCTAGGTTTACGGTAAGGGGTAGGGCTAGGTTAGGGTTAGGTTTAGGTTTAGAGTTAGAGTTAGTGCTAGGGTTAGGGTTAGGGTCAGGTTTAGAGTTATTGTTAGGGTTAGGGTAGAGTTAAGGTTTGGGTTAAGTTTAGGGTTAGGGTAAGGGTTAGGTTCAGGTCAGGGTTAGGGTTAGGATGATAGATAGGGTTAGGGTTAGGGGTTCGTGTGAGGGTTAGTGTTAGGTTGACAGTGAAGCTGATGTTTTAGGGTGTTACGGTTAGGGTTAGGGTTAGCGTTCGGGTTAGGTTTAGATTTGGGTTTACGGCTAGAGTTAGGGGATAGTTCAGGGTGTGGTTCAGGTTTATGTTTAAGGTTAGGCTTAGGTTTAGGGTGAAGTTTAGTTTAAGGATGAGGGTTAGGGTTAGGGTTTGTTGATTGGGTTAACTTTAGGCTTAGGTTTAGGGTTTTGTTATTTTTAGGGTTGGATTTAGTGTTCACGTACGGTTAGGTGCTTGGGTTAATGTAGGGTGAGATTTAGGGTTAAAGTTAGATTTCGCTTTAGTTTAGGGATAGGGCGAATTTTAAGACAGGATGAGGGTATGTGTTATGGCTAAGTTTTGGGTTCGTTTTCAGGTTAGTGTTAAGGTTATGTTTAGGGTTAGGGTTAAGTTTACGGGTTCTGTTTACCTCTAGGGTTAGGGTTAGATTTTAGGTTAGGGTTAAGTTTAGTTTACGGTTAGGCTTACGGTTATGGTTTGTTTTAGGCGTGGTTGGGGTGAGTGTTAGGTTTAGCGTTAGGTTTGGGTAGGCTTAGGATTATGGTTATGGTAAGGTGTTAGGGGTTAGAGGTGTAGTTTAGGGTTAGGGTTTATGTGAGGTTTCCGGTTAGGCATTGTGGTCCCGGTCATGGCTGGTTTGGTTTAGGATTAAGGTTAGGTTTCTGATTAGGTTTCGTGTTAGTGGTAGAGTTAGGGTGAGAGTTAGGGTTAAGGTTTCAGATAGACTTTGGTGTTAGGGGTTAGGGTTTGGGCTATTGTTAGGGTGATCGTTAGGGCTCAGGGGTTTCAGGTTAGTGTTAGGGTTCCGGATACCATTAGGTTTAGGGTTGGGGGATGCGGTTAGGGTTTAGGGTGAAGGTTGCGGTTAGTTTTACAGTTAGTTGAGGGTTTAGGTAAGTGTTACCATTAGGGTTAGAGTTAGGGTTAGGTTTCGGCTTAGGGTTAGGAGTAGGGTAAGATTTAGGTTTATGTCCGGGCTTAGGGTTAGTGTTAGTGTTCTGTTTAGGGTCAAGGTTAGAGTTAGGGTTAGGGTTAGGATTAGGTCTAGGGTTAGGTTCAGGGTTATGGTAAGGGTTAGGTTTAGGGTTACAGATGGACTAGCGTTAGAGTTAGGTTTAAGTTTAGGGTTAGGTTTAGGTTTACAGTTAAGGTTCAAGTTAAGGTTTGGATGAAGTTTAGGATAGGGTGAGGGTTATTTTTATGGTTACGGCTAGAGTTTGAGTTTGTGTTCAGGTTAGTGTGAAGGTTAGGTTTAGGGTTCGGGTTAGGTTTAGGGGTTACGTTTCGTGTTCGGTTTAGGTTTAGGGTTAGTGTAAAGTTAGGATAAGGGGTAGGATTATAGATAGTGTTAAACGTTAGGTTTAGGCTCTTAGGGTTTGGTTTATGGTTAGGGTATTGTTCAGTTTAGGGTAAATGTTAGGGTTAGGGTTAGATTAGGGTTACTGTTCGTATCAGCGTTAAGGTTGGGGATAAGTTTGGGGGTAGCGTTAGGTTTACGGTTGGGGATACGTTAAGGGCTAGGGTGAGGGTTAGGGTTAGGTTTACAGTTAAGGTGAGGGTTTAGGGTAATTGTTATGGTTAGGTTTAGAGTTAGAGTTAGACTTAGGGTTAGGGTGAAGTTTCAGGTAATTGTGAGGGTTAGGGTTAAGTTTAGTGTTAAGGTGAGATTTAGGTTTAGGGTTAGGGTGGGGTAAGGTTAGGGTTAAGGCTAGGTTTACGGTAAGGGGTAGGGCTAGGTTAGGGTTAGGTTTAGGTTTAGAGTTAGAGTTAGTGCTAGGGTTAGGGTTAGGGTCAGGTTTAGAGTTATTGTTAGGGTTAGGGTAGAGTTAAGGTTTGGGTTAAGTTTAGGGTTAGGGTAAGGGTTAGGTTCAGGTCAGGGTTAGGGTTAGGATGATAGATAGGGTTAGGGTTAGGGGTTCGTGTGAGGGTTAGTGTTAGGTTGACAGTGAAGCTGATGTTTTAGGGTGTTACGGTTAGGGTTAGGGTTAGCGTTCGGGTTAGGTTTAGATTTGGGTTTACGGCTAGAGTTAGGGGATAGTTCAGGGTGTGGTTCAGGTTTATGTTTAAGGTTAGGCTTAGGTTTAGGGTGAAGTTTAGTTTAAGGATGAGGGTTAGGGTTAGGGTTTGTTGATTGGGTTAACTTTAGGCTTAGGTTTAGGGTTTTGTTATTTTTAGGGTTGGATTTAGTGTTCACGTACGGTTAGGTGCTTGGGTTAATGTAGGGTGAGATTTAGGGTTAAAGTTAGATTTCGCTTTAGTTTAGGGATAGGGCGAATTTTAAGACAGGATGAGGGTATGTGTTATGGCTAAGTTTTGGGTTCGTTTTCAGGTTAGTGGTAAGGTTATGTTTAGGGTTAGGGTTAAGTTTACGGGTTCTGTTTACCTCTAGGGTTAGGGTTAGATTTTAGGTTAGGGTTAAGTTTAGTTTACGGTTAGGCTTACGGTTATGGTTTGTTTTAGGCGTGGTTGGGGTGAGTGTTAGGTTTAGCGTTAGGTTTGGGTAGGCTTAGGATTATGGTTATGGTAAGGTGTTAGGGGTTAGAGGTGTAGTTTAGGGTTAGGGTTTATGTGAGGGTTCCGGTTAGGCATTGTGGTCCCGGTCATGGCTGGTTTGGTTTAGGATTAAGGTTAGGTTTCTGATTAGGTTTCGTGTTAGTGGTAGAGTTAGGGTGAGAGTTAGGGTTAAGGTTTCAGATAGACTTTGGTGTTAGGGGTTAGGGTTTGGGCTATTGTTAGGGTGATCGTTAGGGCTCAGGGGTTTCAGGTTAGTGTTAGGGTTCCGGATACCATTAGGTTTAGGGTTGGGGGATGCGGTTAGGGTTTAGGGTGAAGGTTGCGGTTAGTTTTACAGTTAGTTGAGGGTTTAGGTAAGTGTTACCATTAGGGTTAGAGTTAGGGTTAGGTTTCGGCTTAGGGTTAGGAGTAGGGTAAGATTTAGGTTTATGTCCGGGCTTAGGGTTAGTGTTAGTGTTCTGTTTAGGGTCAAGGTTAGAGTTAGGGTTAGGGTTAGGATTAGGTCTAGGGTTAGGTTCAGGGTTATGGTAAGGGTTAGGTTTAGGGTTACAGATGGACTAGCGTTAGAGTTAGGTTTAAGTTTAGGGTTAGGTTTAGGTTTACAGTTAAGGTTCAAGTTAAGGTTTGGATGAAGTTTAGGATAGGGTGAGGGTTATTTTTATGGTTACGGCTAGAGTTTGAGTTTGTGTTCAGGTTAGTGTGAAGGTTAGGTTTAGGGTTCGGGTTAGGTTTAGGGGTTACGTTTCGTGTTCGGTTTAGGTTTAGGGTTAGTGTAAAGTTAGGATAAGGGGTAGGATTATAGATAGTGTTAAACGTTAGGTTTAGGCTCTTAGGGTTTGGTTTATGGTTAGGGTATTGTTCAGTTTAGGGTAAATGTTAGGGTTAGGGTTAGATTAGGGTTACTGTTCGTATCAGCGTTAAGGTTGGGGATAAGTTTGGGGGTAGCGTTAGGTTTACGGTTGGGGATACGTTAAGGGCTAGGGTGAGGGTTAGGGTTAGGTTTACAGTTAAGGTGAGGGTTTAGGGTAATTGTTATGGTTAGGTTTAGAGTTAGAGTTAGACTTAGGGTTAGGGTGAAGTTTCAGGTAATTGTGAGGGTTAGGGTTAAGTTTAGTGTTAAGGTGAGATTTAGGTTTAGGGTTAGGGTGGGGTAAGGTTAGGGTTAAGGCTAGGTTTACGGTAAGGGGTAGGGCTAGGTTAGGGTTAGGTTTAGGTTTAGAGTTAGAGTTAGTGCTAGGGTTAGGGTTAGGGTCAGGTTTAGAGTTATTGTTAGGGTTAGGGTAGAGTTAAGGTTAGGGTTAAGTTTAGGGTTAGGGTAAGGGTTAGGTTCAGGTCAGGGTTAGGGTTAGGATGATAGATAGGGTTAGGGTTAGGGGTTCGTGTGAGGGTTAGTGTTAGGTTGACAGTGAAGCTGATGTTTTAGGGTGTTACGGTTAGGGTTAGGGTTAGCGTTCGGGTTAGGTTTAGATTTGGGTTTACGGCTAGAGTTAGGGGATAGTTCAGGGTGTGGTTCAGGTTTATGTTTAAGGTTAGGCTTAGGTTTAGGGTGAAGTTTAGTTTAAGGATGAGGGTTAGGGTTAGGGTTTGTTGATTGGGTTAACTTTAGGCTTAGGTTTAGGGTTTTGTTATTTTTAGGGTTGGATTTAGTGTTCACGTACGGTTAGGTGCTTGGGTTAATGTAGGGTGAGATTTAGGGTTAAAGTTAGATTTCGCTTTAGTTTAGGGATAGGGCGAATTTTAAGACAGGATGAGGGTATGTGTTATGGCTAAGTTTTGGGTTCGTTTTCAGGTTAGTGGTAAGGTTATGTTTAGGGTTAGGGTTAAGTTTACGGGTTTTGTTTACCTCTAGGGTTAGGGTTAGATTTTAGGTTAGGGTTAAGTTTAGTTTACGGTTAGGCTTACGGTTATGGTTTGTTTTAGGCGTGGTTGGGGTGAGTGTTAGGTTTAGCGTTAGGTTTGGGTAGGCTTAGGATTATGGTTATGGTAAGGTGTTAGGGGTTAGAGGTGTAGTTTAGGGTTAGGGTTTATGTGAGGGTTCCGGTTAGGCATTGTGGTCCCGGTCATGGCTGGTTTGGTTTAGGATTAAGGTTAGGTTTCTGATTAGGTTTCGTGTTAGTGGTAGAGTTAGGGTGAGAGTTAGGGTTAAGGTTTCAGATAGACTTTGGTGTTAGGGGTTAGGGTTTGGGCTATTGTTAGGGTGATCGTTAGGGCTCAGGGGTTTCAGGTTAGTGTTAGGGTTCCGGATACCATTAGGTTTAGGGTTGGGGGATGCGGTTAGGGTTTAGGGTGAAGGTTGCGGTTAGTTTTACAGTTAGTTGAGGGTTTAGGTAAGTGTTACCATTAGGGTTAGAGTTAGGGTTAGGTTTCGGCTTAGGGTTAGGAGTAGGGTAAGATTTAGGTTTATGTCCGGGCTTAGGGTTAGTGTTAGTGTTCTGTTTAGGGTCAAGGTTAGAGTTAGGGTTAGGGTTAGGATTAGGTCTAGGGTTAGGTTCAGGGTTATGGTAAGGGTTAGGTTTAGGGTTACAGATGGACTAGCGTTAGAGTTAGGTTTAAGTTTAGGGTTAGGTTTAGGTTTACAGTTAAGGTTCAAGTTAAGGTTTGGATGAAGTTTAGGATAGGGTGAGGGTTATTTTTATGGTTACGGCTAGAGTTTGAGTTTGTGTTCAGGTTTGTGTTAACGTTAGGTTTAGGGTTCGGGTTAGGTTTAGGGGTTACGTTTCGTGTTCGGTTTAGGTTTAGGGTTAGTGTAAAGTTAGGATAAGGGGTAGGATTATAGATAGTGTTAAACGTTAGGTTTAGGCTCTTAGGGTTTGGTTTATGGTTAGGGTATTGTTCAGTTTAGGGTAAATGTTAGGGTTAGGGTTAGATTAGGGTTACTGTTCGTATCAGCGTTAAGGTTGGGGATAAGGTTGGGGGTAGCGTTAGGTTTAGGGTTGGGGATACGTTAAGGGTTAGGGTGAGGGTTAGGGTTAGGTTTACAGTTAAGGTGAGGGTTTAGGGTAATTGTTATGGTTAGGGTTAGAGTTAGAGTTAGGCTTAGGGTTAGGGTGAAGTTTCAGTTAATTGTGAGGGTTAGGGTTAAGTTTAGTGTTAAGGTGAGATTTAGGTTTAAGGTTAGGGTGGGGTAAGGTTAGGGTTAAGGCTAGGTTTACGGTAAGGGGTAGGGCTAGGTTAGGGTTAGGTTTAGAGTTAGAGTTAGTGCTAGGGTTAGGGTTAGGGTCAGGTTTAGAGTTATTGTTAGGGTTAGGGTAGAGTTAAGGTTAGGGTTAAGTTTAGGGTTAGGGTAAGGGTTAGGTTCAGGTCAGGGTTAGGGTTAGGATGATAGATAGGGTTAGGGTTAGGGGTTCGTGTGAGGGTTAGTGTTAGGTTGACAGTGAAGCTGATGTTTTAGGGTGTTACGGTTAGGGTTAGGGTTAGAGTTCGGGTTAGGTTTAGATTTGGGTTTACGGCTAGAGTTAGGGGATAGTTCAGGGTGTGGTTCAGGTTTATGTTTAAGGTTAGGCTTAGGTTTAGGGTGAAGTTTAGTTTAAGGATGAGGGTTAGGTTTAGGGTTTGTTGATTGGGTTAACTTTAGGCTTAGGTTTAGGGTTTTGTTATTTTTAGGGTTGGATTTAGTGTTCACGTACGGTTAGGTGCTTGGGTTAATGTAGGGTGAGATTTAGGGTTAAAGTTAGATTTCGCTTTAGTTTAGGGATAGGGCGAATTTTAAGACAGGATGAGGGTATGTGTTATGGCTAAGTTTTGGGTTCGTTTTCAGGTTAGTGGTAAGGTTATGTTTAGGGTTAGGGTTAAGTTTACGGGTTCTGTTTACCTCTAGGGTTAGGGTTAGATTTTAGGTTAGGGTTAAGTTTAGTTTACGGTTAGGCTTACGGTTATGGTTTGTTTTAGGCGTGGTTGGGGTGAGTGTTAGGTTTAGCGTTAGGTTTGGGTAGGCTTAGGATTATGGTTATGGTAAGGTGTTAGGGGTTAGAGGTGTAGTTTAGGGTTAGGGTTTATGTGAGGGTTCCGGTTAGACATTGTGGTCCCGGTCATGGCTGGTTTGGTTTAGGATTAAGGTTAGGTTTCTGATTAGGTTTCGTGTTAGTGGTAGAGTTAGGGTGAGAGTTAGGGTTAAGGTTTCAGATAGACTTTGGTGTTAGGGGTTAGGGTTTGGGCTATTGTTAGGGTGATCGTTAGGGCTCAGGGGTTTCAGGTTAGTGTTAGGGTTCCGGATACCATTAGGTTTAGGGTTGGGGGATGCGGTTAGGGTTTAGGGTGAAGGTTGCGGTTAGTTTTACAGTTAGTTGAGGGCTTAGGTAAGTGTTACCATTAGGGTTAGAGTTAGGGTTAGGTTTCGGCTTAGGGTTAGGAGTAGGGTAAGATTTAGGTTTATGTCCGGGCTTAGGGTTAGTGTTAGTGTTCTGTTTAGGGTCAAGGTTAGAGTTAGGGTTAGGGTTAGGATTAGGTCTAGGGTTAGGTTCAGGGTTATGGTAAGGGTTAGGTTTAGGGTTACAGATGGACTAGCGTTAGAGTTAGGTTTAAGTTTAGGGTTAGGTTTAGGTTTACAGTTAAGGTTCAAGTTAAGGTTTGGATGAAGTTTAGGATAGGGTGAGGGTTATTTTTATGGTTACGGCTAGAGTTTGAGTTTGTGTTCAGGTGTGTGTTAACGTTAGGTTTAGGGTTCGGGTTAGGTTTAGGGGTTACGTTTCGTGTTCGGTTTAGGTTTAGGGTTAGTGTAAAGTTAGGATAAGGGGTAGGATTATAGATAGTGTTAAACGTTAGGTTTAGGCTCTTAGGGTTTGGTTTATGGTTAGGGTATTGTTCAGTTTAGGGTAAATGTTAGGGTTAGGGTTAGATTAGGGTTACTGTTCGTATCAGCGTTAAGGTTGGGGATAAGTTTGGGGGTAGCGTTAGGTTTACGGTTGGGGATACGTTAAGGGCTAGGGTGAGGGTTAGGGTTAGGTTTACAGTTAAGGTGAGGGTTTAGGGTAATTGTTATGGTTAGGTTTAGAGTTAGAGTTAGACTTAGGGTTAGGGTGAAGTTTCAGGTAATTGTGAGGGTTAGGGTTAAGTTTAGTGTTAAGGTGAGATTTAGGTTTAGGGTTAGGGTGGGGTAAGGTTAGGGTTAAGGCTAGGTTTACGGTAAGGGGTAGGGCTAGGTTAGGGTTAGGTTTAGGTTTAGAGTTAGAGTTAGTGCTAGGGTTAGGGTTAGGGTCAGGTTTAGAGTTATTGTTAGGGTTAGGGTAGAGTTAAGGTTTGGGTTAAGTTTAGGGTTAGGGTAAGGGTTAGGTTCAGATCAGGGTTAGGGTTAGGATGATAGATAGGGTTAGGGTTAGGGGTTCGTGTGAGGGTTAGTGTTAGGTTGACAGTGAAGCTGATGTTTTAGGGTGTTACGGTTAGGGTTAGGGTTAGCGTTCGGGTTAGGTTTAGATTTGGGTTTACGGCTAGAGTTAGGGGATAGTTCAGGGTGTGGTTCAGGTTTATGTTTAAGGTTAGGCTTAGGTTTAGGGTGAAGTTTAGTTTAAGGATGAGGGTTAGGGTTAGGGTTTGTTGATTGGGTTAACTTTAGGCTTAGGTTTAGGGTTTTGTTATTTTTAGGGTTGGATTTAGTGTTCACGTACGGTTAGGTGCTTGGGTTAATGTAGGGTGAGATTTAGGGTTAAAGTTAGATTTCGCTTTAGTTTAGGGATAGGGCGAATTTTAAGACAGGATGAGGGTATGTGTTATGGCTAAGTTTTGGGTTCGTTTTCAGGTTAGTGGTAAGGTTATGTTTAGGGTTAGGGTTAAGTTTACGGGTTCTGTTTACCTCTAGGGTTAGGGTTAGATTTTAGGTTAGGGTTAAGTTTAGTTTACGGTTAGGCTTACGGTTATGGTTTGTTTTAGGCGTGGTTGGGGTGAGTGTTAGGTTTAGCGTTAGGTTTGGGTAGGCTTAGGATTATGGTTATGGTAAGGTGTTAGGGGTTAGAGGTGTAGTTTAGGGTTAGGGTTTATGTGAGGGTTCCGGTTAGGCATTGTGGTCCCGGTCATGGCTGGTTTGGTTTAGGATTAAGGTTAGGTTTCTGATTAGGTTTCGTGTTAGTGGTAGAGTTAGGGTGAGAGTTAGGGTTAAGGTTTCAGATAGACTTTGGTGTTAGGGGTTAGGGTTTGGGCTATTGTTAGGGTGATCGTTAGGGCTCAGGGGTTTCAGGTTAGTGTTAGGGTTCCGGATACCATTAGGTTTAGGGTTGGGGGATGCGGTTAGGGTTTAGGGTGAAGGTTGCGGTTAGTTTTACAGTTAGTTGAGGGTTTAGGTAAGTGTTACCATTAGGGTTAGAGTTAGGGTTAGGTTTCGGCTTAGGGTTAGGAGTAGGGTAAGATTTAGGTTTATGTCCGGGCTTAGGGTTAGTGTTAGTGTTCTGTTTAGGGTCAAGGTTAGAGTTAGGGTTAGGGTTAGGATTAGGTCTAGGGTTAGGTTCAGGGTTATGGTAAGGGTTAGGTTTAGGGTTACAGATGGACTAGCGTTAGAGTTAGGTTTAAGTTTAGGGTTAGGTTTAGGTTTACAGTTAAGGTTCAAGTTAAGGTTTGGATGAAGTTTAGGATAGGGTGAGGGTTATTTTTATGGTTACGGCTAGAGTATGAGTTTGTGTTCATGTTAGTGTTAACGTTAGGTTTAGGGTTCGGGTTAGGTTTAGGGGTTACGTTTCGTGTTCGGTTTAGGTTTAGGGTTAGTGTAAAGTTAGGATAAGGGGTAGGATTATAGATAGTGTTAAACGTTAGGTTTAGGCTCTTAGGGTTTGGTTTATGGTTAGGGTATTGTTCAGTTTAGGGTAAATGTTAGGGTTAGGGTTAGATTAGGGTTACTGTTCGTATCAGCGTTAAGGTTGGGGATAAGGTTGGGGGTAGCGTTAGGTTTACGGTTGGGGATACGTTAAGGGTTAGGGTGAGGGTTAGGGTTAGGTTTACAGTTAAGGTGAGGGTTTAGGGTAATTGTTATGCTTAGGGTTAGAGTTAGAGTTAGGCTTAGGGTTAGGGTGAAGTTTCAGTTAATTGTGAGGGTTAGGGTTAAGTTTAGTGTTAAGGTGAGATTTAGGTTTAGGGTTAGGGTGGGGTAAGGTTAGGGTTAAGGCTAGGTTTACGGTAAGGGGTAGGGCTAGGTTAGGGTTAGGTTTAGGTTTAGAGTTAGAGTTAGTGCTAGGGTTAGGGTTAGGGTCAGGTTTAGAGTTATTGTTAGGGTTAGGGTAGAGTTAAGGTTAGGGTTAAGTTTAGGGTTAGGGTAAGGGTTAGGTTCAGGTCAGGGTTAGGGTTAGGATGATAGATAGGGTTAGGGTTAGGGGTTCGTGTGAGGGTTAGTGTTAGGTTGACAGTGAAGCTGATGTTTTAGGGTGTTACGGTTAGGGTTAGGGTTAGCGTTCGGGTTAGGTTTAGATTTGGGTTTACGGCTAGAGTTAGGGGATAGTTCAGGGTGTGGTTCAGGTTTATGTTTAAGGTTAGGCTTAGGTTTAGGGTGAAGTTTAGTTTAAGGATGAGGGTTAGGGTTAGGGTTTGTTGATTGGGTTAACTTTAGGCTTACGTTTAGGGTTTTGTTATTTTTAGGGTTGGATTTAGTGTTCACGTACGGTTAGGTGCTTGGGTTAATGTAGGGTGAGATTTAGGGTTAAAGTTAGATTTCGCTTTAGTTTAGGGATAGGGCGAATTTTAAGACAGGATGAGGGTATGTGTTATGGCTAAGTTTTGGGTTCGTTTTCAGGTTAGTGGTAAGGTTATGTTTAGGGTTAGGGTTAAGTTTACGGGTTCTGTTTACCTCTAGGTTTAGGGTTAGATTTTAGGTTAGGGTTAAGTTTAGTTTACGGTTAGGCTTACGGTTATGGTTTGTTTTAGGCGTGGTTGGGGTGAGTGTTAGGTTTAGCGTTAGGTTTGGGTAGGCTTAGGATTATGGTTATGGTAAGGTGTTAGGGGTTAGAGGTGTAGTTTAGGGTTAGGGTTTATGTGAGGGTTCCGGTTAGGCATTGTGGTCCCGGTCATGGCTGGTTTGGTTTAGGATTAAGGTTAGGTTTCTGATTAGGTTTCGTGTTAGTGGTAGAGTTAGGGTGAGAGTTAGGGTTAAGGTTTCAGATAGACTTTGGTGTTAGGGGTTAGGGTTTGGGCTATTGTTAGGGTGATCGTTAGGGCTCAGGGGTTTCAGGTTAGTGTTAGGGTTCCGGATACCATTAGGTTTAGGGTTGGGGATGCCTTTAGGGTTTAGGGTGAAGGTTGCGGTTAGTTTTACAGTTAGTTGAGGGTTTAGGTAAGTGTTACCATTAGGGTTAGAGTTAGGGTTAGGTTTCGGCTT
Source organism: Elephas maximus indicus (assembly GCF_024166365.1). Lineage (NCBI taxonomy): Eukaryota > Metazoa > Chordata > Mammalia > Proboscidea > Elephantidae > Elephas > Elephas maximus. Next base: position 36,317,459 of record NC_064840.1, on the reverse strand, counting down.
AGGGTTAGGAGTAGGGTAAGATTTAGGTTTATGTCCGGGCTTAGGGTTAGTGTTAGTGTTCTGTTTAGGGTCAAGGTTAGAGTTAGGGTTAGGGTTAGGATTAGGTCTAGGGTTAGGTTCAGGGTTATGGTAAGGGTTAGGTTTAGGGTTACAGATGGACTAGCGTTAGAGTTAGGTTTAAGTTTAGGGTTAGGTTTAGGTTTACAGTTAAGGTTCAAGTTAAGGTTTGGATGAAGTTTAGGATAGGGTGAGGGTTATTTTTATGGTTACGGCTAGAGTTTGAGTTTGTGTTCAGGTTTGTGTTAACGTTAGGTTTAGGGTTCGGGTTAGGTTTAGGGGTTACGTTTCGTGTTCGGTTTAGGTTTAGGGTTAGTGTAAAGTTAGGATAAGGGGTAGGATTATAGATAGTGTTAAACGTTAGGTTTAGGCTCTTAGGGTTTGGTTTATGGTTAGGGTATTGTTCAGTTTAGGGTAAATGTTAGGGTTAGGGTTAGATTAGGGTTACTGTTCGTATCAGCGTTAAGGTTGGGGATAAGGTTGGGGGTAGCGTTAGGTTTAGGGTTGGGGATACGTTAAGGGTTAGGGTGAGGGTTAGGGTTAGGTTTACAGTTAAGGTGAGGGTTTAGGGTAATTGTTATGGTTAGGGTTAGAGTTAGAGTTAGGCTTAGGGTTAGGGTGAAGTTTCAGTTAATTGTGAGGGTTAGGGTTAAGTTTAGTGTTAAGGTGAGATTTAGGTTTAGGGTTAGGGTGGGGTAAGGTTAGGGTTAAGGCTAGGTTTACGGTAAGGGGTAGGGCTAGGTTAGGGTTAGGTTTAGAGTTAGAGTTAGTGCTAGGGTTAGGGTTAGGGTCAGGTTTAGAGTTATTGTTAGGGTTAGGGTAGAGTTAAGGTTTGGGTTAAGTTTAGGGTTAGGGTAAGGGTTAGGTTCAGGTCAGGGTTAGGGTTAGGATGATAGATAGGGTTAGGGTTAGGGGTTCGTGTGAGGGTTAGTGTTAGGTTGACAGTGAAGCTGATGTTTTAGGGTGTTACGGTTAGGGTTAGGGTTAGCGTTCGGGTTAGGTTTAGATTTGGGTTTACGGCTAGAGTTAGGGGATAGTTCAGGGTGTGGTTCAGGTTTATGTTTAAGGTTAGGCTTAGGTTTAGGGTGAAGTTTAGTTTAAGGATGAGGGTTAGGGTTAGGGTTTGTTGATTGGGTTAACTTTAGGCTTAGGTTTAGGGTTTTGTTATTTTTAGGGTTGGATTTAGTGTTCACGTACGGTTAGGTGCTTGGGTTAATGTAGGGTGAGATTTAGGGTTAAAGTTAGATTTCGCTTTAGTTTAGGGATAGGGCGAATTTTAAGACAGGATGAGGGTATGTGTTATGGCTAAGTTTTGGGTTCGTTTTCAGGTTAGTGGTAAGGTTATGTTTAGGGTTAGGGTTAAGTTTACGGGTTCTGTTTACCTCTAGGGTTAGGGTTAGATTTTAGGTTAGGGTTAAGTTTAGTTTACGGTTAGGCTTACGGTTATGGTTTGTTTTAGGCGTGGTTGGGGTGAGTGTTAGGTTTAGCGTTAGGTTTGGGTAGGCTTAGGATTATGGTTATGGTAAGGTGTTAGGGGTTAGAGGTGTAGTTTAGGGTTAGGGTTTATGTGAGGGTTCCGGTTAGGCATTGTGGTCCCGGTCATGGCTGGTTTGGTTTAGGATTAAGGTTAGGTTTCTGATTAGGTTTCGTGTTAGTGGTAGAGTTAGGGTGAGAGTTAGGGTTAAGGTTTCAGATAGACTTTGGTGTTAGGGGTTAGGGTTTGGGCTATTGTTAGGGTGATCGTTAGGGCTCAGGGGTTTCAGGTTAGTGTTAGGGTTCCGGATACCATTAGGTTTAGGGTTGGGGGATGCGGTTAGGGTTTAGGGTGAAGGTTGCGGTTAGTTTTACAGTTAGTTGAGGGTTTAGGTAAGTGTTACCATTAGGGTTAGAGTTAGGGTTAGGTTTCGGCTTAGGGTTAGGAGTAGGGTAAGATTTAGGTTTATGTCCGGGCTTAGGGTTAGTGTTAGTGTTCTGTTTAGGGTCAAGGTTAGAGTTAGGGTTAGGGTTAGGATTAGGTCTAGGGTTAGGTTCAGGGTTATGGTAAGGGTTAGGTTTAGGGTTACAGATGGACTAGCGTTAGAGTTAGGTTTAAGTTTAGGGTTAGGTTTAGGTTTACAGTTAAGGTTCAAGTTAAGGTTTGGATGAAGTTTAGGATAGGGTGAGGGTTATTTTTATGGTTACGGCTAGAGTTTGAGTTTGTGTTCAGGTGTGTGTTAACGTTAGGTTTAGGGTTCGGGTTAGGTTTAGGGGTTACGTTTCGTGTTCGGTTTAGGTTTAGGGTTAGTGTAAAGTTAGGATAAGGGGTAGGATTATAGATAGTGTTAAACGTTAGGTTTAGCCTCTTAGGGTTTGGTTTATGGTTAGGGTATTGTTCAGTTTAGGGTAAATGTTAGGGTTAGGGTTAGATTAGGGTTACTGTTCGTATCAGTGTTAAGGTTGGGGATAAGGTTGGGGGTAGCGTTAGGTTTACGGTTGGGGATACGTTAAGGGTTACGGTGAGGGTTAGGGTTAGGTTTACAGTTAAGGTGAGGGTTTAGGGTAATTGTTATGGTTAGGGTTAGAGTTAGAGTTAGGCTTAGGGTTAGGGTGAAGTTTCAGTTAATTGTGAGGGTTAGGGTTAAGTTTAGTGTTAAGGTGAGATTTAGGTTTAGGGTTAGGGTGGGGTAAGGTTAGGGTTAAGGCTAGGTTTACGGTAAGGGGTAGGGCTAGGTTAGGGTTAGGTTTAGGTTTAGAGTTAGAGTTAGTGCTAGGGTTAGGGTTAGGGTCAGGTTTAGAGTTATTGTTAGGGTTAGGGTAGAGTTAAGGTTAGGGTTAAGTTTAGGGTTAGGGTAAGGGTTAGGTTCAGGTCAGGGTTAGGGTTAGGATGATAGATAGGGTTAGGGTTAGGGGTTCGTGTGAGGGTTAGTGTTAGGTTGACAGTGAAGCTGATGTTTTAGGGTGTTACGGTTAGGGTTAGGGTTAGCGTTCGGGTTAGGTTTAGATTTGGGTTTACGGCTAGAGTTAGGGGATAGTTCAGGGTGTGGTTCAGGTTTATGTTTAAGGTTAGGCTTAGGTTTAGGGTGAAGTTTAGTTTAAGGATGAGGGTTAGGTTTAGGGTTTGTTGATTGGGTTAACTTTAGGCTTAGGTTTAGGGTTTTGTTATTTTTAGGGTTGGATTTAGTGTTCACGTACGGTTAGGTGCTTGGGTTAATGTAGGGTGAGATTTAGGGTTAAAGTTAGATTTCGCTTTAGTTTAGGGATAGGGCGAATTTTAAGACAGGATGAGGGTATGTGTTATGGCTAAGTTTTGGGTTCGTTTTCAGGTTAGTGTTAAGGTTATGTTTAGGGTTAGGGTTAAGTTTACGGGTTCTGTTTACCTCTAGGGTTAGGGTTAGATTTTAGGTTAGGGTTAAGTTTAGTTTACGGTTAGGCTTACGGTTATGGTTTGTTTTAGGCGTGGTTGGGGTGAGTGTTAGGTTTAGCGTTAGGTTTGGGTAGGCTTAGGATTATGGTTATGGTAAGGTGTTAGGGGTTAGAGGTGTAGTTTAGGGTTAGGGTTTATGTGAGGGTTCCGGTTAGGCATTGTGGTCCCGGTCATGGCTGGTTTGGTTTAGGATTAAGGTTAGGTTTCTGATTAGGTTTCGTGTTAGTGGTAGAGTTAGGGTGAGAGTTAGGGTTAAGGTTTCAGATAGACTTTGGTGTTAGGGGTTAGGGTTTGGGCTATTGTTAGGGTGATCGTTAGGGCTCAGGGGTTTCAGGTTAGTGTTAGGGTTCCGGATACCATTAGGTTTAGGGTTGGGGGATGCGGTTAGGGTTTAGGGTGAAGGTTGCGGTTAGTTTTACAGTTAGTTGAGGGTTTAGGTAAGTGTTACCATTAGGGTTAGAGTTAGGGTTAGGTTTCGGCTTAGGGTTAGGAGTAGGGTAAGATTTAGGTTTATGTCCGGGCTTAGGGTTAGTGTTAGTGTTCTGTTTAGGGTCAAGGTTAGAGTTAGGGTTAGGGTTAGGATTAGGTCTAGGGTTAGGTTCAGGGTTATGGTAAGGGTTAGGTTTAGGGTTACAGATGGACTAGCGTTAGAGTTAGGTTTAAGTTTAGGGTTAGGTTTAGGTTTACAGTTAAGGTTCAAGTTAAGGTTTGGATGAAGTTTAGGATAGGGTGAGGGTTATTTTTATGGTTACGGCTAGAGTTTGAGTTTGTGTTCAGGTGTGTGTTAATGTTAGGTTTAGGGTTCGGGTTAGGTTTAGGGGTTACGTTTCGTGTTCGGTTTAGGTTTAGGGTTAGTGTAAAGTTAGGATAAGGGGTAGGATTATAGATAGTGTTAAACGTTAGGTTTAGGCTCTTAGGGTTTGGTTTATGGTTAGGGTATTGTTCAGTTTAGGGTAAATGTTAGGGTTAGGGTTAGATTAGGGTTACTGTTCGTATCAGCGTTAAGGTTGGGGATAAGTTTGGGGGTAGCGTTAGGTTTACGGTTGGGGATACGTTAAGGGCTAGGGTGAGGGTTAGGGTTAGGTTTACAGTTAAGGTGAGGGTTTAGGGTAATTGTTATGGTTAGGTTTAGAGTTAGAGTTAGACTTAGGGTTAGGGTGAAGTTTCAGGTAATTGTGAGGGTTAGGGTTAAGTTTAGTGTTAAGGTGAGATTTAGGTTTAGGGTTAGGGTGGGGTAAGGTTAGGGTTAAGGCTAGGTTTACGGTAAGGGGTAGGGCTAGGTTAGGGTTAGGTTTAGAGTTAGAGTTAGTGCTAGGGTTAGGGTTAGGGTCAGGTTTAGAGTTATTGTTAGGGTTAGGGTAGAGTTAAGGTTAGGGTTAAGTTTAGGGTTAGGGTAAGGGTTAGGTTCAGGTCAGGGTTAGGGTTAGGATGATAGATAGGGTTAGGGGTTCGTGTGAGGGTTAGTGTTAGGTTGACAGTGAAGGTGATGTTTTAGGGTGTTACGGTTAGGGTTAGGGTTAGGGTTAGAGTTCGGGTTAGGTTTAGATTTGGGTTTACGGCTAGAGTTAGGGGATAGTTCAGGGTGTGGTTCAGGTTTATGTTTAAGGTTAGGCTTAGGTTTAGGGTGAAGTTTAGTTTAAGGATGAGGGTTAGGGTTAGGGTTTGTTGATTGGGTTAACTTTAGGCTTAGGGTTAGGGTTTTGTTATTTTTAGGGTTGGATTTAGTGTTCACGTACGGTTAGGTGCTTGGGTTAATGTAGGGTGAGATTTAGGGTTAAAGTTAGATTTCGCTTTAGTTTAGGGATAGGGCGAATTTTAAGACAGGATGAGGGTATGTGTTATGGCTAAGTTTTGGGTTCGTTTTCAGGTTAGTGTTAAGGTTATGTTTAGGGTTAGGGTTAAGTTTACGGGTTCTGTTTACTTCTAGGGTTAGGGTTAGATTTTAGGTTAGGGTTAAGTTTAGTTTACGGTTAGGCTTACGGTTATGGTTTGTTTTAGGCGTGGTTGGGGTGAGTGTTAGGTTTAGCGTTAGGTTTGGGTAGGCTTAGGATTATGGTTATGGTAAGGTGTTAGGGGTTAGAGGTGTAGTTTAGGGTTAGGGTTTATGTGAGGGTTCCGGTTAGGCATTGTGGTCCCGGTCATGGCTGGTTTGGTTTAGGATTAAGGTTAGGTTTCTGATTAGGTTTCATGTTAGTGGTAGAGTTAGGGTGAGAGTTAGGGTTAAGGTTTCAGATAGACTTTGGTGTTAGGGGTTAGGGTTTGGGCTATTGTTAGGGTGATCGTTAGGGCTCAGGGGTTTCAGGTTAGTGTTAGGGTTCCGGATACCATTAGGTTTAGGGTTGGGGGATGCGGTTAGGGTTTAGGGTGAAGGTTGCGGTTAGTTTTACAGTTAGTTGAGGGTTTAGGTAAGTGTTACCATTAGGGTTAGAGTTAGGGTTAGGTTTCGGCTTAGGGTTAGGAGTAGGGTAAGATTTAGGTTTATGTCCGGGCTTAGGGTTAGTGTTAGCGTTCTGTTTAGGGTCAAGGTTAGAGTTAGGGTTAGGGTTAGGATTAGGTCTAGGGTTAGGTTCAGGGTTATGGTAAGGGTTAGGTTTAGGGTTACAGATGGACTAGCGTTAGAGTTAGGTTTAAGTTTAGGGTTAGGTTTAGGTTTACAGTTAAGGTTCAAGTTAAGGTTTGGATGAAGTTTAGGATAGGGTGAGGGTTATTTTTATGGTTACGGCTAGAGTATGAGTTTGTGTTCATGTTAGTGTTAACGTTAGGTTTAGGGTTCGGGTTAGGTTTAGGGGTTACGTTTCGTGTTCAGTTTAGGTTTAGGGTTAGTGTAAAGTTAGGATAAGGGGTAGGATTATAGATAGTGTTAAACGTTAGGTTTAGGCTCTTAGGGTTTGGTTTATGGTTAGGGTATTGTTCAGTTTAGGGTAAATGTTAGGGTTAGGGTTAGATTAGGGTTACTGTTCGTATCAGCATTAAGGTTGGGGATAAGGTTGGGGGTAGCGTTAGGTTTACGGTTGGGGATACGTTAAGGGTTAGGGTGAGGGTTAGGGTTAGGTTTACAGTTAAGGTGAGGGTTTAGGGTAATTGTTATGCTTAGGGTTAGAGTTAGAGTTAGGCTTAGGGTTAGGGTGAAGTTTCAGTTAATTGTGAGGGTTAGGGTTAAGTTTAGTGTTAAGGTGAGATTTAGGTTTAGGGTTAGGGTGGGGTAAGGTTAGGGTTAAGGCTAGGTTTACGGTAAGGGGTAGGGCTAGGTTAGGGTTAGGTTTAGGTTTAGAGTTAGAGTTAGTGCTAGGGTTAGGGTTAGGGTCAGGTTTAGAGTTATTGTTAGGGTTAGGGTAGAGTTAAGGTTTGGGTTAAGTTTAGGGTTAGGGTAAGGGTTAGGTTCAGGTCAGGGTTAGGGTTAGGATGATAGATAGGGTTAGGGTTAGGGGTTCGTGTGAGGGTTAGTGTTAGGTTGACAGTGAAGCTGATGTTTTAGGGTGTTACGGTTAGGGTTAGGGTTAGCGTTCGGGTTAGGTTTAGATTTGGGTTTACGGCTAGAGTTAGGGGATAGTTCAGGGTGTGGTTCAGGTTTATGTTTAAGGTTAGGCTTAGGTTTAGGGTGAAGTTTAGTTTAAGGATGAGGGTTAGGGTTAGGGTTTGTTGATTGGGTTAACTTTAGGCTTAGGTTTAGGGTTTTGTTATTTTTAGGGTTGGATTTAGTGTTCACGTACGGTTAGGTGCTTGGGTTAATGTAGGGTGAGATTTAGGGTTAAAGTTAGATTTCGCTTTAGTTTAGGGATAGGGCGAATTTTAAGACAGGATGAGGGTATGTGTTATGGCTAAGTTTTGGGTTCGTTTTCAGGTTAGTGGTAAGGTTATGTTTAGGGTTAGGGTTAAGTTTACGGGTTCTGTTTACCTCTAGGGTTAGGGTTAGATTTTAGGTTAGGGTTAAGTTTAGTTTACGGTTAGGCTTACGGTTATGGTTTGTTTTAGGCGTGGTTGGGGTGAGTGTTAGGTTTAGCGTTAGGTTTGGGTAGGCTTAGGATTATGGTTATGGTAAGGTGTTAGGGGTTAGAGGTGTAGTTTAGGGTTAGGGTTTATGTGAGGGTTCCGGTTAGGCATTGTGGTCCCGGTCATGGCTGGTTTGGTTTAGGATTAAGGTTAGGTTTCTGATTAGGTTTCGTGTTAGTGGTAGAGTTAGGGTGAGAGTTAGGGTTAAGGTTTCAGATAGACTTTGGTGTTAGGGGTTAGGGTTTGGGCTATTGTTAGGGTGATCGTTAGGGCTCAGGGGTTTCAGGTTAGTGTTAGGGTTCCGGATACCATTAGGTTTAGGGTTGGGGGATGCGGTTAGGGTTTAGGGTGAAGGTTGCGGTTAGTTTTACAGTTAGTTGAGGGTTTAGGTAAGTGTTACCATTAGGGTTAGAGTTAGGGTTAGGTTTCGGCTTAGGGTTAGGAGTAGGGTAAGATTTAGGTTTATGTCCGGGCTTAGGGTTAGTGTTAGTGTTCTGTTTAGGGTCAAGGTTAGAGTTAGGGTTAGGGTTAGGATTAGGTCTAGGGTTAGGTTCAGGGTTATGGTAAGTGTTAGGTTTAGGGTTACAGATGGACTAGCGTTAGAGTTAGGTTTAAGTTTAGGGTTAGGTTTAGGTTTACAGTTAAGGTTCAAGTTAAGGTTTGGATGAAGTTTAGGATAGGGTGAGGGTTATTTTTATGGTTACGGCTAGAGTATGAGTTTGTGTTCATGTTAGTGTTAACGTTAGGTTTAGGGTTCGGGTTAGGTTTAGGGGTTACGTTTCGTGTTCGGTTTAGGTTTAGGGTTAGTGTAAAGTTAGGATAAGGGGTAGGATTATAGATAGTGTTAAACGTTAGGTTTAGGCTCTTAGGGTTTGGTTTATGGTTAGGGTATTGTTCAGTTTAGGGTAAATGTTAGGGTTAGGGTTAGATTAGGGTTACTGTTCGTATCAGCGTTAAGGTTGGGGATAAGGTTGGGGGTAGCGTTAGGTTTACGGTTGGGGATACGTTAAGGGTTAGGGTGAGGGTTAGGGTTAGGTTTACAGTTAAGGTGAGGGTTTAGGGTAATTGTTATGCTTAGGGTTAGAGTTAGAGTTAGGCTTAGGGTTAGGGTGAAGTTTCAGTTAATTGTGAGGGTTAGGGTTAAGTTTAGTGTTAAGGTGAGATTTAGGTTTAGGGTTAGGGTGGGGTAAGGTTAGGGTTAAGGCTAGGTTTACGGTAAGGGGTAGGGCTAGGTTAGGGTTAGGTTTAGGTTTAGAGTTAGAGTTAGTGCTAGGGTTAGGGTTAGGGTCAGGTTTAGAGTTATTGTTAGGGTTAGGGTAGAGTTAAGGTTAGGGTTAAGTTTAGGGTTAGGGTAAGGGTTAGGTTCAGGTCAGGGTTAGGGTTAGGATGATAGATAGGGTTAGGGTTAGGGGTTCGTGTGAGGGTTAGTGTTAGGTTGACAGTGAAGCTGATGTTTTAGGGTGTTACGGTTAGGGTTAGGGTTAGCGTTCGGGTTAGGTTTAGATTTGGGTTTACGGCTAGAGTTAGGGGATAGTTCAGGGTGTGGTTCAGGTTTATGTTTAAGGTTAGGCTTAGGTTTAGGGTGAAGTTTAGTTTAAGGATGAGGGTTAGGGTTAGGGTTTGTTGATTGGGTTAACTTTAGGCTTAGGTTTAGGGTTTTGTTATTTTTAGGGTTGGATTTAGTGTTCACGTACGGTTAGGTGCTTGGGTTAATGTAGGGTGAGATTTAGGGTTAAAGTTAGATTTCGCTTTAGTTTAGGGATAGGGCGAATTTTAAGACAGGATGAGGGTATGTGTTATGGCTAAGTTTTGGGTTCGTTTTCAGGTTAGTGTTAAGGTTATGTTTAGGGTTAGGGTTAAGTTTACGGGTTCTGTTTACCTCTAGGGTTAGGGTTAGATTTTAGGTTAGGGTTAAGTTTAGTTTACGGTTAGGCTTACGGTTATGGTTTGTTTTAGGCATGGTTGGGGTGAGTGTTAGGTTTAGCGTTAGGTTTGGGTAGGCTTAGGATTATGGTTATGGTAAGGTGTTAGGGGTTAGAGGTGTAGTTTAGGGTTAGGGTTTATGTGAGGGTTCCGGTTAGGCATTGTGGTCCCGGTCATGGCTGGTTTGGTTTAGGATTAAGGTTAGGTTTCTGATTAGGTTTCGTGTTAGTGGTAGAGTTAGGGTGAGAGTTAGGGTTAAGGTTTCAGATAGACTTTGGTGTTAGGGGTTAGGGTTTGGGCTATTGTTAGGGTGATCGTTAGGGCTCAGGGGTTTCAGGTTAGTGTTAGGGTTCCGGATACCATTAGGTTTAGGGTTGGGGATGCGGTTAGGGTTTAGGGTGAAGGTTGCGGTTAGTTTTACAGTTAGTTGAGGGTTTAGGTAAGTGTTACCATTAGGGTTAGAGTTAGGGTTAGGTTTCGGCTTAGGGTTAGGAGTAGGGTAAGATTTAGGTTTATGTCCGGGCTTAGGGTTAGTGTTAGTGTTCTGTTTAGGGTCAAGGTTAGAGTTAGGGTTAGGGTTAGGATTAGGTCTAGGGTTAGGTTCAGGGTTATGGTAAGGGTTAGGTTTAGGGTTACAGATGGACTAGCGTTAGAGTTAGGTTTAAGTTTAGGGTTAGGTTTAGGTTTACAGTTAAGGTTCAAGTTAAGGTTTGGATGAAGTTTAGGATAGGGTGAGGGTTATTTTTATGGTTACGGCTAGAGTTTGAGTTTGTGTTCAGGTGTGTGTTAACGTTAGGTTTAGGGTTCGGGTTAGGTTTAGGGGTTACGTTTCGTGTTCGGTTTAGGTTTAGGGTTAGTGTAAAGTTAGGATAAGGGGTAGGATTATAGATAGTGTTAAACGTTAGGTTTAGGCTCTTAGGGTTTGGTTTATGGTTAGGGTATTGTTCAGTTTAGGGTAAATGTTAGGGTTAGGGTTAGATTAGGGTTACTGTTCGTATGAGCGTTAAGGTTGGGGATAAGGTTGGGGGTAGCGTTAGGTTTAGGGTTGGGGATACGTTAAGGGTTAGGGTGAGGGTTAGGGTTAGGTTTACAGTTAAGGTGAGGGTTTAGGGTAATTGTTATGGTTAGGGTTAGAGTTAGAGTTAGGCTTAGGGTTAGGGTGAAGTTTCAGTTAATTGTGAGGGTTAGGGTTAAGTTTAGTGTTAAGGTGAGATTTAGGTTTAGGGTTAGGGTGGGGTAAGGTTAGGGTTAAGGCTAGGTTTACGGTAAGGGGTAGGGCTAGGTTAGGGTTAGGTTTAGAGTTAGAGTTAGTGCTAGGGTTAGGGTTAGGGTCAGGTTTAGAGTTATTGTTAGGGTTAGGGTAGAGTTAAGGTTAGGGTTAAGTTTAGGGTTAGGGTAAGGGTTAGGTTCAGGTCAGGGTTAGGGTTAGGATGATAGATAGGGTTAGGGTTAGGGGTTCGTGTGAGGGTTAGTGTTAGGTTGACAGTGAAGCTGATGTTTTAGGGTGTTACGGTTAGGGTTAGGGTTAGCGTTCGGGTTAGGTTTAGATTTGGGTTTACGGCTAGAGTTAGGGGATAGTTCAGGGTGTGGTTCAGGTTTATGTTTAAGGTTAGGCTTAGGTTTAGGGTGAAGTTTAGTTTAAGGATGAGGGTTAGGGTTAGGGTTTGTTGATTGGGTTAACTTTAGGCTTAGGTTTAGGGTTTTGTTATTTTTAGGGTTGGATTTAGTGTTCACGTACGGTTAGGTGCTTGGGTTAATGTAGGGTGAGATTTAGGGTTAAAGTTAGATTTCGCTTTAGTTTAGGGATAGGGCGAATTTTAAGACAGGATGAGGGTATGTGTTATGGCTAAGTTTTGGGTTCGTTTTCAGGTTAGTGTTAAGGTTATGTTTAGGGTTAGGGTTAAGTTTACGGGTTCTGTTTACCTCTAGGGTTAGGGTTAGATTTTAGGTTAGGGTTAAGTTTAGTTTACGGTTAGGCTTACGGTTATGGTTTGTTTTAGGCGTGGTTGGGGTGAGTGTTAGGTTTAGCGTTAGGTTTGGGTAGGCTTAGGATTATGGTTATGGTAAGGTGTTAGGGGTTAGAGGTGTAGTTTAGGGTTAGGGTTTATGTGAGGGTTCCGGTTAGGCATTGTGGTCCCGGTCATGGCTGGTTTGGTTTAGGATTAAGGTTAGGTTTCTGATTAGGTTTCGTGTTAGTGGTAGAGTTAGGGTGAGAGTTAGGGTTAAGGTTTCAGATAGACTTTGGTGTTAGGGGTTAGGGTTTGGGCTATTGTTAGGGTGATCGTTAGGGCTCAGGGGTTTCAGGTTAGTGTTAGGGTTCCGGATACCATTAGGTTTAGGGTTGGGGGATGCGGTTAGGGTTTAGGGTGAAGGTTGCGGTTAGTTTTACAGTTAGTTGAGGGTTTAGGTAAGTGTTACCATTAGGGTTAGAGTTAGGGTTAGGTTTCGGCTTAGGGTTAGGAGTAGGGTAAGATTTAGGTTTATGTCCGGGCTTAGGGTTAGTGTTAGTGTTCTGTTTAGGGTCAAGGTTAGAGTTAGGGTTAGGGTTAGGATTAGGTCTAGGGTTAGGTTCAGGGTTATGGTAAGAGTTAGGTTTAGGGTTACAGATGGACTAGCGTTAGAGTTAGGTTTAAGTTTAGGGTTAGGTTTAGGTTTACAGTTAAGGTTCAAGTTAAGGTTTGGATGAAGTTTAGGATAGGGTGAGGGTTATTTTTATGGTTACGGCTAGAGTTTGAGTTTGTGTTCAGGTTTGTGTTAACGTTAGGTTTAGGGTTCGGGTTAGGTTTAGGGGTTACGTTTCGTGTTCGGTTTAGGTTTAGGGTTAGTGTAAAGTTAGGATAAGGGGTAGGATTATAGATAGTGTTAAACGTTAGGTTTAGGCTCTTAGGGTTTGGTTTATGGTTAGGGTATTGTTCAGTTTAGGGTAAATGTTAGGGTTAGGGTTAGATTAGGGTTACTGTTCGTATCAGTGTTAAGGTTGGGGATAAGGTTGGGGGTAGCGTTAGGTTTACGGTTGGGGATACGTTAAGGGTTAGGGTGAGGGTTAGGGTTAGGTTTACAGTTAAGGTGAGGGTTTAGGGTAATTGTTATGGTTAGGGTTAGAGTTAGAGTTAGGCTTAGGGTTAGGGTGAAGTTTCAGTTAATTGTGAGGGTTAGGGTTAAGTTTAGTGTTAAGGTGAGATTTAGGTTTAGGGTTAGGGTGGGGTAAGGTTAGGGTTAAGGCTAGGTTTACGGTAAGGGGTAGGGCTAGGTTAGGGTTAGGTTTAGGTTTAGAGTTAGAGTTAGTGCTAGGGTTAGGGTTAGGGTCAGGTTTAGAGTTATTGTTAGGGTTAGGGTAGAGTTAAGGTTAGGGTTAAGTTTAGGGTTAGGGTAAGGGTTAGGTTCAGGTCAGGGTTAGGGTTAGGATGATAGATAGGGTTAGGGTTAGGGGTTCGTGTGAGGGTTAGTGTTAGGTTGACAGTGAAGCTGATGTTTTAGGGTGTTACGGTTAGGGTTAGGGTTAGGGTTAGAGTTCGGGTTAGGTTTAGATTTGGGTTTACGGCTAGAGTTAGGGGATAGTTCAGGGTGTGGTTCAGGTTTATGTTTAAGGTTAGGCTTAGGTTTAGGGTGAAGTTTAGTTTAAGGATGAGGGTTAGGGTTAGGGTTTGTTGATTGGGTTAACTTTAGGCTTAGGTTTAGGGTTTTGTTATTTTTAGGGTTGGATTTAGTGTTCACGTACGGTTAGGTGCTTGGGTTAATGTAGGGTGAGATTTAGGGTTAAAGTTAGATTTCGCTTTAGTTTAGGGATAGGGCGAATTTTAAGACAGGATGAGGGTATGTGTTATGGCTAAGTTTTGGGTTCGTTTTCAGGTTAGTGTTAAGGTTATGTTTAGGGTTAGGGTTAAGTTTACGGGTTCTGTTTACTTCTAGGGTTAGGGTTAGATTTTAGGTTAGGGTTAAGTTTAGTTTACGGTTAGGCTTACGGTTATGGTTTGTTTTAGGCGTGGTTGGGGTGAGTGTTAGGTTTAGCGTTAGGTTTGGGTAGGCTTAGGATTATGGTTATGGTAAGGTGTTAGGGGTTAGAGGTGTAGTTTAGGGTTAGGGTTTATGTGAGGGTTCCGGTTAGGCATTGTGGTCCCGGTCATGGCTGGTTTGGTTTAGGATTAAGGTTAGGTTTCTGATTAGGTTTCATGTTAGTGGTATAGTTAGGGTGAGAGTTAGGGTTAAGGTTTCAGATAGACTTTGGTGTTAGGGGTTAGGGTTTGGGCTATTGTTAGGGTGATCGTTAGGGCTCAGGGGTTTCAGGTTAGTGTTAGGGTTCCGGATACCATTAGGTTTAGGGTTGGGGGATGCGGTTAGGGTTTAGGGTGAAGGTTGCGGTTAGTTTTACAGTTAGTTGAGGGTTTAGGTAAGTGTTACCATTAGGGTTAGAGTTAGGGTTAGGTTTCGGCTTAGGGTTAGGAGTAGGGTAAGATTTAGGTTTATGTCCGGGCTTAGGGTTAGTGTTAGCGTTCTGTTTAGGGTCAAGGTTAGAGTTAGGGTTAGGGTTAGGATTAGGTCTAGGGTTAGGTTCAGGGTTATGGTAAGGGTTAGGTTTAGGGTTACAGATGGACTAGCGTTAGAGTTAGGTTTAAGTTTAGGGTTAGGTTTAGGTTTACAGTTAAGGTTCAAGTTAAGGTTTGGATGAAGTTTAGGATAGGGTGAGGGTTATTTTTATGGTTACGGCTAGAGTATGAGTTTGTGTTCATGTTAGTGTTAACGTTAGGTTTAGGGTTCGGGTTAGGTTTAGGGGTTACGTTTCGTGTTCGGTTTAGGTTTAGGGTTAGTGTAAAGTTAGGATAAGGGGTAGGATTATAGATAGTGTTAAACGTTAGGTTTAGGCTCTTAGGGTTTGGTTTATGGTTAGGGTATTGTTCAGTTTAGGGTAAATGTTAGGGTTAGGGTTAGATTAGGGTTACTGTTCGTATCAGCGTTAAGGTTGGGGATAAGGTTGGGGGTAGCGTTAGGTTTACGGTTGGGGATACGTTAAGGGTTAGGGTGAGGGTTAGGGTTAGGTTTACAGTTAAGGTGAGGGTTTAGGGTAATTGTTATGGTTAGGGTTAGAGTTAGAGTTAGGCTTAGGGTTAGGGTGAAGTTTCAGTTAATTGTGAGGGTTAGGGTTAAGTTTAGTGTTAAGGTGAGATTTAGGTTTAGGGTTAGGGTGGGGTAAGGTTAGGGTTAAGGCTAGGTTTACGGTAAGGGGTAGGGCTAGGTTAGGGTTAGGTTTAGGTTTAGAGTTAGAGTTAGTGCTAGGGTTAGGGTTAGGGTCAGGTTTAGAGTTATTGTTAGGGTTAGGGTAGAGTTAAGGTTTGGGTTAAGTTTATTGTTAGGGTAAGGGTTAGGTTCAGGTCAGGGTTAGGGTTAGGATGATAGATAGGGTTAGGGTTAGGGGTTCGTGTGAGGGTTAGTGTTAGGTTGACAGTGAAGCTGATGTTTTAGGGTGTTACGGTTAGGGTTAGGGTTAGCGTTCGGGTTAGGTTTAGATTTGGGTTTACGGCTAGAGTTAGGGGATAGTTCAGGGTGTGGTTCAGGTTTATGTTTAAGGTTAGGCTTAGGTTTAGGGTGAAGTTTAGTTTAAGGATGAGGGTTAGGGTTAGGGTTTGTTGATTGGGTTAACTTTAGGCTTAGGTTTAGGGTTTTGTTATTTTTAGGGTTGGATTTAGTGTTCACGTACGGTTAGGTGCTTGGGTTAATGTAGGGTGAGATTTAGGGTTAAAGTTAGATTTCGCTTTAGTTTAGGGATAGGGCGAATTTTAAGACAGGATGAGGGTATGTGTTATGGCTAAGTTTTGGGTTCGTTTTCAGGTTAGTGGTAAGGTTATGTTTAGGGTTAGGGTTAAGTTTACGGGTTCTGTTTACCTCTAGGGTTAGGGTTAGATTTTAGGTTAGGGTTAAGTTTAGTTTACGGTTAGGCTTACGGTTATGGTTTGTTTTAGGCGTGGTTGGGGTGAGTGTTAGGTTTAGCGTTAGGTTTGGGTAGGCTTAGGATTATGGTTATGGTAAGGTGTTAGGGGTTAGAGGTGTAGTTTAGGGTTAGGGTTTATGTGAGGGTTCCGGTTAGGCATTGTGGTCCCGGTCATGGCTGGTTTGGTTTAGGATTAAGGTTAGGTTTCTGATTAGGTTTCGTGTTAGTGGTAGAGTTAGGGTGAGAGTTAGGGTTAAGGTTTCAGATAGACTTTGGTGTTAGGGGTTAGGGTTTGGGCTATTGTTAGGGTGATCGTTAGGGCTCAGGGGTTTCAGGTTAGTGTTAGGGTTCCGGATACCATTAGGTTTAGGGTTGGGGGATGCGGTTAGGGTTTAGGGTGAAGGTTGCGGTTAGTTTTACAGTTAGTTGAGGGTTTAGGTAAGTGTTACCATTAGGGTTAGAGTTAGGGTTAGGTTTCGGCTTAGGGTTAGGAGTAGGGTAAGATTTAGGTTTATGTCCGGGCTTAGGGTTAGTGTTAGTGTTCTGTTTAGGGTCAAGGTTAGAGTTAGGGTTAGGGTTAGGATTAGGTCTAGGGTTAGGTTCAGGGTTATGGTAAGTGTTAGGTTTAGGGTTACAGATGGACTAGCGTTAGAGTTAGGTTTAAGTTTAGGGTTAGGTTTAGGTTTACAGTTAAGGTTCAAGTTAAGGTTTGGATGAAGTTTAGGATAGGGTGAGGGTTATTTTTATGGTTACGGCTAGAGTATGAGTTTGTGTTCATGTTAGTGTTAACGTTAGGTTTAGGGTTCGGGTTAGGTTTAGGGGTTACGTTTCGTGTTCGGTTTAGGTTTAGGGTTAGTGTAAAGTTAGGATAAGGGGTAGGATTATAGATAGTGTTAAACGTTAGGTTTAGGCTCTTAGGGTTTGGTTTATGGTTAGGGTATTGTTCAGTTTAGGGTAAATGTTAGGGTTAGGGTTAGATTAGGGTTACTGTTCGTATCAGCGTTAAGGTTGGGGATAAGGTTGGGGGTAGCGTTAGGTTTACGGTTGGGGATACGTTAAGGGTTAGGGTGAGGGTTAGGGTTAGGTTTACAGTTAAGGTGAGGGTTTAGGGTAATTGTTATGCTTAGGGTTAGAGTTAGAGTTAGGCTTAGGGTTAGGGTGAAGTTTCAGTTAATTGTGAGGGTTAGGGTTAAGTTTAGTGTTAAGGTGAGATTTAGGTTTAGGGTTAGGGTGGGGTAAGGTTAGGGTTAAGGCTAGGTTTACGGTAAGGGGTAGGGCTAGGTTAGGGTTAGGTTTAGGTTTAGAGTTAGAGTTAGTGCTAGGGTTAGGGTTAGGGTCAGGTTTAGAGTTATTGTTAGGGTTAGGGTAGAGTTAAGGTTAGGGTTAAGTTTAGGGTTAGGGTAAGGGTTAGGTTCAGGTCAGGGTTAGGGTTAGGATGATAGATAGGGTTAGGGTTAGGGGTTCGTGTGAGGGTTAGTGTTAGGTTGACAGTGAAGCTGATGTTTTAGGGTGTTACGGTTAGGGTTAGGGTTAGCGTTCGGGTTAGGTTTAGATTTGGGTTTACGGCTAGAGTTAGGGGATAGTTCAGGGTGTGGTTCAGGTTTATGTTTAAGGTTAGGCTTAGGTTTAGGGTGAAGTTTAGTTTAAGGATGAGGGTTAGGGTTAGGGTTTGTTGATTGGGTTAACTTTAGGCTTACGTTTAGGGTTTTGTTATTTTTAGGGTTGGATTTAGTGTTCACGTACGGTTAGGTGCTTGGGTTAATGTAGGGTGAGATTTAGGGTTAAAGTTAGATTTCGCTTTAGTTTAGGGATAGGGCGAATTTTAAGACAGGATGAGGGTATGTGTTATGGCTAAGTTTTGGGTTCGTTTTCAGGTTAGTGTTAAGGTTATGTTTAGGGTTAGGGTTAAGTTTACGGGTTCTGTTTACCTCTAGGGTTAGGGTTAGATTTTAGGTTAGGGTTAAGTTTAGTTTACGGTTAGGCTTACGGTTATGGTTTGTTTTAGGCGTGGTTGGGGTGAGTGTTAGGTTTAGCGTTAGGTTTGGGTAGGCTTAGGATTATGGTTATGGTAAGGTGTTAGGGGTTAGAGGTGTAGTTTAGGGTTAGGGTTTATGTGAGGGTTCCGGTTAGGCATTGTGGTCCCGGTCATGGCTGGTTTGGTTTAGGATTAAGGTTAGGTTTCTGATTAGGTTTCGTGTTAGTGGTAGAGTTAGGGTGAGAGTTAGGGTTAAGGTTTCAGATAGACTTTGGTGTTAGGGGTTAGGGTTTGGGCTATTGTTAGGGTGATCGTTAGGGCTCAGGGGTTTCAGGTTAGTGTTAGGGTTCCGGATACCATTAGGTTTAGGGTTGGGGATGCGGTTAGGGTTTAGGGTGAAGGTTGCGGTTAGTTTTACAGTTAGTTGAGGGTTTAGGTAAGTGTTACCATTAGGGTTAGAGTTAGGGTTAGGTTTCGGCTTAGGGTTAGGAGTAGGGTAAGATTTAGGTTTATGTCCGGGCTTAGGGTTAGTGTTAGTGTTCTGTTTAGGGTCAAGGTTAGAGTTAGGGTTAGGGTTAGGATTAGGTCTAGGGTTAGGTTCAGGGTTATGGTAAGGGTTAGGTTTAGGGTTACAGATGGACTAGCGTTAGAGTTAGGTTTAAGTTTAGGGTTAGGTTTAGGTTTACAGTTAAGGTTCAAGTTAAGGTTTGGATGAAGTTTAGGATAGGGTGAGGGTTATTTTTATGGTTACGGCTAGAGTTTGAGTTTGTGTTCAGGTTTGTGTTAACGTTAGGTTTAGGGTTCGGGTTAGGTTTAGGGGTTACGTTTCGTGTTCGGTTTAGGTTTAGGGTTAGTGTAAAGTTAGGATAAGGGGTAGGATTATAGATAGTGTTAAACGTTAGGTTTAGGCTCTTAGGGTTTGGTTTATGGTTAGGGTATTGTTCAGTTTAGGGTAAATGTTAGGGTTAGGGTTAGATTAGGGTTACTGTTCGTATCAGCGTTAAGGTTGGGGATAAGGTTGGGGGTAGCGTTAGGTTTAGGGTTGGGGATACGTTAAGGGTTAGGGTGAGGGTTAGGGTTAGGTTTACAGTTAAGGTGAGGGTTTAGGGTAATTGTTATGGTTAGGGTTAGAGTTAGAGTTAGGCTTAGGGTTAGGGTGAAGTTTCAGTTAATTGTGAGGGTTAGGGTTAAGTTTAGTGTTAAGGTGAGATTTAGGTTTAGGGTTAGGGTGGGGTAAGGTTAGGGTTAAGGCTAGGTTTACGGTAAGGGGTAGGGCTAGGTTAGGGTTAGGTTTAGAGTTAGAGTTAGTGCTAGGGTTAGGGTTAGGGTCAGGTTTAGAGTTATTGTTAGGGTTAGGGTAGAGTTAAGGTTAGGGTTAAGTTTAGGGTTAGGGTAAGGGTTAGGTTCAGGTCAGGGTTAGGGTTAGGATGATAGATAGGGTTAGGGTTAGGGGTTCGTGTGAGGGTTAGTGTTAGGTTGACAGTGAAGCTGATGTTTTAGGGTGTTACGGTTAGGGTTAGGGTTAGAGTTCGGGTTAGGTTTAGATTTGGGTTTACGGCTAGAGTTAGGGGATAGTTCAGGGTGTGGTTCAGGTTTATGTTTAAGGTTAGGCTTAGGTTTAGGGTGAAGTTTAGTTTAAGGATGAGGGTTAGGGTTAGGGTTTGTTGATTGGGTTAACTTTAGGCTTAGGTTTAGGGTTTTGTTATTTTTAGGGTTGGATTTAGTGTTCACGTACGGTTAGGTGCTTGGGTTAATGTAGGGTGAGATTTAGGGTTAAAGTTAGATTTCGCTTTAGTTTAGGGATAGGGCGAATTTTAAGACAGGATGAGGGTATGTGTTATGGCTAAGTTTTGGGTTCGTTTTCAGGTTAGTGTTAAGGTTATGTTTAGGGTTAGGGTTAAGTTTACGGGTTCTGTTTACCTCTAGGGTTAGGGTTAGATTTTAGGTTAGGGTTAAGTTTAGTTTACGGTTAGGCTTACGGTTATGGTTTGTTTTAGGCGTGGTTGGGGTGAGTGTTAGGTTTAGCGTTAGGTTTGGGTAGGCTTAGGATTATGGTTATGGTAAGGTGTTAGGGGTTAGAGGTGTAGTTTAGGGTTAGGGTTTATGTGAGGGTTCCGGTTAGGCATTGTGGTCCCGGTCATGGCTGGTTTGGTTTAGGATTAAGGTTAGGTTTCTGATTAGGTTTCGTGTTAGTGGTAGAGTTAGGGTGAGAGTTAGGGTTAAGGTTTCAGATAGACTTTGGTGTTAGGGGTTAGGGTTTGGGCTATTGTTAGGGTGATCGTTAGGGCTCAGGGGTTTCAGGTTAGTGTTAGGGTTCCGGATACCATTAGGTTTAGGGTTGGGGGATGCGGTTAGGGTTTAGGGTGAAGGTTGCGGTTAGTTTTACAGTTAGTTGAGGGTTTAGGTAAGTGTTACCATTAGGGTTAGAGTTAGGGTTAGGTTTCGGCTTAGGGTTAGGAGTAGGGTAAGATTTAGGTTTATGTCCGGGCTTAGGGTTAGTGTTAGTGTTCTGTTTAGGGTCAAGGTTAGAGTTAGGGTTAGGGTTAGGATTAGGTCTAGGGTTAGGTTCAGGGTTATGGTAAGGGTTAGGTTTAGGGTTACAGATGGACTAGCGTTAGAGTTAGGTTTAAGTTTAGGGTTAGGTTTAGGTTTACAGTTAAGGTTCAAGTTAAGGTTTGGATGAAGTTTAGGATAGGGTGAGGGTTATTTTTATGGTTACGGCTAGAGTTTGAGTTTGTGTTCAGGTTTGTGTTAACGTTAGGTTTAGGGTTCGGGTTAGGTTTAGGGGTTACGTTTCGTGTTCGGTTTAGGTTTAGAGTTAGTGTAAAGTTAGGATAAGGGGTAGGATTATAGATAGTGTTAAACGTTAGGTTTAGGCTCTTAGGGTTTGGTTTATGGTTAGGGTATTGTTCAGTTTAGGGTAAATGTTAGGGTTAGGGTTAGATTAGGGTTACTGTTCGTATCAGCGTTAAGGTTGGGGATAAGGTTGGGGGTAGCGTTAGGTTTAGGGTTGGGGATACGTTAAGGGTTAGGGTGAGGGTTAGGGTTAGGTTTACAGTTAAGGTGAGGGTTTAGGGTAATTGTTATGGTTAGGGTTAGAGTTAGAGTTAGGCTTAGGGTTAGGGTGAAGTTTCAGTTAATTGTGAGGGTTAGGGTTAAGTTTAGTGTTAAGGTGAGATTTAGGTTTAGGGTTAGGGTGGGGTAAGGTTAGGGTTAAGGCTAGGTTTACGGTAAGGGGTAGGGCTAGGTTAGGGTTAGGTTTAGGTTTAGAGTTAGAGTTAGTGCTAGGGTTAGGGTTAGGGTCAGGTTTAGAGTTATTGTTAGGGTTAGGGTAGAGTTAAGGTTTGGGTTAAGTTTAGGGTTAGGGTAAGGGTTAGGTTCAGGTCAGGGTTAGGGTTAGGATGATAGATAGGGTTAGGGTTAGGGGTTCGTGTGAGGGTTAGTGTTAGGTTGACAGTGAAGCTGATGTTTTAGGGTGTTACGGTTAGGGTTAGGGTTAGCGTTCGGGTTAGGTTTAGATTTGGGTTTACGGCTAGAGTTAGGGGATAGTTCAGGGTGTGGTTCAGGTTTATGTTTAAGGTTAGGCTTAGGTTTAGGGTGAAGTTTAGTTTAAGGATGAGGGTTAGGGTTAGGGTTTGTTGATTGGGTTAACTTTAGGCTTAGGTTTAGGGTTTTGTTATTTTTAGGGTTGGATTTAGTGTTCACGTACGGTTAGGTGCTTGGGTTAATGTAGGGTGAGATTTAGGGTTAAAGTTAGATTTCGCTTTAGTTTAGGGATAGGGCGAATTTTAAGACAGGATGAGGGTATGTGTTATGGCTAAGTTTTGGGTTCGTTTTCAGGTTAGTGGTAAGGTTATGTTTAGGGTTAGGGTTAAGTTTACGGGTTCTGTTTACCTCTAGGGTTAGGGTTAGATTTTAGGTTAGGGTTAAGTTTAGTTTACGGTTAGGCTTACGGTTATGGTTTGTTTTAGGCGTGGTTGGGGTGAGTGTTAGGTTTAGCGTTAGGTTTGGGTAGGCTTAGGATTATGGTTATGGTAAGGTGTTAGGGGTTAGAGGTGTAGTTTAGGGTTAGGGTTTATGTGAGGGTTCCGGTTAGGCATTGTGGTCCCGGTCATGGCTGGTTTGGTTTAGGATTAAGGTTAGGTTTCTGATTAGGTTTCGTGTTAGTGGTAGAGTTAGGGTGAGAGTTAGGGTTAAGGTTTCAGATAGACTTTGGTGTTAGGGGTTAGGGTTTGGGCTATTGTTAGGGTGATCGTTAGGGCTCAGGGGTTTCAGGTTAGTGTTAGGGTTCCGGATACCATTAGGTTTAGGGTTGGGGGATGCGGTTAGGGTTTAGGGTGAAGGTTGCGGTTAGTTTTACAGTTAGTTGAGGGTTTAGGTAAGTGTTACCATTAGGGTTAGAGTTAGGGTTAGGTTTCGGCTTAGGGTTAGGAGTAGGGTAAGATTTAGGTTTATGTCCGGGCTTAGGGTTAGTGTTAGTGTTCTGTTTAGGGTCAAGGTTAGAGTTAGGGTTAGGGTTAGGATTAGGTCTAGGGTTAGGTTCAGGGTTATGGTAAGTGTTAGGTTTAGGGTTACAGATGGACTAGCGTTAGAGTTAGGTTTAAGTTTAGGGTTAGGTTTAGGTTTACAGTTAAGGTTCAAGTTAAGGTTTGGATGAAGTTTAGGATAGGGTGAGGGTTATTTTTATGGTTACGGCTAGAGTATGAGTTTGTGTTCATGTTAGTGTTAACGTTAGGTTTAGGGTTCGGGTTAGGTTTAGGGGTTACGTTTCGTGTTCGGTTTAGGTTTAGGGTTAGTGTAAAGTTAGGATAAGGGGTAGGATTATAGATAGTGTTAAACGTTAGGTTTAGGCTCTTAGGGTTTGGTTTATGGTTAGGGTATTGTTCAGTTTAGGGTAAATGTTAGGGTTAGGGTTAGATTAGGGTTACTGTTCGTATCAGCGTTAAGGTTGGGGATAAGGTTGGGGGTAGCGTTAGGTTTACCGTTGGGGATACGTTAAGGGTTAGGGTGAGGGTTAGGGTTAGGTTTACAGTTAAGGTGAGGGTTTAGGGTAATTGTTATGCTTAGGGTTAGAGTTAGAGTTAGGCTTAGGGTTAGGGTGAAGTTTCAGTTAATTGTGAGGGTTAGGGTTAAGTTTAGTGTTAAGGTGAGATTTAGGTTTAGGGTTAGGGTGGGGTAAGGTTAGGGTTAAGGCTAGGTTTACGGTAAGGGGTAGGGCTAGGTTAGGGTTAGGTTTAGGTTTAGAGTTAGAGTTAGTGCTAGGGTTAGGGTTAGGGTCAGGTTTAGAGTTATTGTTAGGGTTAGGGTAGAGTTAAGGTTAGGGTTAAGTTTAGGGTTAGGGTAAGGGTTAGGTTCAGGTCAGGGTTAGGGTTAGGATGATAGATAGGGTTAGGGTTAGGGGTTCGTGTGAGGGTTAGTGTTAGGTTGACAGTGAAGCTGATGTTTTAGGGTGTTACGGTTAGGGTTAGGGTTAGCGTTCGGGTTAGGTTTAGATTTGGGTTTACGGCTAGAGTTAGGGGATAGTTCAGGGTGTGGTTCAGGTTTATGTTTAAGGTTAGGCTTAGGTTTAGGGTGAAGTTTAGTTTAAGGATGAGGGTTAGGGTTAGGGTTTGTTGATTGGGTTAACTTTAGGCTTACGTTTAGGGTTTTGTTATTTTTAGGGTTGGATTTAGTGTTCACGTACGGTTAGGTGCTTGGGTTAATGTAGGGTGAGATTTAGGGTTAAAGTTAGATTTCGCTTTAGTTTAGGGATAGGGCGAATTTTAAGACAGGATGAGGGTATGTGTTATGGCTAAGTTTTGGGTTCGTTTTCAGGTTAGTGTTAAGGTTATGTTTAGGGTTAGGGTTAAGTTTACGGGTTCTGTTTACCTCTAGGGTTAGGGTTAGATTTTAGGTTAGGGTTAAGTTTAGTTTACGGTTAGGCTTACGGTTATGGTTTGTTTTAGGCGTGGTTGGGGTGAGTGTTAGGTTTAGCGTTAGGTTTGGGTAGGCTTAGGATTATGGTTATGGTAAGGTGTTAGGGGTTAGAGGTGTAGTTTAGGGTTAGGGTTTATGTGAGGGTTCCGGTTAGGCATTGTGGTCCCGGTCATGGCTGGTTTGGTTTAGGATTAAGGTTAGGTTTCTGATTAGGTTTCGTGTTAGTGGTAGAGTTAGGGTGAGAGTTAGGGTTAAGGTTTCAGATAGACTTTGGTGTTAGGGGTTAGGGTTTGGGCTATTGTTAGGGTGATCGTTAGGGCTCAGGGGTTTCAGGTTAGTGTTAGGGTTCCGGATACCATTAGGTTTAGGGTTGGGGATGCGGTTAGGGTTTAGGGTGAAGGTTGCGGTTAGTTTTACAGTTAGTTGAGGGTTTAGGTAAGTGTTACCATTAGGGTTAGAGTTAGGGTTAGGTTTCGGCTTAGGGTTAGGAGTAGGGTAAGATTTAGGTTTATGTCCGGGCTTAGGGTTAGTGTTAGTGTTCTGTTTAGGGTCAAGGTTAGAGTTAGGGTTAGGGTTAGGATTAGGTCTAGGGTTAGGTTCAGGGTTATGGTAAGGGTTAGGTTTAGGGTTACAGATGGACTAGCGTTAGAGTTAGGTTTAAGTTTAGGGTTAGGTTTAGGTTTACAGTTAAGGTTCAAGTTAAGGTTTGGATGAAGTTTAGGATAGGGTGAGGGTTATTTTTATGGTTACGGCTAGAGTTTGAGTTTGTGTTCAGGTTTGTGTTAACGTTAGGTTTAGGGTTCGGGTTAGGTTTAGGGGTTACGTTTCGTGTTCGGTTTAGGTTTAGGGTTAGTGTAAAGTTAGGATAAGGGGTAGGATTATAGATAGTGTTAAACGTTAGGTTTAGGCTCTTAGGGTTTGGTTTATGGTTAGGGTATTGTTCAGTTTAGGGTAAATGTTAGGGTTAGGGTTAGATTAGGGTTACTGTTCGTATCAGCGTTAAGGTTGGGGATAAGGTTGGGGGTAGCGTTAGGTTTAGGGTTGGGGATACGTTAAGGGTTAGGGTGAGGGTTAGGGTTAGGTTTACAGTTAAGGTGAGGGTTTAGGGTAATTGTTATGGTTAGGGTTAGAGTTAGAGTTAGGCTTAGGGTTAGGGTGAAGTTTCAGTTAATTGTGAGGGTTAGGGTTAAGTTTAGTGTTAAGGTGAGATTTAGGTTTAGGGTTAGGGTGGGGTAAGGTTAGGGTTAAGGCTAGGTTTACGGTAAGGGGTAGGGCTAGGTTAGGGTTAGGTTTAGAGTTAGAGTTAGTGCTAGGGTTAGGGTTAGGGTCAGGTTTAGAGTTATTGTTAGGGTTAGGGTAGAGTTAAGGTTAGGGTTAAGTTTAGGGTTAGGGTAAGGGTTAGGTTCAGGTCAGGGTTAGGGTTAGGATGATAGATAGGGTTAGGGTTAGGGGTTCGTGTGAGGGTTAGTGTTAGGTTGACAGTGAAGCTGATGTTTTAGGGTGTTACGGTTAGGGTTAGGGTTAGAGTTCGGGTTAGGTTTAGATTTGGGTTTACGGCTAGAGTTAGGGGATAGTTCAGGGTGTGGTTCAGGTTTATGTTTAAGGTTAGGCTTAGGTTTAGGGTGAAGTTTAGTTTAAGGATGAGGGTTAGGGTTAGGGTTTGTTGATTGGGTTAACTTTAGGCTTAGGTTTAGGGTTTTGTTATTTTTAGGGTTGGATTTAGTGTTCACGTACGGTTAGGTGCTTGGGTTAATGTAGGGTGAGATTTAGGGTTAAAGTTAGATTTCGCTTTAGTTTAGGGATAGGGCGAATTTTAAGACAGGATGAGGGTATGTGTTATGGCTAAGTTTTGGGTTCGTTTTCAGGTTAGTGGTAAGGTTATGTTTAGGGTTAGGGTTAAGTTTACGGGTTCTGTTTACCTCTAGGGTTAGGGTTAGATTTTAGGTTAGGGTTAAGTTTAGTTTACGGTTAAGCTTACGGTTATGGTTTGTTTTAGGCGTGGTTGGGGTGAGTGTTAGGTTTAGCGTTAGGTTTGGGTAGGCTTAGGATTATGGTTATGGTAAGGTGTTAGGGGTTAGAGGTGTAGTTTAGGGTTAGGGTTTATGTGAGGGTTCCGGTTAGGCATTGTGGTCCCGGTCATGGCTGGTTTGGTTTAGGATTAAGGTTAGGTTTCTGATTAGGTTTCGTGTTAGTGGTAGAGTTAGGGTGAGAGTTAGGGTTAAGGTTTCAGATAGACTTTGGTGTTAGGGGTTAGGGTTTGGGCTATTGTTAGGGTGATCGTTAGGGCTCAGGGGTTTCAGGTTAGTGTTAGGGTTCCGGATACCATTAGGTTTAGGGTTGGGGGATGCGGTTAGGGTTTAGGGTGAAGGTTGCGGTTAGTTTTACAGTTAGTTGAGGGTTTAGGTAAGTGTTACCATTAGGGTTAGAGTTAGGGTTAGGTTTCGGCTTAGGGTTAGGAGTAGGGTAAGATTTAGGTTTATGTCCGGGCTTAGGGTTAGTGTTAGTGTTCTGTTTAGGGTCAAGGTTAGAGTTAGGGTTAGGGTTAGGATTAGGTCTAGGGTTAGGTTCAGGGTTATGGTAAGGGTTAGGTTTAGGGTTACAGATGGACTAGCGTTAGAGTTAGGTTTAAGTTTAGGGTTAGGTTTAGGTTTACAGTTAAGGTTCAAGTTAAGGTTTGGATGAAGTTTAGGATAGGGTGAGGGTTATTTTTATGGTTACGGCTAGAGTTTGAGTTTGTGTTCAGGTTTGTGTTAACGTTAGGTTTAGGGTTCGGGTTAGGTTTAGGGGTTACGTTTCGTGTTCGGTTTAGGTTTAGGGTTAGTGTAAAGTTAGGATAAGGGGTAGGATTATAGATAGTGTTAAACGTTAGGTTTAGGCTCTTAGGGTTTGGTTTATGGTTAGGGTATTGTTCAGTTTAGGGTAAATGTTAGGGTTAGGGTTAGATTAGGGTTACTGTTCGTATCAGTGTTAAGGTTGGGGATAAGGTTGGGGGTAGCGTTAGGTTTACGGTTGGGGATACGTTAAGGGTTAGGGTGAGGGTTAGGGTTAGGTTTACAGTTAAGGTGAGGGTTTAGGGTAATTGTTATGGTTAGGGTTAGAGTTAGAGTTAGGCTTAGGGTTAGGGTGAAGTTTCAGTTAATTGTGAGGGTTAGGGTTAAGTTTAGTGTTAAGGTGAGATTTAGGTTTAGGGTTAGGGTGGGGTAAGGTTAGGGTTAAGGCTAGGTTTACGGTAAGGGGTAGGGCTAGGTTAGGGTTAGGTTTAGGTTTAGAGTTAGAGTTAGTGCTAGGGTTAGGGTTAGGGTCAGGTTTAGAGTTATTGTTAGGGTTAGGGGAGAGTTAAGGTTAGGGTTAAGTTTAGGGTTAGGGTAAGGGTTAGGTTCAGGTCAGGGTTAGGGTTAGGATGATAGATAGGGTTAGGGTTAGGGGTTCGTGTGAGGGTTAGTGTTAGGTTGACAGTGAAGCTGATGTTTTAGGGTGTTACGGTTAGGGTTAGGGTTAGCGTTCGGGTTAGGTTTAGATTTGGGTTTACGGCTAGAGTTAGGGGATAGTTCAGGGTGTGGTTCAGGTTTATGTTTAAGGTTAGGCTTAGGTTTAGGGTGAAGTTTAGTTTAAGGATGAGGGTTAGGGTTAGGGTTTGTTGATTGGGTTAACTTTAGGCTTAGGTTTAGGGTTTTGTTATTTTTAGGGTTGGATTTAGTGTTCACGTACGGTTAGGTGCTTGGGTTAATGTAGGGTGAGATTTAGGGTTAAAGTTAGATTTCGCTTTAGTTTAGGGATAGGGCGAATTTTAAGACAGGATGAGGGTATGTGTTATGGCTAAGTTTTGGGTTCGTTTTCAGGTTAGTGGTAAGGTTATGTTTAGGGTTAGGGTTAAGTTTACGGGTTCTGTTTACCTCTAGGGTTAGGGTTAGATTTTAGGTTAGGGTTAAGTTTAGTTTACGGTTAGGCTTACGGTTATGGTTTGTTTTAGGCGTGGTTGGGGTGAGTGTTAGGTTTAGCGTTAGGTTTGGGTAGGCTTAGGATTATGGTTATGGTAAGGTGTTAGGGGTTAGAGGTGTAGTTTAGGGTTAGGGTTTATGTGAGGGTTCCGGTTAGGCATTGTGGTCCCGGTCATGGCTGGTTTGGTTTAGGATTAAGGTTAGGTTTCTGATTAGGTTTCGTGTTAGTGGTAGAGTTAGGGTGAGAGTTAGGGTTAAGGTTTCAGATAGACTTTGGTGTTAGGGGTTAGGGTTTGGGCTATTGTTAGGGTGATCGTTAGGGCTCAGGGGTTTCAGGTTAGTGTTAGGGTTCCGGATACCATTAGGTTTAGGGTTGGGGGATGCGGTTAGGGTTTAGGGTGAAGGTTGCGGTTAGTTTTACAGTTAGTTGAGGGTTTAGGTAAGTGTTACCATTAGGGTTAGAGTTAGGGTTAGGTTTCGGCTTAGGGTTAGGAGTAGGGTAAGATTTAGGTTTATGTCCGGGCTTAGGGTTAGTGTTAGTGTTCTGTTTAGGGTCAAGGTTAGAGTTAGGGTTAGGGTTAGGATTAGGTCTAGGGTTAGGTTCAGGGTTATGGTAAGTGTTAGGTTTAGGGTTACAGATGGACTAGCGTTAGAGTTAGGTTTAAGTTTAGGGTTAGGTTTAGGTTTACAGTTAAGGTTCAAGTTAAGGTTTGGATGAAGTTTAGGATAGGGTGAGGGTTATTTTTATGGTTACGGCTAGAGTATGAGTTTGTGTTCATGTTAGTGTTAACGTTAGGTTTAGGGTTCGGGTTAGGTTTAGGGGTTACGTTTCGTGTTCGGTTTAGGTTTAGGGTTAGTGTAAAGTTAGGATAAGGGGTAGGATTATAGATAGTGTTAAACGTTAGGTTTAGGCTCTTAGGGTTTGGTTTATGGTTAGGGTATTGTTCAGTTTAGGGTAAATGTTAGGGTTAGGGTTAGATTAGGGTTACTGTTCGTATCAGCGTTAAGGTTGGGGATAAGTTTGGGGGTAGCGTTAGGTTTACGGTTGGGGATACGTTAAGGGTTAGGGTGAGGGTTAGGGTTAGGTTTACAGTTAAGGTGAGGGTTTAGGGTAATTGTTATGCTTAGGGTTAGAGTTAGAGTTAGGCTTAGGGTTAGGGTGAAGTTTCAGTTAATTGTGAGGGTTAGGGTTAAGTTTAGTGTTAAGGTGAGATTTAGGTTTAGGGTTAGGGTGGGGTAAGGTTAGGGTTAAGGCTAGGTTTACGGTAAGGGGTAGGGCTAGGTTAGGGTTAGGTTTAGGTTTAGAGTTAGAGTTAGTGCTAGGGTTAGGGTTAGGGTCAGGTTTAGAGTTATTGTTAGGGTTAGGGTAGAGTTAAGGTTAGGGTTAAGTTTAGGGTTAGGGTAAGGGTTAGGTTCAGGTCAGGGTTAGGGTTAGGATGATAGATAGGGTTAGGGTTAGGGGTTCGTGTGAGGGTTAGTGTTAGGTTGACAGTGAAGCTGATGTTTTAGGGTGTTACGGTTAGGGTTAGGGTTAGCGTTCGGGTTAGGTTTAGATTTGGGTTTACGGCTAGAGTTAGGGGATAGTTCAGGGTGTGGTTCAGGTTTATGTTTAAGGTTAGGTTTAGGTTTAGGGTGAAGTTTAGTTTAAGGATGAGGGTTAGGGTTAGGGTTTGTTGATTGGGTTAACTTTAGGCTTACGTTTAGGGTTTTGTTATTTTTAGGGTTGGATTTAGTGTTCACGTACGGTTAGGTGCTTGGGTTAATGTAGGGTGAGATTTAGGGTTAAAGTTAGATTTCGCTTTAGTTTAGGGATAGGGCGAATTTTAAGACAGGATGAGGGTATGTGTTATGGCTAAGTCTTGGGTTCGTTTTCAGGTTAGTGTTAAGGTTATGTTTAGGGTTAGGGTTAAGTTTACGGGTTCTGTTTACCTCTAGGGTTAGGGTTAGATTTTAGGTTAGGGTTAAGTTTAGTTTACGGTTAGGCTTACGGTTATGGTTTGTTTTAGGCATGGTTGGGGTGAGTGTTAGGTTTAGCGTTAGGTTTGGGTAGGCTTAGGATTATGGTTATGGTAAGGTGTTAGGGGTTAGAGGTGTAGTTTAGGGTTAGGGTTTATGTGAGGGTTCCGGTTAGGCATTGTGGTCCCGGTCATGGCTGGTTTGGTTTAGGATTAAGGTTAGGTTTCTGATTAGGTTTCGTGTTAGTGGTAGAGTTAGGGTGAGAGTTAGGGTTAAGGTTTCAGATAGACTTTGGTGTTAGGGGTTAGGGTTTGGGCTATTGTTAGGGTGATCGTTAGGGCTCAGGGGTTTCAGGTTAGTGTTAGGGTTCCGGATACCATTAGGTTTAGGGTTGGGGATGCGGTTAGGGTTTAGGGTGAAGGTTGCGGTTAGTTTTACAGTTAGTTGAGGGTTTAGGTAAGTGTTACCATTAGGGTTAGAGTTAGGGTTAGGTTTCGGCTTAGGGTTAGGAGTAGGGTAAGATTTAGGTTTATGTCCGGGCTTAGGGTTAGTGTTAGTGTTCTGTTTAGGGTCAAGGTTAGAGTTAGGGTTAGGGTTAGGATTAGGTCTAGGGTTAGGTTCAGGGTTATGGTAAGGGTTAGGTTTAGGGTTACAGATGGACTAGCGTTAGAGTTAGGTTTAAGTTTAGGGTTAGGTTTAGGTTTACAGTTAAGGTTCAAGTTAAGGTTTGGATGAAGTTTAGGATAGGGTGAGGGTTATTTTTATGGTTACGGCTAGAGTTTGAGTTTGTGTTCAGGTTTGTGTTAACGTTAGGTTTAGGGTTCGGGTTAGGTTTAGGGGTTACGTTTCGTGTTCGGTTTAGGTTTAGGGTTAGTGTAAAGTTAGGATAAGGGGTAGGATTATAGATAGTGTTAAACGTTAGGTTTAGGCTCTTAGGGTTTGGTTTATGGTTAGGGTATTGTTCAGTTTAGGGTAAATGTTAGGGTTAGGGTTAGATTAGGGTTACTGTTCGTATCAGTGTTAAGGTTGGGGATAAGGTTGGGGGTAGCGTTAGGTTTACGGTTGGGGATACGTTAAGGGTTAGGGTGAGGGTTAGGGTTAGGTTTACAGTTAAGGTGAGGGTTTAGGGTAATTGTTATGGTTAGGGTTAGAGTTAGAGTTAGGCTTAGGGTTAGGGTGAAGTTTCAGTTAATTGTGAGGGTTAGGGTTAAGTTTAGTGTTAAGGTGAGATTTAGGTTTAGGGTTAGGGTGGGGTAAGGTTAGGGTTAAGGCTAGGTTTACGGTAAGGGGTAGGGCTAGGTTAGGGTTAGGTTTAGAGTTAGAGTTAGTGCTAGGGTTAGGGTTAGGGTCAGGTTTAGAGTTATTGTTAGGGTTAGGGGAGAGTTAAGGTTAGGGTTAAGTTTAGGGTTAGGGTAAGGGTTAGGTTCAGGTCAGGGTTAGGGTTAGGATGATAGATAGGGTTAGGGTTAGGGGTTCGTGTGAGGGTTAGTGTTAGGTTGACAGTGAAGCTGATGTTTTAGGGTGTTACGGTTAGGGTTAGGGTTAGGGTTAGAGTTCGGGTTAGGTTTAGATTTGGGTTTACGGCTAGAGTTAGGGGATAGTTCAGGGTGTGGTTCAGGTTTATGTTTAAGGTTAGGCTTAGGTTTAGGGTGAAGTTTAGTTTAAGGATGAGGGTTAGGGTTAGGGTTTGTTGATTGGGTTAACTTTAGGCTTAGGTTTAGGGTTTTGTTATTTTTAGGGTTGGATTTAGTGTTCACGTACGGTTAGGTGCTTGGGTTAATGTAGGGTGAGATTTAGGGTTAAAGTTAGATTTCGCTTTAGTTTAGGGATAGGGCGAATTTTAAGACAGGATGAGGGTATGTGTTATGGCTAAGTTTTGGGTTCGTTTTCAGGTTAGTGGTAAGGTTATGTTTAGGGTTAGGGTTAAGTTTACGGGTTCTGTTTACCTCTAGGGTTAGGGTTAGATTTTAGGTTAGGGTTAAGTTTAGTTTACGGTTAGGCTTACGGTTATGGTTTGTTTTAGGCGTGGTTGGGGTGAGTGTTAGGTTTAGCGTTAGGTTTGGGTAGGCTTAGGATTATGGTTATGGTAAGGTGTTAGGGGTTAGAGGTGTAGTTTAGGGTTAGGGTTTATGTGAGGGTTCCGGTTAGGCATTGTGGTCCCGGTCATGGCTGGTTTGGTTTAGGATTAAGGTTAGGTTTCTGATTAGGTTTCGTGTTAGTGGTAGAGTTAGGGTGAGAGTTAGGGTTAAGGTTTCAGATAGACTTTGGTGTTAGGGGTTAGGGTTTGGGCTATTGTTAGGGTGATCGTTAGGGCTCAGGGGTTTCAGGTTAGTGTTAGGGTTCCGGATACCATTAGGTTTAGGGTTGGGGGATGCGGTTAGGGTTTAGGGTGAAGGTTGCGGTTAGTTTTACAGTTAGTTGAGGGTTTAGGTAAGTGTTACCATTAGGGTTAGAGTTAGGGTTAGGTTTCGGCTTAGGGTTAGGAGTAGGGTAAGATTTAGGTTTATGTCCGGGCTTAGGGTTAGTGTTAGTGTTCTGTTTAGGGTCAAGGTTAGAGTTAGGGTTAGGGTTAGGATTAGGTCTAGGGTTAGGTTCAGGGTTATGGTAAGTGTTAGGTTTAGGGTTACAGATGGACTAGCGTTAGAGTTAGGTTTAAGTTTAGGGTTAGGTTTAGGTTTACAGTTAAGGTTCAAGTTAAGGTTTGGATGAAGTTTAGGATAGGGTGAGGGTTATTTTTATGGTTACGGCTAGAGTATGAGTTTGTGTTCATGTTAGTGTTAACGTTAGGTTTAGGGTTCGGGTTAGGTTTAGGGGTTACGTTTCGTGTTCGGTTTAGGTTTAGGGTTAGTGTAAAGTTAGGATAAGGGGTAGGATTATAGATAGTGTTAAACGTTAGGTTTAGGCTCTTAGGGTTTGGTTTATGGTTAGGGTATTGTTCAGTTTAGGGTAAATGTTAGGGTTAGGGTTAGATTAGGGTTACTGTTCGTATCAGCGTTAAGGTTGGGGATAAGGTTGGGGGTAGCGTTAGGTTTACGGTTGGGGATACGTTAAGGGTTAGGGTGAGGGTTAGGGTTAGGTTTACAGTTAAGGTGAGGGTTTAGGGTAATTGTTATGCTTAGGGTTAGAGTTAGAGTTAGGCTTAGGGTTAGGGTGAAGTTTCAGTTAATTGTGAGGGTTAGGGTTAAGTTTAGTGTTAAGGTGAGATTTAGGTTTAGGGTTAGGGTGGGGTAAGGTTAGGGTTAAGGCTAGGTTTACGGTAAGGGGTAGGGCTAGGTTAGGGTTAGGTTTAGGTTTAGAGTTAGAGTTAGTGCTAGGGTTAGGGTTAGGGTCAGGTTTAGAGTTATTGTTAGGGTTAGGGTAGAGTTAAGGTTAGGGTTAAGTTTAGGGTTAGGGTAAGGGTTAGGTTCAGGTCAGGGTTAGGGTTAGGATGATAGATAGGGTTAGGGTTAGGGGTTCGTGTGAGGGTTAGTGTTAGGTTGACAGTGAAGCTGATGTTTTAGGGTGTTACGGTTAGGGTTAGGGTTAGCGTTCGGGTTAGGTTTAGATTTGGGTTTACGGCTAGAGTTAGGGGATAGTTCAGGGTGTGGTTCAGGTTTATGTTTAAGGTTAGGTTTAGGTTTAGGGTGAAGTTTAGTTTAAGGATGAGGGTTAGGGTTAGGGTTTGTTGATTGGGTTAACTTTAGGCTTACGTTTAGGGTTTTGTTATTTTTAGGGTTGGATTTAGTGTTCACGTACGGTTAGGTGCTTGGGTTAATGTAGGGTGAGATTTAGGGTTAAAGTTAGATTTCGCTTTAGTTTAGGGATAGGGCGAATTTTAAGACAGGATGAGGGTATGTGTTATGGCTAAGTCTTGGGTTCGTTTTCAGGTTAGTGTTAAGGTTATGTTTAGGGTTAGGGTTAAGTTTACGGGTTCTGTTTACCTCTAGGGTTAGGGTTAGATTTTAGGTTAGGGTTAAGTTTAGTTTACGGTTAGGCTTACGGTTATGGTTTGTTTTAGGCGTGGTTGGGGTGAGTGTTAGGTTTAGCGTTAGGTTTGGGTAGGCTTAGGATTATGGTTATGGTAAGGTGTTAGGGGTTAGAGGTGTAGTTTAGGGTTAGGGTTTATGTGAGGGTTCCGGTTAGGCATTGTGGTCCCGGTCATGGCTGGTTTGGTTTAGGATTAAGGTTAGGTTTCTGATTAGGTTTCGTGTTAGTGGTAGAGTTAGGGTGAGAGTTAGGGTTAAGGTTTCAGATAGACTTTGGTGTTAGGGGTTAGGGTTTGGGCTATTGTTAGGGTGATCGTTAGGGCTCAGGGGTTTCAGGTTAGTGTTAGGGTTCCGGATACCATTAGGTTTAGGGTTGGGGATGCGGTTAGGGTTTAGGGTGAAGGTTGCGGTTAGTTTTACAGTTAGTTGAGGGTTTAGGTAAGTGTTACCATTAGGGTTAGAGTTAGGGTTAGGTTTCGGCTTAGGGTTAGGAGTAGGGTAAGATTTAGGTTTATGTCCGGGCTTAGGGTTAGTGTTAGCGTTCTGTTTAGGGTCAAGGTTAGAGTTAGGGTTAGGGTTAGGATTAGGTCTAGGGTTAGGTTCAGGGTTATGGTAAGGGTTAGGTTTAGGGTTACAGATGGACTAGCGTTAGAGTTAGGTTTAAGTTTAGGGTTAGGTTTAGGTTTACAGTTAAGGTTCAAGTTAAGGTTTGGATGAAGTTTAGGATAGGGTGAGGGTTATTTTTATGGTTACGGCTAGAGTTTGAGTTTGTGTTCAGGTTTGTGTTAACGTTAGGTTTAGGGTTCGGGTTAGGTTTAGGGGTTACGTTTCGTGTTCGGTTTAGGTTTAGGGTTAGTGTAAAGTTAGGATAAGGGGTAGGATTATAGATAGTGTTAAACGTTAGGTTTAGGCTCTTAGGGTTTGGTTTATGGTTAGGGTATTGTTCAGTTTAGGGTAAATGTTAGGGTTAGGGTTAGATTAGGGTTACTGTTCGTATCAGCGTTAAGGTTGGGGATAAGGTTGGGGGTAGCGTTAGGTTTAGGGTTGGGGATACGTTAAGGGTTAGGGTGAGGGTTAGGGTTAGGTTTACAGTTAAGGTGAGGGTTTAGGGTAATTGTTATGGTTAGGGTTAGAGTTAGAGTTAGGCTTAGGGTTAGGGTGAAGTTTCAGTTAATTGTGAGGGTTAGGGTTAAGTTTAGTGTTAAGGTGAGATTTAGGTTTAGGGTTAGGGTGGGGTAAGGTTAGGGTTAAGGCTAGGTTTACGGTAAGGGGTAGGGCTAGGTTAGGGTTAGGTTTAGAGTTAGAGTTAGTGCTAGGGTTAGGGTTAGGGTCAGGTTTAGAGTTATTGTTAGGGTTAGGGTAGAGTTAAGGTTAGGGTTAAGTTTAGGGTTAGGGTAAGGGTTAGGTTCAGGTCAGGGTTAGGGTTAGGATGATAGATAGGGTTAGGGTTAGGGGTTCGTGTGAGGGTTAGTGTTAGGTTGACAGTGAAGCTGATGTTTTAGGGTGTTACGGTTAGGGTTAGGGTTAGGGTTAGAGTTCGGGTTAGGTTTAGATTTGGGTTTACGGCTAGAGTTAGGGGATAGTTCAGGGTGTGGTTCAGGTTTATGTTTAAGGTTAGGCTTAGGTTTAGGGTGAAGTTTAGTTTAAGGATGAGGGTTAGGGTTAGGGTTTGTTGATTGGGTTAACTTTAGGCTTAGGTTTAGGGTTTTGTTATTTTTAGGGTTGGATTTAGTGTTCACGTACGGTTAGGTGCTTGGGTTAATGTAGGGTGAGATTTAGGGTTAAAGTTAGATTTCGCTTTAGTTTAGGGATAGGGCGAATTTTAAGACAGGATGAGGGTATGTGTTATGGCTAAGTTTTGGGTTCGTTTTCAGGTTAGTGGTAAGGTTATGTTTAGGGTTAGGGTTAAGTTTACGGGTTCTGTTTACCTCTAGGGTTAGGGTTAGATTTTAGGTTAGGGTTAAGTTTAGTTTACGGTTAGGCTTACGGTTATGGTTTGTTTTAGGCGTGGTTGGGGTGAGTGTTAGGTTTAGCGTTAGGTTTGGGTAGGCTTAGGATTATGGTTATGGTAAGGTGTTAGGGGTTAGAGGTGTAGTTTAGGGTTAGGGTTTATGTGAGGGTTCCGGTTAGGCATTGTGGTCCCGGTCATGGCTGGTTTGGTTTAGGATTAAGGTTAGGTTTCTGATTAGGTTTCGTGTTAGTGGTAGAGTTAGGGTGAGAGTTAGGGTTAAGGTTTCAGATAGACTTTGGTGTTAGGGGTTAGGGTTTGGGCTATTGTTAGGGTGATCGTTAGGGCTCAGGGGTTTCAGGTTAGTGTTAGGGTTCCGGATACCATTAGGTTTAGGGTTGGGGGATGCGGTTAGGGTTTAGGGTGAAGGTTGCGGTTAGTTTTACAGTTAGTTGAGGGTTTAGGTAAGTGTTACCATTAGGGTTAGAGTTAGGGTTAGGTTTCGGCTTAGGGTTAGGAGTAGGGTAAGATTTAGGTTTATGTCCGGGCTTAGGGTTAGTGTTAGTGTTCTGTTTAGGGTCAAGGTTAGAGTTAGGGTTAGGGTTAGGATTAGGTCTAGGGTTAGGTTCAGGGTTATGGTAAGTGTTAGGTTTAGGGTTACAGATGGACTAGCGTTAGAGTTAGGTTTAAGTTTAGGGTTAGGTTTAGGTTTACAGTTAAGGTTCAAGTTAAGGTTTGGATGAAGTTTAGGATAGGGTGAGGGTTATTTTTATGGTTACGGCTAGAGTATGAGTTTGTGTTCATGTTAGTGTTAACGTTAGGTTTAGGGTTCGGGTTAGGTTTAGGGGTTACGTTTCGTGTTCGGTTTAGGTTTAGGGTTAGTGTAAAGTTAGGATAAGGGGTAGGATTATAGATAGTGTTAAACGTTAGGTTTAGGCTCTTAGGGTTTGGTTTATGGTTAGGGTATTGTTCAGTTTAGGGTAAATGTTAGGGTTAGGGTTAGATTAGGGTTACTGTTCGTATCAGCGTTAAGGTTGGGGATAAGGTTGGGGGTAGCGTTAGGTTTACGGTTGGGGATACGTTAAGGGTTAGGGTGAGGGTTAGGGTTAGGTTTACAGTTAAGGTGAGGGTTTAGGGTAATTGTTATGCTTAGGGTTAGAGTTAGAGTTAGGCTTAGGGTTAGGGTGAAGTTTCAGTTAATTGTGAGGGTTAGGGTTAAGTTTAGTGTTAAGGTGAGATTTAGGTTTAGGGTTAGGGTGGGGTAAGGTTAGGGTTAAGGCTAGGTTTACGGTAAGGGGTAGGGCTAGGTTAGGGTTAGGTTTAGGTTTAGAGTTAGAGTTAGTGCTAGGGTTAGGGTTAGGGTCAGGTTTAGAGTTATTGTTAGGGTTAGGGTAGAGTTAAGGTTAGGGTTAAGTTTAGGGTTAGGGTAAGGGTTAGGTTCAGGTCAG
This sequence comes from Elephas maximus indicus, assembly GCF_024166365.1. Lineage (NCBI taxonomy): Eukaryota > Metazoa > Chordata > Mammalia > Proboscidea > Elephantidae > Elephas > Elephas maximus. The sequence goes on along the minus strand of NC_064840.1, from coordinate 36,281,017 downwards.
GGTTAGGGTTAGGATGATAGATAGGGTTAGGGTTAGGGGTTCGTGTGAGGGTTAGTGTTAGGTTGACAGTGAAGCTGATGTTTTAGGGTGTTACGGTTAGGGTTAGGGTTAGCGTTCGGGTTAGGTTTAGATTTGGGTTTACGGCTAGAGTTAGGGGATAGTTCAGGGTGTGGTTCAGGTTTATGTTTAAGGTTAGGCTTAGGTTTAGGGTGAAGTTTAGTTTAAGGATGAGGGTTAGGGTTAGGGTTTGTTGATTGGGTTAACTTTAGGCTAACGTTTAGGGTTTTGTTATTTTTAGGGTTGGATTTAGTGTTCACGTACGGTTAGGTGCTTGGGTTAATGTAGGGTGAGATTTAGGGTTAAAGTTAGATTTCGCTTTAGTTTAGGGATAGGGCGAATTTTAAGACAGGATGAGGGTATGTGTTATGGCTAAGTTTTGGGTTCGTTTTCAGGTTAGTGTTAAGGTTATGTTTAGGGTTAGGGTTAAGTTTACGGGTTCTGTTTACTTCTAGGGTTAGGGTTAGATTTTAGGTTAGGGTTAAGTTTAGTTTACGGTTAGGCTTACGGTTATGGTTTGTTTTAGGCGTGGTTGGGGTGAGTGTTAGGTTTAGCGTTAGGTTTGGGTAGGCTTAGGATTATGGTTATGGTAAGGTGTTAGGGGTTAGAGGTGTAGTTTAGGGTTAGGGTTTATGTGAGGGTTCCGGTTAGGCATTGTGGTCCCGGTCATGGCTGGTTTGGTTTAGGATTAAGGTTAGGTTTCTGATTAGGTTTCATGTTAGTGGTAGAGTTAGGGTGAGAGTTAGGGTTAAGGTTTCAGATAGACTTTGGTGTTAGGGGTTAGGGTTTGGGCTATTGTTAGGGTGATCGTTAGGGCTCAGGGGTTTCAGGTTAGTGTTAGGGTTCTGGATACCATTAGGTTTAGGGTTGGGGGATGCGGTTAGGGTTTAGGGTGAAGGTTGCGGTTAGTTTTACAGTTAGTTGAGGGTTTAGGTAAGTGTTACCATTAGGGTTAGAGTTAGGGTTAGGTTTCGGCTTAGGGTTAGGAGTAGGGTAAGATTTAGGTTTATGTCCGGGCTTAGGGTTAGTGTTAGCGTTCTGTTTAGGGTCAAGGTTAGAGTTAGGGTTAGGGTTAGGATTAGGTCTAGGGTTAGGTTCAGGGTTATGGTAAGGGTTAGGTTTAGGGTTACAGATGGACTAGCGTTAGAGTTAGGTTTAAGTTTAGGGTTAGGTTTAGGTTTACAGTTAAGGTTCAAGTTAAGGTTTGGATGAAGTTTAGGATAGGGTGAGGGTTATTTTTATGGTTACGGCTAGAGTATGAGTTTGTGTTCATGTTAGTGTTAACGTTAGGTTTAGGGTTCGGGTTAGGTTTAGGGGTTTCGTTTCGTGTTCGGTTTAGGTTTAGGGTTAGTGTAAAGTTAGGATAAGGGGTAGGATTATAGATAGTGTTAAACGTTAGGTTTAGGCTCTTAGGGTTTGGTTTATGGTTAGGGTATTGTTCAGTTTAGGGTAAATGTTAGGGTTAGGGTTAGATTAGGGTTACTGTTCGTATCAGCGTTAAGGTTGGGGATAAGGTTGATGGTAGCGTTAGGTTTACGGTTGGGGATACGTTAAGGGTTAGGGTGAGGGTTAGGGTTAGGTTTACAGTTAAGGTGAGGGTTTAGGGTAATTGTTATGGTTAGGGTTAGAGTTAGAGTTAGGCTTAGGGTTAGGGTGAAGTTTCAGTTAATTGTGAGGGTTAGGGTTAAGTTTAGTGTTAAGGTGAGATTTAGGTTTAGGGTTAGGGTGGGGTAAGGTTAGGGTTAAGGCTAGGTTTACGGTAAGGGGTAGGGCTAGGTTAGGGTTAGGTTTAGAGTTAGAGTTAGTGCTAGGGTTAGGGTTAGGGTCAGGTTTAGAGTTATTGTTAGGGTTAGGGTAGAGTTAAGGTTAGGGTTAAGTTTAGGGTTAGGGTAAGGGTTAGGTTCAGGTCAGGGTTAGGGTTAGGATGATAGATAGGGTTAGGGTTAGGGGTTCGTGTGAGGGTTAGTGTTAGGTTGACAGTGAAGCTGATGTTTTAGGGTGTTACGGTTAGGGTTAGGGTTAGCGTTCGGGTTAGGTTTAGATTTGGGTTTACGGCTAGAGTTAGGGGATAGTTCAGGGTGTGGTTCAGGTTTATGTTTAAGGTTAGGCTTAGGTTTAGGGTGAAGTTTAGTTTAAGGATGAGGGTTAGGGTTAGGGTTTGTTGATTGGGTTAACTTTAGGCTTAGGTTTAGGGTTTTGTTATTTTTAGGGTTGGATTTAGTGTTCACGTACGGTTAGGTGCTTGGGTTAATGTAGGGTGAGATTTAGGGTTAAAGTTAGATTTCGCTTTAGTTTAGGGATAGGGCGAATTTTAAGACAGGATGAGGGTATGTGTTATGGCTAAGTTTTGGGTTCGTTTTCAGGTTAGTGGTAAGGTTATGTTTAGGGTTAGGGTTAAGTTTACAGGTTCTGTTTACCTCTAGGGTTAGGGTTAGATTTTAGGTTAGGGTTAAGTTTAGTTTACGGTTAGGCTTACGGTTATGGTTTGTTTTAGGCGTGGTTGGGGTGAGTGTTAGGTTTAGCGTTAGGTTTGGGTAGGCTTAGGATTATGGTTATGGTAAGGTGTTAGGGGTTAGAGGTGTAGTTTAGGGTTAGGGTTTATGTGAGGGTTCCGGTTAGGCATTGTGGTCCCGGTCATGGCTGGTTTGGTTTAGGATTAAGGTTAGGTTTCTGATTAGGTTTCGTGTTAGTGGTAGAGTTAGGGTGAGAGTTAGGGTTAAGGTTTCAGATAGACTTTGGTGTTAGGGGTTAGGGTTTGGGCTATTGTTAGGGTGATCGTTAGGGCTCAGGGGTTTCAGGTTAGTGTTAGGGTTCCGGATACCATTAGGTTTAGGGTTGGGGGATGCGGTTAGGGTTTAGGGTGAAGGTTGCGGTTAGTTTTACAGTTAGTTGAGGGTTTAGGTAAGTGTTACCATTAGGGTTAGAGTTAGGGTTAGGTTTCGGCTTAGGGTTAGGAGTAGGGTAAGATTTAGGTTTATGTCCGGGCTTAGGGTTAGTGTTAGTGTTCTGTTTAGGGTCAAGGTTAGAGTTAGGGTTAGGGTTAGGATTAGGTCTAGGGTTAGGTTCAGGGTTATGGTAAGTGTTAGGTTTAGGGTTACAGATGGACTAGCGTTAGAGTTAGGTTTAAGTTTAGGGTTAGGTTTAGGTTTACAGTTAAGGTTCAAGTTAAGGTTTGGATGAAGTTTAGGATAGGGTGAGGGTTATTTTTATGGTTACGGCTAGAGTATGAGTTTGTGTTCATGTTAGTGTTAACGTTAGGTTTAGGGTTCGGGTTAGGTTTAGGGGTTACGTTTCGTGTTCGGTTTAGGTTTAGGGTTAGTGTAAAGTTAGGATAAGGGGTAGGATTATAGATAGTGTTAAACGTTAGGTTTAGGCTCTTAGGGTTTGGTTTATGGTTAGGGTATTGTTCAGTTTAGGGTAAATGTTAGGGTTAGGGTTAGATTAGGGTTACTGTTCGTATCAGCGTTAAGGTTGGGGATAAGGTTGGGGGTAGCGTTAGGTTTACGGTTGGGGATACGTTAAGGGTTAGGGTGAGGGTTAGGGTTAGGTTTACAGTTAAGGTGAGGGTTTAGGGTAATTGTTATGCTTAGGGTTAGAGTTAGAGTTAGGCTTAGGGTTAGGGTGAAGTTTCAGTTAATTGTGAGGGTTAGGGTTAAGTTTAGTGTTAAGGTGAGATTTAGGTTTAGGGTTAGGGTGGGGTAAGGTTAGGGTTAAGGCTAGGTTTACGGTAAGGGGTAGGGCTAGGTTAGGGTTAGGTTTAGGTTTAGAGTTAGAGTTAGTGCTAGGGTTAGGGTTAGGGTCAGGTTTAGAGTTATTGTTAGGGTTAGGGTAGAGTTAAGGTTAGGGTTAAGTTTAGGGTTAGGGTAAGGGTTAGGTTCAGGTCAGGGTTAGGGTTAGGATGATAGATAGGGTTAGGGTTAGGGGTTCGTGTGAGGGTTAGTGTTAGGTTGACAGTGAAGCTGATGTTTTAGGGTGTTACGGTTAGGGTTAGGGTTAGCGTTCGGGTTAGGTTTAGATTTGGGTTTACGGCTAGAGTTAGGGGATAGTTCAGGGTGTGGTTCAGGTTTATGTTTAAGGTTAGGCTTAGGTTTAGGGTGAAGTTTAGTTTAAGGATGAGGGTTAGGGTTAGGGTTTGTTGATTGGGTTAACTTTAGGCTAACGTTTAGGGTTTTGTTATTTTTAGGGTTGGATTTAGTGTTCACGTACGGTTAGGTGCTTGGGTTAATGTAGGGTGAGATTTAGGGTTAAAGTTAGATTTCGCTTTAGTTTAGGGATAGGGCGAATTTTAAGACAGGATGAGGGTATGTGTTATGGCTAAGTTTTGGGTTCGTTTTCAGGTTAGTGTTAAGGTTATGTTTAGGGTTAGGGTTAAGTTTACGGGTTCTGTTTACCTCTAGGGTTAGGGTTAGATTTTAGGTTAGGGTTAAGTTTAGTTTACGGTTAGGCTTACGGTTATGGTTTGTTTTAGGCGTGGTTGGGGTGAGTGTTAGGTTTAGCGTTAGGTTTGGGTAGGCTTAGGATTATGGTTATGGTAAGGTGTTAGGGGTTAGAGGTGTAGTTTAGGGTTAGGGTTTATGTGAGGGTTCCGGTTAGGCATTGTGGTCCCGGTCATGGCTGGTTTGGTTTAGGATTAAGGTTAGGTTTCTGATTAGGTTTCGTGTTAGTGGTAGAGTTAGGGTGAGAGTTAGGGTTAAGGTTTCAGATAGACTTTGGTGTTAGGGGTTAGGGTTTGGGCTATTGTTAGGGTGATCGTTAGGGCTCAGGGGTTTCAGGTTAGTGTTAGGGTTCCGGATACCATTAGGTTTAGGGTTGGGGATGCGGTTAGGGTTTAGGGTGAAGGTTGCGGTTAGTTTTACAGTTAGTTGAGGGTTTAGGTAAGTGTTACCATTAGGGTTAGAGTTAGGGTTAGGTTTCGGCTTAGGGTTAGGAGTAGGGTAAGATTTAGGTTTATGTCCGGGCTTAGGGTTAGTGTTAGTGTTCTGTTTAGGGTCAAGGTTAGAGTTAGGGTTAGGGTTAGGATTAGGTCTAGGGTTAGGTTCAGGGTTATGGTAAGGGTTAGGTTTAGGGTTACAGATGGACTAGCGTTAGAGTTAGGTTTAAGTTTAGGGTTAGGTTTAGGTTTACAGTTAAGGTTCAAGTTAAGGTTTGGATGAAGTTTAGGATAGGGTGAGGGTTATTTTTATGGTTACGGCTAGAGTTTGAGTTTGTGTTCAGGTTTGTGTTAACGTTAGGTTTAGGGTTCGGGTTAGGTTTAGGGGTTACGTTTCGTGTTCGGTTTAGGTTTAGGGTTAGTGTAAAGTTAGGATAAGGGGTAGGATTATAGATAGTGTTAAACGTTAGGTTTAGGCTCTTAGGGTTTGGTTTATGGTTAGGGTATTGTTCAGTTTAGGGTAAATGTTAGGGTTAGGGTTAGATTAGGGTTACTGTTCGTATCAGCGTTAAGGTTGGGGATAAGGTTGGGGGTAGCGTTAGGTTTAGGGTTGGGGATACGTTAAGGGTTAGGGTGAGGGTTAGGGTTAGGTTTACAGTTAAGGTGAGGGTTTAGGGTAATTGTTATGGTTAGGGTTAGAGTTAGAGTTAGGCTTAGGGTTAGGGTGAAGTTTCAGTTAATTGTGAGGGTTAGGGTTAAGTTTAGTGTTAAGGTGAGATTTAGGTTTAGGGTTAGGGTGGGGTAAGGTTAGGGTTAAGGCTAGGTTTACGGTAAGGGGTAGGGCTAGGTTAGGGTTAGGTTTAGAGTTAGAGTTAGTGCTAGGGTTAGGGTTAGGGTCAGGTTTAGAGTTATTGTTAGGGTTAGGGTAGAGTTAAGGTTAGGGTTAAGTTTAGGGTTAGGGTAAGGGTTAGGTTCAGGTCAGGGTTAGGGTTAGGATGATAGATAGGGTTAGGGTTAGGGGTTCGTGTGAGGGTTAGTGTTAGGTTGACAGTGAAGCTGATGTTTTAGGGTGTTACGGTTAGGGTTAGGGTTAGGGTTAGAGTTCGGGTTAGGTTTAGATTTGGGTTTACGGCTAGAGTTAGGGGATAGTTCAGGGTGTGGTTCAGGTTTATGTTTAAGGTTAGGCTTAGGTTTAGGGTGAAGTTTAGTTTAAGGATGAGGGTTAGGGTTAGGGTTTGTTGATTGGGTTAACTTTAGGCTTAGGTTTAGGGTTTTGTTATTTTTAGGGTTGGATTTAGTGTTCACGTACGGTTAGGTGCTTGGGTTAATGTAGGGTGAGATTTAGGGTTAAAGTTAGATTTCGCTTTAGTTTAGGGATAGGGCGAATTTTAAGACAGGATGAGGGTATGTGTTATGGCTAAGTTTTGGGTTCGTTTTCAGGTTAGTGGTAAGGTTATGTTTAGGGTTAGGGTTAAGTTTACGGGTTCTGTTTACCTCTAGGGTTAGGGTTAGATTTTAGGTTAGGGTTAAGTTTAGTTTACGGTTAGGCTTACGGTTATGGTTTGTTTTAGGCGTGGTTGGGGTGAGTGTTAGGTTTAGCGTTAGGTTTGGGTAGGCTTAGGATTATGGTTATGGTAAGGTGTTAGGGGTTAGAGGTGTAGTTTAGGGTTAGGGTTTATGTGAGGGTTCCGGTTAGGCATTGTGGTCCCGGTCATGGCTGGTTTGGTTTAGGATTAAGGTTAGGTTTCTGATTAGGTTTCGTGTTAGTGGTAGAGTTAGGGTGAGAGTTAGGGTTAAGGTTTCAGATAGACTTTGGTGTTAGGGGTTAGGGTTTGGGCTATTGTTAGGGTGATCGTTAGGGCTCAGGGGTTTCAGGTTAGTGTTAGGGTTCCGGATACCATTAGGTTTAGGGTTGGGGGATGCGGTTAGGGTTTAGGGTGAAGGTTGCGGTTAGTTTTACAGTTAGTTGAGGGTTTAGGTAAGTGTTACCATTAGGGTTAGAGTTAGGGTTAGGTTTCGGCTTAGGGTTAGGAGTAGGGTAAGATTTAGGTTTATGTCCGGGCTTAGGGTTAGTGTTAGTGTTCTGTTTAGGGTCAAGGTTAGAGTTAGGGTTAGGGTTAGGATTAGGTCTAGGGTTAGGTTCAGGGTTATGGTAAGGGTTAGGTTTAGGGTTACAGATGGACTAGCGTTAGAGTTAGGTTTAAGTTTAGGGTTAGGTTTAGGTTTACAGTTAAGGTTCAAGTTAAGGTTTGGATGAAGTTTAGGATAGGGTGAGGGTTATTTTTATGGTTACGGCTAGATTTTGAGTTTGTGTTCAGTTTTGTGTTAACGTTAGGTTTAGGGTTCGGGTTAGGTTTAGGGGTTACGTTTCGTGTTCGGTTTAGGTTTAGGGTTAGTGTAAAGTTAGGATAAGGGGTAGGATTATAGATAGTGTTAAACGTTAGGTTTAGGCTCTTAGGGTTTGGTTTATGGTTAGGGTATTGTTCAGTTTAGGGTAAATGTTAGGGTTAGGGTTAGATTAGGGTTACTGTTCGTATCAGTGTTAAGGTTGGGGATAAGGTTGGGGGTAGCGTTAGGTTTACGGTTGGGGATACGTTAAGGGTTAGGGTGAGGGTTAGGGTTAGGTTTACAGTTAAGGTGAGGGTTTAGGGTAATTGTTATGGTTAGGGTTAGAGTTAGAGTTAGGCTTAGGGTTAGGGTGAAGTTTCAGTTAATTGTGAGGGTTAGGGTTAAGTTTAGTGTTAAGGTGAGATTTAGGTTTAGGGTTAGGGTGGGGTAAGGTTAGGGTTAAGGCTAGGTTTACGGTAAGGGGTAGGGCTAGGTTAGGGTTAGGTTTAGGTTTAGAGTTAGAGTTAGTGCTAGGGTTAGGGTTAGGGTCAGGTTTAGAGTTATTGTTAGGGTTAGGGGAGAGTTAAGGTTAGGGTTAAGTTTAGGGTTAGGGTAAGGGTTAGGTTCAGGTCAGGGTTAGGGTTAGGATGATAGATAGGGTTAGGGTTAGGGGTTCGTGTGAGGGTTAGTGTTAGGTTGACAGTGAAGCTGATGTTTTAGGGTGTTACGGTTAGGGTTAGGGTTAGGGTTAGAGTTCGGGTTAGGTTTAGATTTGGGTTTACGGCTAGAGTTAGGGGATAGTTCAGGGTGTGGTTCAGGTTTATGTTTAAGGTTAGGCTTAGGTTTAGGGTGAAGTTTAGTTTAAGGATGAGGGTTAGGGTTAGGGTTTGTTGATTGGGTTAACTTTAGGCTTAGGTTTAGGGTTTTGTTATTTTTAGGGTTGGATTTAGTGTTCACGTACGGTTAGGTGCTTGGGTTAATGTAGGGTGAGATTTAGGGTTAAAGTTAGATTTCGCTTTAGTTTAGGGATAGGGCGAATTTTAAGACAGGATGAGGGTATGTGTTATGGCTAAGTTTTGGGTTCGTTTTCAGGTTAGTGTTAAGGTTATGTTTAGGGTTAGGGTTAAGTTTACGGGTTCTGTTTACTTCTAGGGTTAGGGTTAGATTTTAGGTTAGGGTTAAGTTTAGTTTACGGTTAGGCTTACGGTTATGGTTTGTTTTAGGCGTGGTTGGGGTGAGTGTTAGGTTTAGCGTTAGGTTTGGGTAGGCTTAGGATTATGGTTATGGTAAGGTGTTAGGGGTTAGAGGTGTAGTTTAGGGTTAGGGTTTATGTGAGGGTTCCGGTTAGGCATTGTGGTCCCGGTCATGGCTGGTTTGGTTTAGGATTAAGGTTAGGTTTCTGATTAGGTTTCATGTTAGTGGTAGAGTTAGGGTGAGAGTTAGGGTTAAGGTTTCAGATAGACTTTGGTGTTAGGGGTTAGGGTTTGGGCTATTGTTAGGGTGATCGTTAGGGCTCAGGGGTTTCAGGTTAGTGTTAGGGTTCCGGATACCATTAGGTTTAGGGTTGGGGGATGCGGTTAGGGTTTAGGGTGAAGGTTGCGGTTAGTTTTACAGTTAGTTGAGGGTTTAGGTAAGTGTTACCATTAGGGTTAGAGTTAGGGTTAGGTTTCGGCTTAGGGTTAGGAGTAGGGTAAGATTTAGGTTTATGTCCGGGCTTAGGGTTAGTGTTAGCGTTCTGTTTAGGGTCAAGGTTAGAGTTAGGGTTAGGGTTAGGATTAGGTCTAGGGTTAGGTTCAGGGTTATGGTAAGGGTTAGGTTTAGGGTTACAGATGGACTAGCGTTAGAGTTAGGTTTAAGTTTAGGGTTAGGTTTAGGTTTACAGTTAAGGTTCAAGTTAAGGTTTGGATGAAGTTTAGGATAGGGTGAGGGTTATTTTTATGGTTACGGCTAGAGTATGAGTTTGTGTTCATGTTAGTGTTAACGTTAGGTTTAGGGTTCGGGTTAGGTTTAGGGGTTTCGTTTCGTGTTCGGTTTAGGTTTAGGGTTAGTGTAAAGTTAGGATAAGGGGTAGGATTATAGATAGTGTTAAACGTTAGGTTTAGGCTCTTAGGGTTTGGTTTATGGTTAGGGTATTGTTCAGTTTAGGGTAAATGTTAGGGTTAGGGTTAGATTAGGGTTACTGTTCGTATCAGCGTTAAGGTTGGGGATAAGGTTGGGGGTAGCGTTAGGTTTACGGTTGGGGATACGTTAAGGGTTAGGGTGAGGGTTAGGGTTAGGTTTACAGTTAAGGTGAGGGTTTAGGGTAATTGTTATGGTTAGGGTTAGAGTTAGAGTTAGGCTTAGGGTTAGGGTGAAGTTTCAGTTAATTGTGAGGGTTAGGGTTAAGTTTAGTGTTAAGGTGAGATTTAGGTTTAGGGTTAGGGTGGGGTAAGGTTAGGGTTAAGGCTAGGTTTACGGTAAGGGGTAGGGCTAGGTTAGGGTTAGGTTTAGAGTTAGAGTTAGTGCTAGGGTTAGGGTTAGGGTCAGGTTTAGAGTTATTGTTAGGGTTAGGGTAGAGTTAAGGTTAGGGTTAAGTTTAGGGTTAGGGTAAGGGTTAGGTTCAGGTCAGGGTTAGGGTTAGGATGATAGATAGGGTTAGGGTTAGGGGTTCGTGTGAGGGTTAGTGTTAGGTTGACAGTGAAGCTGATGTTTTAGGGTGTTACGGTTAGGGTTAGGGTTAGCGTTCGGGTTAGGTTTAGATTTGGGTTTACGGCTAGAGTTAGGGGATAGTTCAGGGTGTGGTTCAGGTTTATGTTTAAGGTTAGGCTTAGGTTTAGGGTGAAGTTTAGTTTAAGGATGAGGGTTAGGGTTAGGGTTTGTTGATTGGGTTAACTTTAGGCTTAGGTTTAGGGTTTTGTTATTTTTAGGGTTGGATTTAGTGTTCACGTACGGTTAGGTGCTTGGGTTAATGTAGGGTGAGATTTAGGGTTAAAGTTAGATTTCGCTTTAGTTTAGGGATAGGGCGAATTTTAAGACAGGATGAGGGTATGTGTTATGGCTAAGTTTTGGGTTCGTTTTCAGGTTAGTGGTAAGGTTATGTTTAGGGTTAGGGTTAAGTTTACAGGTTCTGTTTACCTCTAGGGTTAGGGTTAGATTTTAGGTTAGGGTTAAGTTTAGTTTACGGTTAGGCTTACGGTTATGGTTTGTTTTAGGCGTGGTTGGGGTGAGTGTTAGGTTTAGCGTTAGGTTTGGGTAGGCTTAGGATTATGGTTATGGTAAGGTGTTAGGGGTTAGAGGTGTAGTTTAGGGTTAGGGTTTATGTGAGGGTTCCGGTTAGGCATTGTGGTCCCGGTCATGGCTGGTTTGGTTTAGGATTAAGGTTAGGTTTCTGATTAGGTTTCGTGTTAGTGGTAGAGTTAGGGTGAGAGTTAGGGTTAAGGTTTCAGATAGACTTTGGTGTTAGGGGTTAGGGTTTGGGCTATTGTTAGGGTGATCGTTAGGGCTCAGGGGTTTCAGGTTAGTGTTAGGGTTCCGGATACCATTAGGTTTAGGGTTGGGGGATGCGGTTAGGGTTTAGGGTGAAGGTTGCGGTTAGTTTTACAGTTAGTTGAGGGTTTAGGTAAGTGTTACCATTAGGGTTAGAGTTAGGGTTAGGTTTCGGCTTAGGGTTAGGAGTAGGGTAAGATTTAGGTTTATGTCCGGGCTTAGGGTTAGTGTTAGTGTTCTGTTTAGGGTCAAGGTTAGAGTTAGGGTTAGGGTTAGGATTAGGTCTAGGGTTAGGTTCAGGGTTATGGTAAGGGTTAGGTTTAGGGTTACAGATGGACTAGCGTTAGAGTTAGGTTTAAGTTTAGGGTTAGGTTTAGGTTTACAGTTAAGGTTCAAGTTAAGGTTTGGATGAAGTTTAGGATAGGGTGAGGGTTATTTTTATGGTTACGGCTAGAGTATGAGTTTGTGTTCATGTTAGTGTTAACGTTAGGTTTAGGGTTCGGGTTAGGTTTAGGGGTTACGTTTCGTGTTCGGTTTAGGTTTAGGGTTAGTGTAAAGTTAGGATAAGGGGTAGGATTATAGATAGTGTTAAACGTTAGGTTTAGGCTCTTAGGGTTTGGTTTATGGTTAGGGTATTGTTCAGTTTAGGGTAAATGTTAGGGTTAGGGTTAGATTAGGGTTACTGTTCGTATCAGCGTTAAGGTTGGGGATAAGGTTGGGGGTAGCGTTAGGTTTACGGTTGGGGATACGTTAAGGGTTAGGGTGAGGGTTAGGGTTAGGTTTACAGTTAAGGTGAGGGTTTAGGGTAATTGTTATGCTTAGGGTTAGAGTTAGAGTTAGGCTTAGGGTTAGGGTGAAGTTTCAGTTAATTGTGAGGGTTAGGGTTAAGTTTAGTGTTAAGGTGAGATTTAGGTTTAGGGTTAGGGTGGGGTAAGGTTAGGGTTAAGGCTAGGTTTACGGTAAGGGGTAGGGCTAGGTTAGGGTTAGGTTTAGGTTTAGAGTTAGAGTTAGTGCTAGGGTTAGGGTTAGGGTCAGGTTTAGAGTTATTGTTAGGGTTAGGGTAGAGTTAAGGTTAGGGTTAAGTTTAGGGTTAGGGTAAGGGTTAGGTTCAGGTCAGGGTTAGGGTTAGGATGATAGATAGGGTTAGGGTTAGGGGTTCGTGTGAGGGTTAGTGTTAGGTTGACAGTGAAGCTGATGTTTTAGGGTGTTACGGTTAGGGTTAGGGTTAGCGTTCGGGTTAGGTTTAGATTTGGGTTTACGGCTAGAGTTAGGGGATAGTTCAGGGTGTGGTTCAGGTTTATGTTTAAGGTTAGGCTTAGGTTTAGGGTGAAGTTTAGTTTAAGGATGAGGGTTAGGGTTAGGGTTTGTTGATTGGGTTAACTTTAGGCTTAGGTTTAGGGTTTTGTTATTTTTAGGGTTGGATTTAGTGTTCACGTACGGTTAGGTGCTTGGGTTAATGTAGGGTGAGATTTAGGGTTAAAGTTAGATTTCGCTTTAGTTTAGGGATAGGGCGAATTTTAAGACAGGATGAGGGTATGTGTTATGGCTAAGTTTTGGGTTCGTTTTCAGGTTAGTGTTAAGGTTATGTTTAGGGTTAGGGTTAAGTTTACGGGTTCTGTTTACCTCTAGGGTTAGGGTTAGATTTTAGGTTAGGGTTAAGTTTAGTTTACGGTTAGGCTTACGGTTATGGTTTGTTTTAGGCGTGGTTGGGGTGAGTGTTAGGTTTAGCGTTAGGTTTGGGTAGGCTTAGGATTATGGTTATGGTAAGGTGTTAGGGGTTAGAGGTGTAGTTTAGGGTTAGGGTTTATGTGAGGGTTCCGGTTAGGCATTGTGGTCCCGGTCATGGCTGGTTTGGTTTAGGATTAAGGTTAGGTTTCTGATTAGGTTTCGTGTTAGTGGTAGAGTTAGGGTGAGAGTTAGGGTTAAGGTTTCAGATAGACTTTGGTGTTAGGGGTTAGGGTTTGGGCTATTGTTAGGGTGATCGTTAGGGCTCAGGGGTTTCAGGTTAGTGTTAGGGTTCCGGATACCATTAGGTTTAGGGTTGGGGATGCGGTTAGGGTTTAGGGTGAAGGTTGCGGTTAGTTTTACAGTTAGTTGAGGGTTTAGGTAAGTGTTACCATTAGGGTTAGAGTTAGGGTTAGGTTTCGGCTTAGGGTTAGGAGTAGGGTAAGATTTAGGTTTATGTCCGGGCTTAGGGTTAGTGTTAGTGTTCTGTTTAGGGTCAAGGTTAGAGTTAGGGTTAGGGTTAGGATTAGGTCTAGGGTTAGGTTCAGGGTTATGGTAAGGGTTAGGTTTAGGGTTACAGATGGACTAGCGTTAGAGTTAGGTTTAAGTTTAGGGTTAGGTTTAGGTTTACAGTTAAGGTTCAAGTTAAGGTTTGGATGAAGTTTAGGATAGGGTGAGGGTTATTTTTATGGTTACGGCTAGAGTTTGAGTTTGTGTTCAGGTTTGTGTTAACGTTAGGTTTAGGGTTCGGGTTAGGTTTAGGGGTTACGTTTCGTGTTCGGTTTAGGTTTAGGGTTAGTGTAAAGTTAGGATAAGGGGTAGGATTATAGATAGTGTTAAACGTTAGGTTTAGGCTCTTAGGGTTTGGTTTATGGTTAGGGTATTGTTCAGTTTAGGGTAAATGTTAGGGTTAGGGTTAGATTAGGGTTACTGTTCGTATCAGCGTTAAGGTTGGGGATAAGGTTGGGGGTAGCGTTAGGTTTAGGGTTGGGGATACGTTAAGGGTTAGGGTGAGGGTTAGGGTTAGGTTTACAGTTAAGGTGAGGGTTTAGGGTAATTGTTAGGGTTAGAGTTAGAGTTAGGCTTAGGGTTAGGGTGAAGTTTCAGTTAATTGTGAGGGTTAGGGTTAAGTTTAGTGTTAAGGTGAGATTTAGGTTTAGGGTTAGGGTGGGGTAAGGTTAGGGTTAAGGCTAGGTTTACGGTAAGGGGTAGGGCTAGGTTAGGGTTAGGTTTAGAGTTAGAGTTAGTGCTAGGGTTAGGGTTAGGGTCAGGTTTAGAGTTATTGTTAGGGTTAGGGTAGAGTTAAGGTTAGGGTTAAGTTTAGGGTTAGGGTAAGGGTTAGGTTCAGGTCAGGGTTAGGGTTAGGATGATAGATAGGGTTAGGGTTAGGGGTTCGTGTGAGGGTTAGTGTTAGGTTGACAGTGAAGCTGATGTTTTAGGGTGTTACGGTTAGGGTTAGGGTTAGGGTTAGAGTTCGGGTTAGGTTTAGATTTGGGTTTACGGCTAGAGTTAGGGGATAGTTCAGGGTGTGGTTCAGGTTTATGTTTAAGGTTAGGCTTAGGTTTAGGGTGAAGTTTAGTTTAAGGATGAGGGTTAGGGTTAGGGTTTGTTGATTGGGTTAACTTTAGGCTTAGGTTTAGGGTTTTGTTATTTTTAGGGTTGGATTTAGTGTTCACGTACGGTTAGGTGCTTGGGTTAATGTAGGGTGAGATTTAGGGTTAAAGTTAGATTTCGCTTTAGTTTAGGGATAGGGCGAATTTTAAGACAGGATGAGGGTATGTGTTATGGCTAAGTTTTGGGTTCGTTTTCAGGTTAGTGGTAAGGTTATGTTTAGGGTTAGGGTTAAGTTTACGGGTTCTGTTTACCTCTAGGGTTAGGGTTAGATTTTAGGTTAGGGTTAAGTTTAGTTTACGGTTAGGCTTACGGTTATGGTTTGTTTTAGGCGTGGTTGGGGTGAGTGTTAGGTTTAGCGTTAGGTTTGGGTAGGCTTAGGATTATGGTTATGGTAAGGTGTTAGGGGTTAGAGGTGTAGTTTAGGGTTAGGGTTTATGTGAGGGTTCCGGTTAGGCATTGTGGTCCCGGTCATGGCTGGTTTGGTTTAGGATTAAGGTTAGGTTTCTGATTAGGTTTCGTGTTAGTGGTAGAGTTAGGGTGAGAGTTAGGGTTAAGGTTTCAGATAGACTTTGGTGTTAGGGGTTAGGGTTTGGGCTATTGTTAGGGTGATCGTTAGGGCTCAGGGGTTTCAGGTTAGTGTTAGGGTTCCGGATACCATTAGGTTTAGGGTTGGGGGATGCGGTTAGGGTTTAGGGTGAAGGTTGCGGTTAGTTTTACAGTTAGTTGAGGGTTTAGGTAAGTGTTACCATTAGGGTTAGAGTTAGGGTTAGGTTTCGGCTTAGGGTTAGGAGTAGGGTAAGATTTAGGTTTATGTCCGGGCTTAGGGTTAGTGTTAGTGTTCTGTTTAGGGTCAAGGTTAGAGTTAGGGTTAGGGTTAGGATTAGGTCTAGGGTTAGGTTCAGGGTTATGGTAAGGGTTAGGTTTAGGGTTACAGATGGACTAGCGTTAGAGTTAGGTTTAAGTTTAGGGTTAGGTTTAGGTTTACAGTTAAGGATCAAGTTAAGGTTTGGATGAAGTTTAGGATAGGGTGAGGGTTATTTTTATGGTTACGGCTAGATTTTGAGTTTGTGTTCAGGTTTGTGTTAACGTTAGGTTTAGGGTTCGGGTTAGGTTTAGGGGTTACGTTTCGTGTTCGGTTTAGGTTTAGGGTTAGTGTAAAGTTAGGATAAGGGGTAGGATTATAGATAGTGTTAAACGTTAGGTTTAGGCTCTTAGGGTTTGGTTTATGGTTAGGGTATTGTTCAGTTTAGGGTAAATGTTAGGGTTAGGGTTAGATTAGGGTTACTGTTCGTATCAGCGTTAAGGTTGGGGATAAGGTTGGGGGTAGCGTTAGGTTTACGGTTGGGGATACGTTAAGGGTTAGGGTGAGGGTTAGGGTTAGGTTTACAGTTAAGGTGAGGGTTTAGGGTAATTGTTATGGTTAGGGTTAGAGTTAGAGTTAGGCTTAGGGTTAGGGTGAAGTTTCAGTTAATTGTGAGGGTTAGGGTTAAGTTTAGTGTTAAGGTGAGATTTAGGTTTAGGGTTAGGGTGGGGTAAGGTTAGGGTTAAGGCTAGGTTTACGGTAAGGGGTAGGGCTAGGTTAGGGTTAGGTTTAGGTTTAGAGTTAGAGTTAGTGCTAGGGTTAGGGTTAGGGTCAGGTTTAGAGTTATTGTTAGGGTTAGGGGAGAGTTAAGGTTAGGGTTAAGTTTAGGGTTAGGGTAAGGGTTAGGTTCAGGTCAGGGTTAGGGTTAGGATGATAGATAGGGTTAGGGTTAGGGGTTCGTGTGAGGGTTAGTGTTAGGTTGACAGTGAAGCTGATGTTTTAGGGTGTTACGGTTAGGGTTAGGGTTAGAGTTCGGGTTAGGTTTAGATTTGGGTTTACGGCTAGAGTTAGGGGATAGTTCAGGGTGTGGTTCAGGTTTATGTTTAAGGTTAGGCTTAGGTTTAGGGTGAAGTTTAGTTTAAGGATGAGGGTTAGGGTTAGGGTTTGTTGATTGGGTTAACTTTAGGCTTAGGTTTAGGGTTTTGTTATTTTTAGGGTTGGATTTAGTGTTCACGTACGGTTAGGTGCTTGGGTTAATGTAGGGTGAGATTTAGGGTTAAAGTTAGATTTCGCTTTAGTTTAGGGATAGGGCGAATTTTAAGACAGGATGAGGGTATGTGTTATGGCTAAGTTTTGGGTTCGTTTTCAGGTTAGTGTTAAGGTTATGTTTAGGGTTAGAGTTAAGTTTACGGGTTCTGTTTACCTCTAGGGTTAGGGTTAGATTTTAGGTTAGGGTTAAGTTTAGTTTACGGTTAGGCTTACGGTTATGGTTTGTTTTAGGCGTGGTTGGGGTGAGTGTTAGGTTTAGCGTTAGGTTTGGGTAGGCTTAGGATTATGGTTATGGTAAGGTGTTAGGGGTTAGAGGTGTAGTTTAGGGTTAGGGTTTATGTGAGGGTTCCGGTTAGGCATTGTGGTCCCGGTCATGGCTGGTTTGGTTTAGGATTAAGGTTAGGTTTCTGATTAGGTTTCGTGTTAGTGGTAGAGTTAGGGTGAGAGTTAGGGTTAAGGTTTCAGATAGACTTTGGTGTTAGGGGTTAGGGTTTGGGCTATTGTTAGGGTGATCGTTAGGGCTCAGGGGTTTCAGGTTAGTGTTAGGGTTCCGGATACCATTAGGTTTAGGGTTGGGGGATGCGGTTAGGGTTTAGGGTGAAGGTTGCGGTTAGTTTTACAGTTAGTTGAGGGTTTAGGTAAGTGTTACCATTAGGGTTAGAGTTAGGGTTAGGTTTCGGCTTAGGGTTAGGAGTAGGGTAAGATTTAGGTTTATGTCCGGGCTTAGGGTTAGTGTTAGTGTTCTGTTTAGGGTCAAGGTTAGAGTTAGGGTTAGGGTTAGGATTAGGTCTAGGGTTAGGTTCAGGGTTATGGTAAGGGTTAGGTTTAGGGTTACAGATGGACTAGCGTTAGAGTTAGGTTTAAGTTTAGGGTTAGGTTTAGGTTTACAGTTAAGGTTCAAGTTAAGGTTTGGATGAAGTTTAGGATAGGGTGAGGGTTATTTTTATGGTTACGGCTAGAGTTTGAGTTTGTGTTCAGGTGTGTGTTAACGTTAGGTTTAGGGTTCGGGTTAGGTTTAGGGGTTACGTTTCGTGTTCGGTTTAGGTTTAGGGTTAGTGTAAAGTTAGGATAAGGGGTAGGATTATAGATAGTGTTAAACGTTAGGTTTAGGCTCTTAGGGTTTGGTTTATGGTTAGGGTATTGTTCAGTTTAGGGTAAATGTTAGGGTTAGGGTTAGATTAGGGTTACTGTTCGTATCAGCGTTAAGGTTGGGGATAAGTTTGGGGGTAGCGTTAGGTTTACGGTTGGGGATACGTTAAGGGCTAGGGTGAGGGTTAGGGTTAGGTTTACAGTTAAGGTGAGGGTTTAGGGTAATTGTTATGGTTAGGTTTAGAGTTAGAGTTAGACTTAGGGTTAGGGTGAAGTTTCAGGTAATTGTGAGGGTTAGGGTTAAGTTTAGTGTTAAGGTGAGATTTAGGTTTAGGGTTAGGGTGGGGTAAGGTTAGGGTTAAGGCTAGGTTTACGGTAAGGGGTAGGGCTAGGTTAGGGTTAGGTTTAGAGTTAGAGTTAGTGCTAGGGTTAGGGTTAGGGTCAGGTTTAGAGTTATTGTTAGGGTTAGGGTAGAGTTAAGGTTAGGGTTAAGTTTAGGGTTAGGGTAAGGGTTAGGTTCAGGTCAGGGTTAGGGTTAGGATGATAGATAGGGTTAGGGTTAGGGGTTCGTGTGAGGGTTAGTGTTAGGTTGACAGTGAAGCTGATGTTTTAGGGTGTTACGGTTAGGGTTAGGGTTAGAGTTCGGGTTAGGTTTAGATTTGGGTTTACGGCTAGAGTTAGGGGATAGTTCAGGGTGTGGTTCAGGTTTATGTTTAAGGTTAGGCTTAGGTTTAGGGTGAAGTTTAGTTTAAGGATGAGGGTTAGGGTTAGGGTTTGTTGATTGGGTTAACTTTAGGCTTAGGTTTAGGGTTTTGTTATTTTTAGGGTTGGATTTAGTGTTCACGTACGGTTAGGTGCTTGGGTTAATGTAGGGTGAGATTTAGGGTTAAAGTTAGATTTCGCTTTAGTTTAGGGATAGGGCGAATTTTAAGACAGGATGAGGGTATGTGTTATGGCTAAGTTTTGGGTTCGTTTTCAGGTTAGTGTTAAGGTTATGTTTAGGGTTAGGGTTAAGTTTACGGGTTCTGTTTACTTCTAGGGTTAGGGTTAGATTTTAGGTTAGGGTTAAGTTTAGTTTACGGTTAGGCTTACGGTTATGGTTTGTTTTAGGCGTGGTTGGGGTGAGTGTTAGGTTTAGCGTTAGGTTTGGGTAGGCTTAGGATTATGGTTATGGTAAGGTGTTAGGGGTTAGAGGTGTAGTTTAGGGTTAGGGTTTATGTGAGGGTTCCGGTTAGGCATTGTGGTCCCGGTCATGGCTGGTTTGGTTTAGGATTAAGGTTAGGTTTCTGATTAGGTTTCATGTTAGTGGTAGAGTTAGGGTGAGAGTTAGGGTTAAGGTTTCAGATAGACTTTGGTGTTAGGGGTTAGGGTTTGGGCTATTGTTAGGGTGATCGTTAGGGCTCAGGGGTTTCAGGTTAGTGTTAGGGTTCCGGATACCATTAGGTTTAGGGTTGGGGGATGCGGTTAGGGTTTAGGGTGAAGGTTGCGGTTAGTTTTACAGTTAGTTGAGGGTTTAGGTAAGTGTTACCATTAGGGTTAGAGTTAGGGTTAGGTTTCGGCTTAGGGTTAGGAGTAGGGTAAGATTTAGGTTTATGTCCGGGCTTAGGGTTAGTGTTAGCGTTCTGTTTAGGGTCAAGGTTAGAGTTAGGGTTAGGGTTAGGATTAGGTCTAGGGTTAGGTTCAGGGTTATGGTAAGGGTTAGGTTTAGGGTTACAGATGGACTAGCGTTAGAGTTAGGTTTAAGTTTAGGGTTAGGTTTAGGTTTACAGTTAAGGTTCAAGTTAAGGTTTGGATGAAGTTTAGGATAGGGTGAGGGTTATTTTTATGGTTACGGCTAGAGTATGAGTTTGTGTTCATGTTAGTGTTAACGTTAGGTTTAGGGTTCGGGTTAGGTTTAGGGGTTACGTTTCGTGTTCGGTTTAGGTTTAGGGTTAGTGTAAAGTTAGGATAAGGGGTAGGATTATAGATAGTGTTAAACGTTAGGTTTAGGCTCTTAGGGTTTGGTTTATGGTTAGGGTATTGTTCGGTTTAGGGTAAATGTTAGGGTTAGGGTTAGATTAGGGTTACTGTTCGTATCAGCGTTAAGGTTGGGGATAAGGTTGGGGGTAGCGTTAGGTTTACGGTTGGGGATACGTTAAGGGTTAGGGTGAGGGTTAGGGTTAGGTTTACAGTTAAGGTGAGGGTTTAGGGTAATTGTTATGCTTAGGGTTAGAGTTAGAGTTAGGCTTAGGGTTAGGGTGAAGTTTCAGTTAATTGTGAGGGTTAGGGTTAAGTTTAGTGTTAAGGTGAGATTTAGGTTTAGGGTTAGGGTGGGGTAAGGTTAGGGTTAAGGCTAGGTTTACGGTAAGGGGTAGGGCTAGGTTAGGGTTAGGTTTAGGTTTAGAGTTAGAGTTAGTGCTAGGGTTAGGGTTAGGGTCAGGTTTAGAGTTATTGTTAGGGTTAGGGTAGAGTTAAGGTTAGGGTTAAGTTTAGGGTTAGGGTAAGGGTTAGGTTCAGGTCAGGGTTAGGGTTAGGATGATAGATAGGGTTAGGGTTAGGGGTTCGTGTGAGGGTTAGTGTTAGGTTGACAGTGAAGCTGATGTTTTAGGGTGTTACGGTTAGGGTTAGGGTTAGCGTTCGGGTTAGGTTTAGATTTGGGTTTACGGCTAGAGTTAGGGGATAGTTCAGGGTGTGGTTCAGGTTTATGTTTAAGGTTAGGCTTAGGTTTAGGGTGAAGTTTAGTTTAAGGATGAGGGTTAGGGTTAGGGTTTGTTGATTGGGTTAACTTTAGGCTTAGGTTTAGGGTTTTGTTATTTTTAGGGTTGGATTTAGTGTTCACGTACGGTTAGGTGCTTGGGTTAATGTAGGGTGAGATTTAGGGTTAAAGTTAGATTTCGCTTTAGTTTAGGGATAGGGCGAATTTTAAGACAGGATGAGGGTATGTGTTATGGCTAAGTTTTGGGTTCGTTTTCAGGTTAGTGGTAAGGTTATGTTTAGGGTTAGGGTTAAGTTTACGGGTTCTGTTTACCTCTAGGGTTAGGGTTAGATTTTAGGTTAGGGTTAAGTTTAGTTTACGGTTAGGCTTACGGTTATGGTTTGTTTTAGGCGTGGTTGGGGTGAGTGTTAGGTTTAGCGTTAGGTTTGGGTAGGCTTAGGATTATGGTTATGGTAAGGTGTTAGGGGTTAGAGGTGTAGTTTAGGGTTAGGGTTTATGTGAGGGTTCCGGTTAGGCATTGTGGTCCCGGTCATGGCTGGTTTGGTTTAGGATTAAGGTTAGGTTTCTGATTAGGTTTCGTGTTAGTGGTAGAGTTAGGGTGAGAGTTAGGGTTAAGGTTTCAGATAGACTTTGGTGTTAGGGGTTAGGGTTTGGGCTATTGTTAGGGTGATCGTTAGGGCTCAGGGGTTTCAGGTTAGTGTTAGGGTTCCGGATACCATTAGGTTTAGGGTTGGGGGATGCGGTTAGGGTTTAGGGTGAAGGTTGCGGTTAGTTTTACAGTTAGTTGAGGGTTTAGGTAAGTGTTACCATTAGGGTTAGAGTTAGGGTTAGGTTTCGGCTTAGGGTTAGGAGTAGGGTAAGATTTAGGTTTATGTCCGGGCTTAGGGTTAGTGTTAGTGTTCTGTTTAGGGTCAAGGTTAGAGTTAGGGTTAGGGTTAGGATTAGGTCTAGGGTTAGGTTCAGGGTTATGGTAAGGGTTAGGTTTAGGGTTACAGATGGACTAGCGTTAGAGTTAGGTTTAAGTTTAGGGTTAGGTTTAGGTTTACAGTTAAGGTTCAAGTTAAGGTTTGGATGAAGTTTAGGATAGGGTGAGGGTTATTTTTATGGTTACGGCTAGAGTTTGAGTTTGTGTTCAGGTTAGTGTGAAGGTTAGGTTTAGGGTTCGGGTTAGGTTTAGGGGTTACGTTTCGTGTTCGGTTTAGGTTTAGGGTTAGTGTAAAGTTAGGATAAGGGGTAGGATTATAGATAGTGTTAAACGTTAGGTTTAGGCTCTTAGGGTTTGGTTTATGGTTAGGGTATTGTTCAGTTTAGGGTAAATGTTAGGGTTAGGGTTAGATTAGGGTTACTGTTCGTATCAGCGTTAAGGTTGGGGATAAGGTTGGGGGTAGCGTTAGGTTTACGGTTGGGGATACGTTAAGGGCTAGGGTGAGGGTTAGGGTTAGGTTTACAGTTAAGGTGAGGGTTTAGGGTAATTGTTATGGTTAGGTTTAGAGTTAGAGTTAGACTTAGGGTTAGGGTGAAGTTTCAGGTAATTGTGAGGGTTAGGGTTAAGTTTAGTGTTAAGGTGAGATTTAGGTTTAGGGTTAGGGTGGAGTAAGGTTAGGGTTAAGGCTAGGTTTACGGTAAGGGGTAGGGCTAGGTTAGGTTTAGGTTTAGAGTTAGAGTTAGTGCTAGGGTTAGGGTTAGGGTCAGGTTTAGAGTTATTGTTAGGGTTAGGGTAGAGTTAAGGTTAGGGTTAAGTTTAGGGTTAGGGTAAGGGTTAGGTTCAGGTCAGGGTTAGGGTTAGGATGATAGATAGGGTTAGGGTTAGGGGTTCGTGTGAGGGTTAGTGTTAGGTTGACAGTGAAGCTGATGTTTTAGGGTGTTACGGTTAGGGTTAGGGTTAGGGTTAGAGTTCGGGTTAGGTTTAGATTTGGGTTTACGGCTAGAGTTAGGGGATAGTTCAGGGTGTGGTTCAGGTTTATGTTTAAGGTTAGGCTTAGGTTTAGGGTGAAGTTTAGTTTAAGGATGAGGGTTAGGGTTAGGGTTTGTTGATTGGGTTAACTTTAGGCTTAGGTTTAGGGTTTTGTTATTTTTAGGGTTGGATTTAGTGTTCACGTACGGTTAGGTGCTTGGGTTAATGTAGGGTGAGATTTAGGGTTAAAGTTAGATTTCGCTTTAGTTTAGGGATAGGGCGAATTTTAAGACAGGATGAGGGTATGTGTTATGGCTAAGTTTTGGGTTCGTTTTCAGGTTAGTGGTAAGGTTATGTTTAGGGTTAGGGTTAAGTTTACGGGTTCTGTTTACCTCTAGGGTTAGGGTTAGATTTTAGGTTAGGGTTAAGTTTAGTTTACGGTTAGGCTTACGGTTATGGTTTGTTTTAGGCGTGGTTGGGGTGAGTGTTAGGTTTAGCGTTAGGTTTGGGTAGGCTTAGGATTATGGTTATGGTAAGGTGTTAGGGGTTAGAGGTGTAGTTTAGGGTTAGGGTTTATGTGAGGGTTCCGGTTAGGCATTGTGGTCCCGGTCATGGCTGGTTTGGTTTAGGATTAAGGTTAGGTTTCTGATTAGGTTTCATGTTAGTGGTAGAGTTAGGGTGAGAGTTAGGGTTAAGGTTTCAGATAGACTTTGGTGTTAGGGGTTAGGGTTTGGGCTATTGTTAGGGTGATCGTTAGGGCTCAGGGGTTTCAGGTTAGTGTTAGGGTTCCGGATACCATTAGGTTTAGGGTTGGGGGATGCGGTTAGGGTTTAGGGTGAAGGTTGCGGTTAGTTTTACAGTTAGTTGAGGGTTTAGGTAAGTGTTACCATTAGGGTTAGAGTTAGGGTTAGGTTTCGGCTTAGGGTTAGGAGTAGGGTAAGATTTAGGTTTATGTCCGGGCTTAGGGTTAGTGTTAGCGTTCTGTTTAGGGTCAAGGTTAGAGTTAGGGTTAGGGTTAGGATTAGGTCTAGGGTTAGGTTCAGGGTTATGGTAAGGGTTAGGTTTAGGGTTACAGATGGACTAGCGTTAGAGTTAGGTTTAAGTTTAGGGTTAGGTTTAGGTTTACAGTTAAGGTTCAAGTTAAGGTTTGGATGAAGTTTAGGATAGGGTGAGGGTTATTTTTATGGTTACGGCTAGAGTATGAGTTTGTGTTCATGTTAGTGTTAACGTTAGGTTTAGGGTTCGGGTTAGGTTTAGGGGTTACGTTTCGTGTTCGGTTTAGGTTTAGGGTTAGTGTAAAGTTAGGATAAGGGGTAGGATTATAGATAGTGTTAAACGTTAGGTTTAGGCTCTTAGGGTTTGGTTTATGGTTAGGGTATTGTTCAGTTTAGGGTAAATGTTAGGGTTAGGGTTAGATTAGGGTTACTGTTCGTATCAGCGTTAAGGTTGGGGATAAGGTTGGGGGTAGCGTTAGGTTTACGGTTGGGGATACGTTAAGGGTTAGGGTGAGGGTTAGGGTTAGGTTTACAGTTAAGGTGAGGGTTTAGGGTAATTGTTATGCTTAGGGTTAGAGTTAGAGTTAGGCTTAGGGTTAGGGTGAAGTTTCAGTTAATTGTGAGGGTTAGGGTTAAGTTTAGTGTTAAGGTGAGATTTAGGTTTAGGGTTAGGGTGGGGTAAGGTTAGGGTTAAGGCTAGGTTTACGGTAAGGGGTAGGGCTAGGTTAGGGTTAGGTTTAGGTTTAGAGTTAGAGTTAGTGCTAGGGTTAGTGTTAGGGTCAGGTTTAGAGTTATTGTTAGGGTTAGGGTAGAGTTAAGGTTAGGGTTAAGTTTAGGGTTAGGGTAAGGGTTAGGTTCAGGTCAGGGTTAGGGTTAGGATGATAGATAGGGTTAGGGTTAGGGGTTCGTGTGAGGGTTAGTGTTAGGTTGACAGTGAAGCTGATGTTTTAGGGTGTTACGGTTAGGGTTAGGGTTAGCGTTCGGGTTAGGTTTAGATTTGGGTTTACGGCTAGAGTTAGGGGATAGTTCAGGGTGTGGTTCAGGTTTATGTTTAAGGTTAGGCTTAGGTTTAGGGTGAAGTTTAGTTTAAGGATGAGGGTTAGGGTTAGGGTTTGTTGATTGGGTTAACTTTAGGCTTAGGTTTAGGGTTTTGTTATTTTTAGGGTTGGATTTAGTGTTCACGTACGGTTAGGTGCTTGGGTTAATGTAGGGTGAGATTTAGGGTTAAAGTTAGATTTCGCTTTAGTTTAGGGATAGGGCGAATTTTAAGACAGGATGAGGGTATGTGTTATGGCTAAGTTTTGGGTTCGTTTTCAGGTTAGTGTTAAGGTTATGTTTAGGGTTAGGGTTAAGTTTACGGGTTCTGTTTACCTCTAGGGTTAGGGTTAGATTTTAGGTTAGGGTTAAGTTTAGTTTACGGTTAGGCTTACGGTTATGGTTTGTTTTAGGCGTGGTTGGGGTGAGTGTTAGGTTTAGCGTTAGGTTTGGGTAGGCTTAGGATTATGGTTATGGTAAGGTGTTAGGGGTTAGAGGTGTAGTTTAGGGTTAGGGTTTATGTGAGGGTTCCGGTTAGGCATTGTGGTCCCGGTCATGGCTGGTTTGGTTTAGGATTAAGGTTAGGTTTCTGATTAGGTTTCGTGTTAGTGGTAGAGTTAGGGTGAGAGTTAGGGTTAAGGTTTCAGATAGACTTTGGTGTTAGGGGTTAGGGTTTGGGCTATTGTTAGGGTGATCGTTAGGGCTCAGGGGTTTCAGGTTAGTGTTAGGGTTCCGGATACCATTAGGTTTAGGGTTGGGGGATGCGGTTAGGGTTTAGGGTGAAGGTTGCGGTTAGTTTTACACTTAGTTGAGGGTTTAGGTAAGTGTTACCATTAGGGTTAGAGTTAGGGTTAGGTTTAGGCTTAGGGTTAGGAGCAGGGTAAGATTTAGGTTTCTGTCTGGGCTTAGGGTTAGTGTTAGTGTTCTGTTTAGGGTCAAGGTTAGAGTTAGGGTTAGGGTTAGGATTAGGTCTAGGGTTAGGTTCAGGGTTATGGTAAGGGTTAGGTTTACTGTTACAGATGGACTAGCTTTAGAGTTAGGTTTAAGTTTAGGGTTAGGTTTAGGTTTACAGTTAAGGTTCAAGTTAAGGTTTGGATGAAGTTTAGGATAGGGTGAGGGTTATTTTTATGGTTACGGCTAGAGTTTGAGTTTGTGTTCAGGTTAGTGTGAAGGTTAGGTTTAGGGTTCGGGTTAGGTTTAGGGGTTACGTTTCGTGTTCGGTTTAGGTTTAGGGTTAGTGTAAAGTTAGGATAAGGGGTAGGATTATAGATAGTGTTAAACGTTAGGTTTAGGCTCTTAGGGTTTGGTTTATGGTTAGGGTATTGTTCAGTTTAGGGTAAATGTTAGGGTTAGGGTTAGATTAGGGTTACTGTTCGTATCAGCGTTAAGGTTGGGGATAAGGTTGGGGGTAGCGTTAGGTTTACGGTTGGAGATACGTTAAGGGTTAGGGTGAGGGTTAGGGTTAGGTTTACAGTTAAGGTGAGGGTTTAGGGTAATTGTTATGGTTAGGGTTAGAGTTAGAGTTAGGCTTAGGGTTAGGGTGAAGTTTCAGTTAATTGTGAGGGTTAGGGTTAAGTTTAGTGTTAAGGTGAGATTTAGGTTTAGGGTTAGGGTGGGGTAAGGTTAGGGTTAAGGCTAGGTTTACGGTAAGGGGTAGGGCTAGGTTAGGGTTAGGTTTAGAGTTAGAGTTAGTGCTAGGGTTAGGGTTAGGGTCAGGTTTAGAGTTATTGTTAGGGTTAGGGTAGAGTTAAGGTTAGGGTTAAGTTTAGGGTTAGGGTAAGGGTTAGGTTCAGGTCAGGGTTAGGGTTAGGATGATAGATAGGGTTAGGGTTAGGGGTTCGTGTGAGGGTTAGTGTTAGGTTGACAGTGAAGCTGATGTTTTAGGGTGTTACGGTTAGGGTTAGGGTTAGAGTTCGGGTTAGGTTTAGATTTGGGTTTACGGCTAGAGTTAGGGGATAGTTCAGGGTGTGGTTCAGGTTTATGTTTAAGGTTAGGCTTAGGTTTAGGGTGAAGTTTAGTTTAAGGATGAGGGTTAGGTTTAGGGTTTGTTGATTGGGTTAACTTTAGGCTTAGGTTTAGGGTTTTGTTATTTTTAGGGTTGGATTTAGTGTTCACGTACGGTTAGGTGCTTGGGTTAATGTAGGGTGAGATTTAGGGTTAAAGTTAGATTTCGCTTTAGTTTAGGGATAGGGCGAATTATAAGACAGGATGAGGGTATGTGTTATGGCTAAGTTTTGGGTTCGTTTTCAGGTTAGTGTTAAGGTTATGTTTAGGGTTAGGGTTAAGTTTACGGGTTCTGTTTACCTCTAGGGTTAGGGTTAGATTTTAGGTTAGGGTTAAGTTTAGTTTACGGTTAGGCTTACGGTTATGGTTTGTTTTAGGCGTGGTTGGGGTGAGTGTTAGGTTTAGCGTTAGGTTTGGGTAGGCTTAGGATTATGGTTATGGTAAGGTGTTAGGGGTTAGAGGTGTAGTTTAGGGTTAGGGTTTATGTGAGGGTTCCGGTTAGGCATTGTGGTCCCGGTCATGGCTGGTTTGGTTTAGGATTAAGGTTAGGTTTCTGATTAGGTTTCGTGTTAGTGGTAGAGTTAGGGTGAGAGTTAGGGTTAAGGTTTCAGATAGACTTTGGTGTTAGGGGTTAGGGTTTGGGCTATTGTTAGGGTGATCGTTCGGGCTCAGGGGTTTCAGGTTAGTGTTAGGGTTCCGGATACCATTAGGTTTAGGGTTGGGGGATGCGGTTAGGGTTTAGGGTGAAGGTTGCGGTTAGTTTTACAGTTAGTTGAGGGTTTAGGTAAGTGTTACCATTAGGGTTAGAGTTAGGGTTAGGTTTAGGCTTAGGGTTAGGAGTAGGGTAAGATTTAGGTTTATGTCCGGGCTTAGGGTTAGTGTTAGTGTTCTGTTTAGGGTCAAGGTTAGAGTTAGGGTTAGGGTTAGGATTAGGTCTAGGGTTAGGTTCAGGGTTATGGTAAGGGTTAGGTTTAGGGTTACAGATGGACTAGCGTTAGAGTTAGGTTTAAGTTTAGGGTTAGGTTTAGGTTTACAGTTAAGGTTCAAGTTAAGGTTTGGATGAAGTTTAGGATAGGGTGAGGGTTATTTTTATGGTTACGGCTAGAGTTTGAGTTTGTGTTCAGGTTTGTGTTAACGTTAGGTTTAGGGTTCGGGTTAGGTTTAGGGGTTACGTTTCGTGTTCGGTTTAGGTTTAGGGTTAGTGTAAAGTTAGGATAAGGGGTAGGATTATAGATAGTGTTAAACGTTAGGTTTAGGCTCTTAGGGTTTGGTTTATGGTTAGGGTATTGTTCAGTTTAGGGTAAATGTTAGGGTTAGGGTTAGATTAGGGTTACTGTTCGTATCAGCGTTAAGGTTGGGGATAAGTTTGGGGGTAGCGTTAGGTTTACGGTTGGGGATACGTTAAGGGTTAGGGTGAGGGTTAGGGTTAGGTTTACAGTTAAGGTGAGGGTTTAGGGTAATTGTTATGGTTAGGGTTAGAGTTAGAGTTAGGCTTAGGGTTAGGGTGAAGTTTCAGGTAATTGTGAGGTTTAGGGTTAAGTTTAGTGTTAAGGTGAGATTTAGGTTTAGGGTTAGGGTGGGGTAAGGTTAGGGTTAAGGCTAGGTTTACGGTAAGGGGTAGGGCTAGGTTAGGGTTAGGTTTAGGTTTAGAGTTAGAGTTAGTGCTAGGGTTAGGGTTAGGGTCAGGTTTAGAGTTATTGTTAGGGTTAGGGTAGAGTTAAGGTTAGGGTTAAGTTTAGGGTTAGGGTAAGGGTTAGGTTCAGGTCAGGGTTAGGGTTAGGATGATAGATAGGGTTAGGGTTAGGGGTTCGTGTGAGGGTTAGTGTTAGGTTGACAGTGAAGCTGATGTTTTAGGGTGTTACGGTTAGGGTTAGGGTTAGAGTTCGGGTTAGGTTTAGATTTGGGTTTACGGCTAGAGTTAGGGGATAGTTCAGGGTGTGGTTCAGGTTTATGTTTAAGGTTAGGCTTAGGTTTAGGGTGAAGTTTAGTTTAAGGATGAGGGTTAGGGTTAGGGTTTGTTGATTGGGTTAACTTTAGGCTTAGGTTTAGGGTTTTGTTATTTTTAGGGTTGGATTTAGTGTTCACGTACGGTTAGGTGCTTGGGTTAATGTAGGGTGAGATTTAGGGTTAAAGTTAGATTTCGCTTTAGTTTAGGGATAGGGCGAATTTTAAGACAGGATGAGGGTATGTGTTATGGCTAAGTTTTGGGTTCGTTTTCAGGTTAGTGTTAAGGTTATGTTTAGGGTTAGGGTTAAGTTTACGGGTTCTGTTTACTTCTAGGGTTAGGGTTAGATTTTAGGTTAGGGTTAAGTTTAGTTTACGGTTAGGCTTACGGTTATGGTTTGTTTTAGGCGTGGTTGGGGTGAGTGTTAGGTTTAGCGTTAGGTTTGGGTAGGCTTAGGATTATGGTTATGGTAAGGTGTTAGGGGTTAGAGGTGTAGTTTAGGGTTAGGGTTTATGTGAGGGTTCCGGTTAGGCATTGTGGTCCCGGTCATGGCTGGTTTGGTTTAGGATTAAGGTTAGGTTTCTGATTAGGTTTCGTGTTAGTGGTAGAGTTAGGGTGAGAGTTAGGGTTAAGGTTTCAGATAGACTTTGGTGTTAGGGGTTAGGGTTTGGGCTATTGTTAGGGTGATCGTTAGGGCTCAGGGGTTTCAGGTTAGTGTTAGGGTTCCGGATACCATTAGGTTTAGGGTTGGGGGATGCGGTTAGGGTTTAGGGTGAAGGTTGCGGTTAGTTTTACAGTTAGTTGAGGGTTTAGGTAAGTGTTACCATTAGGGTTAGAGTTAGGGTTAGGTTTCGGCTTAGGGTTAGGAGTAGGGTAAGATTTAGGTTTATGTCCGGGCTTAGGGTTAGTGTTAGTGTTCTGTTTAGGGTCAAGGTTAGAGTTAGGGTTAGGGTTAGGATTAGGTCTAGGGTTAGGTTCAGGGTTATGGTAAGGGTTAGGTTTAGGGTTACAGATGGACTAGCGTTAGAGTTAGGTTTAAGTTTAGGGTTAGGTTTAGGTTTACAGTTAAGGTTCAAGTTAAGGTTTGGATGAAGTTTAGGATAGGGTGAGGGTTATTTTTATGGTTACGGCTAGAGTATGAGTTTGTGTTCATGTTAGTGTTAACGTTAGGTTTAGGGTTCGGGTTAGGTTTAGGGGTTACGTTTCGTGTTCGGTTTAGGTTTAGGGTTAGTGTAAAGTTAGGATAAGGGGTAGGATTATAGATAGTGTTAAACGTTAGGTTTAGGCTCTTAGGGTTTGGTTTATGGTTAGGGTATTGTTCAGTTTAGGGTAAATGTTAGGGTTAGGGTTAGATTAGGGTTACTGTTCGTATCAGCGTTAAGGTTGGGGATAAGGTTGGGGGTAGCGTTAGGTTTACGGTTGGGGATACGTTAAGGGTTAGGGTGAGGGTTAGGGTTAGGTTTACAGTTAAGGTGAGGGTTTAGGGTAATTGTTATGGTTAGGGTTAGAGTTAGAGTTAGGCTTAGGGTTAGGGTGAAGTTTCAGTTAATTGTGAGGGTTAGGGTTAAGTTTAGTGTTAAGGTGAGATTTAGGTTTAGGGTTAGGGTGGGGTAAGGTTAGGGTTAAGGCTAGGTTTACGGTAAGGGGTAGGGCTAGGTTAGGGTTAGGTTTAGGTTTAGAGTTAGAGTTAGTGCTAGGGTTAGGGTTAGGGTCAGGTTTAGAGTTATTGTTAGGGTTAGGGTAGAGTTAAGGTTAGGGTTAAGTTTAGGGTTAGGGTAAGGGTTAGGTTCAGGTCAGGGTTAGGGTTAGGATGATAGATAGGGTTAGGGTTAGGGGTTCGTGTGAGGGTTAGTGTTAGGTTGACAGTGAAGCTGATGTTTTAGGGTGTTACGGTTAGGGTTAGGGTTAGAGTTCGGGTTAGGTTTAGATTTGGGTTTACGGCTAGAGTTAGGGGATAGTTCAGGGTGTGGTTCAGGTTTATGTTTAAGGTTAGGCTTAGGTTTAGGGTGAAGTTTAGTTTAAGGATGAGGGTTAGGTTTAGGGTTTGTTGATTGGGTTAACTTTAGGCTTAGGTTTAGGGTTTTGTTATTTTTAGGGTTGGATTTAGTGTTCACGTACGGTTAGGTGCTTGGGTTAATGTAGGGTGAGATTTAGGGTTAAAGTTAGATTTCGCTTTAGTTTAGGGATAGGGCGAATTTTAAGACAGGATGAGGGTATGTGTTATGGCTAAGTTTTGGGTTCGTTTTCAGGTTAGTGTTAAGGTTATGTTTAGGGTTAGGGTTAAGTTTACGGGTTCTGTTTACTTCTAGGGTTAGGGTTAGATTTTAGGTTAGGGTTAAGTTTAGTTTACGGTTAGGCTTACGGTTATGGTTTGTTTTAGGCGTGGTTGGGGTGAGTGTTAGGTTTAGCGTTAGGTTTGGGTAGGCTTAGGATTATGGTTATGGTAAGGTGTTAGGGGTTAGAGGTGTAGTTTAGGGTTAGGGTTTATGTGAGGGTTCCGGTTAGGCATTGTGGTCCCGGTCATGGCTGGTTTGGTTTAGGATTAAGGTTAGGTTTCTGATTAGGTTTCGTGTTAGTGGTAGAGTTAGGGTGAGAGTTAGGGTTAAGGTTTCAGATAGACTTTGGTGTTAGGGGTTAGGGTTTGGGCTATTGTTAGGGTGATCGTTAGGGCTCAGGGGTTTCAGGTTAGTGTTAGGGTTCCGGATACCATTAGGTTTAGGGTTGGGGGATGCGGTTAGGGTTTAGGGTGAAGGTTGCGGTTAGTTTTACAGTTAGTTGAGGGTTTAGGTAAGTGTTACCATTAGGGTTAGAGTTAGGGTTAGGTTTCGGCTTAGGGTTAGGAGTAGGGTAAGATTTAGGTTTATGTCCGGGCTTAGGGTTAGTGTTAGTGTTCTGTTTAGGGTCAAGGTTAGAGTTAGGGTTAGGGTTAGGATTAGGTCTAGGGTTAGGTTCAGGGTTATGGTAAGGGTTAGGTTTAGGGTTACAGATGGACTAGCGTTAGAGTTAGGTTTAAGTTTAGGGTTAGGTTTAGGTTTACAGTTAAGGATCAAGTTAAGGTTTGGATGAAGTTTAGGATAGGGTGAGGGTTATTTTTATGGTTACGGCTAGAGTTTGAGTTTGTGTTCAGGTTTGTGTTAACGTTAGGTTTAGGGTTCGGGTTAGGTTTAGGGGTTACGTTTCGTGTTCGGTTTAGGTTTAGGGTTAGTGTAAAGTTAGGATAAGGGGTAGGATTATAGATAGTGTTAAACGTTAGGTTTAGGCTCTTAGGGTTTGGTTTATGGTTAGGGTATTGTTCAGTTTAGGGTAAATGTTAGGGTTAGGGTTAGATTAGGGTTACTGTTCGTATCAGCGTTAAGGTTGGGGATAAGTCTGGGGGTAGCGTTAGGTTTACGGTTGGGGATACGTTAAGGGTTAGGGTGAGGGTTAGGGTTAGGTTTACAGTTAAGGTGAGGGTTTAGGGTAATTGTTATGGTTAGGTTTAGAGTTAGAGTTAGGCTTAGGGTTAGGGTGAAGTTTCAGGTAATTGTGAGGTTTAGGGTTAAGTTTAGTGTTAAGGTGAGATTTAGGTTTAGGGTTAGGGTGGGGTAAGGTTAGGGTTAAGGCTAGGTTTACGGTAAGGGGTAGGGCTAGGTTAGGGTTAGGTTTAGGTTTAGAGTTAGAGTTAGTGCTAGGGTTAGGGTTAGGGTCAGGTTTAGAGTTATTGTTAGGGTTAGGGTAGAGTTAAGGTTAGGGTTAAGTTTAGGGTTAGGGTAAGGGTTAGGTTCAGGTCAGGGTTAGGGTTAGGATGATAGATAGGGTTAGGGTTAGGGGTTCGTGTGAGGGTTAGTGTTAGGTTGACAGTGAAGCTGATGTTTTAGGGTGTTACGGTTAGGGTTAGGGTTAGAGTTCGGGTTAGGTTTAGATTTGGGTTTACGGCTAGAGTTAGGGGATAGTTCAGGGTGTGGTTCAGGTTTATGTTTAAGGTTAGGCTTAGGTTTAGGGTGAAGTTTAGTTTAAGGATGAGGGTTAGGGTTAGGGTTTGTTGATTGGGTTAACTTTAGGCTTAGGTTTAGGGTTTTGTTATTTTTAGGGTTGGATTTAGTGTTCACGTACGGTTAGGTGCTTGGGTTAATGTAGGGTGAGATTTAGGGTTAAAGTTAGATTTCGCTTTAGTTTAGGGATAGGGCGAATTTTAAGACAGGATGAGGGTATGTGTTATGGCTAAGTTTTGGGTTCGTTTTCAGGTTAGTGTTAAGGTTATGTTTAGGGTTAGGGTTAAGTTTACGGGTTCTGTTTACTTCTAGGGTTAGGGTTAGATTTTAGGTTAGGGTTAAGTTTAGTTTACGGTTAGGCTTACGGTTATGGTTTGTTTTAGGCGTGGTTGGGGTGAGTGTTAGGTTTAGCGTTAGGTTTGGGTAGGCTTAGGATTATGGTTATGGTAAGGTGTTAGGGGTTAGAGGTGTAGTTTAGGGTTAGGGTTTATGTGAGGGTTCCGGTTAGGCATTGTGGTCCCGGTCATGGCTGGTTTGGTTTAGGATTAAGGTTAGGTTTCTGATTAGGTTTCGTGTTAGTGGTAGAGTTAGGGTGAGAGTTAGGGTTAAGGTTTCAGATAGACTTTGGTGTTAGGGGTTAGGGTTTGGGCTATTGTTAGGGTGATCGTTAGGGCTCAGGGGTTTCAGGTTAGTGTTAGGGTTCCGGATACCATTAGGTTTAGGGTTGGGGGATGCGGTTAGGGTTTAGGGTGAAGGTTGCGGTTAGTTTTACAGTTAGTTGAGGGTTTAGGTAAGTGTTACCATTAGGGTTAGAGTTAGGGTTAGGTTTCGGCTTAGGGTTAGGAGTAGGGTAAGATTTAGGTTTATGTCCGGGCTTAGGGTTAGTGTTAGTGTTCTGTTTAGGGTCAAGGTTAGAGTTAGGGTTAGGGTTAGGATTAGGTCTAGGGTTAGGTTCAGGGTTATGGTAAGGGTTAGGTTTAGGGTTACAGATGGACTAGCGTTAGAGTTAGGTTTAAGTTTAGGGTTAGGTTTAGGTTTACAGTTAAGGATCAAGTTAAGGTTTGGATGAAGTTTAGGATAGGGTGAGGGTTATTTTTATGGTTACGGCTAGAGTTTGAGTTTGTGTTCAGGTTTGTGTTAACGTTAGGTTTAGGGTTCGGGTTAGGTTTAGGGGTTACGTTTCGTGTTCGGTTTAGGTTTAGGGTTAGTGTAAAGTTAGGATAAGGGGTAGGATTATAGATAGTGTTAAACGTTAGGTTTAGGCTCTTAGGGTTTGGTTTATGGTTAGGGTATTGTTCAGTTTAGGGTAAATGTTAGGGTTAGGGTTAGATTAGGGTTACTGTTCGTATCAGCGTTAAGGTTGGGGATAAGTCTGGGGGTAGCGTTAGGTTTACGGTTGGGGATACGTTAAGGGTTAGGGTGAGGGTTAGGGTTAGGTTTACAGTTAAGGTGAGGGTTTAGGGTAATTGTTATGGTTAGGTTTAGAGTTAGAGTTAGGCTTAGGGTTAGGGTGAAGTTTCAGGTAATTGTGAGGTTTAGGGTTAAGTTTAGTGTTAAGGTGAGATTTAGGTTTAGGGTTAGGGTGGGGTAAGGTTAGGGTTAAGGCTAGGTTTACGGTAAGGGGTAGGGCTAGGTTAGGGTTAGGTTTAGGTTTAGAGTTAGAGTTAGTGCTAGGGTTAGGGTTAGGGTCAGGTTTAGAGTTATTGTTAGGGTTAGGGTAGAGTTAAGGTTAGGGTTAAGTTTAGGGTTAGGGTAAGGGTTAGGTTCAGGTCAGGGTTAGGGTTAGGATGATAGATAGGGTTAGGGTTAGGGGTTCGTGTGAGGGTTAGTGTTAGGTTGACAGTGAAGCTGATGTTTTAGGGTGTTACGGTTAGGGTTAGGGTTAGAGTTCGGGTTAGGTTTAGATTTGGGTTTACGGCTAGAGTTAGGGGATAGTTCAGGGTGTGGTTCAGGTTTATGTTTAAGGTTAGGCTTAGGTTTAGGGTGAAGTTTAGTTTAAGGATGAGGGTTAGGGTTAGGGTTTGTTGATTGGGTTAACTTTAGGCTTAGGTTTAGGGTTTTGTTATTTTTAGGGTTGGATTTAGTGTTCACGTACGGTTAGGTGCTTGGGTTAATGTAGGGTGAGATTTAGGGTTAAAGTTAGATTTCGCTTTAGTTTAGGGATAGGGCGAATTTTAAGACAGGATGAGGGTATGTGTTATGGCTAAGTTTTGGGTTCGTTTTCAGGTTAGTGTTAAGGTTATGTTTAGGGTTAGGGTTAAGTTTACGGGTTCTGTTTACTTCTAGGGTTAGGGTTAGATTTTAGGTTAGGGTTAAGTTTAGTTTACGGTTAGGCTTACGGTTATGGTTTGTTTTAGGCGTGGTTGGGGTGAGTGTTAGGTTTAGCGTTAGGTTTGGGTAGGCTTAGGATTATGGTTATGGTAAGGTGTTAGGGGTTAGAGGTGTAGTTTAGGGTTAGGGTTTATGTGAGGGTTCCGGTTAGGCATTGTGGTCCCGGTCATGGCTGGTTTGGTTTAGGATTAAGGTTAGGTTTCTGATTAGGTTTCGTGTTAGTGGTAGAGTTAGGGTGAGAGTTAGGGTTAAGGTTTCAGATAGACTTTGGTGTTAGGGGTTAGGGTTTGGGCTATTGTTAGGGTGATCGTTAGGGCTCAGGGGTTTCAGGTTAGTGTTAGGGTTCCGGATACCATTAGGTTTAGGGTTGGGGGATGCGGTTAGGGTTTAGGGTGAAGGTTGCGGTTAGTTTTACAGTTAGTTGAGGGTTTAGGTAAGTGTTACCATTAGGGTTAGAGTTAGGGTTAGGTTTCGGCTTAGGGTTAGGAGTAGGGTAAGATTTAGGTTTATGTCCGGGCTTAGGGTTAGTGTTAGTGTTCTGTTTAGGGTCAAGGTTAGAGTTAGGGTTAGGGTTAGGATTAGGTCTAGGGTTAGGTTCAGGGTTATGGTAAGGGTTAGGTTTAGGGTTACAGATGGACTAGCGTTAGAGTTAGGTTTAAGTTTAGGGTTAGGTTTAGGTTTACAGTTAAGGATCAAGTTAAGGTTTGGATGAAGTTTAGGATAGGGTGAGGGTTATTTTTATGGTTACGGCTAGAGTTTGAGTTTGTGTTCAGGTTTGTGTTAACGTTAGGTTTAGGGTTCGGGTTAGGTTTAGGGGTTACGTTTCGTGTTCGGTTTAGGTTTAGGGTTAGTGTAAAGTTAGGATAAGGGGTAGGATTATAGATAGTGTTAAACGTTAGGTTTAGGCTCTTAGGGTTTGGTTTATGGTTAGGGTATTGTTCAGTTTAGGGTAAATGTTAGGGTTAGGGTTAGATTAGGGTTACTGTTCGTATCAGCGTTAAGGTTGGGGATAAGTCTGGGGGTAGCGTTAGGTTTACGGTTGGGGATACGTTAAGGGTTAGGGTGAGGGTTAGGGTTAGGTTTACAGTTAAGGTGAGGGTTTAGGGTAATTGTTATGGTTAGGTTTAGAGTTAGAGTTAGGCTTAGGGTTAGGGTGAAGTTTCAGGTAATTGTGAGGTTTAGGGTTAAGTTTAGTGTTAAGGTGAGATTTAGGTTTAGGGTTAGGGTGGGGTAAGGTTAGGGTTAAGGCTAGGTTTACGGTAAGGGGTAGGGCTAGGTTAGGGTTAGGTTTAGGTTTAGAGTTAGAGTTAGTGCTAGGGTTAGGGTTAGGGTCAGGTTTAGAGTTATTGTTAGGGTTAGGGTAGAGTTAAGGTTAGGGTTAAGTTTAGGGTTAGGGTAAGGGTTAGGTTCAGGTCAGGGTTAGGGTTAGGATGATAGATAGGGTTAGGGTTAGGGGTTCGTGTGAGGGTTAGTGTTAGGTTGACAGTGAAGCTGATGTTTTAGGGTGTTACGGTTAGGGTTAGGGTTAGAGTTCGGGTTAGGTTTAGATTTGGGTTTACGGCTAGAGTTAGGGGATAGTTCAGGGTGTGGTTCAGGTTTATGTTTAAGGTTAGGCTTAGGTTTAGGGTGAAGTTTAGTTTAAGGATGAGGGTTAGGGTTAGGGTTTGTTGATTGGGTTAACTTTAGGCTTAGGTTTAGGGTTTTGTTATTTTTAGGGTTGGATTTAGTGTTCACGTACGGTTAGGTGCTTGGGTTAATGTAGGGTGAGATTTAGGGTTAAAGTTAGATTTCGCTTTAGTTTAGGGATAGGGCGAATTTTAAGACAGGATGAGGGTATGTGTTATGGCTAAGTTTTGGGTTCGTTTTCAGGTTAGTGTTAAGGTTATGTTTAGGGTT
This sequence comes from Elephas maximus indicus, assembly GCF_024166365.1. NCBI lineage: Eukaryota > Metazoa > Chordata > Mammalia > Proboscidea > Elephantidae > Elephas > Elephas maximus. The sequence continues at coordinate 36,245,032 of NC_064840.1, read as the reverse complement.
AGGGTTAAGTTTACGGGTTCTGTTTACTTCTAGGGTTAGGGTTAGATTTTAGGTTAGGGTTAAGTTTAGTTTACGGTTAGGCTTACGGTTATGGTTTGTTTTAGGCGTGGTTGGGGTGAGTGTTAGGTTTAGCGTTAGGTTTGGGTAGGCTTAGGATTATGGTTATGGTAAGGTGTTAGGGGTTAGAGGTGTAGTTTAGGGTTAGGGTTTATGTGAGGGTTCCGGTTAGGCATTGTGGTCCCGGTCATGGCTGGTTTGGTTTAGGATTAAGGTTAGGTTTCTGATTAGGTTTCGTGTTAGTGGTAGAGTTAGGGTGAGAGTTAGGGTTAAGGTTTCAGATAGACTTTGGTGTTAGGGGTTAGGGTTTGGGCTATTGTTAGGGTGATCGTTAGGGCTCAGGGGTTTCAGGTTAGTGTTAGGGTTCCGGATACCATTAGGTTTAGGGTTGGGGGATGCGGTTAGGGTTTAGGGTGAAGGTTGCGGTTAGTTTTACAGTTAGTTGAGGGTTTAGGTAAGTGTTACCATTAGGGTTAGAGTTAGGGTTAGGTTTCGGCTTAGGGTTAGGAGTAGGGTAAGATTTAGGTTTATGTCCGGGCTTAGGGTTAGTGTTAGTGTTCTGTTTAGGGTCAAGGTTAGAGTTAGGGTTAGGGTTAGGATTAGGTCTAGGGTTAGGTTCAGGGTTATGGTAAGGGTTAGGTTTAGGGTTACAGATGGACTAGCGTTAGAGTTAGGTTTAAGTTTAGGGTTAGGTTTAGGTTTACAGTTAAGGTTCAAGTTAAGGTTTGGATGAAGTTTAGGATAGGGTGAGGGTTATTTTTATGGTTACGGCTAGAGTATGAGTTTGTGTTCATGTTAGTGTTAACGTTAGGTTTAGGGTTCGGGTTAGGTTTAGGGGTTACGTTTCGTGTTCGGTTTAGGTTTAGGGTTAGTGTAAAGTTAGGATAAGGGGTAGGATTATAGATAGTGTTAAACGTTAGGTTTAGGCTCTTAGGGTTTGGTTTATGGTTAGGGTATTGTTCAGTTTAGGGTAAATGTTAGGGTTAGGGTTAGATTAGGGTTACTGTTCGTATCAGCGTTAAGGTTGGGGATAAGGTTGGGGGTAGCGTTAGGTTTACGGTTGGGGATACGTTAAGGGTTAGGGTGAGGGTTAGGGTTAGGTTTACAGTTAAGGTGAGGGTTTAGGGTAATTGTTATGGTTAGGGTTAGAGTTAGAGTTAGGCTTAGGGTTAGGGTGAAGTTTCAGTTAATTGTGAGGGTTAGGGTTAAGTTTAGTGTTAAGGTGAGATTTAGGTTTAGGGTTAGGGTGGGGTAAGGTTAGGGTTAAGGCTAGGTTTACGGTAAGGGGTAGGGCTAGGTTAGGGTTAGGTTTAGGTTTAGAGTTAGAGTTAGTGCTAGGGTTAGGGTTAGGGTCAGGTTTAGAGTTATTGTTAGGGTTAGGGGAGAGTTAAGGTTAGGGTTAAGTTTAGGGTTAGGGTAAGGGTTAGGTTCAGGTCAGGGTTAGGGTTAGGATGATAGATAGGGTTAGGGTTAGGGGTTCGTGTGAGGGTTAGTGTTAGGTTGACAGTGAAGCTGATGTTTTAGGGTGTTACGGTTAGGGTTAGGGTTAGAGTTCGGGTTAGGTTTAGATTTGGGTTTACGGCTAGAGTTAGGGGATAGTTCAGGGTGTGGTTCAGGTTTATGTTTAAGGTTAGGCTTAGGTTTAGGGTGAAGTTTAGTTTAAGGATGAGGGTTAGGGTTAGGGTTTGTTGATTGGGTTAACTTTAGGCTTAGGTTTAGGGTTTTGTTATTTTTAGGGTTGGATTTAGTGTTCACGTACGGTTAGGTGCTTGGGTTAATGTAGGGTGAGATTTAGGGTTAAAGTTAGATTTCGCTTTAGTTTAGGGATAGGGCGAATTTTAAGACAGGATGAGGGTATGTGTTATGGCTAAGTTTTGGGTTCGTTTTCAGGTTAGTGTTAAGGTTATGTTTAGGGTTAGGGTTAAGTTTACGGGTTCTGTTTACTTCTAGGGTTAGGGTTAGATTTTAGGTTAGGGTTAAGTTTAGTTTACGGTTAGGCTTACGGTTATGGTTTGTTTTAGGCGTGGTTGGGGTGAGTGTTAGGTTTAGCGTTAGGTTTGGGTAGGCTTAGGATTATGGTTATGGTAAGGTGTTAGGGGTTAGAGGTGTAGTTTAGGGTTAGGGTTTACGTGAGGGTTCCGGTTAGGCATTGTGGTCCCGGTCATGGCTGGTTTGGTTTAGGATTAAGGTTAGGTTTCTGATTAGGTTTCGTGTTAGTGGTAGAGTTAGGGTGAGAGTTAGGGTTAAGGTTTCAGATAGACTTTGGTGTTAGGGGTTAGGGTTTGGGCTATTGTTAGGGTGATCGTTAGGGCTCAGGGGTTTCAGGTTAGTGTTAGGGTTCCGGATACCATTAGGTTTAGGGTTGGGGGATGCGGTTAGGGTTTAGGGTGAAGGTTGCGGTTAGTTTTACAGTTAGTTGAGGGTTTAGGTAAGTGTTACCATTAGGGTTAGAGTTAGGGTTAGGTTTCGGCTTAGGGTTAGGAGTAGGGTAAGATTTAGGTTTATGTCCGGGCTTAGGGTTAGTGTTAGTGTTCTGTTTAGGGTCAAGGTTAGAGTTAGGGTTAGGGTTAGGATTAGGTCTAGGGTTAGGTTCAGGGTTATGGTAAGGGTTAGGTTTAGGGTTACAGATGGACTAGCGTTAGAGTTAGGTTTAAGTTTAGGGTTAGGTTTAGGTTTACAGTTAAGGTTCAAGTTAAGGTTTGGATGAAGTTTAGGATAGGGTGAGGGTTATTTTTATGGTTACGGCTAGAGTTTGAGTTTGTGTTCAGGTTTGTGTTAACGTTAGGTTTAGGGTTCGGGTTAGGTTTAGGGGTTACGTTTCGTGTTCGGTTTAGGTTTAGGGTTAGTGTAAAGTTAGGATAAGGGGTAGGATTATAGATAGTGTTAAACGTTAGGTTTAGGCTCTTAGGGTTTGGTTTATGGTTAGGGTATTGTTCAGTTTAGGGTAAATGTTAGGGTTAGGGTTAGATTAGGGTTACTGTTCGTATCAGCGTTAAGGTTGGGGATAAGTCTGGGGGTAGCGTTAGGTTTACGGTTGGGGATACGTTAAGGGTTAGGGTGAGGGTTAGGGTTAGGTTTACAGTTAAGGTGAGGGTTTAGGGTAATTGTTATGGTTAGGGTTAGAGTTAGAGTTAGGCTTAGGGTTAGGGTGAAGTTTCAGGTAATTGTGAGGTTTAGGGTTAAGTTTAGTGTTAAGGTGAGATTTAGGTTTAGGGTTAGGGTGGGGTAAGGTTAGGGTTAAGGCTAGGTTTACGGTAAGGGGTAGGGCTAGGTTAGGGTTAGGTTTAGGTTTAGAGTTAGAGTTAGTGCTAGGGTTAGGGTTAGGGTCAGGTTTAGAGTTATTGTTAGGGTTAGGGGAGAGTTAAGGTTAGGGTTAAGTTTAGGGTTAGGGTAAGGGTTAGGTTCAGGTCAGGGTTAGGGTTAGGATGATAGATAGGGTTAGGGTTAGGGGTTCGTGTGAGGGTTAGTGTTAGGTTGACAGTGAAGCTGATGTTTTAGGGTGTTACGGTTAGGGTTAGGGTTAGAGTTCGGGTTAGGTTTAGATTTGGGTTTACGGCTAGAGTTAGGGGATAGTTCAGGGTGTGGTTCAGGTTTATGTTTAAGGTTAGGCTTAGGTTTAGGGTGAAGTTTAGTTTAAGGATGAGGGTTAGGGTTAGGGTTTGTTGATTGGGTTAACTTTAGGCTTAGGTTTAGGGTTTTGTTATTTTTAGGGTTGGATTTAGTGTTCACGTACGGTTAGGTGCTTGGGTTAATGTAGGGTGAGATTTAGGGTTAAAGTTAGATTTCGCTTTAGTTTAGGGATAGGGCGAATTTTAAGACAGGATGAGGGTATGTGTTATGGCTAAGTTTTGGGTTCGTTTTCAGGTTAGTGTTAAGGTTATGTTTAGGGTTAGGGTTAAGTTTACGGGTTCTGTTTACTTCTAGGGTTAGGGTTAGATTTTAGGTTAGGGTTAAGTTTAGTTTACGGTTAGGCTTACGGTTATGGTTTGTTTTAGGCGTGGTTGGGGTGAGTGTTAGGTTTAGCGTTAGGTTTGGGTAGGCTTAGGATTATGGTTATGGTAAGGTGTTAGGGGTTAGAGGTGTAGTTTAGGGTTAGGGTTTATGTGAGGGTTCCGGTTAGGCATTGTGGTCCCGGTCATGGCTGGTTTGGTTTAGGATTAAGGTTAGGTTTCTGATTAGGTTTCGTGTTAGTGGTAGAGTTAGGGTGAGAGTTAGGGTTAAGGTTTCAGATAGACTTTGGTGTTAGGGGTTAGGGTTTGGGCTATTGTTAGGGTGATCGTTAGGGCTCAGGGGTTTCAGGTTAGTGTTAGGGTTCCGGATACCATTAGGTTTAGGGTTGGGGGATGCGGTTAGGGTTTAGGGTGAAGGTTGCGGTTAGTTTTACAGTTAGTTGAGGGTTTAGGTAAGTGTTACCATTAGGGTTAGAGTTAGGGTTAGGTTTCGGCTTAGGGTTAGGAGTAGGGTAAGATTTAGGTTTATGTCCGGGCTTAGGGTTAGTGTTAGTGTTCTGTTTAGGGTCAAGGTTAGAGTTAGGGTTAGGGTTAGGATTAGGTCTAGGGTTAGGTTCAGGGTTATGGTAAGGGTTAGGTTTAGGGTTACAGATGGACTAGCGTTAGAGTTAGGTTTAAGTTTAGGGTTAGGTTTAGGTTTACAGTTAAGGTTCAAGTTAAGGTTTGGATGAAGTTTAGGATAGGGTGAGGGTTATTTTTATGGTTACGGCTAGAGTATGAGTTTGTGTTCATGTTAGTGTTAACGTTAGGTTTAGGGTTCGGGTTAGGTTTAGGGGTTACGTTTCGTGTTCGGTTTAGGTTTAGGGTTAGTGTAAAGTTAGGATAAGGGGTAGGATTATAGATAGTGTTAAACGTTAGGTTTAGGCTCTTAGGGTTTGGTTTATGGTTAGGGTATTGTTCAGTTTAGGGTAAATGTTAGGGTTAGGGTTAGATTAGGGTTACTGTTCGTATCAGCGTTAAGGTTGGGGATAAGGTTGGGGGTAGCGTTAGGTTTACGGTTGGGGATACGTTAAGGGTTAGGGTGAGGGTTAGGGTTAGGTTTACAGTTAAGGTGAGGGTTTAGGGTAATTGTTATGGTTAGGGTTAGAGTTAGAGTTAGGCTTAGGGTTAGGGTGAAGTTTCAGTTAATTGTGAGGGTTAGGGTTAAGTTTAGTGTTAAGGTGAGATTTAGGTTTAGGGTTAGGGTGGGGTAAGGTTAGGGTTAAGGCTAGGTTTACGGTAAGGGGTAGGGCTAGGTTAGGGTTAGGTTTAGGTTTAGAGTTAGAGTTAGTGCTAGGGTTAGGGTTAGGGTCAGGTTTAGAGTTATTGTTAGGGTTAGGGTAGAGTTAAGGTTAGGGTTAAGTTTAGGATTAGGGTAAGGGTTAGGTTCAGGTCAGGGTTAGGGTTAGGATGATAGATAGGGTTAGGGTTAGGGGTTCGTGTGAGGGTTAGTGTTAGGTTGACAGTGAAGCTGATGTTTTAGGGTGTTACGGTTAGGGTTAGGGTTAGAGTTCGGGTTAGGTTTAGATTTGGGTTTACGGCTAGAGTTAGGGGATAGTTCAGGGTGTGGTTCAGGTTTATGTTTAAGGTTAGGCTTAGGTTTAGGGTGAAGTTTAGTTTAAGGATGAGGGTTAGGGTTAGGGTTTGTTGATTGGGTTAACTTTAGGCTTAGGTTTAGGGTTTTGTTATTTTTAGGGTTGGATTTAGTGTTCACGTACGGTTAGGTGCTTGGGTTAATGTAGGGTGAGATTTAGGGTTAAAGTTAGATTTCGCTTTAGTTTAGGGATAGGGCGAATTTTAAGACAGGATGAGGGTATGTGTTATGGCTAAGTTTTGGGTTCGTTTTCAGGTTAGTGTTAAGGTTATGTTTAGGGTTAGGGTTAAGTTTACGGGTTCTGTTTACTTCTAGGGTTAGGGTTAGATTTTAGGTTAGGGTTAAGTTTAGTTTACGGTTAGGCTTACGGTTATGGTTTGTTTTAGGCGTGGTTGGGGTGAGTGTTAGGTTTAGCGTTAGGTTTGGGTAGGCTTAGGATTATGGTTATGGTAAGGTGTTAGGGGTTAGAGGTGTAGTTTAGGGTTAGGGTTTATGTGAGGGTTCCGGTTAGGCATTGTGGTCCCGGTCATGGCTGGTTTGGTTTAGGATTAAGGTTAGGTTTCTGATTAGGTTTCGTGTTAGTGGTAGAGTTAGGGTGAGAGTTAGGGTTAAGGTTTCAGATAGACTTTGGTGTTAGGGGTTAGGGTTTGGGCTATTGTTAGGGTGATCGTTAGGGCTCAGGGGTTTCAGGTTAGTGTTAGGGTTCCGGATACCATTAGGTTTAGGGTTGGGGGATGCGGTTAGGGTTTAGGGTGAAGGTTGCGGTTAGTTTTACAGTTAGTTGAGGGTTTAGGTAAGTGTTACCATTAGGGTTAGAGTTAGGGTTAGGTTTCGGCTTAGGGTTAGGAGTAGGGTAAGATTTAGGTTTATGTCCGGGCTTAGGGTTAGTGTTAGTGTTCTGTTTAGGGTCAAGGTTAGAGTTAGGGTTAGGGTTAGGATTAGGTCTAGGGTTAGGTTCAGGGTTATGGTAAGGGTTAGGTTTAGGGTTACAGATGGACTAGCGTTAGAGTTAGGTTTAAGTTTAGGGTTAGGTTTAGGTTTACAGTTAAGGTTCAAGTTAAGGTTTGGATGAAGTTTAGGATAGGGTGAGGGTTATTTTTATGGTTACGGCTAGAGTTTGAGTTTGTGTTCAGGTTTGTGTTAACGTTAGGTTTAGGGTTCGGGTTAGGTTTAGGGGTTACGTTTCGTGTTCGGTTTAGGTTTAGGGTTAGTGTAAAGTTAGGATAAGGGGTAGGATTATAGATAGTGTTAAACGTTAGGTTTAGGCTCTTAGGGTTTGGTTTATGGTTAGGGTATTGTTCAGTTTAGGGTAAATGTTAGGGTTAGGGTTAGATTAGGGTTACTGTTCGTATCAGCGTTAAGGTTGGGGATAAGTCTGGGGGTAGCGTTAGGTTTACGGTTGGGGATACGTTAAGGGTTAGGGTGAGGGTTAGGGTTAGGTTTACAGTTAAGGTGAGGGTTTAGGGTAATTGTTATGGTTAGGGTTAGAGTTAGAGTTAGGCTTAGGGTTAGGGTGAAGTTTCAGTTAATTGTGAGGGTTAGGGTTAAGTTTAGTGTTAAGGTGAGATTTAGGTTTAGGGTTAGGGTGGGGTAAGGTTAGGGTTAAGGCTAGGTTTACGGTAAGGGGTAGGGCTAGGTTAGGGTTAGGTTTAGGTTTAGAGTTAGAGTTAGTGCTAGGGTTAGGGTTAGGGTCAGGTTTAGAGTTATTGTTAGGGTTAGGGTAGAGTTAAGGTTAGGGTTAAGTTTAGGGTTAGGGTAAGGGTTAGGTTCAGGTCAGGGTTAGGGTTAGGATGATAGATAGGGTTAGGGTTAGGGGTTCGTGTGAGGGTTAGTGTTAGGTTGACAGTGAAGCTGATGTTTTAGGGTGTTACGGTTAGGGTTAGGGTTAGAGTTCGGGTTAGGTTTAGATTTGGGTTTACGGCTAGAGTTAGGGGATAGTTCAGGGTGTGGTTCAGGTTTATGTTTAAGGTTAGGCTTAGGTTTAGGGTGAAGTTTAGTTTAAGGATGAGGGTTAGGGTTAGGGTTTGTTGATTGGGTTAACTTTAGGCTTAGGTTTAGGGTTTTGTTATTTTTAGGGTTGGATTTAGTGTTCACGTACGGTTAGGTGCTTGGGTTAATGTAGGGTGAGATTTAGGGTTAAAGTTAGATTTCGCTTTAGTTTAGGGATAGGGCGAATTTTAAGACAGGATGAGGGTATGTGTTATGGCTAAGTTTTGGGTTCGTTTTCAGGTTAGTGTTAAAGTTATGTTTAGGGTTAGGGTTAAGTTTACGGGTTCTGTTTACTTCTAGGGTTAGGGTTAGATTTTAGGTTAGGGTTAAGTTTAGTTTACGGTTAGGCTTACGGTTATGGTTTGTTTTAGGCGTGGTTGGGGTGAGTGTTAGGTTTAGCGTTAGGTTTGGGTAGGCTTAGGATTATGGTTATGGTAAGGTGTTAGGGGTTAGAGGTGTAGTTTAGGGTTAGGGTTTATGTGAGGGTTCCGGTTAGGCATTGTGGTCCCGGTCATGGCTGGTTTGGTTTAGGATTAAGGTTAGGTTTCTGATTAGGTTTCGTGTTAGTGGTAGAGTTAGGGTGAGAGTTAGGGTTAAGGTTTCAGATAGACTTTGGTGTTAGGGGTTAGGGTTTGGGCTATTGTTAGGGTGATCGTTAGGGCTCAGGGGTTTCAGGTTAGTGTTAGGGTTCCGGATACCATTAGGTTTAGGGTTGGGGGATGCGGTTAGGGTTTAGGGTGAAGGTTGCGGTTAGTTTTACAGTTAGTTGAGGGTTTAGGTAAGTGTTACCATTAGGGTTAGAGTTAGGGTTAGGTTTCGGCTTAGGGTTAGGAGTAGGGTAAGATTTAGGTTTATGTCCGGGCTTAGGGTTAGTGTTAGTGTTCTGTTTAGGGTCAAGGTTAGAGTTAGGGTTAGGGTTAGGATTAGGTCTAGGGTTAGGTTCAGGGTTATGGTAAGGGTTAGGTTTAGGGTTACAGATGGACTAGCGTTAGAGTTAGGTTTAAGTTTAGGGTTAGGTTTAGGTTTACAGTTAAGGTTCAAGTTAAGGTTTGGATGAAGTTTAGGATAGGGTGAGGGTTATTTTTATGGTTACGGCTAGAGTATGAGTTTGTGTTCATGTTAGTGTTAACGTTAGGTTTAGGGTTCGGGTTAGGTTTAGGGGTTACGTTTCGTGTTCGGTTTAGGTTTAGGGTTAGTGTAAAGTTAGGATAAGGGGTAGGATTATAGATAGTGTTAAACGTTAGGTTTAGGCTCTTAGGGTTTGGTTTATGGTTAGGGTATTGTTCAGTTTAGGGTAAATGTTAGGGTTAGGGTTAGATTAGGGTTACTGTTCGTATCAGCGTTAAGGTTGGGGATAAGGTTGGGGGTAGCGTTAGGTTTACGGTTGGGGATACGTTAAGGGTTAGGGTGAGGGTTAGGGTTAGGTTTACAGTTAAGGTGAGGGTTTAGGGTAATTGTTATGGTTAGGGTTAGAGTTAGAGTTAGGCTTAGGGTTAGGGTGAAGTTTCAGTTAATTGTGAGGGTTAGGGTTAAGTTTAGTGTTAAGGTGAGATTTAGGTTTAGGGTTAGGGTGGGGTAAGGTTAGGGTTAAGGCTAGGTTTACGGTAAGGGGTAGGGCTAGGTTAGGGTTAGGTTTAGGTTTAGAGTTAGAGTTAGTGCTAGGGTTAGGGTTAGGGTCAGGTTTAGAGTTATTGTTAGGGTTAGGGTAGAGTTAAGGTTAGGGTTAAGTTTAGGGTTAGGGTAAGGGTTAGGTTCAGGTCAGGGTTAGGGTTAGGATGATAGATAGGGTTAGGGTTAGGGGTTCGTGTGAGGGTTAGTGTTAGGTTGACAGTGAAGCTGATGTTTTAGGGTGTTACGGTTAGGGTTAGGGTTAGAGTTCGGGTTAGGTTTAGATTTGGGTTTACGGCTAGAGTTAGGGGATAGTTCAGGGTGTGGTTCAGGTTTATGTTTAAGGTTAGGCTTAGGTTTAGGGTGAAGTTTAGTTTAAGGATGAGGGTTAGGGTTAGGGTTTGTTGATTGGGTTAACTTTAGGCTTAGGTTTAGGGTTTTGTTATTTTTAGGGTTGGATTTAGTGTTCACGTACGGTTAGGTGCTTGGGTTAATGTAGGGTGAGATTTAGGGTTAAAGTTAGATTTCGCTTTAGTTTAGGGATAGGGCGAATTTTAAGACAGGATGAGGGTATGTGTTATGGCTAAGTTTTGGGTTCGTTTTCAGGTTAGTGTTAAGGTTATGTTTAGGGTTAGGGTTAAGTTTACGGGTTCTGTTTACCTCTAGGGTTAGGGTTAGATTTTAGGTTAGGGTTAAGTTTAGTTTACGGTTAGGCTTACGGTTATGGTTTGTTTTAGGCGTGGTTGGGGTGAGTGTTAGGTTTAGCGTTAGGTTTGGGTAGGCTTAGGATTATGGTTATGGTAAGGTGTTAGGGGTTAGAGGTGTAGTTTAGGGTTAGGGTTTATGTGAGGGTTCCGGTTAGGCATTGTGGTCCCGGTCATGGCTGGTTTGGTTTAGGATTAAGGTTAGGTTTCTGATTAGGTTTCGTGTTAGTGGTAGAGTTAGGGTGAGAGTTAGGGTTAAGGTTTCAGATAGACTTTGGTGTTAGGGGTTAGGGTTTGGGCTATTGTTAGGGTGATCGTTAGGGCTCAGGGGTTTCAGGTTAGTGTTAGGGTTCCGGATACCATTAGGTTTAGGGTTGGGGGATGCGGTTAGGGTTTAGGGTGAAGGTTGCGGTTAGTTTTACAGTTAGTTGAGGGTTTAGGTAAGTGTTACCATTAGGGTTAGAGTTAGGGTTAGGTTTCGGCTTAGGGTTAGGAGTAGGGTAAGATTTAGGTTTATGTCCGGGCTTAGGGTTAGTGTTAGTGTTCTGTTTAGGGTCAAGGTTAGAGTTAGGGTTAGGGTTAGGATTAGGTCTAGGGTTAGGTTCAGGGTTATGGTAAGGGTTAGGTTTAGGGTTACAGATGGACTAGCGTTAGAGTTAGGTTTAAGTTTAGGGTTAGGTTTAGGTTTACAGTTAAGGTTCAAGTTAAGGTTTGGATGAAGTTTAGGATAGGGTGAGGGTTATTTTTATGGTTACGGCTAGAGTATGAGTTTGTGTTCATGTTAGTGTTAACGTTAGGTTTAGGGTTCGGGTTAGGTTTAGGGGTTACGTTTCGTGTTCGGTTTAGGTTTAGGGTTAGTGTAAAGTTAGGATAAGGGGTAGGATTATAGATAGTGTTAAACGTTAGGTTTAGGCTCTTAGGGTTTGGTTTATGGTTAGGGTATTGTTCAGATTAGGGTAAATGTTAGGGTTAGGGTTAGATTAGGGTTACTGTTCGTATCAGCGTTAAGGTTGGGGATAAGGTTGGGGGTAGCGTTAGGTTGACGGTTGGGGATACGTTAAGGGTTAGGGTGAGGGTTAGGGTTAGGTTTACAGTTAAGGTGAGGGTTTAGGGTAATTGTTATGGTTAGGGTTAGAGTTAGAGTTAGGCTTAGGGTTAGGGTGAAGTTTCAGTTAATTGTGAGGGTTAGGGTTAAGTTTAGTGTTAAGGTGAGATTTAGGTTTAGGGTTAGGGTGGGGTAAGGTTAGGGTTAAGGCTAGGTTTACGGTAAGGGGTAGGGCTAGGTTAGGGTTAGGTTTAGGTTTAGAGTTAGAGTTAGTGCTAGGGTTAGGGTTAGGGTCAGGTTTAGAGTTATTGTTATGGTTAGGGTAGAGTTAAGGTTAGGGTTAAGTTTAGGGTTAGGGTAAGGGTTAGGTTCAGGTCAGGGTTAGGGTTAGGATGATAGATAGGGTTAGGGTTAGGGGTTCGTGTGAGGGTTAGTGTTAGGTTGACAGTGAAGCTGATGTTTTAGGGTGTTACGGTTAGGGTTAGGGTTAGAGTTCGGGTTAGGTTTAGATTTGGGTTTACGGCTAGAGTTAGGGGATAGTTCAGGGTGTGGTTCAGGTTTATGTTTAAGGTTAGGCTTAGGTTTAGGGTGAAGTTTAGTTTAAGGATGAGGGTTAGGGTTAGGGTTTGTTGATTGGGTTAACTTTAGGCTTAGGTTTAGGGTTTTGTTATTTTTAGGGTTGGATTTAGTGTTCACGTACGGTTAGGTGCTTGGGTTAATGTAGGGTGAGATTTAGGGTTAAAGTTAGATTTCGCTTTAGTTTAGGGATAGGGCGAATTTTAAGACAGGATGAGGGTATGTGTTATGGCTAAGTTTTGGGTTCGTTTTCAGGTTAGTGTTAAGGTTATGTTTAGGGTTAGGGTTAAGTTTACGGGTTCTGTTTACCTCTAGGGTTAGGGTTAGATTTTAGGTTAGGGTTAAGTTTAGTTTACGGTTAGGCTTACGGTTATGGTTTGTTTTAGGCGTGGTTGGGGTGAGTGTTAGGTTTAGCGTTAGGTTTGGGTAGGCTTAGGATTATGGTTATGGTAAGGTGTTAGGGGTTAGAGGTGTAGTTTAGGGTTAGGGTTTATGTGAGGGTTCCGGTTAGGCATTGTGGTCCCGGTCATGGCTGGTTTGGTTTAGGATTAAGGTTAGGTTTCTGATTAGGTTTCGTGTTAGTGGTAAAGTTAGGGTGAGAGTTAGGGTTAAGGTTTCAGATAGACTTTGGTGTTAGGGGTTAGGGTTTGGGCTATTGTTAGGGTGATCGTTAGGGCTCAGGGGTTTCAGGTTAGTGTTAGGGTTCCGGATACCATTAGGTTTACGGTTGGGGGATGCGGTTAGGGTTTAGGGTGAAGGTTGCGGTTAGTTTTACAGTTAGTTGAGGGTTTAGGTAAGTGTTACCATTAGGGTTAGAGTTAGGGTTAGGTTTCGGCTTAGGGTTAGGAGTAGGGTAAGATTTAGGTTTATGTCCGGGCTTAGGGTTAGTGTTAGTGTTCTGTTTAGGGTCAAGGTTAGAGTTAGGGTTAGGGTTAGGATTAGGTCTAGGGTTAGGTTCAGGGTTATGGTAAGGGTTAGGTTTAGGGTTACAGATGGACTAGCGTTAGAGTTAGGTTTAAGTTTAGGGTTAGGTTTAGGTTTACAGTTAAGGTTCAAGTTAAGGTTTGGATGAAGTTTAGGATAGGGTGAGGGTTATTTTTATGGTTACGGCTAGAGTATGAGTTTGTGTTCATGTTAGTGTTAACGTTAGGTTTAGGGTTCGGGTTAGGTTTAGGGGTTACGTTTCGTGTTCGGTTTAGGTTTAGGGTTAGTGTAAAGTTAGGATAAGGGGTAGGATTATAGATAGTGTTAAACGTTAGGTTTAGGCTCTTAGGGTTTGGTTTATGGTTAGGGTATTGTTCAGTTTAGGGTAAATGTTAGGGTTAGGGTTAGATTAGGGTTACTGTTCGTATCAGCGTTAAGGTTGGGGATAAGGTTGGGGGTAGCGTTAGGTTTACGGTTGGGGATACGTTAAGGGTTAGGGTGAGGGTTAGGGTTAGGTTTACAGTTAAGGTGAGGGTTTAGGGTAATTGTTATGGTTAGGGTTAGAGTTAGAGTTAGGCTTAGGGTTAGGGTGAAGTTTCAGTTAATTGTGAGGGTTAGGGTTAAGTTTAGTGTTAAGGTGAGATTTAGGTTTAGGGTTAGGGTGGGGTAAGGTTAGGGTTAAGGCTAGGTTTACGGTAAGGGGTAGGGCTAGGTTAGGGTTAGGTTTAGGTTTAGAGTTAGAGTTAGTGCTAGGGTTAGGGTTAGGGTCAGGTTTAGAGTTATTGTTATGGTTAGGGTAGAGTTAAGGTTAGGGTTAAGTTTAGGGTTAGGGTAAGGGTTAGGTTCAGGTCAGGGTTAGGGTTAGGATGATAGATAGGGTTAGGGTTAGGGGTTCGTGTGAGGGTTAGTGTTAGGTTGACAGTGAAGCTGATGTTTTAGGGTGTTACGGTTAGGGTTAGGGTTAGAGTTCGGGTTAGGTTTAGATTTGGGTTTACGGCTAGAGTTAGGGGATAGTTCAGGGTGTGGTTCAGGTTTATGTTTAAGGTTAGGCTTAGGTTTAGGGTGAAGTTTAGTTTAAGGATGAGGGTTAGGTTTAGGGTTTGTTGATTGGGTTAACTTTAGGCTTAGGTTTAGGGTTTTGTTATTTTTAGGGTTGGATTTAGTGTTCACGTACGGTTAGGTGCTTGGGTTAATGTAGGGTGAGATTTAGGGTTAAAGTTAGATTTCGCTTTAGTTTAGGGATAGGGCGAATTTTAAGACAGGATGAGGGTATGTGTTATGGCTAAGTTTTGGGTTCGTTTTCAGGTTAGTGGTAAGGTTATGTTTAGGGTTAGGGTTAAGTTTACGGGTTCTGTTTACCTCTAGGGTTAGGGTTAGATTTTAGGTTAGGGTTAAGTTTAGTTTACGGTTAGGCTTACGGTTATGGTTTGTTTTAGGCGTGGTTGGGGTGAGTGTTAGGTTTAGCGTTAGGTTTGGGTAGGCTTAGGATTATGGTTATGGTAAGGTGTTAGGGGTTAGAGGTGTAGTTTAGGGTTAGGGTTTATGTGAGGGTTCCGGTTAGGCATTGTGGTCCCGGTCATGGCTGGTTTGGTTTAGGATTAAGGTTAGGTTTCTGATTAGGTTTCGTGTTAGTGGTAGAGTTAGGGTGAGAGTTAGGGTTAAGGTTTCAGATAGACTTTGGTGTTAGGGGTTAGGGTTTGGGCTATTGTTAGGGTGATCGTTAGGGCTCAGGGGTTTCAGGTTAGTGTTAGGGTTCCGGATACCATTAGGTTTAGGGTTGGGGGATGCGGTTAGGGTTTAGGGTGAAGGTTGCGGTTAGTTTTACAGTTAGTTGAGGGTTTAGGTAAGTGTTACCATTAGGGTTAGAGTTAGGGTTAGGTTTCGGCTTAGGGTTAGGAGTAGGGTAAGATTTAGGTTTATGTCCGGGCTTAGGGTTAGTGTTAGTGTTCTGTTTAGGGTCAAGGTTAGAGTTAGGGTTAGGGTTAGGATTAGGTCTAGGGTTAGGTTCAGGGTTATGGTAAGGGTTAGGTTTAGGGTTACAGATGGACTAGCGTTAGAGTTAGGTTTAAGTTTAGGGTTAGGTTTAGGTTTACAGTTAAGGTTCAAGTTAAGGTTTGGATGAAGTTTAGGATAGGGTGAGGGTTATTTTTATGGTTACGGCTAGAGTTTGAGTTTGTGTTCAGGTTTGTGTTAACGTTAGGTTTAGGGTTCGGGTTAGGTTTAGGGGTTACGTTTCGTGTTCGGTTTAGGTTTAGGGTTAGTGTAAAGTTAGGATAAGGGGTAGGATTATAGATAGTGTTAAACGTTAGGTTTAGGCTCTTAGGGTTTGGTTTATGGTTAGGGTATTGTTCAGTTTAGGGTAAATGTTAGGGTTAGGGTTAGATTAGGGTTACTGTTCGTATCAGCGTTAAGGTTGGGGATAAGTCTGGGGGTAGCGTTAGGTTTACGGTTGGGGATACGTTAAGGGTTAGGGTGAGGGTTAGGGTTAGGTTTACAGTTAAGGTGAGGGTTTAGGGTAATTGTTATGGTTAGGTTTAGAGTTAGAGTTAGGCTTAGGGTTAGGGTGAAGTTTCAGGTAATTGTGAGGTTTAGGGTTAAGTTTAGTGTTAAGGTGAGATTTAGGTTTAGGGTTAGGGTGGGGTAAGGTTAGGGTTAAGGCTAGGTTTACGGTAAGGGGTAGGGCTAGGTTAGGGTTAGGTTTAGGTTTAGAGTTAGAGTTAGTGCTAGGGTTAGGGTTAGGGTCAGGTTTAGAGTTATTGTTAGGGTTAGGGTAGAGTTAAGGTTAGGGTTAAGTTTAGGGTTAGGGTAAGGGTTAGGTTCAGGTCAGGGTTAGGGTTAGGATGATAGATAGGGTTAGGGTTAGGGGTTCGTGTGAGGGTTAGTGTTAGGTTGACAGTGAAGCTGATGTTTTAGGGTGTTACGGTTAGGGTTAGGGTTAGAGTTCGGGTTAGGTTTACATTTGGGTTTACGGCTAGAGTTAGGGGATAGTTCAGGGTGTGGTTCAGGTTTATGTTTAAGGTTAGGCTTAGGTTTAGGGTGAAGTTTAGTTTAAGGATGAGGGTTAGGGTTAGGGTTTGTTGATTGGGTTAACTTTAGGCTTAGGTTTAGGGTTTTGTTATTTTTAGGGTTGGATTTAGTGTTCACGTACGGTTAGGTGCTTGGGTTAATGTAGGGTGAGATTTAGGGTTAAAGTTAGATTTCGCTTTAGTTTAGGGATAGGGCGAATTTTAAGACAGGATGAGGGTATGTGTTATGGCTAAGTTTTGGGTTCGTTTTCAGGTTAGTGTTAAGGTTATGTTTAGGGTTAGGGTTAAGTTTACGGGTTCTGTTTACTTCTAGGGTTAGGGTTAGATTTTAGGTTAGGGTTAAGTTTAGTTTACGGTTAGGCTTACGGTTATGGTTTGTTTTAGGCGTGGTTGGGGTGAGTGTTAGGTTTAGCGTTAGGTTTGGGTAGGCTTAGGATTATGGTTATGGTAAGGTGTTAGGGGTTAGAGGTGTAGTTTAGGGTTAGGGTTTATGTGAGGGTTCCGGTTAGGCATTGTGGTCCCGGTCATGGCTGGTTTGGTTTAGGATTAAGGTTAGGTTTCTGATTAGGTTTCGTGTTAGTGGTAGAGTTAGGGTGAGAGTTAGGGTTAAGGTTTCAGATAGACTTTGGTGTTAGGGGTTAGGGTTTGGGCTATTGTTAGGGTGATCGTTAGGGCTCAGGGGTTTCAGGTTAGTGTTAGGGTTCCGGATACCATTAGGTTTAGGGTTGGGGGATGCGGTTAGGGTTTAGGGTGAAGGTTGCGGTTAGTTTTACAGTTAGTTGAGGGTTTAGGTAAGTGTTACCATTAGGGTTAGAGTTAGGGTTAGGTTTCGGCTTAGGGTTAGGAGTAGGGTAAGATTTAGGTTTATGTCCGGGCTTAGGGTTAGTGTTAGTGTTCTGTTTAGGGTCAAGGTTAGAGTTAGGGTTAGGGTTAGGATTAGGTCTAGGGTTAGGTTCAGGGTTATGGTAAGGGTTAGGTTTAGGGTTACAGATGGACTAGCGTTAGAGTTAGGTTTAAGTTTAGGGTTAGGTTTAGGTTTACAGTTAAGGTTCAAGTTAAGGTTTGGATGAAGTTTAGGATAGGGTGAGGGTTATTTTTATGGTTACGGCTAGAGTTTGAGTTTGTGTTCAGGTTTGTGTTAACGTTAGGTTTAGGGTTCGGGTTAGGTTTAGGGGTTACGTTTCGTGTTCGGTTTAGGTTTAGGGTTAGTGTAAAGTTAGGATAAGGGGTAGGATTATAGATAGTGTTAAACGTTAGGTTTAGGCTCTTAGGGTTTGGTTTATGGTTAGGGTATTGTTCAGTTTAGGGTAAATGTTAGGGTTAGGGTTAGATTAGGGTTACTGTTCGTATCAGCGTTAAGGTTGGGGATAAGTCTGGGGGTAGCGTTAGGTTTACGGTTGGGGATACGTTAAGGGTTAGGGTGAGGGTTAGGGTTAGGTTTACAGTTAAGGTGAGGGTTTAGGGTAATTGTTATGGTTAGGTTTAGAGTTAGAGTTAGGCTTAGGGTTAGGGTGAAGTTTCAGGTAATTGTGAGGTTTAGGGTTAAGTTTAGTGTTAAGGTGAGATTTAGGTTTAGGGTTAGGGTGGGGTAAGGTTAGGGTTAAGGCTAGGTTTACGGTAAGGGGTAGGGCTAGGTTAGGGTTAGGTTTAGGTTTAGAGTTAGAGTTAGTGCTAGGGTTAGGGTTAGGGTCAGGTTTAGAGTTATTGTTAGGGTTAGGGTAGAGTTAAGGTTAGGGTTAAGTTTAGGGTTAGGGTAAGGGTTAGGTTCAGGTCAGGGTTAGGGTTAGGATGATAGATAGGGTTAGGGTTAGGGGTTCGTGTGAGGGTTAGTGTTAGGTTGACAGTGAAGCTGATGTTTTAGGGTGTTACGGTTAGGGTTAGGGTTAGAGTTCGGGTTAGGTTTAGATTTGGGTTTACGGCTAGAGTTAGGGGATAGTTCAGGGTGTGGTTCAGGTTTATGTTTAAGGTTAGGCTTAGGTTTAGGGTGAAGTTTAGTTTAAGGATGAGGGTTAGGGTTAGGGTTTGTTGATTGGGTTAACTTTAGGCTTAGGTTTAGGGTTTTGTTATTTTTAGGGTTGGATTTAGTGTTCACGTACGGTTAGGTGCTTGGGTTAATGTAGGGTGAGATTTAGGGTTAAAGTTAGATTTCGCTTTAGTTTAGGGATAGGGCGAATTTTAAGACAGGATGAGGGTATGTGTTATGGCTAAGTTTTGGGTTCGTTTTCAGGTTAGTGTTAAGGTTATGTTTAGGGTTAGGGTTAAGTTTACGGGTTCTGTTTACTTCTAGGGTTAGGGTTAGATTTTAGGTTAGGGTTAAGTTTAGTTTACGGTTAGGCTTACGGTTATGGTTTGTTTTAGGCGTGGTTGGGGTGAGTGTTAGGTTTAGCGTTAGGTTTGGGTAGGCTTAGGATTATGGTTATGGTAAGGTGTTAGGGGTTAGAGGTGTAGTTTAGGGTTAGGGTTTATGTGAGGGTTCCGGTTAGGCATTGTGGTCCCGGTCATGGCTGGTTTGGTTTAGGATTAAGGTTAGGTTTCTGATTAGGTTTCGTGTTAGTGGTAGAGTTAGGGTGAGAGTTAGGGTTAAGGTTTCAGATAGACTTTGGTGTTAGGGGTTAGGGTTTGGGCTATTGTTAGGGTGATCGTTAGGGCTCAGGGGTTTCAGGTTAGTGTTAGGGTTCCGGATACCATTAGGTTTAGGGTTGGGGGATGCGGTTAGGGTTTAGGGTGAAGGTTGCGGTTAGTTTTACAGTTAGTTGAGGGTTTAGGTAAGTGTTACCATTAGGGTTAGAGTTAGGGTTAGGTTTCGGCTTAGGGTTAGGAGTAGGGTAAGATTTAGGTTTATGTCCGGGCTTAGGGTTAGTGTTAGTGTTCTGTTTAGGGTCAAGGTTAGAGTTAGGGTTAGGGTTAGGGTTAGGATTAGGTCTAGGGTTAGGTTCAGGGTTATGGTAAGGGTTAGGTTTAGGGTTACAGATGGACTAGCGTTAGAGTTAGGTTTAAGTTTAGGGTTAGGTTTAGGTTTACAGTTAAGGTTCAAGTTAAGGTTTGGATGAAGTTTAGGATAGGGTGAGGGTTATTTTTATGGTTACGGCTAGAGTATGAGTTTGTGTTCATGTTAGTGTTAACGTTAGGTTTAGGGTTCGGGTTAGGTTTAGGGGTTACGTTTCGTGTTCGGTTTAGGTTTAGGGTTAGTGTAAAGTTAGGATAAGGGGTAGGATTATAGATAGTGTTAAACGTTAGGTTTAGGCTCTTAGGGTTTGGTTTATGGTTAGGGTATTGTTCAGTTTAGGGTAAATGTTAGGGTTAGGGTTAGATTAGGGTTACTGTTCGTATCAGCGTTAAGGTTGGGGATAAGGTTGGGGGTAGCGTTAGGTTTACGGTTGGGGATACGTTAAGGGTTAGGGTGAGGGTTAGGGTTAGGTTTACAGTTAAGGTGAGGGTTTAGGGTAATTGTTATGGTTAGGGTTAGAGTTAGAGTTAGGCTTAGGGTTAGGGTGAAGTTTCAGTTAATTGTGAGGGTTAGGGTTAAGTTTAGTGTTAAGGTGAGATTTAGGTTTAGGGTTAGGGTGGGGTAAGGTTAGGGTTAAGGCTAGGTTTACGGTAAGGGGTAGGGCTAGGTTAGGGTTAGGTTTAGGTTTAGAGTTAGAGTTAGTGCTAGGGTTAGGGTTAGGGTCAGGTTTAGAGTTATTGTTATGGTTAGGGTAGAGTTAAGGTTAGGGTTAAGTTTAGGGTTAGGGTAAGGGTTAGGTTCAGGTCAGGGTTAGGGTTAGGATGATAGATAGGGTTAGGGTTAGGGGTTCGTGTGAGGGTTAGTGTTAGGTTGACAGTGAAGCTGATGTTTTAGGGTGTTACGGTTAGGGTTAGGGTTAGAGTTCGGGTTAGGTTTAGATTTGGGTTTACGGCTAGAGTTAGGGGATAGTTCAGGGTGTGGTTCAGGTTTATGTTTAAGGTTAGGCTTAGGTTTAGGGTGAAGTTTAGTTTAAGGATGAGGGTTAGGTTTAGGGTTTGTTGATTGGGTTAACTTTAGGCTTAGGTTTAGGGTTTTGTTATTTTTAGGGTTGGATTTAGTGTTCACGTACGGTTAGGTGCTTGGGTTAATGTAGGGTGAGATTTAGGGTTAAAGTTAGATTTCGCTTTAGTTTAGGGATAGGGCGAATTTTAAGACAGGATGAGGGTATGTGTTATGGCTAAGTTTTGGGTTCGTTTTCAGGTTAGTGGTAAGGTTATGTTTAGGGTTAGGGTTAAGTTTACGGGTTCTGTTTACTTCTAGGGTTAGGGTTAGATTTTAGGTTAGGGTTAAGTTTAGTTTACGGTTAGGCTTACGGTTATGGTTTGTTTTAGGCGTGGTTGGGGTGAGTGTTAGGTTTAGCGTTAGGTTTGGGTAGGCTTAGGATTATGGTTATGGTAAGGTGTTAGGGGTTAGAGGTGTAGTTTAGGGTTAGGGTTTATGTGAGGGTTCCGGTTAGGCATTGTGGTCCCGGTCATGGCTGGTTTGGTTTAGGATTAAGGTTAGGTTTCTGATTAGGTTTCGTGTTAGTGGTAGAGTTAGGGTGAGAGTTAGGGTTAAGGTTTCAGATAGACTTTGGTGTTAGGGGTTAGGGTTTGGGCTATTGTTAGGGTGATCGTTAGGGCTCAGGGGTTTCAGGTTAGTGTTAGGGTTCCGGATACCATTAGGTTTAGGGTTGGGGGATGCGGTTAGGGTTTAGGGTGAAGGTTGCGGTTAGTTTTACAGTTAGTTGAGGGTTTAGGTAAGTGTTACCATTAGGGTTAGAGTTAGGGTTAGGTTTCGGCTTAGGGTTAGGAGTAGGGTAAGATTTAGGTTTATGTCCGGGCTTAGGGTTAGTGTTAGTGTTCTGTTTAGGGTCAAGGTTAGAGTTAGGGTTAGGGTTAGGATTAGGTCTAGGGTTAGGTTCAGGGTTATGGTAAGGGTTAGGTTTAGGGTTACAGATGGACTAGCGTTAGAGTTAGGTTTAAGTTTAGGGTTAGGTTTAGGTTTACAGTTAAGGTTCAAGTTAAGGTTTGGATGAAGTTTAGGATAGGGTGAGGGTTATTTTTATGGTTACGGCTAGAGTTTGAGTTTGTGTTCAGGTTTGTGTTAACGTTAGGTTTAGGGTTCGGGTTAGGTTTAGGGGTTACGTTTCGTGTTCGGTTTAGGTTTAGAGTTAGTGTAAAGTTAGGATAAGGGGTAGGATTATAGATAGTGTTAAACGTTAGGTTTAGGCTCTTAGGGTTTGGTTTATGGTTAGGGTATTGTTCAGTTTAGGGTAAATGTTAGGGTTAGGGTTAGATTAGGGTTACTGTTCGTATCAGCGTTAAGGTTGGGGATAAGTCTGGGGGTAGCGTTAGGTTTACGGTTGGGGATACGTTAAGGGTTAGGGTGAGGGTTAGGGTTAGGTTTACAGTTAAGGTGAGGGTTTAGGGTAATTGTTATGGTTAGGGTTAGAGTTAGAGTTAGGCTTAGGGTTAGGGTGAAGTTTCAGGTAATTGTGAGGTTTAGGGTTAAGTTTAGTGTTAAGGTGAGATTTAGGTTTAGGGTTAGGGTGGGGTAAGGTTAGGGTTAAGGCTAGGTTTACGGTAAGGGGTAGGGCTAGGTTAGGGTTAGGTTTAGGTTTAGAGTTAGAGTTAGTGCTAGGGTTAGGGTTAGGGTCAGGTTTAGAGTTATTGTTAGGGTTAGGGTAGAGATAAGGTTAGGGTTAAGTTTAGGGTTAGGGTAAGGGTTAGGTTCAGGTCAGGGTTAGGGTTAGGATGATAGATAGGGTTAGGGTTAGGGGTTCGTGTGAGGGTTAGTGTTAGGTTGACAGTGAAGCTGATGTTTTAGGGTGTTACGGTTAGGGTTAGGGTTAGAGTTCGGGTTAGGTTTAGATTTGGGTTTACGGCTAGAGTTAGGGGATAGTTCAGGGTGTGGTTCAGGTTTATGTTTAAGGTTAGGCTTAGGTTTAGGGTGAAGTTTAGTTTAAGGATGAGGGTTAGGGTTAGGGTTTGTTGATTGGGTTAACTTTAGGCTTAGGTTTAGGGTTTTGTTATTTTTAGGGTTGGATTTAGTGTTCACGTACGGTTAGGTGCTTGGGTTAATGTAGGGTGAGATTTAGGGTTAAAGTTAGATTTCGCTTTAGTTTAGGGATAGGGCGAATTTTAAGACAGGATGAGGGTATGTGTTATGGCTAAGTTTTGGGTTCGTTTTCAGGTTAGTGTTAAGGTTATGTTTAGGGTTAGGGTTAAGTTTACGGGTTCTGTTTACTTCTAGGGTTAGGGTTAGATTTTAGGTTAGGGTTAAGTTTAGTTTACGGTTAGGCTTACGGTTATGGTTTGTTTTAGGCGTGGTTGGGGTGAGTGTTAGGTTTAGCGTTAGGTTTGGGTAGGCTTAGGATTATGGTTATGGTAAGGTGTTAGGGGTTAGAGGTGTAGTTTAGGGTTAGGGTTTATGTGAGGGTTCCGGTTAGGCATTGTGGTCCCGGTCATGGCTGGTTTGGTTTAGGATTAAGGTTAGGTTTCTGATTAGGTTTCGTGTTAGTGGTAGAGTTAGGGTGAGAGTTAGGGTTAAGGTTTCAGATAGACTTTGGTGTTAGGGGTTAGGGTTTGGGCTATTGTTAGGGTGATCGTTAGGGCTCAGGGGTTTCAGGTTAGTGTTAGGGTTCCGGATACCATTAGGTTTAGGGTTGGGGGATGCGGTTAGGGTTTAGGGTGAAGGTTGCGGTTAGTTTTACAGTTAGTTGAGGGTTTAGGTAAGTGTTACCATTAGGGTTAGAGTTAGGGTTAGGTTTCGGCTTAGGGTTAGGAGTAGGGTAAGATTTAGGTTTATGTCCGGGCTTAGGGTTAGTGTTAGTGTTCTGTTTAGGGTCAAGGTTAGAGTTAGGGTTAGGGTTAGGATTAGGTCTAGGGTTAGGTTCAGGGTTATGGTAAGGGTTAGGTTTAGGGTTACAGATGGACTAGCGTTAGAGTTAGGTTTAAGTTTAGGGTTAGGTTTAGGTTTACAGTTAAGGTTCAAGTTAAGGTTTGGATGAAGTTTAGGATAGGGTGAGGGTTATTTTTATGGTTACGGCTAGAGTTTGAGTTTGTGTTCAGGTTTGTGTTAACGTTAGGTTTAGGGTTCGGGTTAGGTTTAGGGGTTACGTTTCGTGTTCGGTTTAGGTTTAGGGTTAGTGTAAAGTTAGGATAAGGGGTAGGATTATAGATAGTGTTAAACGTTAGGTTTAGGCTCTTAGGGTTTGGTTTATGGTTAGGGTATTGTTCAGTTTAGGGTAAATGTTAGGGTTAGGGTTAGATTAGGGTTACTGTTCGTATCAGAGTTAAGGTTGGGGATAAGTCTGGGGGTAGCGTTAGGTTTACGGTTGGGGATACGTTAAGGGTTAGGGTGAGGGTTAGGGTTAGGTTTACAGTTAAGGTGAGGGTTTAGGGTAATTGTTATGGTTAGGTTTAGAGTTAGAGTTAGGCTTAGGGTTAGGGTGAAGTTTCAGGTAATTGTGAGGTTTAGGGTTAAGTTTAGTGTTAAGGTGAGATTTAGGTTTAGGGTTAGGGTGGGGTAAGGTTAGGGTTAAGGCTAGGTTTACGGTAAGGGGTAGGGCTAGGTTAGGGTTAGGTTTAGGTTTAGAGTTAGAGTTAGTGCTAGGGTTAGGGTTAGGGTCAGGTTTAGAGTTATTGTTAGGGTTAGGGTAGAGTTAAGGTTAGGGTTAAGTTTAGGGTTAGGGTAAGGGTTAGGTTCAGGTCAGGGTTAGGGTTAGGATGATAGATAGGGTTAGGGTTAGGGGTTCGTGTGAGGGTTAGTGTTAGGTTGACAGTGAAGCTGATGTTTTAGGGTGTTACGGTTAGGGTTAGGGTTAGAGTTCGGGTTAGGTTTAGATTTGGGTTTACGGCTAGAGTTAGGGGATAGTTCAGGGTGTGGTTCAGGTTTATGTTTAAGGTTAGGCTTAGGTTTAGGGTGAAGTTTAGTTTAAGGATGAGGGTTAGGGTTAGGGTTTGTTGATTGGGTTAACTTTAGGCTTAGGTTTAGGGTTTTGTTATTTTTAGGGTTGGATTTAGTGTTCACGTACGGTTAGGTGCTTGGGTTAATGTAGGGTGAGATTTAGGGTTAAAGTTAGATTTCGCTTTAGTTTAGGGATAGGGCGAATTTTAAGACAGGATGAGGGTATGTGTTATGGCTAAGTTTTGGGTTCGTTTTCAGGTTAGTGTTAAGGTTATGTTTAGGGTTAGGGTTAAGTTTACGGGTTCTGTTTACTTCTAGGGTTAGGGTTAGATTTTAGGTTAGGGTTAAGTTTAGTTTACGGTTAGGCTTACGGTTATGGTTTGTTTTAGGCGTGGTTGGGGTGAGTGTTAGGTTTAGCGTTAGGTTTGGGTAGGCTTAGGATTATGGTTATGGTAAGGTGTTAGGGGTTAGAGGTGTAGTTTAGGGTTAGGGTTTATGTGAGGGTTCCGGTTAGGCATTGTGGTCCCGGTCATGGCTGGTTTGGTTTAGGATTAAGGTTAGGTTTCTGATTAGGTTTCGTGTTAGTGGTAGAGTTAGGGTGAGAGTTAGGGTTAAGGTTTCAGATAGACTTTGGTGTTAGGGGTTAGGGTTTGGGCTATTGTTAGGGTGATCGTTAGGGCTCAGGGGTTTCAGGTTAGTGTTAGGGTTCCGGATACCATTAGGTTTAGGGTTGGGGGATGCGGTTAGGGTTTAGGGTGAAGGTTGCGGTTAGTTTTACAGTTAGTTGAGGGTTTAGGTAAGTGTTACCATTAGGGTTAGAGTTAGGGTTAGGTTTCGGCTTAGGGTTAGGAGTAGGGTAAGATTTAGGTTTATGTCCGGGCTTAGGGTTAGTGTTAGTGTTCTGTTTAGGGTCAAGGTTAGAGTTAGGGTTAGGGTTAGGATTAGGTCTAGGGTTAGGTTCAGGGTTATGGTAAGGGTTAGGTTTAGGGTTACAGATGGACTAGCGTTAGAGTTAGGTTTAAGTTTAGGGTTAGGTTTAGGTTTACAGTTAAGGTTCAAGTTAAGGTTTGGATGAAGTTTAGGATAGGGTGAGGGTTATTTTTATGGTTACGGCTAGAGTTTGAGTTTGTGTTCAGGTTTGTGTTAACGTTAGGTTTAGGGTTCGGGTTAGGTTTAGGGGTTACGTTTCGTGTTCGGTTTAGGTTTAGGGTTAGTGTAAAGTTAGGATAAGGGGTAGGATTATAGATAGTGTTAAACGTTAGGTTTAGGCTCTTAGGGTTTGGTTTATGGTTAGGGTATTGTTCAGTTTAGGGTAAATGTTAGGGTTAGGGTTAGATTAGGGTTACTGTTCGTATCAGCGTTAAGGTTGGGGATAAGTCTGGGGGTAGCGTTAGGTTTACGGTTGGGGATACGTTAAGGGTTAGGGTGAGGGTTAGGGTTAGGTTTACAGTTAAGGTGAGGGTTTAGGGTAATTGTTATGGTTAGGTTTAGAGTTAGAGTTAGGCTTAGGGTTAGGGTGAAGTTTCAGGTAATTGTGAGGTTTAGGGTTAAGTTTAGTGTTAAGGTGAGATTTAGGTTTAGGGTTAGGGTGGGGTAAGGTTAGGGTTAAGGCTAGGTTTACGGTAAGGGGTAGGGCTAGGTTAGGGTTAGGTTTAGGTTTAGAGTTAGAGTTAGTGCTAGGGTTAGGGTTAGGGTCAGGTTTAGAGTTATTGTTAGGGTTAGGGTAGAGTTAAGGTTAGGGTTAAGTTTAGGGTTAGGGTAAGGGTTAGGTTCAGGTCAGGGTTAGGGTTAGGATGATAGATAGGGTTAGGGTTAGGGGTTCGTGTGAGGGTTAGTGTTAGGTTGACAGTGAAGCTGATGTTTTAGGGTGTTACGGTTAGGGTTAGGGTTAGAGTTCGGGTTAGGTTTAGATTTGGGTTTACGGCTAGAGTTAGGGGATAGTTCAGGGTGTGGTTCAGGTTTATGTTTAAGGTTAGGCTTAGGTTTAGGGTGAAGTTTAGTTTAAGGATGAGGGTTAGGGTTAGGGTTTGTTGATTGGGTTAACTTTAGGCTTAGGTTTAGGGTTTTGTTATTTTTAGGGTTGGATTTAGTGTTCACGTACGGTTAGGTGCTTGGGTTAATGTAGGGTGAGATTTAGGGTTAAAGTTAGATTTCGCTTTAGTTTAGGGATAGGGCGAATTTTAAGACAGGATGAGGGTATGTGTTATGGCTAAGTTTTGGGTTCGTTTTCAGGTTAGTGTTAAGGTTATGTTTAGGGTTAGGGTTAAGTTTACGGGTTCTGTTTACTTCTAGGGTTAGGGTTAGATTTTAGGTTAGGGTTAAGTTTAGTTTACGGTTAGGCTTACGGTTATGGTTTGTTTTAGGCGTGGTTGGGGTGAGTGTTAGGTTTAGCGTTAGGTTTGGGTAGGCTTAGGATTATGGTTATGGTAAGGTGTTAGGGGTTAGAGGTGTAGTTTAGGGTTAGGGTTTATGTGAGGGTTCCGGTTAGGCATTGTGGTCCCGGTCATGGCTGGTTTGGTTTAGGATTAAGGTTAGGTTTCTGATTAGGTTTCGTGTTAGTGGTAGAGTTAGGGTGAGAGTTAGGGTTAAGGTTTCAGATAGACTTTGGTGTTAGGGGTTAGGGTTTGGGCTATTGTTAGGGTGATCGTTAGGGCTCAGGGGTTTCAGGTTAGTGTTAGGGTTCCGGATACCATTAGGTTTAGGGTTGGGGGATGCGGTTAGGGTTTAGGGTGAAGGTTGCGGTTAGTTTTACAGTTAGTTGAGGGTTTAGGTAAGTGTTACCATTAGGGTTAGAGTTAGGGTTAGGTTTCGGCTTAGGGTTAGGAGTAGGGTAAGATTTAGGTTTATGTCCGGGCTTAGGGTTAGTGTTAGTGTTCTGTTTAGGGTCAAGGTTAGAGTTAGGGTTAGGGTTAGGATTAGGTCTAGGGTTAGGTTCAGGGTTATGGTAAGGGTTAGGTTTAGGGTTACAGATGGACTAGCGTTAGAGTTAGGTTTAAGTTTAGGGTTAGGTTTAGGTTTACAGTTAAGGTTCAAGTTAAGGTTTGGATGAAGTTTAGGATAGGGTGAGGGTTATTTTTATGGTTACGGCTAGAGTATGAGTTTGTGTTCATGTTAGTGTTAACGTTAGGTTTAGGGTTCGGGTTAGGTTTAGGGGTTACGTTTCGTGTTCGGTTTAGGTTTAGGGTTAGTGTAAAGTTAGGATAAGGGGTAGGATTATAGATAGTGTTAAACGTTAGGTTTAGGCTCTTAGGGTTTGGTTTATGGTTAGGGTATTGTTCAGTTTAGGGTAAATGTTAGGGTTAGGGTTAGATTAGGGTTACTGTTCGTATCAGCGTTAAGGTTGGGGATAAGTCTGGGGGTAGCGTTAGGTTTACGGTTGGGGATACGTTAAGGGTTAGGGTGAGGGTTAGGGTTAGGTTTACAGTTAAGGTGAGGGTTTAGGGTAATTGTTATGGTTAGGGTTAGAGTTAAAGTTAGGCTTAGGGTTAGGGTGAAGTTTCAGTTAATTGTGAGGGTTAGGGTTAAGTTTAGTGTTAAGGTGAGATTTAGGTTTAGGGTTAGGGTGGGGTAAGGTTAGGGTTAAGGCTAGGTTTACGGTAAGGGGTAGGGCTAGGTTAGGGTTAGGTTTAGGTTTAGAGTTAGAGTTAGTGCTAGGGTTAGGGTTAGGGTCAGGTTTAGAGTTATTGTTATGGTTAGGGTAGAGTTAAGGTTAGGGTTAAGTTTAGGGTTAGGGTAAGGGTTAGGTTCAGGTCAGGGTTAGGGTTAGGATGATAGATAGGGTTAGGGTTAGGGGTTCGTGTGAGGGTTAGTGTTAGGTTGACAGTGAAGCTGATGTTTTAGGGTGTTACGGTTAGGGTTAGGGTTAGAGTTCGGGTTAGGTTTAGATTTGGGTTTACGGCTAGAGTTAGGGGATAGTTCAGGGTGTGGTTCAGGTTTATGTTTAAGGTTAGGCTTAGGTTTAGGGTGAAGTTTAGTTTAAGGATGAGGGTTAGGTTTAGGGTTTGTTGATTGGGTTAACTTTAGGCTTAGGTTTAGGGTTTTGTTATTTTTAGGGTTGGATTTAGTGTTCACGTACGGTTAGGTGCTTGGGTTAATGTAGGGTGAGATTTAGGGTTAAAGTTAGATTTCGCTTTAGTTTAGGGATAGGGCGAATTTTAAGACAGGATGAGGGTATGTGTTATGGCTAAGTTTTGGGTTCGTTTTCAGGTTAGTGTTAAGGTTATGTTTAGGGTTAGGGTTAAGTTTACGGGTTCTGTTTACCTCTAGGGTTAGGGTTAGATTTTAGGTTAGGGTTAAGTTTAGTTTACGGTTAGGCTTACGGTTATGGTTTGTTTTAGGCGTGGTTGGGGTGAGTGTTAGGTTTAGCGTTAGGTTTGGGTAGGCTTAGGATTATGGTTATGGTAAGGTGTTAGGGGTTAGAGGTGTAGTTTAGGGTTAGGGTTTATGTGAGGGTTCCGGTTAGGCATTGTGGTCCCGGTCATGGCTGGTTTGGTTTAGGATTAAGGTTAGGTTTCTGATTAGGTTTCGTGTTAGTGGTAGAGTTAGGGTGAGAGTTAGGGTTAAGGTTTCAGATAGACTTTGGTGTTAGGGGTTAGGGTTTGGGCTATTGTTAGGGTGATCGTTAGGGCTCAGGGGTTTCAGGTTAGTGTTAGGGTTCCGGATACCATTAGGTTTAGGGTTGGGGGATGCGGTTAGGGTTTAGGGTGAAGGTTGCGGTTAGTTTTACAGTTAGTTGAGGGTTTAGGTAAGTGTTACCATTAGGGTTCGAGTTAGGGTTAGGTTTCGGCTTAGGGTTAGGAGTAGGGTAAGATTTAGGTTTATGTCCGGGCTTAGGGTTAGTGTTAGTGTTCTGTTTAGGGTCAAGGTTAGAGTTAGGGTTAGGGTTAGGATTAGGTCTAGGGTTAGGTTCAGGGTTATGGTAAGGGTTAGGTTTAGGGTTACAGATGGACTAGCGTTAGAGTTAGGTTTAAGTTTAGGGTTAGGTTTAGGTTTACAGTTAAGGTTCAAGTTAAGGTTTGGATGAAGTTTAGGATAGGGTGAGGGTTATTTTTATGGTTACGGCTAGAGTTTGAGTTTGTGTTCAGGTTTGTGTTAACGTTAGGTCTAGGGTTCGGGTTAGGTTTAGGGGTTACGTTTCGTGTTCGGTTTAGGTTTAGGGTTAGTGTAAAGTTAGGATAAGGGGTAGGATTATAGATAGTGTTAAACGTTAGGTTTAGGCTCTTAGGGTTTGGTTTATGGTTAGGGTATTGTTCAGTTTAGGGTAAATGTTAGGGTTAGGGTTAGATTAGGGTTACTGTTCGTATCAGCGTTAAGGTTGGGGATAAGTTTGGGGGTAGCGTTAGGTTTACGGTTGGGGATACGTTAAGGGTTAGGGTGAGGGTTAGGGTTAGGTTTACAGTTAAGGTGAGGGTTTAGGGTAATTGTTATGGTTAGGTTTAGAGTTAGAGTTAGGCTTAGGGTTAGGGTGAAGTTTCAGGTAATTGTGAGGTTTAGGGTTAAGTTTAGTGTTAAGGTGAGATTTAGGTTTAGGGTTAGGGTGGGGTAAGGTTAGGGTTAAGGCTAGGTTTACGGTAAGGGGTAGGGCTAGGTTAGGGTTAGGTTTAGGTTTAGAGTTAGAGTTAGTGCTAGGGTTAGGGTTAGGGTCAGGTTTAGAGTTATTGTTAGGGTTAGGGTAGAGTTAAGGTTAGGGTTAAGTTTAGGGTTAGGGTAAGGGTTAGGTTCAGGTCAGGGTTAGGGTTAGGATGATAGATAGGGTTAGGGTTAGGGGTTCGTGTGCGGGTTACTGTTAGGTTGACAGTGAAGCTGATGTTTTAGGGTGTTACGGTTAGGGTTAGGGTTAGAGTTCGGGTTAGGTTTAGATTTGGGTTTACGGCTAGAGTTAGGGGATAGTTCAGGGTGTGGTTCAGGTTTATGTTTAAGGTTAGGCTTAGGTTTAGGGTGAAGTTTAGTTTAAGGATGAGGGTTAGGGTTAGGGTTTGTTGATTGGGTTAACTTTAGGCTTAGGTTTAGGGTTTTGTTATTTTTAGGGTTGGATTTAGTGTTCACGTACGGTTAGGTGCTTGGGTTAATGTAGGGTGAGATTTAGGGTTAAAGTTAGATTTCGCTTTAGTTTAGGGATAGGGCGAATTTTAAGACAGGATGAGGGTTTGTGTTATGGCTAAGTTTTGGGTTCGTTTTCAGGTTAGTGTTAAGGTTATGTTTAGGGTTAGGGTTAAGTTTACGGGTTCTGTTTACCTCTAGGGTTACGGTTAGATTTTAGGTTAGGGTTAAGTTTAGTTTACGGTTAGGCTTACGGTTATGGTTTGTTTTAGGCGTGGTTGGGGTGAGTGTTAGGTTTAGCGTTAGGTTTGGGTAGGCTTAGGATTATGGTTATGGTAAGGTGTTAGGGGTTAGAGGTGTAGTTTAGGGTTAGGGTTTATGTGAGGGTTCCGGTTAGGCATTGTGGTCCCGGTCATGGCTGGTTTGGTTTAGGATTAAGGTTAGGTTTCTGATTAGGTTTCGTGTTAGTGGTAGAGTTAGGGTTAAGGTTTCAGATAGACTTTGGTGTTAGGGGTTAGGGTTTGGGCTATTGTTAGGGTGATCGTTAGGGCTCAGGGGTTTCAGGTTAGTGTTAGGGTTCCGGATACCATTAGGTTTAGGGTTGGGGGATGCGGTTAGGGTTTAGGGTGAAGGTTGCGGTTAGTTTTACAGTTAGTTGAGGGTTTAGGTAAGTGTTACCATTGGGGTTAGAGTTAGGGTTAGGTTTAGGCTTAGGGTTAGGAGTAGGGTAAGATTTAGGTTTATGTCCGGGCTTAGGGTTAGTGTTAGTGTTCTGTTTAGGGTCAAGGTTAGAGTTAGGGTTAGGGTTAGGATTAGGTCTAGGGTTAGGTTCAGGGTTATGGTAAGGGTTAGGTTTAGGGTTACAGATGGACTAGCGTTAGAGTTCGGTTTAAGTTTAGGGTTAGGTTTAGGTTTACAGATAAGGTTCAAGTTAAGGTTTGGATGAAGTTTAGGATAGGGTGAGGGTTATTTTTATGGTTACGGCTAGAGTATGAGTTTGTGTTCATGTTAGTGTTAACGTTAGGTTTAGGGTTCGGGTTAGGTTTAGGGGTTACGTTTCGTGTTCGGTTTAGGTTTAGGCTTAGTGTAAAGTTAGGATAAGGGGTAGGATTATAGATAGTGTTAAACGTTAGGTTTAGGCTCTTAGGGTTTGGTTTATGGTTAGGGTATTGTTCAGTTTAGGGTAAATGTTAGGGTTAGGGTTAGATTAGGGTTACTGTTCGTATCAGCGTTAAGGTTGGGGATAAGGTTGGGGGTAGCGTTAGGTTTAGGGTTGGGGATACGTTAAGGGTTAGGGTGAGGGTTAGGGTTAGGTTTACAGTTAAGGTGAGGGTTTAGGGTAATTGTTATGGTTAGGGTTAGAGTTAGAGTTAGGCTTAGGGTTAGGGTGAAGTTTCAGTTAATTGTGAGGGTTAGGGTTAAGTTTAGTGTTAAGGTGAGATTTAGGTTTAGGGTTAGGGTGGGGTAAGGTTAGGGTTAAGGCTAGGTTTACGGTAAGGGGTAGGGCTAGGTTAGGGTTAGGTTTAGGTTTAGAGTTAGAGTTAGTGCTAGGGTTAGGGTTAGGGTCAGGTTTAGAGTTATTGTTAGGGTTAGGGTAGAGTTAAGGTTAGGGTTAAGTTTAGGGTTAGGGTAAGGGTTAGGTTTAGATCAGGGTTAGGGTTAGGATGATAGATAGGCTTAGGGTTAGGGGTTAGTGTGAGGGTTAGTGTTAGGTTGACAGTGAAGCTGATGTTTTAGAGTGTTACGGTTAGGGTTAGGGTTAGAGTTCGGGTTAGGTTTAGATTTGGGTTTACGGCTAGAGTTAGGGGATAGTTCAGGGTGTGGTTCAGGTTTATGTTTAAGGTTAGGCTTAGGTTTAGGGTGAAGTTTAGTTTAAGGATGAGGGTTAGGGTTAGGGTTTGTTGATTGGGTTAACTTTAGGCTTAGGTTTAGGGTTTTGTTATTTTTAGGGTTGGATTTAGTGTTCACGTACGGTTAGGTGCTGGGTTAATGTAGGGTGAGATTTAGGGTTAAAGTTAGATTTCGCTTTAGTTTAGGGACAGGGCGAATTTTAAGACAGGGTGAGGGTTTGTGTTATGGCTAAGTTTTGGGTTCGTTTTCAGGTTAGTGTTAAGGTTATGTTTAGGGTTAGGGTTAAGTTTACAGGTTCTGTTTACTTCTAGGGTTAGGGTTAGATTTTAGGTTAGGGTTAAGTTTAGTTTACGGTTAGGCTTACGGTTATGGTTTGTTTTAGGCGTGGTTGGGGTGAGTGTTAGGTTTAGCGTTAGGTTTGGGTAGGCTTAGGATTATGGTTATGGTAAGGTGTTAGGGGTTAGAGGTGTAGTTTAGGTTAGGGTTTATGTGAGGGTTCCGGTTAGGCATTGTGGTCCCGGTCATGGCTGGTTTGGTTTAGGATTAAGGTTAGGTTTCTGATTAGGTTTCGTGTTAGTGGTAGAGTTAGGGTGAGAGTTAGGGTTAAGGTTTCAGATAGACTTTGGTGTTAGGGGTTAGGGTTTGGGCTATTGTTAGGGTGATCGTTCGGGCTCAGGGGTTTCAGGTTAGTGTTAGGGTTCCGGATACCATTAGGTTTAGGGTTGGGGGATGCGGTTAGGGTTTAGGGTGAAGGTTGCGGTTAGTTTTACAGTTAGTTGAGGGTTTAGGTAAGTGTTACCATTAGGGTTCGAGTTAGGGTTAGGTTTAGGCTTAGGGTTAGGAGTAGGGTAAGATTTAGGTTTATGTCCGGGCTTAGGGTTAGTGTTAGTGTTCTGTTTAGGGTCAAGGTTAGAGTTAGGGTTAGGGTTAGGATTAGGTCTAGGGTTAGGTTCAGGGTTATGGTAAGGGTTAGGTTTAGGGTTACAGATGGACTAGCGTTAGAGTTAGGTTTAAGTTTAGGGTTAGGTTTAGGTTTACAGTTAAGGTTCAAGTTAAGGTTTGGATGAAGTTTAGGATAGGGTGAGGGTTATTTTTATGGTTACGGCTAGAGTTTGAGTTTGTGTTCAGGTTAGTGTGAAGGTTAGGTTTAGGGTTCGGGTTAGGTTTAGGGGTTACGTTTCGTGTTCGGTTTAGGTTTAGGGTTAGTGTAAAGTTAGGATAAGGGGTAGGATTATAGATAGTGTTAAACGTTAGGTTTAGGCTCTTAGGGTTTGGTTTATGGTTAGGGTATTGTTCAGTTTAGGGTAAATGTTAGGGTTAGGGTTAGATTAGGGTTACTGTTCGTATCAGCGTTAAGGTTGGGGATAAGGTTGGGGGTAGCGTTAGGTTTAGGGTTGGGGATACGTTAAGGGTTAGGGTG
Source organism: Elephas maximus indicus (assembly GCF_024166365.1). Taxonomy (NCBI): domain Eukaryota; kingdom Metazoa; phylum Chordata; class Mammalia; order Proboscidea; family Elephantidae; genus Elephas; species Elephas maximus. The sequence goes on along the minus strand of NC_064840.1, from coordinate 36,212,313 downwards.
AGGGTTAGGGTTAGGTTTACAGTTAAGGTGAGGGTTTAGGGTAATTGTTATGGTTAGGGTTAGAGTTAGAGTTAGGCTTAGGGTTAGCGTGAAGTTTCAGTTAATTGTGAGGGTTAGGGTTAAGTTTAGTGTTAAGGTGAGATTTAGGTTTAGGGTTAGGGTGGGGTAAGGTTAGGGTTAAGGCTAGGTTTACGGTAAGGGGTAGGGCTAGGTTAGGGTTAGGTTTAGGTTTAGAGTTAGAGTTAGTGCTAGGGTTAGGGTTAGGGTCAGGTTTAGAGTTATTGTTAGGGTTAGGGAAGAGTTAAGGTTAGGGTTAAGTTTAGGGTTAGGGTAAGGGTTAGGTTTAGGTCAGGGTTAGGGTTAGGATGATAGATAGGGTTAGGGTTAGGGGTTCGTGTGAGGGTTAGTGTTAGGTTGACAGTGAAGCTGATGTTTTAGGGTGTTACGGTTAGGGTTAGGGTTAGAGTTCGGGTTAGGTTTAGATTTGGGTTTACGGCTAGAGTTAGGGGATAGTTCAGGGTGTGGTTCAGGTTTATGTTTAAGGTTAGGCTTAGGTTTAGGGTGAAGTTTAGTTTAAGGATGAGGGTTAGGGTTAGGGTTTGTTGATTGGGTTAACTTTAGGCTTAGGTTTAGGGTTTTGTTATTTTTAGGGTTGGATTTAGTGTTCACGTACGGTTAGGTGCTTGGGTTAATGTAGGGTGAGATTTAGGGTTAAAGTTAGATTTCGCTTTAGTTTAGGGATAGGGCGAATTTTAAGACAGGGTGAGGGTTTGTGTTATGGCTAAGTTTTGGGTTCGTTTTCAGGTTAGTGTTAAGGTTATGTTTAGGGTTAGGGTTAGGTTTACGGGTTCTGTTTACTTCTAGGGTTAGGGTTAGATTTTAGGTTAGGGTTAAGTTTAGTTTACGGTTAGGCTTACGGTTATGGTTTGTTTTAGGCGTGGTTGGGGTGAGTGTTAGGTTTAGCGTTAGGTTTGGGTAGGCTTAGGATTATGGTTATGGTAAGGTGTTAGGGGTTAGAGGTGTAGTTTAGGGTTAGGGTTTATGTGAGGGTTCCGGTTAGGCATTGTGGTCCCGGTCATGGCTGGTTTGGTTTAGGATTAAGGTTAGGTTTCTGATTAGGTTTCGTGTTAGTGGTAGAGTTAGGGTGAGAGTTAGGGTTAAGGTTTCAGATAGACTTTGGTGTTAGGGGTTAGGGTTTGGGCTATTGTTAGGGTGATCGTTCGGGCTCAGGGGTTTCAGGTTAGTGTTAGGGTTCCGGATACCATTAGGTTTAGGGTTGGGGGATGCGGTTAGGGTTTAGGGTGAAGGTTGCGGTTAGTTTTACAGTTAGTTGAGGGTTTAGGTAAGTGTTACCATTAGGGTTCGAGTTAGGGTTAGGTTTAGGCTTAGGGTTAGGAGTAGGGTAAGATTTAGGTTTATGTCCGGGCTTAGGGTTAGTGTTAGTGTTCTGTTTAGGGTCAAGGTTAGAGTTAGGGTTAGGGTTAGGATTAGGTCTAGGGTTAGGTTCAGGGTTATTGTAAGGGTTAGGTTTAGGGTTACAGATGGACTAGCGTTAGAGTTAGGTTTAAGTTTAGGGTTAGGTTTAGGTTTACAGTTAAGGTTCAAGTTAAGGTTTGGATGAAGTTTAGGATAGGGTGAGGGTTATTTTTATGGTTACGGCTAGAGTTTGAGTTTGTGTTCAGGTTAGTGTGAAGGTTAGGTTTAGGGTTCGGGTTAGGTTTAGGGGTTACGTTTCGTGTTCGGTTTAGGTTTAGGGTTAGTGTAAAGTTAGGATAAGGGGTAGGATTATAGATAGTGTTAAACGTTAGGTTTAGGCTCTTAGGGTTTGGTTTATGGTTACGGTATTGTTCAGTTTAGGGTAAATGTTAGGGTTAGATTAGGGTTACTGTTCGTATCAGCGTTAAGGTTGGGGATAAGGTTGGGGGTAGCGTTAGGTTTAGGGTTGGGGATACGTTAAGGGTTAGGGTGAGGGTTAGGGTTAGGTTTACAGTTAAGGTGAGGGTTTAGGGTAATTGTTATGGTTAGGGTTAGAGTTAGAGTTAGGCTTAGGGTTAGGGTGAAGTTTCAGTTAATTGTGAGGGTTAGGGTTAAGTTTAGTGTTAAGGTGAGATTTAGGTTTAGGGTTAGGGTGGGGTAAGGTTAGGGTTAAGGCTAGGTTTACGGTAAGGGGTAGGGCTAGGTTAGGGTTAGGTTTAGGTTTAGAGTTAGAGTTAGTGCTAGGGTTAGGGTTAGGGTCAGGTTTAGAGTTATTGTTAGGGTTAGGGGAGAGTTAAGGTTAGGGTTAAGTTTAGGGTTAGGGTAAGGGTTAGGTTTAGGCCAGGGTTAGGGTTAGGATGATAGATAGGGTTAGGGTTAGGGGTTCGTGTGAGGGTTAGTGTTAGGTTGACAGTGAAGCTGATGTTTTAGGGTGTTACGGTTAGGGTTAGGGTTAGAGTTCGGGTTAGGTTTAGATTTGGGTTTACGGCTAGAGTTAGGGGATAGTTCAGGGTGTGGTTCAGGTTTATGTTTAAGGTTAGGCTTAGGTTTAGGGTGAAGTTTAGTTTAAGGATGAGGGTTAGGGTTAGGGTTTGTTGATTGGGTTAACTTTAGGCTTAGGTTTAGGGTTTTGTTATTTTTAGGGTTGGATTTAGTGTTCACGTACGGTTAGGTGCTTGGGTTAATGTAGGGTGAGATTTAGGGTTAAAGTTAGATTTCGCTTTAGTTTAGGGATAGGGCGAATTTTAAGACAGGGTGAGGGTTTGTGTTATGGCTAAGTTTTGGGTTCGTTTTCAGGTTAGTGTTAAGGTTATGTTTAGGGTTAGGGTTAAGTTTACGGGTTCTGTTTACTTCTAGGGTTAGGGTTAGATTTTAGGTTAGGGTTAAGTTTAGTTTACGGTTAGGCTTACGGTTATGGTTTGTTTTAGGCGTGGTTGGGGTGAGTGTTAGGTTTAGCGTTAGGTTTGGGTAGGCTTAGGATTATGGTTATGGTAAGGTGTTAGGGGTTAGAGGTGTAGTTTAGGGTTAGGGTTTATGTGAGGGTTCCGGTTAGGCATTGTGGTCCCGGTCATGGCTGGTTTGGTTTAGGATTAAGGTTAGGTTTCTGATTAGGTTTCGTGTTAGTGGTAGAGTTAGGGTGAGAGTTAGGGTTAAGGTTTCAGATAGACTTTGGTGTTAGGGGTTAGGGTTTGGGCTATTGTTAGGGTGATCGTTCGGGCTCAGGGGTTTCAGGTTAGTGTTAGGGTTCCGGATACCATTAGGTTTAGGGTTGGGGGATGCGGTTAGGGTTTAGGGTGAAGGTTGCGGTTAGTTTTACAGTTAGTTGAGGGTTTAGGTAAGTGTTACCATTAGGGTTCGAGTTAGGGTTAGGTTTCGGCTTAGGGTTAGGAGTAGGGTAAGATTTAGGTTTATGTCCGGGCTTAGGGTTAGTGTTAGTGTTCTGTTTAGGGTCAAGGTTAGAGTTAGGGTTAGGGTTAGGATTAGGTCTAGGGTTAGGTTCAGGGTTATGGTAAGGGTTAGGTTTAGGGTTACAGATGGACTAGCGTTAGAGTTAGGTTTAAGTTTAGGGTTAGGTTTAGGTTTACAGTTAAGGTTCAAGTTAAGGTTTGGATGAAGTTTAGGATAGGGTGAGGGTTATTTTTATGGTTACGGCTAGAGTTTGAGTTTGTGTTCAGGTTAGTGTGAAGGTTAGGTTTAGGGTTCGGGTTAGGTTTAGGGGTTACGTTTCGTGTTCGGTTTAGGTTTAGGGTTAGTGTAAAGTTAGGATAAGGGGTAGGATTATAGATAGTGTTAAACGTTAGGTTTAGGCTCTTAGGGTTTGGTTTATGGTTAGGGTATTGTTCAGTTTAGGGTAAATGTTAGGGTTAGGGTTAGATTAGGGTTACTGTTCGTATCAGCGTTAAGGTTGGGGATAAGGTTGGGGGTAGCGTTAGGTTTAGGGTTGGGGATACGTTAAGGGTTAGGGTGAGGGTTAGGGTTAGGTTTACAGTTAAGGTGAGGGTTTAGGGTAATTGTTATGGTTAGGGTTAGAGTTAGAGTTAGGCTTAGGGTTAGGGTGAAGTTTCAGTTAATTGTGAGGGTTAGGGTTAAGTTTAGTGTTAAGGTGAGATTTAGGTTTAGGGTTAGGGTGGGGTAAGGTTAGGGTTAAGGCTAGGTTTACGGTAAGGGGTAGGGCTAGGTTAGGGTTAGGTTTAGGTTTAGAGTTAGAGTTAGTGCTAGGGTTAGGGTTAGGGTCAGGTTTAGAGTTATTGTTAGGGTTAGGGGAGAGTTAAGGTTAGGGTTAAGTTTAGGGTTAGGGTAAGGGTTAGGTTTAGGTCAGGGTTAGGGTTAGGATGCTAGATAGGGTTAGGGTTAGGGGTTCGTGTGAGGGTTAGTGTTAGGTTGACAGTGAAGCTGATGTTTTAGGGTGTTACGGTTAGGGTTAGGGTTAGAGTTCGGGTTAGGTTTAGATTTGGGTTTATGGCTAGAGTTAGGGGATAGTTCAGGGTGTGGTTCAGGTTTATGTTTAAGGTTAGGCTTAGGTTTAGGGTGAAGTTTAGTTTAAGGATGAGGGTTAGGGTTAGGGTTTGTTGATTGGGTTAACTTTAGGCTTAGGTTTAGGGTTTTGTTATTTTTAGGGTTGGATTTAGTGTTCACGTACGGTTAGGTGCTTGGGTTAATGTAGGGTGAGATTTAGGGTTAAAGTTAGATTTCGCTTTAGTTTAGGGATAGGGCGAATTTTAAGACAGGGTGAGGGTTTGTGTTATGGCTAAGTTTTGGGTTCGTTTTCAGGTTAGTGTTAAGGTTATGTTTAGGGTTAGGGTTAAGTTTACGGGTTCTGTTTACTTCTAGGGTTAGGGTTAGATTTTAGGTTAGGGTTAAGTTTAGTTTACGGTTAGGCTTACGGTTATGGTTTGTTTTAGGCGTGGTTGGGGTGAGTGTTAGGTTTAGCGTTAGGTTTGGGTAGGCTTAGGATTATGGTTATGGTACGGTGTTAGGGGTTAGAGGTGTAGTTTAGGGTTAGGGTTTATGTGAGGGTTCCGGTTAGGCATTGTGGTCCCGGTCATGGCTGGTTTGGTTTAGGATTAAGGTTAGGTTTCTGATTAGGTTTCGTGTTAGTGGTAGAGTTAGGGTGAGAGTTAGGGTTAAGGTTTCAGATAGACTTTGGTGTTAGGGGTTAGGGTTTGGGCTATTGTTAGGGTGATCGTTCGGGCTCAGGGGTTTCAGGTTAGTGTTAGGGTTCCGGATACCATTAGGTTTAGGGTTGGGGGATGCGGTTAGGGTTTAGGGTGAAGGTTGCGGTTAGTTTTACAGTTAGTTGAGGGTTTAGGTAAGTGTTACCATTAGGGTTCGAGTTAGGGTTAGGTTTAGGCTTAGGGTTAGGAGTAGGGTAAGATTTAGGTTTATGTCCGGGCTTAGGGTTAGTGTTAGTGTTCTGTTTAGGGTCAAGGTTAGAGTTAGGGTTAGGGTTAGGATTAGGTCTAGGGTTAGGTTCAGGGTTATGGTAAGGGTTAGGTTTAGGGTTACAGATGGACTAGCGTTAGAGTTAGGTTTAAGTTTAGGGTTAGGTTTAGGTTTACAGTTAAGGTTCAAGTTAAGGTTTGGATGAAGTTTAGGATAGGGTGAGGGTTATTTTTATGGTTACGGCTAGAGTTTGAGTTTGTGTTCAGGTTAGTGTGAAGGTTAGGTTTAGGGTTCGGGTTAGGTTTAGGGGTTACGTTTCGTGTTCGGTTTAGGTTTAGGGTTAGTGTAAAGTTAGGATAAGGGGTAGGATTATAGATAGTGTTAAACGTTAGGTTTAGGCTCTTAGGGTTTGGTTTATGGTTAGGGTATTGTTCAGTTTAGGGTAAATGTTAGGGTTAGGGTTAGATTAGGGTTACTGTTCGTATCAGCGTTAAGGTTGGGGATAAGGTTGGGGGTAGCGTTAGGTTTAGGGTTGGGGATACGTTAAGGGTTAGGGTGAGGGTTAGGGTTAGGTTTACAGTTAAGGTGAGGGTTTAGGGTAATTGTTATGGTTAGGGTTAGAGTTAGAGTTAGGCTTAGGGTTAGGGTGAAGTTTCAGTTAATTGTGAGGGTTAGGGTTAAGTTTAGTGTTAAGGTGAGATTTAGGTTTAGGGTTAGGGTGGGGTAAGGTTAGGGTTAAGGCTAGGTTTACGGTAAGGGGTAGGGCTAGGTTAGGGTTAGGTTTAGGTTTAGAGTTAGAGTTAGTGCTAGGGTTAGGGTTAGGGTCAGGTTTAGAGTTATTGTTAGGGTTAGGGGAGAGTTAAGGTTAGGGTTAAGTTTAGGGTTAGGGTAAGGGTTAGGTTTAGGTCAGGGTTAGGGTTAGGATGCTAGATAGGGTTAGGGTTAGGGGTTCGTGTGAGGGTTAGTGTTAGGTTGACAGTGAAGCTGATGTTTTAGGGTGTTACGGTTAGGGTTAGGGTTAGAGTTCGGGTTAGGTTTAGATTTGGGTTTATGGCTAGAGTTAGGGGATAGTTCAGGGTGTGGTTCAGGTTTATGTTTAAGGTTAGGCTTCGGTTTAGGGTGAAGTTTAGTTTAAGGATGAGGGTTAGGGTTAGGGTTTGTTGATTGGGTTAACTTTAGGCTTAGGTTTAGGGTTTTGTTATTTTTAGGGTTGGATTTAGTGTTCACGTACGGTTAGGTGCTTGGGTTAATGTAGGGTGAGATTTAGGGTTAAAGTTAGATTTCGCTTTAGTTTAGGGATAGGGCGAATTTTAAGACAGGGTGAGGGTTTGTGTTATGGCTAAGTTTTGGGTTCGTTTTCAGGTTAGTGTTAAGGTTATGTTTAGGGTTAGGGTTAAGTTTACGGGTTCTGTTTACTTCTAGGGTTAGGGTTAGATTTTAGGTTAGGGTTAAGTTTAGTTTACGGTTAGGCTTACGGTTATGGTTTGTTTTAGGCGTGGTTGGGGTGAGTGTTAGGTTTAGCGTTAGGTTTGGGTAGGCTTAGGATTATGGTTATGGTACGGTGTTAGGGGTTAGAGGTGTAGTTTAGGGTTAGGGTTTATGTGAGGGTTCCGGTTAGGCATTGTGGTCCCGGTCATGGCTGGTTTGGTTTAGGATTAAGGTTAGGTTTCTGATTAGGTTTCGTGTTAGTGGTAGAGTTAGGGTGAGAGTTAGGGTTAAGGTTTCAGATAGACTTTGGTGTTAGGGGTTAGGGTTTGGGCTATTGTTAGGGTGATCGTTCGGGCTCAGGGGTTTCAGGTTAGTGTTAGGGTTCCGGATACCATTAGGTTTAGGGTTGGGGGATGCGGTTAGGGTTTAGGGTGAAGGTTGCGGTTAGTTTTACAGTTAGTTGAGGGTTTAGGTAAGTGTTACCATTAGGGTTCGAGTTAGGGTTAGGTTTAGGCTTAGGGTTAGGAGTAGGGTAAGATTTAGGTTTATGTCCGGGCTTAGGGTTAGTGTTAGTGTTCTGTTTAGGGTCAAGGTTAGAGTTAGGGTTAGGGTTAGGATTAGGTCTAGGGTTAGGTTCAGGGTTATGGTAAGGGTTAGGTTTAGGGTTACAGATGGACTAGCGTTAGAGTTAGGTTTAAGTTTAGGGTTAGGTTTAGGTTTACAGTTAAGGTTCAAGTTAAGGTTTGGATGAAGTTTAGGATAGGGTGAGGGTTATTTTTATGGTTACGGCTAGAGTTTGAGTTTGTGTTCAGGTTAGTGTGAAGGTTAGGTTTAGGGTTCGGGTTAGGTTTAGGGGTTACGTTTCGTGTTCGGTTTAGGTTTAGGGTTAGTGTAAAGTTAGGATAAGGGGTAGGATTATAGATAGTGTTAAACGTTAGGTTTAGGCTCTTAGGGTTTGGTTTATGGTTAGGGTATTGTTCAGTTTAGGGTAAATGTTAGGGTTAGGGTTAGATTAGGGTTACTGTTCGTATCAGCGTTAAGGTTGGGGATAAGGTTGGGGGTAGCGTTAGGTTTAGGGTTGGGGATACGTTAAGGGTTAGGGTGAGGGTTAGGGTTAGGTTTACAGTTAAGGTGAGGGTTTAGGGTAATTGTTATGGTTAGGGTTAGAGTTAGAGTTAGGCTTAGGGTTAGGGTGAAGTTTCAGTTAATTGTGAGGGTTAGGGTTAAGTTTAGTGTTAAGGTGAGATTTAGGTTTAGGGTTAGGGTGGGGTTAGGGTTAGGGTTAAGGCTAGGTTTACGGTAAGGGGTAGGGCTAGGTTAGGGTTAGGTTTAGGTTTAGAGTTAGAGTTAGTGCTAGGGTTAGGGTTAGGGTCAGGTTTAGAGTTATTGTTAGGGTTAGGGGAGAGTTAAGGTTAGGGTTAAGTTTAGGGTTAGGGTAAGGGTTAGGTTTAGGTCAGGGTTAGGGTTAGGATGCTAGATAGGGTTAGGGTTAGGGGTTCGTGTGAGGGTTAGTGTTAGGTTGACAGTGAAGCTGATGTTTTAGGGTGTTACGGTTAGGGTTAGGGTTAGAGTTCGGGTTAGGTTTAGATTTGGGTTTACGGCTAGAGTTAGGGGATAGTTCAGGGTGTGGTTCAGGTTTATGTTTAAGGTTAGGCTTAGGTTTAGGGTGAAGTTTAGTTTAAGGATGAGGGTTAGGGTTAGGGTTTGTTGATTGGGTTAACTTTAGGCTTAGGTTTAGGGTTTTGTTATTTTTAGGGTTGGATTTAGTGTTCACGTACGGTTAGGTGCTTGGGTTAATGTAGGGTGAGATTTAGGGTTAAAGTTAGATTTCGCTTTAGTTTAGGGATAGGGCGAATTTTAAGACAGGGTGAGGGTTTGTGTTATGGCTAAGTTTTGGGTTCGTTTTCAGGTTAGTGTTAAGGTTATGTTTAGGGTTAGGGTTAAGTTTACGGGTTCTGTTTACTTCTAGGGTTAGGGTTAGATTTTAGGTTAGGGTTAAGTTTAGTTTACGGTTAGGCTTACGGTTATGGTTTGTTTTAGGCGTGGTTGGGGTGAGTGTTAGGTTTAGCGTTAGGTTTGGGTAGGCTTAGGATTATGGTTATGGTAAGGTGTTAGGGGTTAGAGGTGTAGTTTAGGGTTAGGGTTTATGTGAGGGTTCCGGTTAGGCATTGTGGTCCCGGTCATGGCTGGTTTGGTTTAGGATTAAGGTTAGGTTTCTGATTAGGTTTCGTGTTAGTGGTAGAGTTAGGGTGAGAGTTAGGGTTAAGGTTTCAGATAGACTTTGGTGTTAGGGGTTAGGGTTTGGGCTATTGTTAGGGTGATCGTTCGGGCTCAGGGGTTTCAGGTTAGTGTTAGGGTTCCGGATACCATTAGGTTTAGGGTTGGGGGATGCGGTTAGGGTTTAGGGTGAAGGTTGCGGTTAGTTTTACAGTTAGTTGAGGGTTTAGGTAAGTGTTACCATTAGGGTTCGAGTTAGGGTTAGGTTTAGGCTTAGGGTTAGGAGTAGGGTAAGATTTAGGTTTATGTCCGGGCTTAGGGTTAGTGTTAGTGTTCTGTTTAGGGTCAAGGTTAGAGTTAGGGTTAGGGTTAGGATTAGGTCTAGGGTTAGGTTCAGGGTTATGGTAAGGGTTAGGTTTAGGGTTACAGATGGACTAGCGTTAGAGTTAGGTTTAAGTTTAGGGTTAGGTTTAGGTTTACAGTTAAGGTTCAAGTTAAGGTTTGGATGAAGTTTAGGATAGGGTGAGGGTTATTTTTATGGTTACGGCTAGAGTTTGAGTTTGTGTTCAGGTTAGTGTGAAGGTTAGGTTTAGGGTTCGGGTTAGGTTTAGGGGTTACGTTTCGTGTTCGGTTTAGGTTTAGGGTTAGTGTAAAGTTAGGATAAGGGGTAGGATTATAGATAGTGTTAAACGTTAGGTTTAGGCTCTTAGGGTTTGGTTTATGGTTAGGGTATTGTTCAGTTTAGGGTAAATGTTAGGGTTAGGGTTAGATTAGGGTTACTGTTCGTATCAGCGTTAAGGTTGGGGATAAGGTTGGGGGTAGCGTTAGGTTTAGGGTTGGGGATACGTTAAGGGTTAGGGTGAGGGTTAGGGTTAGGTTTACAGTTAAGGTGAGGGTTTAGGGTAATTGTTATGGTTAGGGTTAGAGTTAGAGTTAGGCTTAGGGTTAGGGTGAAGTTTCAGTTAATTGTGAGGGTTAGGGTTAAGTTTAGTGTTAAGGTGAGATTTAGGTTTAGGGTTAGGGTGGGGTTAGGGTTAGGGTTAAGGCTAGGTTTACGGTAAGGGGTAGGGCTAGGTTAGGGTTAGGTTTAGGTTTAGAGTTAGAGTTAGTGCTAGGGTTAGGGTTAGGGTCAGGTTTAGAGTTATTGTTAGGGTTAGGGGAGAGTTAAGGTTAGGGTTAAGTTTAGGGTTAGGGTAAGGGTTAGGTTTAGGTCAGGGTTAGGGTTAGGATGCTAGATAGGGTTAGGGTTAGGGGTTCGTGTGAGGGTTAGTGTTAGGTTGACAGTGAAGCTGATGTTTTAGGGTGTTACGGTTAGGGTTAGGGTTAGAGTTCGGGTTAGGTTTAGATTTGGGTTTACGGCTAGAGTTAGGGGATAGTTCAGGGTGTGGTTCAGGTTTATGTTTAAGGTTAGGCTTAGGTTTAGGGTGAAGTTTAGTTTAAGGATGAGGGTTAGGGTTAGGGTTTGTTGATTGGGTTAACTTTAGGCTTAGGTTTAGGGTTTTGTTATTTTTAGGGTTGGATTTAGTGTTCACGTACGGTTAGGTGCTTGGGTTAATGTAGGGTGAGATTTAGGGTTAAAGTTAGATTTCGCTTTAGTTTAGGGATAGGGCGAATTTTAAGACAGGGTGAGGGTTTGTGTTATGGCTAAGTTTTGGGTTCGTTTTCAGGTTAGTGTTAAGGTTATGTTTAGGGTTAGGGTTAAGTTTACGGGTTCTGTTTACTTCTAGGGTTAGGGTTAGATTTTAGGTTAGGGTTAAGTTTAGTTTACGGTTAGGCTTACGGTTATGGTTTGTTTTAGGCGTGGTTGGGGTGAGTGTTAGGTTTAGCGTTAGGTTTGGGTAGGCTTAGGATTATGGTTATGGTAAGGTGTTAGGGGTTAGAGGTGTAGTTTAGGGTTAGGGTTTATGTGAGGGTTCCGGTTAGGCATTGTGGTCCCGGTCATGGCTGGTTTGGTTTAGGATTAAGGTTAGGTTTCTGATTAGGTTTCGTGTTAGTGGTAGAGTTAGGGTGAGAGTTAGGGTTAAGGTTTCAGATAGACTTTGGTGTTAGGGGTTAGGGTTTGGGCTATTGTTAGGGTGATCGTTCGGGCTCAGGGGTTTCAGGTTAGTGTTAGGGTTCCGGATACCATTAGGTTTAGGGTTGGGGGATGCGGTTAGGGTTTAGGGTGAAGGTTGCGGTTAGTTTTACAGTTAGTTGAGGGTTTAGGTAAGTGTTACCATTAGGGTTCGAGTTAGGGTTAGGTTTAGGCTTAGGGTTAGGAGTAGGGTAAGATTTAGGTTTATGTCCGGGCTTAGGGTTAGTGTTAGTGTTCTGTTTAGGGTCAAGGTTAGAGTTAGGGTTAGGGTTAGGATTAGGTCTAGGGTTAGGTTCAGGGTTATGGTAAGGGTTAGGTTTAGGGTTACAGATGGACTAGCGTTAGAGTTAGGTTTAAGTTTAGGGTTAGGTTTAGGTTTACAGTTAAGGTTCAAGTTAAGGTTTGGATGAAGTTTAGGATAGGGTGAGGGTTATTTTTATGGTTACGGCTAGAGTTTGAGTTTGTGTTCAGGTTAGTGTGAAGGTTAGGTTTAGGGTTCGGGTTAGGTTTAGGGGTTACGTTTCGTGTTCGGTTTAGGTTTAGGGTTAGTGTAAAGTTAGGATAAGGGGTAGGATTATAGATAGTGTTAAACGTTAGGTTTAGGCTCTTAGGGTTTGGTTTATGGTTAGGGTATTGTTCAGTTTAGGGTAAATGTTAGGGTTAGGGTTAGATTAGGGTTACTGTTCGTATCAGCGTTAAGGTTGGGGATAAGGTTGGGGGTAGCGTTAGGTTTAGGGTTGGGGATACGTTAAGGGTTAGGGTGAGGGTTAGGGTTAGGTTTACAGTTAAGGTGAGGGTTTAGGGTAATTGTTATGGTTAGGGTTAGAGTTAGAGTTAGGCTTAGGGTTAGGGTGAAGTTTCAGTTAATTGTGAGGGTTAGGGTTAAGTTTAGTGTTAAGGTGAGATTTAGGTTTAGGGTTAGGGTGGGGTTAGGGTTAGGGTTAAGGCTAGGTTTACGGTAAGGGGTAGGGCTAGGTTAGGGTTAGGTTTAGGTTTAGAGTTAGAGTTAGTGCTAGGGTTAGGGTTAGGGTCAGGTTTAGAGTTATTGTTAGGGTTAGGGGAGAGTTAAGGTTAGGGTTAAGTTTAGGGTTAGGGTAAGGGTTAGGTTTAGGTCAGGGTTAGGGTTAGGATGCTAGATAGGGTTAGGGTTAGGGGTTCGTGTGAGGGTTAGTGTTAGGTTGACAGTGAAGCTGATGTTTTAGGGTGTTACGGTTAGGGTTAGGGTTAGAGTTCGGGTTAGGTTTAGATTTGGGTTTACGGCTAGAGTTAGGGGATAGTTCAGGGTGTGGTTCAGGTTTATGTTTAAGGTTAGGCTTAGGTTTAGGGTGAAGTTTAGTTTAAGGATGAGGGTTAGGGTTAGGGTTTGTTGATTGGGTTAACTTTAGGCTTAGGTTTAGGGTTTTGTTATTTTTAGGGTTGGATTTAGTGTTCACGTACGGTTAGGTGCTTGGGTTAATGTAGGGTGAGATTTAGGGTTAAAGTTAGATTTCGCTTTAGTTTAGGGATAGGGCGAATTTTAAGACAGGGTGAGGGTTTGTGTTATGGCTAAGTTTTGGGTTCGTTTTCAGGTTAGTGTTAAGGTTATGTTTAGGGTTAGGGTTAGGTTTACGGGTTCTGTTTACTTCTAGGGTTAGGGTTAGATTTTAGGTTAGGGTTAAGTTTAGTTTACGGTTAGGCTTACGGTTATGGTTTGTTTTAGGCGTGGTTGGGGTGAGTGTTAGGTTTAGCGTTAGGTTTGGGTAGGCTTAGGATTATGGTTATGGTAAGGTGTTAGGGGTTAGAGGTGTAGTTTAGGGTTAGGGTTTATGTGAGGGTTCCGGTTAGGCATTGTGGTCCCGGTCATGGCTGGTTTGGTTTAGGATTAAGGTTAGGTTTCTGATTAGGTTTCGTGTTAGTGGTAGAGTTAGGGTGAGAGTTAGGGTTAAGGTTTCAGATAGACTTTGGTGTTAGGGGTTAGGGTTTGGGCTATTGTTAGGGTGATCGTTCGGGCTCAGGGGTTTCAGGTTAGTGTTAGGGTTCCGGATACCATTAGGTTTAGGGTTGGGGGATGCGGTTAGGGTTTAGGGTGAAGGTTGCGGTTAGTTTTACAGTTAGTTGAGGGTTTAGGTAAGTGTTACCATTAGGGTTCGAGTTAGGGTTAGGTTTAGGCTTAGGGTTAGGAGTAGGGTAAGATTTAGGTTTATGTCCGGGCTTAGGGTTAGTGTTAGTGTTCTGTTTAGGGTCAAGGTTAGAGTTAGGGTTAGGGTTAGGATTAGGTCTAGGGTTAGGTTCAGGGTTATGGTAAGGGTTAGGTTTAGGGTTACAGATGGACTAGCGTTAGAGTTAGGTTTAAGTTTAGGGTTAGGTTTAGGTTTACAGTTAAGGTTCAAGTTAAGGTTTGGATGAAGTTTAGGATAGGGTGAGGGTTATTTTTATGGTTACGGCTAGAGTTTGAGTTTGTGTTCAGGTTAGTGTGAAGGTTAGGTTTAGGGTTCGGGTTAGGTTTAGGGGTTACGTTTCGTGTTCGGTTTAGGTTTAGGGTTAGTGTAAAGTTAGGATAACGGGTAGGATTATAGATAGTGTTAAACGTTAGGTTTAGGCTCTTAGGGTTTGGTTTATGGTTAGGGTATTGTTCAGTTTAGGGTAAATGTTAGGGTTAGGGTTAGATTAGGGTTACTGTTCGTATCAGCGTTAAGGTTGGGGATAAGGTTGGGGGTAGCGTTAGGTTTAGGGTTGGGGATACGTTAAGGGTTAGGGTGAGGGTTAGGGTTAGGTTTACAGTTAAGGTGAGGGTTTAGGGTAATTGTTATGGTTAGGGTTAGAGTTAGAGTTAGGCTTAGGGTTAGGGTGAAGTTTCAGTTAATTGTGAGGGTTAGGGTTAAGTTTAGTGTTAAGGTGAGATTTAGGTTTAGGGTTAGGGTGGGGTAAGGTTAGGGTTAAGGCTAGGTTTACGGTAAGGGGTAGGGCTAGGTTAGGGTTAGGTTTAGGTTTAGAGTTAGAGTTAGTGCTAGGGTTAGGGTTAGGGTCAGGTTTAGAGTTATTGTTAGGGTTAGGGGAGAGTTAAGGTTAGGGTTAAGTTTAGGGTTAGGGTAAGGGTTAGGTTTAGGTCAGGGTTAGGGTTAGGATGCTAGATAGGGTTAGGGTTAGGGGTTCGTGTGAGGGTTAGTGTTAGGTTGACAGTGAAGCTGATGTTTTAGGGTGTTACGGTTAGGGTTAGGGTTAGAGTTCGGGTTAGGTTTAGATTTGGGTTTACGGCTAGAGTTAGGGGATAGTTCAGGGTGTGGTTCAGGTTTATGTTTAAGGTTAGGCTTAGGTTTAGGGTGAAGTTTAGTTTAAGGATGAGGGTTAGGGTTAGGGTTTGTTGATTGGGTTAACTTTAGGCTTAGGTTTAGGGTTTTGTTATTTTTAGGGTTGGATTTAGTGTTCACGTACGGTTAGGTGCTTGGGTTAATGTAGGGTGAGATTTAGGGTTAAAGTTAGATTTCGCTTTAGTTTAGGGATAGGGCGAATTTTAAGACAGGGTGAGGGTTTGTGTTATGGCTAAGTTTTGGGTTCGTTTTCAGGTTAGTGTTAAGGTTATGTTTAGGGTTAGGGTTAGGTTTACGGGTTCTGTTTACTTCTAGGGTTAGGGTTAGATTTTAGGTTAGGGTTAAGTTTAGTTTACGGTTAGGCTTACGGTTATGGTTTGTTTTAGGCGTGGTTGGGGTGAGTGTTAGGTTTAGCGTTAGGTTTGGGTAGGCTTAGGATTATGGTTATGGTAAGGTGTTAGGGGTTAGAGGTGTAGTTTAGGGTTAGGGTTTATGTGAGGGTTCCGGTTAGGCATTGTGGTCCCGGTCATGGCTGGTTTGGTTTAGGATTAAGGTTAGGTTTCTGATTAGGTTTCGTGTTAGTGGTAGAGTTAGGGTGAGAGTTAGGGTTAAGGTTTCAGATAGACTTTGGTGTTAGGGGTTAGGGTTTGGGCTATTGTTAGGGTGATCGTTCGGGCTCAGGGGTTTCAGGTTAGTGTTAGGGTTCCGGATACCATTAGGTTTAGGGTTGGGGGATGCGGTTAGGGTTTAGGGTGAAGGTTGCGGTTAGTTTTACAGTTAGTTGAGGGTTTAGGTAAGTGTTACCATTAGGGTTCGAGTTAGGGTTAGGTTTAGGCTTAGGGTTAGGAGTAGGGTAAGATTTAGGTTTATGTCCGGGCTTAGGGTTAGTGTTAGTGTTCTGTTTAGGGTCAAGGTTAGAGTTAGGGTTAGGGTTAGGATTAGGTCTAGGGTTAGGTTCAGGGTTATGGTAAGGGTTAGGTTTAGGGTTACAGATGGACTAGCGTTAGTTAGAGTTAGGTTTAAGTTTAGGGTTAGGTTTAGGTTTACAGTTAAGGTTCAAGTTAAGGTTTGGATGAAGTTTAGGATAGGGTGAGGGTTATTTTTATGGTTACGGCTAGAGTTTGAGTTTGTGTTCAGGTTAGTGTGAAGGTTAGGTTTAGGGTTCGGGTTAGGTTTAGGGGTTACGTTTCGTGTTCGGTTTAGGTTTAGGGTTAGTGTAAAGTTAGGATAAGGGGTAGGATTATAGATAGTGTTAAACGTTAGGTTTAGGCTCTTAGGGTTTGGTTTATGGTTAGGGTATTGTTCAGTTTAGGGTAAATGTTAGGGTTAGGGTTAGATTAGGGTTACTGTTCGTATCAGCGTTAAGGTTGGGGATAAGGTTGGGGGTAGCGTTAGGTTTAGGGTTGGGGATACGTTAAGGGTTAGGGTGAGGGTTAGGGTTAGGTTTACAGTTAAGGTGAGGGTTTAGGGTAATTGTTATGGTTAGGGTTAGAGTTAGAGTTAGGCTTAGGGTTAGGGTGAAGTTTCAGTTAATTGTGAGGGTTAGGGTTAAGTTTAGTGTTAAGGTGAGATTTAGGTTTAGGGTTAGGGTGGGGTTAGGGTTAGGGTTAAGGCTAGGTTTACGGTAAGGGGTAGGGCTAGGTTAGGGTTAGGTTTAGGTTTAGAGTTAGAGTTAGTGCTAGGGTTAGGGTTAGGGTCAGGTTTAGAGTTATTGTTAGGGTTAGGGGAGAGTTAAGGTTAGGGTTAAGTTTAGGGTTAGGGTAAGGGTTAGGTTTAGGTCAGGGTTAGGGTTAGGATGCTAGATAGGGTTAGGGTTAGGGGTTCGTGTGAGGGTTAGTGTTAGGTTGACAGTGAAGCTGATGTTTTAGGGTGTTACGGTTAGGGTTAGGGTTAGAGTTCGGGTTAGGTTTAGATTTGGGTTTACGGCTAGAGTTAGGGGATAGTTCAGGGTGTGGTTCAGGTTTATGTTTAAGGTTAGGCTTAGGTTTAGGGTGAAGTTTAGTTTAAGGATGAGGGTTAGGGTTAGGGTTTGTTGATTGGGTTAACTTTAGGCTTAGGTTTAGGGTTTTGTTATTTTTAGGGTTGGATTTAGTGTTCACGTACGGTTAGGTGCTTGGGTTAATGTAGGGTGAGATTTAGGGTTAAAGTTAGATTTCGCTTTAGTTTAGGGATAGGGCGAATTTTAAGACAGGGTGAGGGTTTGTGTTATGGCTAAGTTTTGGGTTCGTTTTCAGGTTAGTGTTAAGGTTATGTTTAGGGTTAGGGTTAAGTTTACGGGTTCTGTTTACTTCTAGGGTTAGGGTTAGATTTTAGGTTAGGGTTAAGTTTAGTTTACGGTTAGGCTTACGGTTATGGTTTGTTTTAGGCGTGGTTGGGGTGAGTGTTAGGTTTAGCGTTAGGTTTGGGTAGGCTTAGGATTATGGTTATGGTAAGGTGTTAGGGGTTAGAGGTGTAGTTTAGGGTTAGGGTTTATGTGAGGGTTCCGGTTAGGCATTGTGGTCCCGGTCATGGCTGGTTTGGTTTAGGATTAAGGTTAGGTTTCTGATTAGGTTTCGTGTTAGTGGTAGAGTTAGGGTGAGAGTTAGGGTTAAGGTTTCAGATAGACTTTGGTGTTAGGGGTTAGGGTTTGGGCTATTGTTAGGGTGATCGTTCGGGCTCAGGGGTTTCAGGTTAGTGTTAGGGTTCCGGATACCATTAGGTTTAGGGTTGGGGGATGCGGTTAGGGTTTAGGGTGAAGGTTGCGGTTAGTTTTACAGTTAGTTGAGGGTTTAGGTAAGTGTTACCATTAGGGTTCGAGTTAGGGTTAGGTTTAGGCTTAGGGTTAGGAGTAGGGTAAGATTTAGGTTTATGTCCGGGCTTAGGGTTAGTGTTAGTGTTCTGTTTAGGGTCAAGGTTAGAGTTAGGGTTAGGGTTAGGATTAGGTCTAGGGTTAGGTTCAGGGTTATGGTAAGGGTTAGGTTTAGGGTTACAGATGGACTAGCGTTAGAGTTAGGTTTAAGTTTAGGGTTAGGTTTAGGTTTACAGTTAAGGTTCAAGTTAAGGTTTGGATGAAGTTTAGGATAGGGTGAGGGTTATTTTTATGGTTACGGCTAGAGTTTGAGTTTGTGTTCAGGTTAGTGTGAAGGTTAGGTTTAGGGTTCGGGTTAGGTTTAGGGGTTACGTTTCGTGTTCGGTTTAGGTTTAGGGTTAGTGTAAAGTTAGGATAAGGGGTAGGATTATAGATAGTGTTAAACGTTAGGTTTAGGCTCTTAGGGTTTGGTTTATGGTTAGGGTATTGTTCAGTTTAGGGTAAATGTTAGGGTTAGGGTTAGATTAGGGTTACTGTTCGTATCAGCGTTAAGGTTGGGGATAAGGTTGGGGGTAGCGTTAGGTTTAGGGTTGGGGATACGTTAAGGGTTAGGGTGAGGGTTAGGGTTAGGTTTACAGTTAAGGTGAGGGTTTAGGGTAATTGTTATGGTTAGGGTTAGAGTTAGAGTTAGGCTTAGGGTTAGCGTGAAGTTTCAGTTAATTGTGAGGGTTAGGGTTAAGTTTAGTGTTAAGGTGAGATTTAGGTTTAGGGTTAGGGTGGGGTAAGGTTAGGGTTAAGGCTAGGTTTACGGTAAGGGGTAGGGCTAGGTTAGGGTTAGGTTTAGGTTTAGAGTTAGAGTTAGTGCTAGGGTTAGGGTTAGGGTCAGGTTTAGAGTTATTGTTAGGGTTAGGGGAGAGTTAAGGTTAGGGTTAAGTTTAGGGTTAGGGTAAGGGTTAGGTTTAGGTCAGGGTTAGGGTTAGGATGATAGATAGGGTTAGGGTTAGGGTTTCGTGTGAGGGTTAGTGTTAGGTTGACAGTGAAGCTGATGTTTTAGGGTGTTACGGTTAGGGTTAGGGTTAGAGTTCGGGTTAGGTTTAGATTTGGGTTTACGGCTAGAGTTAGGGGATAGTTCAGGGTGTGGTTCAGGTTTATGTTTAAGGTTAGGCTTAGGTTTAGGGTGAAGTTTAGTTTAAGGATGAGGGTTAGGGTTAGGGTTTGTTGATTGGGTTAACTTTAGGCTTAGGTTTAGGGTTTTGTTATTTTTAGGGTTGGATTTAGTGTTCACGTACGGTTAGGTGCTTGGGTTAATGTAGGGTGAGATTTAGGGTTAAAGTTAGATTTCGCTTTAGTTTAGGGATAGGGCGAATTTTAAGACAGGGTGAGGGTTTGTGTTATGGCTAAGTTTTGGGTTCGTTTTCAGGTTAGTGTTAAGGTTATGTTTAGGGTTAGGGTTAGGTTTACGGGTTCTGTTTACTTCTAGGGTTAGGGTTAGATTTTAGGTTAGGGTTAAGTTTAGTTTACGGTTAGGCTTACGGTTATGGTTTGTTTTAGGCGTGGTTGGGGTGAGTGTTAGGTTTAGCGTTAGGTTTGGGTAGGCTTAGGATTATGGTTATGGTAAGGTGTTAGGGGTTAGAGGTGTAGTTTAGGGTTAGGGTTTATGTGAGGGTTCCGGTTAGGCATTGTGGTCCCGGTCATGGCTGGTTTGGTTTAGGATTAAGGTTAGGTTTCTGATTAGGTTTCGTGTTAGTGGTAGAGTTAGGGTGAGAGTTAGGGTTAAGGTTTCAGATAGACTTTGGTGTTAGGGGTTAGGGTTTGGGCTATTGTTAGGGTGATCGTTCGGGCTCAGGGGTTTCAGGTTAGTGTTAGGGTTCCGGATACCATTAGGTTTAGGGTTGGGGGATGCGGTTAGGGTTTAGGGTGAAGGTTGCGGTTAGTTTTACAGTTAGTTGAGGGTTTAGGTAAGTGTTACCATTAGGGTTCGAGTTAGGGTTAGGTTTAGGCTTAGGGTTAGGAGTAGGGTAAGATTTAGGTTTATGTCCGGGCTTAGGGTTAGTGTTAGTGTTCTGTTTAGGGTCAAGGTTAGAGTTAGGGTTAGGGTTAGGATTAGGTCTAGGGTTAGGTTCAGGGTTATGGTAAGGGTTAGGTTTAGGGTTACAGATGGACTAGCGTTAGAGTTAGGTTTAAGTTTAGGGTTAGGTTTAGGTTTACAGTTAAGGTTCAAGTTAAGGTTTGGATGAAGTTTAGGATAGGGTGAGGGTTATTTTTATGGTTACGGCTAGAGTTTGAGTTTGTGTTCAGGTTAGTGTGAAGGTTAGGTTTAGGGTTCGGGTTAGGTTTAGGGGTTACGTTTCGTGTTCGGTTTAGGTTTAGGGTTAGTGTAAAGTTAGGATAACGGGTAGGATTATAGATAGTGTTAAACGTTAGGTTTAGGCTCTTAGGGTTTGGTTTATGGTTAGGGTATTGTTCAGTTTAGGGTAAATGTTAGGGTTAGGGTTAGATTAGGGTTACTGTTCGTATCAGCGTTAAGGTTGGGGATAAGGTTGGGGGTAGCGTTAGGTTTAGGGTTGGGGATACGTTAAGGGTTAGGGTGAGGGTTAGGGTTAGGTTTACAGTTAAGGTGAGGGTTTAGGGTAATTGTTATGGTTAGGGTTAGAGTTAGAGTTAGGCTTAGGGTTAGGGTGAAGTTTCAGTTAATTGTGAGGGTTAGGGTTAAGTTTAGTGTTAAGGTGAGATTTAGGTTTAGGGTTAGGGTGGGGTAAGGTTAGGGTTAAGGCTAGGTTTACGGTAAGGGGTAGGGCTAGGTTAGGGTTAGGTTTAGGTTTAGAGTTAGAGTTAGTGCTAGGGTTAGGGTTAGGGTCAGGTTTAGAGTTATTGTTAGGGTTAGGGGAGAGTTAAGGTTAGGGTTAAGTTTAGGGTTAGGGTAAGGGTTAGGTTTAGGTCAGGGTTAGGGTTAGGATGATAGATAGGGTTAGGGTTAGGGGTTCGTGTGAGGGTTAGTGTTAGGTTGACAGTGAAGCTGATGTTTTAGGGTGTTACGGTTAGGGTTAGGGTTAGAGTTCGGGTTAGGTTTAGATTTGGGTTTACGGCTAGAGTTAGGGGATAGTTCAGGGTGTGGTTCAGGTTTATGTTTAAGGTTAGGCTTAGGTTTAGGGTGAAGTTTAGTTTAAGGATGAGGGTTAGGGTTAGGGTTTGTTGATTGGGTTAACTTTAGGCTTAGGTTTAGGGTTTTGTTATTTTTAGGGTTGGATTTAGTGTTCACGTACGGTTAGGTGCTTGGGTTAATGTAGGGTGAGATTTAGGGTTAAAGTTAGATTTCGCTTTAGTTTAGGGATAGGGCGAATTTTAAGACAGGGTGAGGGTTTGTGTTATGGCTAAGTTTTGGGTTCGTTTTCAGGTTAGTGTTAAGGTTATGTTTAGGGTTAGGGTTAGGTTTACGGGTTCTGTTTACTTCTAGGGTTAGGGTTAGATTTTAGGTTAGGGTTAAGTTTAGTTTACGGTTAGGCTTACGGTTATGGTTTGTTTTAGGCGTGGTTGGGGTGAGTGTTAGGTTTAGCGTTAGGTTTGGGTAGGCTTAGGATTATGGTTATGGTAAGGTGTTAGGGGTTAGAGGTGTAGTTTAGGGTTAGGGTTTATGTGAGGGTTCCGGTTAGGCATTGTGGTCCCGGTCATGGCTGGTTTGGTTTAGGATTAAGGTTAGGTTTCTGATTAGGTTTCGTGTTAGTGGTAGAGTTAGGGTGAGAGTTAGGGTTAAGGTTTCATATAGACTTTGGTGTTAGGGGTTAGGGTTTGGGCTATTGTTAGGGTGATCGTTCGGGCTCAGGGGTTTCAGGTTAGTGTTAGGGTTCCGGATACCATTAGGTTTAGGGTTGGGGGATGCGGTTAGGGTTTAGGGTGAAGGTTGCGGTTAGTTTTACAGTTAGTTGAGGGTTTAGGTAAGTGTTACCATTAGGGTTCGAGTTAGGGTTAGGTTTAGGCTTAGGGTTAGGAGTAGGGTAAGATTTAGGTTTATGTCCGGGCTTAGGGTTAGTGTTAGTGTTCTGTTTAGGGTCAAGGTTAGAGTTAGGGTTAGGGTTAGGATTAGGTCTAGGGTTAGGTTCAGGGTTATGGTAAGGGTTAGGTTTAGGGTTACAGATGGACTAGCGTTAGTTAGAGTTAGGTTTAAGTTTAGGGTTAGGTTTAGGTTTACAGTTAAGGTTCAAGTTAAGGTTTGGATGAAGTTTAGGATAGGGTGAGGGTTATTTTTATGGTTACGGCTAGAGTTTGAGTTTGTGTTCAGGTTAGTGTGAAGGTTAGGTTTAGGGTTCGGGTTAGGTTTAGGGGTTACGTTTCGTGTTCGGTTTAGGTTTAGGGTTAGTGTAAAGTTAGGATAAGGGGTAGGATTATAGATAGTGTTAAACGTTAGGTTTAGGCTCTTAGGGTTTGGTTTATGGTTAGGGTATTGTTCAGTTTAGGGTAAATGTTAGGGTTAGGGTTAGATTAGGGTTACTGTTCGTATCAGCGTTAAGGTTGGGGATAAGGTTGGGGGTAGCGTTAGGTTTAGGGTTGGGGATACGTTAAGGGTTAGGGTGAGGGTTAGGGTTAGGTTTACAGTTAAGGTGAGGGTTTAGGGTAATTGTTATGGTTAGGGTTAGAGTTAGAGTTAGGCTTAGGGTTAGGGTGAAGTTTCAGTTAATTGTGAGGGTTAGGGTTAAGTTTAGTGTTAAGGTGAGATTTAGGTTTAGGGTTAGGGTGGGGTAAGGTTAGGGTTAAGGCTAGGTTTACGGTAAGGGGTAGGGCTAGGTTAGGGTTAGGTTTAGGTTTAGAGTTAGAGTTAGTGCTAGGGTTAGGGTTAGGGTCAGGTTTAGAGTTATTGTTAGGGTTAGGGGAGAGTTAAGGTTAGGGTTAAGTTTAGGGTTAGGGTAAGGGTTAGGTTTAGGTCAGGGTTAGGGTTAGGATGATAGATAGGGTTAGGGTTAGGGGTTCGTGTGAGGGTTAGTGTTAGGTTGACAGTGAAGCTGATGTTTTAGGGTGTTACGGTTAGGGTTAGGGTTAGAGTTCGGGTTAGGTTTAGATTTGGGTTTACGGCTAGAGTTAGGGGATAGTTCAGGGTGTGGTTCAGGTTTATGTTTAAGGTTAGGCTTAGGTTTAGGGTGAAGTTTAGTTTAAGGATGAGGGTTAGGGTTAGGGTTTGTTGATTGGGTTAACTTTAGGCTTAGGTTTAGGGTTTTGTTATTTTTAGGGTTGGATTTAGTGTTCACGTACGGTTAGGTGCTTGGGTTAATGTAGGGTGAGATTTAGGGTTAAAGTTAGATTTCGCTTTAGTTTAGGGATAGGGCGAATTTTAAGACAGGGTGAGGGTTTGTGTTATGGCTAAGTTTTGGGTTCGTTTTCAGGTTAGTGTTAAGGTTATGTTTAGGGTTAGGGTTAGGTTTACGGGTTCTGTTTACTTCTAGGGTTAGGGTTAGATTTTAGGTTAGGGTTAAGTTTAGTTTACGGTTAGGCTTACGGTTATGGTTTGTTTTAGGCGTGGTTGGGGTGAGTGTTAGGTTTAGCGTTAGGTTTGGGTAGGCTTAGGATTATGGTTATGGTAAGGTGTTAGGGGTTAGAGGTGTAGTTTAGGGTTAGGGTTTATGTGAGGGTTCCGGTTAGGCATTGTGGTCCCGGTCATGGCTGGTTTGGTTTAGGATTAAGGTTAGGTTTCTGATTAGGTTTCGTGTTAGTGGTAGAGTTAGGGTGAGAGTTAGGGTTAAGGTTTCATATAGACTTTGGTGTTAGGGGTTAGGGTTTGGGCTATTGTTAGGGTGATCGTTCGGGCTCAGGGGTTTCAGGTTAGTGTTAGGGTTCCGGATACCATTAGGTTTAGGGTTGGGGGATGCGGTTAGGGTTTAGGGTGAAGGTTGCGGTTAGTTTTACAGTTAGTTGAGGGTTTAGGTAAGTGTTACCATTAGGGTTCGAGTTAGGGTTAGGTTTAGGCTTAGGGTTAGGAGTAGGGTAAGATTTAGGTTTATGTCCGGGCTTAGGGTTAGTGTTAGTGTTCTGTTTAGGGTCAAGGTTAGAGTTAGGGTTAGGGTTAGGATTAGGTCTAGGGTTAGGTTCAGGGTTATGGTAAGGGTTAGGTTTAGGGTTACAGATGGACTAGCGTTAGTTAGAGTTAGGTTTAAGTTTAGGGTTAGGTTTAGGTTTACAGTTAAGGTTCAAGTTAAGGTTTGGATGAAGTTTAGGATAGGGTGAGGGTTATTTTTATGGTTACGGCTAGAGTTTGAGTTTGTGTTCAGGTTAGTGTGAAGGTTAGGTTTAGGGTTCGGGTTAGGTTTAGGGGTTACGTTTCGTGTTCGGTTTAGGTTTAGGGTTAGTGTAAAGTTAGGATAAGGGGTAGGATTATAGATAGTGTTAAACGTTAGGTTTAGGCTCTTAGGGTTTGGTTTATGGTTAGGGTATTGTTCAGTTTAGGGTAAATGTTAGGGTTAGGGTTAGATTAGGGTTACTGTTCGTATCAGCGTTAAGGTTGGGGATAAGGTTGGGGGTAGCGTTAGGTTTAGGGTTGGGGATACGTTAAGGGTTAGGGTGAGGGTTAGGGTTAGGTTTACAGTTAAGGTGAGGGTTTAGGGTAATTGTTATGGTTAGGGTTAGAGTTAGAGTTAGGCTTAGGGTTAGCGTGAAGTTTCAGTTAATTGTGAGGGTTAGGGTTAAGTTTAGTGTTAAGGTGAGATTTAGGTTTAGGGTTAGGGTGGGGTAAGGTTAGGGTTAAGGCTAGGTTTACGGTAAGGGGTAGGGCTAGGTTAGGGTTAGGTTTAGGTTTAGAGTTAGAGTTAGTGCTAGGGTTAGGGTTAGGGTCAGGTTTAGAGTTATTGTTAGGGTTAGGGGAGAGTTAAGGTTAGGGTTAAGTTTAGGGTTAGGGTAAGGGTTAGGTTTAGGTCAGGGTTAGGGTTAGGATGATAGATAGGGTTAGGGTTAGGGGTTCGTGTGAGGGTTAGTGTTAGGTTGACAGTGAAGCTGATGTTTTAGGGTGTTACGGTTAGGGTTAGGGTTAGAGTTCGGGTTAGGTTTAGATTTGGGTTTACGGCTAGAGTTAGGGGATAGTTCAGGGTGTGGTTCAGGTTTATGTTTAAGGTTAGGCTTAGGTTTAGGGTGAAGTTTAGTTTAAGGATGAGGGTTAGGGTTAGGGTTTGTTGATTGGGTTAACTTTAGGCTTAGGTTTAGGGTTTTGTTATTTTTAGGGTTGGATTTAGTGTTCACGTACGGTTAGGTGCTTGGGTTAATGTAGGGTGAGATTTAGGGTTAAAGTTAGATTTCGCTTTAGTTTAGGGATAGGGCGAATTTTAAGACAGGGTGAGGGTTTGTGTTATGGCTAAGTTTTGGGTTCGTTTTCAGGTTAGTGTTAAGGTTATGTTTAGGGTTAGGGTTAGGTTTACGGGTTCTGTTTACTTCTAGGGTTAGGGTTAGATTTTAGGTTAGGGTTAAGTTTAGTTTACGGTTAGGCTTACGGTTATGGTTTGTTTTAGGCGTGGTTGGGGTGAGTGTTAGGTTTAGCGTTAGGTTTGGGTAGGCTTAGGATTATGGTTATGGTAAGGTGTTAGGGGTTAGAGGTGTAGTTTAGGGTTAGGGTTTATGTGAGGGTTCCGGTTAGGCATTGTGGTCCCGGTCATGGCTGGTTTGGTTTAGGATTAAGGTTAGGTTTCTGATTAGGTTTCGTGTTAGTGGTAGAGTTAGGGTGAGAGTTAGGGTTAAGGTTTCAGATAGACTTTGGTGTTAGGGGTTAGGGTTTGGGCTATTGTTAGGGTGATCGTTCGGGCTCAGGGGTTTCAGGTTAGTGTTAGGGTTCCGGATACCATTAGGTTTAGGGTTGGGGGATGCGGTTAGGGTTTAGGGTGAAGGTTGCGGTTAGTTTTACAGTTAGTTGAGGGTTTAGGTAAGTGTTACCATTAGGGTTCGAGTTAGGGTTAGGTTTAGGCTTAGGGTTAGGAGTAGGGTAAGATTTAGGTTTATGTCCGGGCTTAGGGTTAGTGTTAGTGTTCTGTTTAGGGTCAAGGTTAGAGTTAGGGTTAGGGTTAGGATTAGGTCTAGGGTTAGGTTCAGGGTTATGGTAAGGGTTAGGTTTAGGGTTACAGATGGACTAGCGTTAGTTAGAGTTAGGTTTAAGTTTAGGGTTAGGTTTAGGTTTACAGTTAAGGTTCAAGTTAAGGTTTGGATGAAGTTTAGGATAGGGTGAGGGTTATTTTTATGGTTACGGCTAGAGTTTGAGTTTGTGTTCAGGTTAGTGTGAAGGTTAGGTTTAGGGTTCGGGTTAGGTTTAGGGGTTACGTTTCGTGTTCGGTTTAGGTTTAGGGTTAGTGTAAAGTTAGGATAAGGGGTAGGATTATAGATAGTGTTAAACGTTAGGTTTAGGCTCTTAGGGTTTGGTTTATGGTTAGGGTATTGTTCAGTTTAGGGTAAATGTTAGGGTTAGGGTTAGATTAGGGTTACTGTTCGTATCAGCGTTAAGGTTGGGGATAAGGTTGGGGGTAGCGTTAGGTTTAGGGTTGGGGATACGTTAAGGGTTAGGGTGAGGGTTAGGGTTAGGTTTACAGTTAAGGTGAGGGTTTAGGGTAATTGTTATGGTTAGGGTTAGAGTTAGAGTTAGGCTTAGGGTTAGCGTGAAGTTTCAGTTAATTGTGAGGGTTAGGGTTAAGTTTAGTGTTAAGGTGAGATTTAGGTTTAGGGTTAGGGTGGGGTAAGGTTAGGGTTAAGGCTAGGTTTACGGTAAGGGGTAGGGCTAGGTTAGGGTTAGGTTTAGGTTTAGAGTTAGAGTTAGTGCTAGGGTTAGGGTTAGGGTCAGGTTTAGAGTTATTGTTAGGGTTAGGGGAGAGTTAAGGTTAGGGTTAAGTTTAGGGTTAGGGTAAGGGTTAGGTTTAGGTCAGGGTTAGGGTTAGGATGATAGATAGGGTTAGGGTTAGGGGTTCGTGTGAGGGTTAGTGTTAGGTTGACAGTGAAGCTGATGTTTTAGGGTGTTACGGTTAGGGTTAGGGTTAGAGTTCGGGTTAGGTTTAGATTTGGGTTTACGGCTAGAGTTAGGGGATAGTTCAGGGTGTGGTTCAGGTTTATGTTTAAGGTTAGGCTTAGGTTTAGGGTGAAGTTTAGTTTAAGGATGAGGGTTAGGGTTAGGGTTTGTTGATTGGGTTAACTTTAGGCTTAGGTTTAGGGTTTTGTTATTTTTAGGGTTGGATTTAGTGTTCACGTACGGTTAGGTGCTTGGGTTAATGTAGGGTGAGATTTAGGGTTAAAGTTAGATTTCGCTTTAGTTTAGGGATAGGGCGAATTTTAAGACAGGGTGAGGGTTTGTGTTATGGCTAAGTTTTGGGTTCGTTTTCAGGTTAGTGTTAAGGTTATGTTTAGGGTTAGGGTTAGGTTTACGGGTTCTGTTTACTTCTAGGGTTAGGGTTAGATTTTAGGTTAGGGTTAAGTTTAGTTTACGGTTAGGCTTACGGTTATGGTTTGTTTTAGGCGTGGTTGGGGTGAGTGTTAGGTTTAGCGTTAGGTTTGGGTAGGCTTAGGATTATGGTTATGGTAAGGTGTTAGGGGTTAGAGGTGTAGTTTAGGGTTAGGGTTTATGTGAGGGTTCCGGTTAGGCATTGTGGTCCCGGTCATGGCTGGTTTGGTTTAGGATTAAGGTTAGGTTTCTGATTAGGTTTCGTGTTAGTGGTAGAGTTAGGGTGAGAGTTAGGGTTAAGGTTTCAGATAGACTTTGGTGTTAGGGGTTAGGGTTTGGGCTATTGTTAGGGTGATCGTTCGGGCTCAGGGGTTTCAGGTTAGTGTTAGGGTTCCGGATACCATTAGGTTTAGGGTTGGGGGATGCGGTTAGGGTTTAGGGTGAAGGTTGCGGTTAGTTTTACAGTTAGTTGAGGGTTTAGGTAAGTGTTACCATTAGGGTTCGAGTTAGGGTTAGGTTTAGGCTTAGGGTTAGGAGTAGGGTAAGATTTAGGTTTATGTCCGGGCTTAGGGTTAGTGTTAGTGTTCTGTTTAGGGTCAAGGTTAGAGTTAGGGTTAGGGTTAGGATTAGGTCTAGGGTTAGGTTCAGGGTTATGGTAAGGGTTAGGTTTAGGGTTACAGATGGACTAGCGTTAGTTAGAGTTAGGTTTAAGTTTAGGGTTAGGTTTAGGTTTACAGTTAAGGTTCAAGTTAAGGTTTGGATGAAGTTTAGGATAGGGTGAGGGTTATTTTTATGGTTACGGCTAGAGTTTGAGTTTGTGTTCAGGTTAGTGTGAAGGTTAGGTTTAGGGTTCGGGTTAGGTTTAGGGGTTACGTTTCGTGTTCGGTTTAGGTTTAGGGTTAGTGTAAAGTTAGGATAAGGGGTAGGATTATAGATAGTGTTAAACGTTAGGTTTAGGCTCTTAGGGTTTGGTTTATGGTTAGGGTATTGTTCAGTTTAGGGTAAATGTTAGGGTTAGGGTTAGATTAGGGTTACTGTTCGTATCAGCGTTAAGGTTGGGGATAAGGTTGGGGGTAGCGTTAGGTTTAGGGTTGGGGATACGTTAAGGGTTAGGGTGAGGGTTAGGGTTAGGTTTACAGTTAAGGTGAGGGTTTAGGGTAATTGTTATGGTTAGGGTTAGAGTTAGAGTTAGGCTTAGGGTTAGCGTGAAGTTTCAGTTAATTGTGAGGGTTAGGGTTAAGTTTAGTGTTAAGGTGAGATTTAGGTTTAGGGTTAGGGTGGGGTAAGGTTAGGGTTAAGGCTAGGTTTACGGTAAGGGGTAGGGCTAGGTTAGGGTTAGGTTTAGGTTTAGAGTTAGAGTTAGTGCTAGGGTTAGGGTTAGGGTCAGGTTTAGAGTTATTGTTAGGGTTAGGGGAGAGTTAAGGTTAGGGTTAAGTTTAGGGTTAGGGTAAGGGTTAGGTTTAGGTCAGGGTTAGGGTTAGGATGATAGATAGGGTTAGGGTTAGGGGTTCGTGTGAGGGTTAGTGTTAGGTTGACAGTGAAGCTGATGTTTTAGGGTGTTACGGTTAGGGTTAGGGTTAGAGTTCGGGTTAGGTTTAGATTTGGGTTTACGGCTAGAGTTAGGGGATAGTTCAGGGTGTGGTTCAGGTTTATGTTTAAGGTTAGGCTTAGGTTTAGGGTGAAGTTTAGTTTAAGGATGAGGGTTAGGATTAGGGTTTGTTGATTGGGTTAACTTTAGGCTTAGGTTTAGGGTTTTGTTATTTTTAGGGTTGGATTTAGTGTTCACGTACGGTTAGGTGCTTGGGTTAATGTAGGGTGAGATTTAGGGTTAAAGTTAGATTTCGCTTTAGTTTAGGGATAGGGCGAATTTTAAGACAGGGTGAGGGTTTGTGTTATGGCTAAGTTTTGGGTTCGTTTTCAGGTTAGTGTTAAGGTTATGTTTAGGGTTAGGGTTAGGTTTACGGGTTCTGTTTACTTCTAGGGTTAGGGTTAGATTTTAGGTTAGGGTTAAGTTTAGTTTACGGTTAGGCTTACGGTTATGGTTTGTTTTAGGCGTGGTTGGGGTGAGTGTTAGGTTTAGCGTTAGGTTTGGGTAGGCTTAGGATTATGGTTATGGTAAGGTGTTAGGGGTTAGAGGTGTAGTTTAGGGTTAGGGTTTATGTGAGGGTTCCGGTTAGGCATTGTGGTCCCGGTCATGGCTGGTTTGGTTTAGGATTAAGGTTAGGTTTCTGATTAGGTTTCGTGTTAGTGGTAGAGTTAGGGTGAGAGTTAGGGTTAAGGTTTCAGATAGACTTTGGTGTTAGGGGTTAGGGTTTGGGCTATTGTTAGGGTGATCGTTCGGGCTCAGGGGTTTCAGGTTAGTGTTAGGGTTCCGGATACCATTAGGTTTAGGGTTGGGGGATGCGGTTAGGGTTTAGGGTGAAGGTTGCGGTTAGTTTTACAGTTAGTTGAGGGTTTAGGTAAGTGTTACCATTAGGGTTCGAGTTAGGGTTAGGTTTAGGCTTAGGGTTAGGAGTAGGGTAAGATTTAGGTTTATGTCCGGGCTTAGGGTTAGTGTTAGTGTTCTGTTTAGGGTCAAGGTTAGAGTTAGGGTTAGGGTTAGGATTAGGTCTAGGGTTAGGTTCAGGGTTATGGTAAGGGTTAGGTTTAGGGTTACAGATGGACTAGCGTTAGTTAGAGTTAGGTTTAAGTTTAGGGTTAGGTTTAGGTTTACAGTTAAGGTTCAAGTTAAGGTTTGGATGAAGTTTAGGATAGGGTGAGGGTTATTTTTATGGTTACGGCTAGAGTTTGAGTTTGTGTTCAGGTTAGTGTGAAGGTTAGGTTTAGGGTTCGGGTTAGGTTTAGGGGTTACGTTTCGTGTTCGGTTTAGGTTTAGGGTTAGTGTAAAGTTAGGATAAGGGGTAGGATTATAGATAGTGTTAAACGTTAGGTTTAGGCTCTTAGGGTTTGGTTTATGGTTAGGGTATTGTTCAGTTTAGGGTAAATGTTAGGGTTAGGGTTAGATTAGGGTTACTGTTCGTATCAGCGTTAAGGTTGGGGATAAGGTTGGGGGTAGCGTTAGGTTTAGGGTTGGGGATACGTTAAGGGTTAGGGTGAGGGTTAGGGTTAGGTTTACAGTTAAGGTGAGGGTTTAGGGTAATTGTTATGGTTAGGGTTAGAGTTAGAGTTAGGCTTAGGGTTAGCGTGAAGTTTCAGTTAATTGTGAGGGTTAGGGTTAAGTTTAGTGTTAAGGTGAGATTTAGGTTTAGGGTTAGGGTGGGGTAAGGTTAGGGTTAAGGCTAGGTTTACGGTAAGGGGTAGGGCTAGGTTAGGGTTAGGTTTAGGTTTAGAGTTAGAGTTAGTGCTAGGGTTAGGGTTAGGGTCAGGTTTAGAGTTATTGTTAGGGTTAGGGGAGAGTTAAGGTTAGGGTTAAGTTTAGGGTTAGGGTAAGGGTTAGGTTTAGGTCAGGGTTAGGGTTAGGATGATAGATAGGGTTAGGGTTAGGGTTTCGTGTGAGGGTTAGTGTTAGGTTGACAGTGAAGCTGATGTTTTAGGGTGTTACGGTTAGGGTTAGGGTTAGAGTTCGGGTTAGGTTTAGATTTGGGTTTACGGCTAGAGTTAGGGGATAGTTCAGGGTGTGGTTCAGGTTTATGTTTAAGGTTAGGCTTAGGTTTAGGGTGAAGTTTAGTTTAAGGATGAGGGTTAGGGTTAGGGTTTGTTGATTGGGTTAACTTTAGGCTTAGGTTTAGGGTTTTGTTATTTTTAGGGTTGGATTTAGTGTTCACGTACGGTTAGGTGCTTGGGTTAATGTAGGGTGAGATTTAGGGTTAAAGTTAGATTTCGCTTTAGTTTAGGGATAGGGCGAATTTTAAGACAGGGTGAGGGTTTGTGTTATGGCTAAGTTTTGGGTTCGTTTTCAGGTTAGTGTTAAGGTTATGTTTAGGGTTAGGGTTAGGTTTACGGGTTCTGTTTACTTCTAGGGTTAGGGTTAGAT
The DNA here is from genome assembly GCF_024166365.1 of Elephas maximus indicus. NCBI lineage: Eukaryota > Metazoa > Chordata > Mammalia > Proboscidea > Elephantidae > Elephas > Elephas maximus. Next base: position 36,181,803 of record NC_064840.1, on the reverse strand, counting down.
TTTAGGTTAGGGTTAAGTTTAGTTTACGGTTAGGCTTACGGTTATGGTTTGTTTTAGGCGTGGTTGGGGTGAGTGTTAGGTTTAGCGTTAGGTTTGGGTAGGCTTAGGATTATGGTTATGGTAAGGTGTTAGGGGTTAGAGGTGTAGTTTAGGGTTAGGGTTTATGTGAGGGTTCCGGTTAGGCATTGTGGTCCCGGTCATGGCTGGTTTGGTTTAGGATTAAGGTTAGGTTTCTGATTAGGTTTCGTGTTAGTGGTAGAGTTAGGGTGAGAGTTAGGGTTAAGGTTTCAGATAGACTTTGGTGTTAGGGGTTAGGGTTTGGGCTATTGTTAGGGTGATCGTTCGGGCTCAGGGGTTTCAGGTTAGTGTTAGGGTTCCGGATACCATTAGGTTTAGGGTTGGGGGATGCGGTTAGGGTTTAGGGTGAAGGTTGCGGTTAGTTTTACAGTTAGTTGAGGGTTTAGGTAAGTGTTACCATTAGGGTTCGAGTTAGGGTTAGGTTTAGGCTTAGGGTTAGGAGTAGGGTAAGATTTAGGTTTATGTCCGGGCTTAGGGTTAGTGTTAGTGTTCTGTTTAGGGTCAAGGTTAGAGTTAGGGTTAGGGTTAGGATTAGGTCTAGGGTTAGGTTCAGGGTTATGGTAAGGGTTAGGTTTAGGGTTACAGATGGACTAGCGTTAGTTAGAGTTAGGTTTAAGTTTAGGGTTAGGTTTAGGTTTACAGTTAAGGTTCAAGTTAAGGTTTGGATGAAGTTTAGGATAGGGTGAGGGTTATTTTTATGGTTACGGCTAGAGTTTGAGTTTGTGTTCAGGTTAGTGTGAAGGTTAGGTTTAGGGTTCGGGTTAGGTTTAGGGGTTACGTTTCGTGTTCGGTTTAGGTTTAGGGTTAGTGTAAAGTTAGGATAAGGGGTAGGATTATAGATAGTGTTAAACGTTAGGTTTAGGCTCTTAGGGTTTGGTTTATGGTTAGGGTATTGTTCAGTTTAGGGTAAATGTTAGGGTTAGGGTTAGATTAGGGTTACTGTTCGTATCAGCGTTAAGGTTGGGGATAAGGTTGGGGGTAGCATTAGGTTTAGGGTTGGGGATACGTTAAGGGTTAGGGTGAGGGTTAGGGTTAGGTTTACAGTTAAGGTGAGGGTTTAGGGTAATTGTTATGGTTAGGGTTAGAGTTAGAGTTAGGCTTAGGGTTAGGGTGAAGTTTCAGTTAATTGTGAGGGTTAGGGTTAAGTTTAGTGTTAAGGTGAGATTTAGGTTTAGGGTTAGGGTGGGGTAAGGTTAGGGTTAAGGCTAGGTTTACGGTAAGGGGTAGGGCTAGGTTAGGGTTAGGTTTAGGTTTAGAGTTAGAGTTAGTGCTAGGGTTAGGGTTAGGGTCAGGTTTAGAGTTATTGTTAGGGTTAGGGGAGAGTTAAGGTTAGGGTTAAGTTTAGGGTTAGGGTAAGGGTTAGGTTTAGGTCAGGGTTAGGGTTAGGATGATAGATAGGGTTAGGGTTAGGGGTTCGTGTGAGGGTTAGTGTTAGGTTGACAGTGAAGCTGATGTTTTAGGGTGTTACGGTTAGGGTTAGGGTTAGAGTTCGGGTTAGGTTTAGATTTGGGTTTACGGCTAGAGTTAGGGGATAGTTCAGGGTGTGGTTCAGGTTTATGTTTAAGGTTAGGCTTAGGTTTAGGGTGAAGTTTAGTTTAAGGATGAGGGTTAGGGTTAGGGTTTGTTGATTGGGTTAACTTTAGGCTTAGGTTTAGGGTTTTGTTATTTTTAGGGTTGGATTTAGTGTTCACGTACGGTTAGGTGCTTGGGTTAATGTAGGGTGAGATTTAGGGTTAAAGTTAGATTTCGCTTTAGTTTAGGGATAGGGCGAATTTTAAGACAGGGTGAGGGTTTGTGTTATGGCTAAGTTTTGGGTTCGTTTTCAGGTTAGTGTTAAGGTTATGTTTAGGGTTAGGGTTAGGTTTACGGGTTCTGTTTACTTCTAGGGTTAGGGTTAGATTTTAGGTTAGGGTTAAGTTTAGTTTACGGTTAGGCTTACGGTTATGGTTTGTTTTAGGCGTGGTTGGGGTGAGTGTTAGGTTTAGCGTTAGGTTTGGGTAGGCTTAGGATTATGGTTATGGTAAGGTGTTAGGGGTTAGAGGTGTAGTTTAGGGTTAGGGTTTATGTGAGGGTTCCGGTTAGGCATTGTGGTCCCGGTCATGGCTGGTTTGGTTTAGGATTAAGGTTAGGTTTCTGATTAGGTTTCGTGTTAGTGGTAGAGTTAGGGTGAGAGTTAGGGTTAAGGTTTCAGATAGACTTTGGTGTTAGGGGTTAGGGTTTGGGCTATTGTTAGGGTGATCGTTCGGGCTCAGGGGTTTCAGGTTAGTGTTAGGGTTCCGGATACCATTAGGTTTAGGGTTGGGGGATGCGGTTAGGGTTTAGGGTGAAGGTTGCGGTTAGTTTTACAGTTAGTTGAGGGTTTAGGTAAGTGTTACCATTAGGGTTCGAGTTAGGGTTAGGTTTAGGCTTAGGGTTAGGAGTAGGGTAAGATTTAGGTTTATGTCCGGGCTTAGGGTTAGTGTTAGTGTTCTGTTTAGGGTCAAGGTTAGAGTTAGGGTTAGGGTTAGGATTAGGTCTAGGGTTAGGTTCAGGGTTATGGTAAGGGTTAGGTTTAGGGTTACAGATGGACTAGCGTTAGTTAGAGTTAGGTTTAAGTTTAGGGTTAGGTTTAGGTTTACAGTTAAGGTTCAAGTTAAGGTTTGGATGAAGTTTAGGATAGGGTGAGGGTTATTTTTATGGTTACGGCTAGAGTTTGAGTTTGTGTTCAGGTTAGTGTGAAGGTTAGGTTTAGGGTTCGGGTTAGGTTTAGGGGTTACGTTTCGTGTTCGGTTTAGGTTTAGGGTTAGTGTAAAGTTAGGATAAGGGGTAGGATTATAGATAGTGTTAAACGTTAGGTTTAGGCTCTTAGGGTTTGGTTTATGGTTAGGGTATTGTTCAGTTTAGGGTAAATGTTAGGGTTAGGGTTAGATTAGGGTTACTGTTCGTATCAGCGTTAAGGTTGGGGATAAGGTTGGGGGTAGCGTTAGGTTTAGGGTTGGGGATACGTTAAGGGTTAGGGTGAGGGTTAGGGTTAGGTTTACAGTTAAGGTGAGGGTTTAGGGTAATTGTTATGGTTAGGGTTAGAGTTAGAGTTAGGCTTAGGGTTAGCGTGAAGTTTCAGTTAATTGTGAGGGTTAGGGTTAAGTTTAGTGTTAAGGTGAGATTTAGGTTTAGGGTTAGGGTGGGGTAAGGTTAGGGTTAAGGCTAGGTTTACGGTAAGGGGTAGGGCTAGGTTAGGGTTAGGTTTAGGTTTAGAGTTAGAGTTAGTGCTAGGGTTAGGGTTAGGGTCAGGTTTAGAGTTATTGTTAGGGTTAGGGGAGAGTTAAGGTTAGGGTTAAGTTTAGGGTTAGGGTAAGGGTTAGGTTTAGGTCAGGGTTAGGGTTAGGATGATAGATAGGGTTAGGGTTAGGGGTTCGTGTGAGGGTTAGTGTTAGGTTGACAGTGAAGCTGATGTTTTAGGGTGTTACGGTTAGGGTTAGGGTTAGAGTTCGGGTTAGGTTTAGATTTGGGTTTACGGCTAGAGTTAGGGGATAGTTCAGGGTGTGGTTCAGGTTTATGTTTAAGGTTAGGCTTAGGTTTAGGGTGAAGTTTAGTTTAAGGATGAGGGTTAGGATTAGGGTTTGTTGATTGGGTTAACTTTAGGCTTAGGTTTAGGGTTTTGTTATTTTTAGGGTTGGATTTAGTGTTCACGTACGGTTAGGTGCTTGGGTTAATGTAGGGTGAGATTTAGGGTTAAAGTTAGATTTCGCTTTAGTTTAGGGATAGGGCGAATTTTAAGACAGGGTGAGGGTTTGTGTTATGGCTAAGTTTTGGGTTCGTTTTCAGGTTAGTGTTAAGGTTATGTTTAGGGTTAGGGTTAGGTTTACGGGTTCTGTTTACTTCTAGGGTTAGGGTTAGATTTTAGGTTAGGGTTAAGTTTAGTTTACGGTTAGGCTTACGGTTATGGTTTGTTTTAGGCGTGGTTGGGGTGAGTGTTAGGTTTAGCGTTAGGTTTGGGTAGGCTTAGGATTATGGTTATGGTAAGGTGTTAGGGGTTAGAGGTGTAGTTTAGGGTTAGGGTTTATGTGAGGGTTCCGGTTAGGCATTGTGGTCCCGGTCATGGCTGGTTTGGTTTAGGATTAAGGTTAGGTTTCTGATTAGGTTTCGTGTTAGTGGTAGAGTTAGGGTGAGAGTTAGGGTTAAGGTTTCAGATAGACTTTGGTGTTAGGGGTTAGGGTTTGGGCTATTGTTAGGGTGATCGTTCGGGCTCAGGGGTTTCAGGTTAGTGTTAGGGTTCCGGATACCATTAGGTTTAGGGTTGGGGGATGCGGTTAGGGTTTAGGGTGAAGGTTGCGGTTAGTTTTACAGTTAGTTGAGGGTTTAGGTAAGTGTTACCATTAGGGTTCGAGTTAGGGTTAGGTTTAGGCTTAGGGTTAGGAGTAGGGTAAGATTTAGGTTTATGTCCGGGCTTAGGGTTAGTGTTAGTGTTCTGTTTAGGGTCAAGGTTAGAGTTAGGGTTAGGGTTAGGATTAGGTCTAGGGTTAGGTTCAGGGTTATGGTAAGGGTTAGGTTTAGGGTTACAGATGGACTAGCGTTAGTTAGAGTTAGGTTTAAGTTTAGGGTTAGGTTTAGGTTTACAGTTAAGGTTCAAGTTAAGGTTTGGATGAAGTTTAGGATAGGGTGAGGGTTATTTTTATGGTTACGGCTAGAGTTTGAGTTTGTGTTCAGGTTAGTGTGAAGGTTAGGTTTAGGGTTCGGGTTAGGTTTAGGGGTTACGTTTCGTGTTCGGTTTAGGTTTAGGGTTAGTGTAAAGTTAGGATAAGGGGTAGGATTATAGATAGTGTTAAACGTTAGGTTTAGGCTCTTAGGGTTTGGTTTATGGTTAGGGTATTGTTCAGTTTAGGGTAAATGTTAGGGTTAGGGTTAGATTAGGGTTACTGTTCGTATCAGCGTTAAGGTTGGGGATAAGGTTGGGGGTAGCGTTAGGTTTAGGGTTGGGGATACGTTAAGGGTTAGGGTGAGGGTTAGGGTTAGGTTTACAGTTAAGGTGAGGGTTTAGGGTAATTGTTATGGTTAGGGTTAGAGTTAGAGTTAGGCTTAGGGTTAGCGTGAAGTTTCAGTTAATTGTGAGGGTTAGGGTTAAGTTTAGTGTTAAGGTGAGATTTAGGTTTAGGGTTAGGGTGGGGTAAGGTTAGGGTTAAGGCTAGGTTTACGGTAAGGGGTAGGGCTAGGTTAGGGTTAGGTTTAGGTTTAGAGTTAGAGTTAGTGCTAGGGTTAGGGTTAGGGTCAGGTTTAGAGTTATTGTTAGGGTTAGGGGAGAGTTAAGGTTAGGGTTAAGTTTAGGGTTAGGGTAAGGGTTAGGTTTAGGTCAGGGTTAGGGTTAGGATGATAGATAGGGTTAGGGTTAGGGGTTCGTGTGAGGGTTAGTGTTAGGTTGACAGTGAAGCTGATGTTTTAGGGTGTTACGGTTAGGGTTAGGGTTAGAGTTCGGGTTAGGTTTAGATTTGGGTTTACGGCTAGAGTTAGGGGATAGTTCAGGGTGTGGTTCAGGTTTATGTTTAAGGTTAGGCTTAGGTTTAGGGTGAAGTTTAGTTTAAGGATGAGGGTTAGGGTTAGGGTTTGTTGATTGGGTTAACTTTAGGCTTAGGTTTAGGGTTTTGTTATTTTTAGGGTTGGATTTAGTGTTCACGTACGGTTAGGTGCTTGGGTTAATGTAGGGTGAGATTTAGGGTTAAAGTTAGATTTCGCTTTAGTTTAGGGATAGGGCGAATTTTAAGACAGGGTGAGGGTTTGTGTTATGGCTAAGTTTTGGGTTCGTTTTCAGGTTAGTGTTAAGGTTATGTTTAGGGTTAGGGTTAGGTTTACGGGTTCTGTTTACTTCTAGGGTTAGGGTTAGATTTTAGGTTAGGGTTAAGTTTAGTTTACGGTTAGGCTTACGGTTATGGTTTGTTTTAGGCGTGGTTGGGGTGAGTGTTAGGTTTAGCGTTAGGTTTGGGTAGGCTTAGGATTATGGTTATGGTAAGGTGTTAGGGGTTAGAGGTGTAGTTTAGGGTTAGGGTTTATGTGAGGGTTCCGGTTAGGCATTGTGGTCCCGGTCATGGCTGGTTTGGTTTAGGATTAAGGTTAGGTTTCTGATTAGGTTTCGTGTTAGTGGTAGAGTTAGGGTGAGAGTTAGGGTTAAGGTTTCAGATAGACTTTGGTGTTAGGGGTTAGGGTTTGGGCTATTGTTAGGGTGATCGTTCGGGCTCAGGGGTTTCAGGTTAGTGTTAGGGTTCCGGATACCATTAGGTTTAGGGTTGGGGGATGCGGTTAGGGTTTAGGGTGAAGGTTGCGGTTAGTTTTACAGTTAGTTGAGGGTTTAGGTAAGTGTTACCATTAGGGTTCGAGTTAGGGTTAGGTTTAGGCTTAGGGTTAGGAGTAGGGTAAGATTTAGGTTTATGTCCGGGCTTAGGGTTAGTGTTAGTGTTCTGTTTAGGGTCAAGGTTAGAGTTAGGGTTAGGGTTAGGATTAGGTCTAGGGTTAGGTTCAGGGTTATGGTAAGGGTTAGGTTTAGGGTTACAGATGGACTAGCGTTAGAGTTAGGTTTAAGTTTAGGGTTAGGTTTAGGTTTACAGTTAAGGTTCAAGTTAAGGTTTGGATGAAGTTTAGGATAGGGTGAGGGTTATTTTTATGGTTACGGCTAGAGTTTGAGTTTGTGTTCAGGTTAGTGTGAAGGTTAGGTTTAGGGTTCGGGTTAGGTTTAGGGGTTACGTTTCGTGTTCGGTTTAGGTTTAGGGTTAGTGTAAATTTAGGATAAGGGGTAGGATTATAGATAGTGTTAAACGTTAGGTTTAGGCTCTTAGGGTTTGGTTTATGGTTAGGGTATTGTTCAGTTTAGGGTAAATGTTAGGGTTAGGGTTAGATTAGGGTTACTGTTCGTATCAGCGTTAAGGTTGGGGATAAGGTTGGGGGTAGCATTAGGTTTAGGGTTGGGGATACGTTAAGGGTTAGGGTGAGGGTTAGGGTTAGGTTTACAGTTAAGGTGAGGGTTTAGGGTAATTGTTATGGTTAGGGTTAGAGTTAGAGTTAGGCTTAGGGTTAGGGTGAAGTTTCAGTTAATTGTGAGGGTTAGGGTTAAGTTTAGTGTTAAGGTGAGATTTAGGTTTAGGGTTAGGGTGGGGTAAGGTTAGGGTTAAGGCTAGGTTTACGGTAAGGGGTAGGGCTAGGTTAGGGTTAGGTTTAGGTTTAGAGTTAGAGTTAGTGCTAGGGTTAGGGTTAGGGTCAGGTTTAGAGTTATTGTTAGGGTTAGGGGAGAGTTAAGGTTAGGGTTAAGTTTAGGGTTAGGGTAAGGGTTAGGTTTAGGTCAGGGTTAGGGTTAGGATGATAGATAGGGTTAGGGTTAGGGGTTCGTGTGAGGGTTAGTGTTAGGTTGACAGTGAAGCTGATGTTTTAGGGTGTTACGGTTAGGGTTAGGGTTAGAGTTCGGGTTAGGTTTAGATTTGGGTTTACGGCTAGAGTTAGGGGATAGTTCAGGGGGTGGTTCAGGTTTATGTTTAAGGTTAGGCTTAGGTTTAGGGTGAAGTTTAGTTTAAGGATGAGGGTTAGGGTTAGGGTTTGTTGATTGGGTTAACTTTAGGCTTAGGTTTAGGGTTTTGTTATTTTTAGGGTTGGATTTAGTGTTCACGTACGGTTAGGTGCTTGGGTTAATGTAGGGTGAGATTTAGGGTTAAAGTTAGATTTCGCTTTAGTTTAGGGATAGGGCGAATTTTAAGACAGGGTGAGGGTTTGTGTTATGGCTAAGTTTTGGGTTCGTTTTCAGGTTAGTGTTAAGGTTATGTTTAGGGTTAGGGTTAGGTTTACGGGTTCTGTTTACTTCTAGGGTTAGGGTTAGATTTTAGGTTAGGGTTAAGTTTAGTTTACGGTTAGGCTTACGGTTATGGTTTGTTTTAGGCGTGGTTGGGGTGAGTGTTAGGTTTAGCGTTAGGTTTGGGTAGGCTTAGGATTATGGTTATGGTAAGGTGTTAGGGGTTAGAGGTGTAGTTTAGGGTTAGGGTTTATGTGAGGGTTCCGGTTAGGCATTGTGGTCCCGGTCATGGCTGGTTTGGTTTAGGATTAAGGTTAGGTTTCTGATTAGGTTTCGTGTTAGTGGTAGAGTTAGGGTGAGAGTTAGGGTTAAGGTTTCAGATAGACTTTGGTGTTAGGGGTTAGGGTTTGGGCTATTGTTAGGGTGATCGTTCGGGCTCAGGGGTTTCAGGTTAGTGTTAGGGTTCCGGATACCATTAGGTTTAGGGTTGGGGGATGCGGTTAGGGTTTAGGGTGAAGGTTGCGGTTAGTTTTACAGTTAGTTGAGGGTTTAGGTAAGTGTTACCATTAGGGTTCGAGTTAGGGTTAGGTTTAGGCTTAGGGTTAGGAGTAGGGTAAGATTTAGGTTTATGTCCGGGCTTAGGGTTAGTGTTAGTGTTCTGTTTAGGGTCAAGGTTAGAGTTAGGGTTAGGGTTAGGATTAGGTCTAGGGTTAGGTTCAGGGTTATGGTAAGGGTTAGGTTTAGGGTTACAGATGGACTAGCGTTAGTTAGAGTTAGGTTTAAGTTTAGGGTTAGGTTTAGGTTTACAGTTAAGGTTCAAGTTAAGGTTTGGATGAAGTTTAGGATAGGGTGAGGGTTATTTTTATGGTTACGGCTAGAGTTTGAGTTTGTGTTCAGGTTAGTGTGAAGGTTAGGTTTAGGGTTCGGGTTAGGTTTAGGGGTTACGTTTCGTGTTCGGTTTAGGTTTAGGGTTAGTGTAAAGTTAGGATAAGGGGTAGGATTATAGATAGTGTTAAACGTTAGGTTTAGGCTCTTAGGGTTTGGTTTATGGTTAGGGTATTGTTCAGTTTAGGGTAAATGTTAGGGTTAGGGTTAGATTAGGGTTACTGTTCGTATCAGCGTTAAGGTTGGGGATAAGGTTGGGGGTAGCGTTAGGTTTAGGGTTGGGGATACGTTAAGGGTTAGGGTGAGGGTTAGGGTTAGGTTTACAGTTAAGGTGAGGGTTTAGGGTAATTGTTATGGTTAGGGTTAGAGTTAGAGTTAGGCTTAGGGTTAGGGTGAAGTTTCAGTTAATTGTGAGGGTTAGGGTTAAGTTTAGTGTTAAGGTGAGATTTAGGTTTAGGGTTAGGGTGGGGTAAGGTTAGGGTTAAGGCTAGGTTTACGGTAAGGGGTAGGGCTAGGTTAGGGTTAGGTTTAGGTTTAGAGTTAGAGTTAGTGCTAGGGTTAGGGTTAGGGTCAGGTTTAGAGTTATTGTTAGGGTTAGGGGAGAGTTAAGGTTAGGGTTAAGTTTAGGGTTAGGGTAAGGGTTAGGTTTAGGTCAGGGTTAGGGTTAGGATGATAGATAGGGTTAGGGTTAGGGGTTCGTGTGAGGGTTAGTGTTAGGTTGACAGTGAAGCTGATGTTTTAGGGTGTTACGGTTAGGGTTAGGGTTAGAGTTCGGGTTAGGTTTAGATTTGGGTTTACGGCTAGAGTTAGGGGATAGTTCAGGGTGTGGTTCAGGTTTATGTTTAAGGTTAGGCTTAGGTTTAGGGTGAAGTTTAGTTTAAGGATGAGGGTTAGGGTTAGGGTTTGTTGATTGGGTTAACTTTAGGCTTAGGTTTAGGGTTTTGTTATTTTTAGGGTTGGATTTAGTGTTCACGTACGGTTAGGTGCTTGGGTTAATGTAGGGTGAGATTTAGGGTTAAAGTTAGATTTCGCTTTAGTTTAGGGATAGGGCGAATTTTAAGACAGGGTGAGGGTTTGTGTTATGGCTAAGTTTTGGGTTCGTTTTCAGGTTAGTGTTAAGGTTATGTTTAGGGTTAGGGTTAGGTTTACGGGTTCTGTTTACTTCTAGGGTTAGGGTTAGATTTTAGGTTAGGGTTAAGTTTAGTTTACGGTTAGGCTTACGGTTATGGTTTGTTTTAGGCGTGGTTGGGGTGAGTGTTAGGTTTAGCGTTAGGTTTGGGTAGGCTTAGGATTATGGTTATGGTAAGGTGTTAGGGGTTAGAGGTGTAGTTTAGGGTTAGGGTTTATGTGAGGGTTCCGGTTAGGCATTGTGGTCCCGGTCATGGCTGGTTTGGTTTAGGATTAAGGTTAGGTTTCTGATTAGGTTTCGTGTTAGTGGTAGAGTTAGGGTGAGAGTTAGGGTTAAGGTTTCAGATAGACTTTGGTGTTAGGGGTTAGGGTTTGGGCTATTGTTAGGGTGATCGTTCGGGCTCAGGGGTTTCAGGTTAGTGTTAGGGTTCCGGATACCATTAGGTTTAGGGTTGGGGGATGCGGTTAGGGTTTAGGGTGAAGGTTGCGGTTAGTTTTACAGTTAGTTGAGGGTTTAGGTAAGTGTTACCATTAGGGTTCGAGTTAGGGTTAGGTTTAGGCTTAGGGTTAGGAGTAGGGTAAGATTTAGGTTTATGTCCGGGCTTAGGGTTAGTGTTAGTGTTCTGTTTAGGGTCAAGGTTAGAGTTAGGGTTAGGGTTAGGATTAGGTCTAGGGTTAGGTTCAGGGTTATGGTAAGGGTTAGGTTTAGGGTTACAGATGGACTAGCGTTAGTTAGAGTTAGGTTTAAGTTTAGGGTTAGGTTTAGGTTTACAGTTAAGGTTCAAGTTAAGGTTTGGATGAAGTTTAGGATAGGGTGAGGGTTATTTTTATGGTTACGGCTAGAGTTTGAGTTTGTGTTCAGGTTAGTGTGAAGGTTAGGTTTAGGGTTCGGGTTAGGGTTAGGGGTTACGTTTCGTGTTCGGTTTAGGTTTAGGGTTAGTGTAAAGTTAGGATAAGGGGTAGGATTATAGATAGTGTTAAACATTAGGTTTAGGCTCTTAGGGTTTGGTTTATGGTTAGGGTATTGTTCAGTTTAGGGTAAATGTTAGGGTTAGGGTTAGATTAGGGTTACTGTTCGTATCAGCGTTAAGGTTGGGGATAAGGTTGGGGGTAGCGTTAGGTTTAGGGTTGGGGATACGTTAAGGGTTAGGGTGAGGGTTAGGGTTAGGTTTACAGTTAAGGTGAGGGTTTAGGGTAATTGTTATGGTTAGGGTTAGAGTTAGAGTTAGGCTTAGGGTTAGCGTGAAGTTTCAGTTAATTGTGAGGGTTAGGGTTAAGTTTAGTGTTAAGGTGAGATTTAGGTTTAGGGTTAGGGTGGGGTAAGGTTAGGGTTAAGGCTAGGTTTACGGTAAGGGGTAGGGCTAGGTTAGGGTTAGGTTTAGGTTTAGAGTTAGAGTTAGTGCTAGGGTTAGGGTTAGGGTCAGGTTTAGAGTTATTGTTAGGGTTAGGGGAGAGTTAAGGTTAGGGTTAAGTTTAGGGTTAGGGTAAGGGTTAGGTTTAGGTCAGGGTTAGGGTTAGGATGATAGATAGGGTTAGGGTTAGGGGTTCGTGTGAGGGTTAGTGTTAGGTTGACAGTGAAGCTGATGTTTTAGGGTGTTACGGTTAGGGTTAGGGTTAGAGTTCGGGTTAGGTTTAGATTTGGGTTTACGGCTAGAGTTAGGGGATAGTTCAGGGTGTGGTTCAGGTTTATGTTTAAGGTTAGGCTTAGGTTTAGGGTGAAGTTTAGTTTAAGGATGAGGGTTAGGGTTAGGGTTTGTTGATTGGGTTAACTTTAGGCTTAGGTTTAGGGTTTTGTTATTTTTAGGGTTGGATTTAGTGTTCACGTACGGTTAGGTGCTTGGGTTAATGTAGGGTGAGATTTAGGGTTAAAGTTAGATTTCGCTTTAGTTTAGGGATAGGGCGAATTTTAAGACAGGGTGAGGGTTTGTGTTATGGCTAAGTTTTGGGTTCGTTTTCAGGTTAGTGTTAAGGTTATGTTTAGGGTTAGGGTTAGGTTTACGGGTTCTGTTTACTTCTAGGGTTAGGGTTAGATTTTAGGTTAGGGTTAAGTTTAGTTTACGGTTAGGCTTACGGTTATGGTTTGTTTTAGGCGTGGTTGGGGTGAGTGTTAGGTTTAGCGTTAGGTTTGGGTAGGCTTAGGATTATGGTTATGGTAAGGTGTTAGGGGTTAGAGGTGTAGTTTAGGGTTAGGGTTTATGTGAGGGTTCCGGTTAGGCATTGTGGTCCCGGTCATGGCTGGTTTGGTTTAGGATTAAGGTTAGGTTTCTGATTAGGTTTCGTGTTAGTGGTAGAGTTAGGGTGAGAGTTAGGGTTAAGGTTTCAGATAGACTTTGGTGTTAGGGGTTAGGGTTTGGGCTATTGTTAGGGTGATCGTTCGGGCTCAGGGGTTTCAGGTTAGTGTTAGGGTTCCGGATACCATTAGGTTTAGGGTTGGGGGATGCGGTTAGGGTTTAGGGTGAAGGTTGCGGTTAGTTTTACAGTTAGTTGAGGGTTTAGGTAAGTGTTACCATTAGGGTTCGAGTTAGGGTTAGGTTTAGGCTTAGGGTTAGGAGTAGGGTAAGATTTAGGTTTATGTCCGGGCTTAGGGTTAGTGTTAGTGTTCTGTTTAGGGTCAAGGTTAGAGTTAGGGTTAGGGTTAGGATTAGGTCTAGGGTTAGGTTCAGGGTTATGGTAAGGGTTAGGTTTAGGGTTACAGATGGACTAGCGTTAGTTAGAGTTAGGTTTAAGTTTAGGGTTAGGTTTAGGTTTACAGTTAAGGTTCAAGTTAAGGTTTGGATGAAGTTTAGGATAGGGTGAGGGTTATTTTTATGGTTACGGCTAGAGTTTGAGTTTGTGTTCAGGTTAGTGTGAAGGTTAGGTTTAGGGTTCGGGTTAGGTTTAGGGGTTACGTTTCGTGTTCGGTTTAGGTTTAGGGTTAGTGTAAAGTTAGGATAAGGGGTAGGATTATAGATAGTGTTAAACGTTAGGTTTAGGCTCTTAGGGTTTGGTTTATGGTTAGGGTATTGTTCAGTTTAGGGTAAATGTTAGGGTTAGGGTTAGATTAGGGTTACTGTTCGTATCAGCGTTAAGGTTGGGGATAAGGTTGGGGGTAGCGTTAGGTTTAGGGTTGGGGATACGTTAAGGGTTAGGGTGAGGGTTAGGGTTAGGTTTACAGTTAAGGTGAGGGTTTAGGGTAATTGTTATGGTTAGGGTTAGAGTTAGAGTTAGGCTTAGGGTTAGCGTGAAGTTTCAGTTAATTGTGAGGGTTAGGGTTAAGTTTAGTGTTAAGGTGAGATTTAGGTTTAGGGTTAGGGTGGGGTAAGGTTAGGGTTAAGGCTAGGTTTACGGTAAGGGGTAGGGCTAGGTTAGGGTTAGGTTTAGGTTTAGAGTTAGAGTTAGTGCTAGGGTTAGGGTTAGGGTCAGGTTTAGAGTTATTGTTAGGGTTAGGGGAGAGTTAAGGTTAGGGTTAAGTTTAGGGTTAGGGTAAGGGTTAGGTTTAGGTCAGGGTTAGGGTTAGGATGATAGATAGGGTTAGGGTTAGGGGTTCGTGTGAGGGTTAGTGTTAGGTTGACAGTGAAGCTGATGTTTTAGGGTGTTACGGTTAGGGTTAGGGTTAGAGTTCGGGTTAGGTTTAGATTTGGGTTTACGGCTAGAGTTAGGGGATAGTTCAGGGTGTGGTTCAGGTTTATGTTTAAGGTTAGGCTTAGGTTTAGGGTGAAGTTTAGTTTAAGGATGAGGGTTAGGGTTAGGGTTTGTTGATTGGGTTAACTTTAGGCTTAGGTTTAGGGTTTTGTTATTTTTAGGGTTGGATTTAGTGTTCACGTACGGTTAGGTGCTTGGGTTAATGTAGGGTGAGATTTAGGGTTAAAGTTAGATTTCGCTTTAGTTTAGGGATAGGGCGAATTTTAAGACAGGGTGAGGGTTTGTGTTATGGCTAAGTTTTGGGTTCGTTTTCAGGTTAGTGTTAAGGTTATGTTTAGGGTTAGGGTTAGGTTTACGGGTTCTGTTTACTTCTAGGGTTAGGGTTAGATTTTAGGTTAGGGTTAAGTTTAGTTTACGGTTAGGCTTACGGTTATGGTTTGTTTTAGGCGTGGTTGGGGTGAGTGTTAGGTTTAGCGTTAGGTTTGGGTAGGCTTAGGATTATGGTTATGGTAAGGTGTTAGGGGTTAGAGGTGTAGTTTAGGGTTAGGGTTTATGTGAGGGTTCCGGTTAGGCATTGTGGTCCCGGTCATGGCTGGTTTGGTTTAGGATTAAGGTTAGGTTTCTGATTAGGTTTCGTGTTAGTGGTAGAGTTAGGGTGAGAGTTAGGGTTAAGGTTTCAGATAGACTTTGGTGTTAGGGGTTAGGGTTTGGGCTATTGTTAGGGTGATCGTTCGGGCTCAGGGGTTTCAGGTTAGTGTTAGGGTTCCGGATACCATTAGGTTTAGGGTTGGGGGATGCGGTTAGGGTTTAGGGTGAAGGTTGCGGTTAGTTTTACAGTTAGTTGAGGGTTTAGGTAAGTGTTACCATTAGGGTTCGAGTTAGGGTTAGGTTTAGGCTTAGGGTTAGGAGTAGGGTAAGATTTAGGTTTATGTCCGGGCTTAGGGTTAGTGTTAGTGTTCTGTTTAGGGTCAAGGTTAGAGTTAGGGTTAGGGTTAGGATTAGGTCTAGGGTTAGGTTCAGTGTTATGGTAAGGGTTAGGTTTAGGGTTACAGATGGACTAGCGTTAGAGTTAGGTTTAAGTTTAGGGTTAGGTTTAGGTTTACAGTTAAGGTTCAAGTTAAGGTTTGGATGAAGTTTAGGATAGGGTGAGGGTTATTTTTATGGTTACGGCTAGAGTTTGAGTTTGTGTTCAGGTTAGTGTGAAGGTTAGGTTTAGGGTTCGGGTTAGGTTTAGGGGTTACGTTTCGTGTTCGGTTTAGGTTTAGGGTTAGTGTAAAGTTAGGATAAGGGGTAGGATTATAGATAGTGTTAAACGTTAGGTTTAGGCTCTTAGGGTTTGGTTTATGGTTAGGGTATTGTTCAGTTTAGGGTAAATGTTAGGGTTAGGGTTAGATTAGGGTTACTGTTCGTATCAGCGTTAAGGTTGGGGATAAGGTTGGGGGTAGCGTTAGGTTTAGGGTTGGGGATACGTTAAGGGTTAGGGTGAGGGTTAGGGTTAGGTTTACAGTTAAGGTGAGGGTTTAGGGTAATTGTTATGGTTAGGGTTAGAGTTAGAGTTAGGCTTAGGGTTAGCGTGAAGTTTCAGTTAATTGTGAGGGTTAGGGTTAAGTTTAGTGTTAAGGTGAGATTTAGGTTTAGGGTTAGGGTGGGGTAAGGTTAGGGTTAAGGCTAGGTTTACGGTAAGGGGTAGGGCTAGGTTAGGGTTAGGTTTAGGTTTAGAGTTAGAGTTAGTGCTAGGGTTAGGGTTAGGGTCAGGTTTAGAGTTATTGTTAGGGTTAGGGGAGAGTTAAGGTTAGGGTTAAGTTTAGGGTTAGGGTAAGGGTTAGGTTTAGGTCAGGGTTAGGGTTAGGATGATAGATAGGGTTAGGGTTAGGGGTTCGTGTGAGGGTTAGTGTTAGGTTGACAGTGAAGCTGATGTTTTAGGGTGTTACGGTTAGGGTTAGGGTTAGAGTTCGGGTTAGGTTTAGATTTGGGTTTACGGCTAGAGTTAGGGGATAGTTCAGGGGGTGGTTCAGGTTTATGTTTAAGGTTAGGCTTAGGTTTAGGGTGAAGTTTAGTTTAAGGATGAGGGTTAGGGTTAGGGTTTGTTGATTGGGTTAACTTTAGGCTTAGGTTTAGGGTTTTGTTATTTTTAGGGTTGGATTTAGTGTTCACGTACGGTTAGGTGCTTGGGTTAATGTAGGGTGAGATTTAGGGTTAAAGTTAGATTTCGCTTTAGTTTAGGGATAGGGCGAATTTTAAGACAGGGTGAGGGTTTGTGTTATGGCTAAGTTTTGGGTTCGTTTTCAGGTTAGTGTTAAGGTTATGTTTAGGGTTAGGGTTAGGTTTACGGGTTCTGTTTACTTCTAGGGTTAGGGTTAGATTTTAGGTTAGGGTTAAGTTTAGTTTACGGTTAGGCTTACGGTTATGGTTTGTTTTAGGCGTGGTTGGGGTGAGTGTTAGGTTTAGCGTTAGGTTTGGGTAGGCTTAGGATTATGGTTATGGTAAGGTGTTAGGGGTTAGAGGTGTAGTTTAGGGTTAGGGTTTATGTGAGGGTTCCGGTTAGGCATTGTGGTCCCGGTCATGGCTGGTTTGGTTTAGGATTAAGGTTAGGTTTCTGATTAGGTTTCGTGTTAGTGGTAGAGTTAGGGTGAGAGTTAGGGTTAAGGTTTCAGATAGACTTTGGTGTTAGGGGTTAGGGTTTGGGCTATTGTTAGGGTGATCGTTCGGGCTCAGGGGTTTCAGGTTAGTGTTAGGGTTCCGGATACCATTAGGTTTAGGGTTGGGGGATGCGGTTAGGGTTTAGGGTGAAGGTTGCGGTTAGTTTTACAGTTAGTTGAGGGTTTAGGTGGTGTTACCATTAGGGTTCGAGTTAGGGTTAGGTTTAGGCTTAGGGTTAGGAGTAGGGTAAGATTTAGGTTTATGTCCGGGCTTAGGGTTAGTGTTAGTGTTCTGTTTAGGGTCAAGGTTAGAGTTAGGGTTAGGGTTAGGATTAGGTCTAGGGTTAGGTTCAGGGTTATGGTAAGGGTTAGGTTTAGGGTTACAGATGGACTAGCGTTAGAGTTAGGTTTAAGTTTAGGGTTAGGTTTAGGTTTACAGTTAAGGTTCAAGTTAAGGTTTGGATGAAGTTTAGGATAGGGTGAGGGTTATTTTTATGGTTACGGCTAGAGTTTGAGTTTGTGTTCAGGTTAGTGTGAAGGTTAGGTTTAGGGTTCGGGTTAGGTTTAGGGGTTACGTTTCGTGTTCGGTTTAGGTTTAGGGTTAGTGTAAAGTTAGGATAAGGGGTAGGATTATAGATAGTGTTAAACGTTAGGTTTAGGCTCTTAGGGTTTGGTTTATGGTTAGGGTATTGTTCAGTTTAGGGTAAATGTTAGGGTTAGGGTTAGATTAGGGTTACTGTTCGTATCAGCGTTAAGGTTGGGGATAAGGTTGGGGGTAGCGTTAGGTTTAGGGTTGGGGATACGTTAAGGGTTAGGGTGAGGGTTAGGGTTAGGTTTACAGTTAAGGTGAGGGTTTAGGGTAATTGTTATGGTTAGGGTTAGAGTTAGAGTTAGGCTTAGGGTTAGGGTGAAGTTTCAGTTAATTGTGAGGGTTAGGGTTAAGTTTAGTGTTAAGGTGAGATTTAGGTTTAGGGTTAGGGTGGGGTAAGGTTAGGGTTAAGGCTAGGTTTACGGTAAGGGGTAGGGCTAGGTTAGGGTTAGGTTTAGGTTTAGAGTTAGAGTTAGTGCTAGGGTTAGGGTTAGGGTCAGGTTTAGAGTTATTGTTAGGGTTAGGGGAGAGTTAAGGTTAGGGTTAAGTTTAGGGTTAGGGTAAGGGTTAGGTTTAGGTCAGGGTTAGGGTTAGGATGATAGATAGGGTTAGGGTTAGGGGTTCGTGTGAGGGTTAGTGTTAGGTTGACAGTGAAGCTGATGTTTTAGGGTGTTACGGTTAGGGTTAGGGTTAGAGTTCGGGTTAGGTTTAGATTTGGGTTTACGGCTAGAGTTAGGGGATAGTTCAGGGTGTGGTTCAGGTTTATGTTTAAGGTTAGGCTTAGGTTTAGGGTGAAGTTTAGTTTAAGGATGAGGGTTAGGGTTAGGGTTTGTTGATTGGGTTAACTTTAGGCTTAGGTTTAGGGTTTTGTTATTTTTAGGGTTGGATTTAGTGTTCACGTACGGTTAGGTGCTTGGGTTAATGTAGGGTGAGATTTAGGGTTAAAGTTAGATTTCGCTTTAGTTTAGGGATAGGGCGAATTTTAAGACAGGGTGAGGGTTTGTGTTATGGCTAAGTTTTGGGTTCGTTTTCAGGTTAGTGTTAAGGTTATGTTTAGGGTTAGGGTTAAGTTTACGGGTTCTGTTTACTTCTAGGGTTAGGGTTAGATTTTAGGTTAGGGTTAAGTTTAGTTTACGGTTAGGCTTACGGTTATGGTTTGTTTTAGGCGTGGTTGGGGTGAGTGTTAGGTTTAGCGTTAGGTTTGGGTAGGCTTAGGATTATGGTTATGGTAAGGTGTTAGGGGTTAGAGGTGTAGTTTAGGGTTAGGGTTTATGTGAGGGTTCCGGTTAGGCATTGTGGTCCCGGTCATGGCTGGTTTGGTTTAGGATTAAGGTTAGGTTTCTGATTAGGTTTCGTGTTAGTGGTAGAGTTAGGGTGAGAGTTAGGGTTAAGGTTTCAGATAGACTTTGGTGTTAGGGGTTAGGGTTTGGGCTATCGTTAGGGTGATCGTTCGGGCTCAGGGGTTTCAGGTTAGTGTTAGGGTTCCGGATACCATTAGGTTTAGGGTTGGGGGATGCGGTTAGGGTTTAGGGTGAAGGTTGCGGTTAGTTTTACAGTTAGTTGAGGGTTTAGGTAAGTGTTACCATTAGGGTTCGAGTTAGGGTTAGGTTTAGGCTTAGGGTTAGGAGTAGGGTAAGATTTAGGTTTATGTCCGGGCTTAGGGTTAGTGTTAGTGTTCTGTTTAGGGTCAAGGTTAGAGTTAGGGTTAGGGTTAGGATTAGGTCTAGGGTTAGGTTCAGGGTTATGGTAAGGGTTAGGTTTAGGGTTACAGATGGACTAGCGTTAGAGTTAGGTTTAAGTTTAGGGTTAGGTTTAGGTTTACAGTTAAGGTTCAAGTTAAGGTTTGGATGAAGTTTAGGATAGGGTGAGGGTTATTTTTATGGTTACGGCTAGAGTTTGAGTTTGTGTTCAGGTTAGTGTGAAGGTTAGGTTTAGGGTTCGGGTTAGGTTTAGGGGTTACGTTTCGTGTTCGGTTTAGGTTTAGGGTTAGTGTAAAGTTAGGATAAGGGGTAGGATTATAGATAGTGTTAAACGTTAGGTTTAGGCTCTTAGGGTTTGGTTTATGGTTAGGGTATTGTTCAGTTTAGGGTAAATGTTAGGGTTAGGGTTAGATTAGGGTTACTGTTCGTATCAGCGTTAAGGTTGGGGATAAGGTTGGGGGTAGCGTTAGGTTTAGGGTTGGGGATACGTTAAGGGTTAGGGTGAGGGTTAGGGTTAGGTTTACAGTTAAGGTGAGGGTTTAGGGTAATTGTTATGGTTAGGGTTAGAGTTAGAGTTAGGCTTAGGGTTAGCGTGAAGTTTCAGTTAATTGTGAGGGTTAGGGTTAAGTTTAGTGTTAAGGTGAGATTTAGGTTTAGGGTTAGGGTGGGGTAAGGTTAGGGTTAAGGCTAGGTTTACGGTAAGGGGTAGGGCTAGGTTAGGGTTAGGTTTAGGTTTAGAGTTAGAGTTAGTGCTAGGGTTAGGGTTAGGGTCAGGTTTAGAGTTATTGTTAGGGTTAGGGGAGAGTTAAGGTTAGGGTTAAGTTTAGGGTTAGGGTAAGGGTTAGGTTTAGGTCAGGGTTAGGGTTAGGATGATAGATAGGGTTAGGGTTAGGGGTTCGTGTGAGGGTTAGTGTTAGGTTGACAGTGAAGCTGATGTTTTAGGGTGTTACGGTTAGGGTTAGGGTTAGAGTTCGGGTTAGGTTTAGATTTGGGTTTACGGCTAGAGTTAGGGGATAGTTCAGGGTGTGGTTCAGGTTTATGTTTAAGGTTAGGCTTAGGTTTAGGGTGAAGTTTAGTTTAAGGATGATGGTTAGGGTTAGGGTTTGTTGATTGGGTTAACTTTAGGCTTAGGTTTAGGGTTTTGTTATTTTTAGGGTTGGATTTAGTGTTCACGTACGGTTAGGTGCTTGGGTTAATGTAGGGTGAGATTTAGGGTTAAAGTTAGATTTCGCTTTAGTTTAGGGATAGGGCGAATTTTAAGACAGGGTGAGGGTTTGTGTTATGGCTAAGTTTTGGGTTCGTTTTCAGGTTAGTGTTAAGGTTATGTTTAGGGTTAGGGTTAAGTTTACGGGTTCTGTTTACTTCTAGGGTTAGGGTTAGATTTTAGGTTAGGGTTAAGTTTAGTTTACGGTTAGGCTTACGGTTATGGTTTGTTTTAGGCGTGGTTGGGGTGAGTGTTAGGTTTAGCGTTAGGTTTGGGTAGGCTTAGGATTATGGTTATGGTAAGGTGTTAGGGGTTAGAGGTGTAGTTTAGGGTTAGGGTTTATGTGAGGGTTCCGGTTAGGCATTGTGGTCCCGGTCATGGCTGGTTTGGTTTAGGATTAAGGTTAGGTTTCTGATTAGGTTTCGTGTTAGTGGTAGAGTTAGGGTGAGAGTTAGGGTTAAGGTTTCAGATAGACTTTGGTGTTAGGGGTTAGGGTTTGGGCTATTGTTAGGGTGATCGTTCGGGCTCAGGGGTTTCAGGTTAGTGTTAGGGTTCCGGATACCATTAGGTTTAGGGTTGGGGGATGCGGTTAGGGTTTAGGGTGAAGGTTGCGGTTAGTTTTACAGTTAGTTGAGGGTTTAGGTAAGTGTTACCATTAGGGTTCGAGTTAGGGTTAGGTTTAGGCTTAGGGTTAGGAGTAGGGTAAGATTTAGGTTTATGTCCGGGCTTAGGGTTAGTGTTAGTGTTCTGTTTAGGGTCAAGGTTAGAGTTAGGGTTAGGGTTAGGATTAGGTCTAGGGTTAGGTTCAGGGTTATGGTAAGGGTTAGGTTTAGGGTTACAGATGGACTAGCGTTAGTTAGAGTTAGGTTTAAGTTTAGGGTTAGGTTTAGGTTTACAGTTAAGGTTCAAGTTAAGGTTTGGATGAAGTTTAGGATAGGGTGAGGGTTATTTTTATGGTTACGGCTAGAGTTTGAGTTTGTGTTCAGGTTAGTGTGAAGGTTAGGTTTAGGGTTCGGGTTAGGTTTAGGGGTTACGTTTCGTGTTCGGTTTAGGTTTAGGGTTAGTGTAAAGTTAGGATAAGGGGTAGGATTATAGATAGTGTTAAACGTTAGGTTTAGGCTCTTAGGGTTTGGTTTATGGTTAGGGTATTGTTCAGTTTAGGGTAAATGTTAGGGTTAGGGTTAGATTAGGGTTACTGTTCGTATCAGCGTTAAGGTTGGGGATAAGGTTGGGGGTAGCGTTAGGTTTAGGGTTGGGGATACGTTAAGGGTTAGGGTGAGGGTTAGGGTTAGGTTTACAGTTAAGGTGAGGGTTTAGGGTAATTGTTATGGTTAGGGTTAGAGTTAGAGTTAGGCTTAGGGTTAGCGTGAAGTTTCAGTTAATTGTGAGGGTTAGGGTTAAGTTTAGTGTTAAGGTGAGATTTAGGTTTAGGGTTAGGGTGGGGTAAGGTTAGGGTTAAGGCTAGGTTTACGGTAAGGGGTAGGGCTAGGTTAGGGTTAGGTTTAGGTTTAGAGTTAGAGTTAGTGCTAGGGTTAGGGTTAGGGTCAGGTTTAGAGTTATTGTTAGGGTTAGGGGAGAGTTAAGGTTAGGGTTAAGTTTAGGGTTAGGGTAAGGGTTAGGTTTAGGTCAGGGTTAGGGTTAGGATGATAGATAGGGTTAGGGTTAGGGGTTCGTGTGAGGGTTAGTGTTAGGTTGACAGTGAAGCTGATGTTTTAGGGTGTTACGGTTAGGGTTAGGGTTAGAGTTCGGGTTAGGTTTAGATTTGGGTTTACGGCTAGAGTTAGGGGATAGTTCAGGGTGTGGTTCAGGTTTATGTTTAAGGTTAGGCTTCGGTTTAGGGTGAAGTTTAGTTTAAGGATGAGGGTTAGGGTTAGGGTTTGTTGATTGGGTTAACTTTAGGCTTAGGTTTAGGGTTTTGTTATTTTTAGGGTTGGATTTAGTGTTCACGTACGGTTAGGTGCTTGGGTTAATGTAGGGTGAGATTTAGGGTTAAAGTTAGATTTCGCTTTAGTTTAGGGATAGGGCGAATTTTAAGACAGGGTGAGGGTTTGTGTTATGGCTAAGTTTTGGGTTCGTTTTCAGGTTAGTGTTAAGGTTATGTTTAGGGTTAGGGTTAAGTTTACGGGTTCTGTTTACTTCTAGGGTTAGGGTTAGATTTTAGGTTAGGGTTAAGTTTAGTTTACGGTTAGGCTTACGGTTATGGTTTGTTTTAGGCGTGGTTGGGGTGAGTGTTAGGTTTAGCGTTAGGTTTGGGTAGGCTTAGGATTATGGTTATGGTAAGGTGTTAGGGGTTAGAGGTGTAGTTTAGGGTTAGGGTTTATGTGAGGGTTCCGGTTAGGCATTGTGGTCCCGGTCATGGCTGGTTTGGTTTAGGCTTAAGGTTAGGTTTCTGATTAGGTTTCGTGTTAGTGGTAGAGTTAGGGTGAGAGTTAGGGTTAAGGTTTCAGATAGACTTTGGTGTTAGGGGTTAGGGTTTGGGCTATTGTTAGGGTGATCGTTCGGGCTCAGGGGTTTCAGGTTAGTGTTAGGGTTCCGGATACCATTAGGTTTAGGGTTGGGGGATGCGGTTAGGGTTTAGGGTGAAGGTTGCGGTTAGTTTTACAGTTAGTTGAGGGTTTAGGTAAGTGTTACCATTAGGGTTCGAGTTAGGGTTAGGTTTAGGCTTAGGGTTAGGAGTAGGGTAAGATTTAGGTTTATGTCCGGGCTTAGGGTTAGTGTTAGTGTTCTGTTTAGGGTCAAGGTTAGAGTTAGGGTTAGGGTTAGGATTAGGTCTAGGGTTAGGTTCAGGGTTATGGTAAGGGTTAGGTTTAGGGTTACAGATGGACTAGCGTTAGAGTTAGGTTTAAGTTTAGGGTTAGGTTTAGGTTTACAGTTAAGGTTCAAGTTAAGGTTTGGATGAAGTTTAGGATAGGGTGAGGGTTATTTTTATGGTTACGGCTAGAGTTTGAGTTTGTGTTCAGGTTAGTGTGAAGGTTAGGTTTAGGGTTCGGGTTAGGTTTAGGGGTTACGTTTCGTGTTCGGTTTAGGTTTAGGGTTAGTGTAAAGTTAGGATAAGGGGTAGGATTATAGATAGTGTTAAACGTTAGGTTTAGGCTCTTAGGGTTTGGTTTATGGTTAGGGTATTGTTCAGTTTAGGGTAAATGTTAGGGTTAGGGTTAAATTAGGGTTACTGTTCGTATCAGCGTTAAGGTTGGGGATAAGGTTGGGGGTAGCGTTAGGTTTAGGGTTGGGGATACGTTAAGGGTTAGGGTGAGGGTTAGGGTTAGGTTTACAGTTAAGGTGAGGGTTTAGGGTAATTGTTATGGTTAGGGTTAGAGTTAGAGTTAGGCTTAGGGTTAGCGTGAAGTTTCAGTTAATTGTGAGGGTTAGGGTTAAGTTTAGTGTTAAGGTGAGATTTAGGTTTAGGGTTAGGGTGGGGTAAGGTTAGGGTTAAGGCTAGGTTTACGGTAAGGGGTAGGGCTAGGTTAGGGTTAGGTTTAGGTTTAGAGTTAGAGTTAGTGCTAGGGTTAGGGTTAGGGTCAGGTTTAGAGTTATTGTTAGGGTTAGGGTGGAGTTAAGGTTAGGGTTAAGTTTAGGGTTAGGGTAAGGGTTAGGTTTAGGTCAGGGTTAGGGTTAGGATGATAGATAGGGTTAGGGTTAGGGGTTCGTGTGAGGGTTAGTGTTAGGTTGACAGTGAAGCTGATGTTTTAGGGTGTTACGGTTAGGGTTAGGGTTAGAGTTCGGGTTAGGTTTAGATTTGGGTTTACGGCTAGAGTTAGGGGATAGTTCAGGGTGTGGTTCAGGTTTATGTTTAAGGTTAGGCTTCGGTTTAGGGTGAAGTTTAGTTTAAGGATGAGGGTTAGGGTTAGGGTTTGTTGATTGGGTTAACTTTAGGCTTAGGTTTAGGGTTTTGTTATTTTTAGGGTTGGATTTAGTGTTCACGTACGGTTAGGTGCTTGGGTTAATGTAGGGTGAGATTTAGGGTTAAAGTTAGATTTCGCTTTAGTTTAGGGATAGGGCGAATTTTAAGACAGGGTGAGGGTTTGTGTTATGGCTAAGTTTTGGGTTCGTTTTCAGGTTAGTGTTAAGGTTATGTTTAGGGTTAGGGTTAAGTTTACGGGTTCTGTTTACTTCTAGGGTTAGGGTTAGATTTTAGGTTAGGGTTAAGTTTAGTTTACGGTTAGGCTTACGGTTATGGTTTGTTTTAGGCGTGGTTGGGGTGAGTGTTAGGTTTAGCGTTAGGTTTGGGTAGGCTTAGGATTATGGTTATGGTAAGGTGTTAGGGGTTAGAGGTGTAGTTTAGGGTTAGGGTTTATGTGAGGGTTCCGGTTAGGCATTGTGGTCCCGGTCATGGCTGGTTTGGTTTAGGCTTAAGGTTAGGTTTCTGATTAGGTTTCGTGTTAGTGGTAGAGTTAGGGTGAGAGTTAGGGTTAAGGTTTCAGATAGACTTTGGTGTTAGGGGTTAGGGTTTGGGCTATTGTTAGGGTGATCGTTCGGGCTCAGGGGTTTCAGGTTAGTGTTAGGGTTCCGGATACCATTAGGTTTAGGGTTGGGGGATGCGGTTAGGGTTTAGGGTGAAGGTTGCGGTTAGTTTTACAGTTAGTTGAGGGTTTAGGTAAGTGTTACCATTAGGGTTCGAGTTAGGGTTAGGTTTAGGCTTAGGGTTAGGAGTAGGGTAAGATTTAGGTTTATGTCCGGGCTTAGGGTTAGTGTTAGTGTTCTGTTTAGGGTCAAGGTTAGAGTTAGGGTTAGGGTTAGGATTAGGTCTAGGGTTAGGTTCAGGGTTATGGTA
This sequence comes from Elephas maximus indicus, assembly GCF_024166365.1. NCBI lineage: Eukaryota > Metazoa > Chordata > Mammalia > Proboscidea > Elephantidae > Elephas > Elephas maximus. The sequence continues at coordinate 36,157,447 of NC_064840.1, read as the reverse complement.
AGGGTTAGGTTTAGGGTTACAGATGGACTAGCGTTAGAGTTAGGTTTAAGTTTAGGGTTAGGTTTAGGTTTACAGTTAAGGTTCAAGTTAAGGTTTGGATGAAGTTTAGGATAGGGTGAGGGTTATTTTTATGGTTACGGCTAGAGTTTGAGTTTGTGTTCAGGTTAGTGTGAAGGTTAGGTTTAGGGTTCGGGTTAGGGTTAGGGGTTACGTTTCGTGTTCGGTTTAGGTTTAGGGTTAGTGTAAAGTTAGGATAAGGGGTAGGATTATAGATAGTGTTAAACGTTAGGTTTAGGCTCTTAGGGTTTGGTTTATGGTTAGGGTATTGTTCAGTTTAGGGTAAATGTTAGGGTTAGGGTTAGATTAGGGTTACTGTTCGTATCAGCGTTAAGGTTGGGGATAAGGTTGGGGGTAGCGTTAGGTTTAGGGTTGGGGATACGTTAAGGGTTAGGGTGAGGGTTAGGGTTAGGTTTACAGTTAAGGTGAGGGTTTAGGGTAATTGTTATGGTTAGGGTTAGAGTTAGAGTTAGGCTTAGGGTTAGCGTGAAGTTTCAGTTAATTGTGAGGGTTAGGGTTAAGTTTAGTGTTAAGGTGAGATTTAGGTTTAGGGTTAGGGTGGGGTAAGGTTAGGGTTAAGGCTAGGTTTACGGTAAGGGGTAGGGCTAGGTTAGGGTTAGGTTTAGGTTTAGAGTTAGAGTTAGTGCTAGGGTTAGGGTTAGGGTCAGGTTTAGAGTTGTTGTTAGGGTTAGGGGAGAGTTAAGGTTAGGGTTAAGTTTAGGGTTAGGGTAAGGGTTAGGTTTAGGTCAGGGTTAGGGTTAGGATGATAGATAGGGTTAGGGTTAGGGGTTCGTGTGAGGGTTAGTGTTAGGTTGACAGTGAAGCTGATGTTTTAGGGTGTTACGGTTAGGGTTAGGGTTAGAGTTCGGGTTAGGTTTAGATTTGGGTTTACGGCTAGAGTTAGGGGATAGTTCAGGGTGTGGTTCAGGTTTATGTTTAAGGTTAGGCTTCGGTTTAGGGTGAAGTTTAGTTTAAGGATGAGGGTTAGGGTTAGGGTTTGTTGATTGGGTTAACTTTAGGCTTAGGTTTAGGGTTTTGTTATTTTTAGGGTTGGATTTAGTGTTCACGTACGGTTAGGTGCTTGGGTTAATGTAGGGTGAGATTTAGGGTTAAAGTTAGATTTCGCTTTAGTTTAGGGATAGGGCGAATTTTAAGACAGGGTGAGGGTTTGTGTTATGGCTAAGTTTTGGGTTCGTTTTCAGGTTAGTGTTAAGGTTATGTTTAGGGTTAGGGTTAAGTTTACGGGTTCTGTTTACTTCTAGGGTTAGGGTTAGATTTTAGGTTAGGGTTAAGTTTAGTTTACGGTTAGGCTTACGGTTATGGTGTGTTTTAGGCGTGGTTGGGGTGAGTGTTAGGTTTAGCGTTAGGTTTGGGTAGGCTTAGGATTATGGTTATGGTAAGGTGTTAGGGGTTAGAGGTGTAGTTTAGGGTTAGGGTTTATGTGAGGGTTCCGGTTAGGCATTGTGGTCCCGGTCATGGCTGGTTTGGTTTAGGCTTAAGGTTAGGTTTCTGATTAGGTTTCGTGTTAGTGGTAGAGTTAGGGTGAGAGTTAGGGTTAAGGTTTCAGATAGACTTTGGTGTTAGGGGTTAGGGTTTGGGCTATTGTTAGGGTGATCGTTCGGGCTCAGGGGTTTCAGGTTAGTGTTAGGGTTCCGGATACCATTAGGTTTAGGGTTGGGGGATGCGGTTAGGGTTTAGGGTGAAGGTTGCGGTTAGTTTTACAGTTAGTTGAGGGTTTAGGTAAGTGTTACCATTAGGGTTCGAGTTAGGGTTAGGTTTAGGCTTAGGGTTAGGAGTAGGGTAAGATTTAGGTTTATGTCCGGGCTTAGGGTTAGTGTTAGTGTTCTGTTTAGGGTCAAGGTTAGAGTTAGGGTTAGGGTTAGGATTAGGTCTAGGGTTAGGTTCAGGGTTATGGTAAGGGTTAGGTTTAGGGTTACAGATGGACTAGCGTTAGAGTTAGGTTTAAGTTTAGGGTTAGGTTTAGGTTTACAGTTAAGGTTCAAGTTAAGGTTTGGATGAAGTTTAGGATAGGGTGAGGGTTATTTTTATGGTTACGGCTAGAGTTTGAGTTTGTGTTCAGGTTAGTGTGAAGGTTAGGTTTAGGGTTCGGGTTAGGGTTAGGGGTTACGTTTCGTGTTCGGTTTAGGTTTAGGGTTAGTGTAAAGTTAGGATAAGGGGTAGGATTATAGATAGTGTTAAACGTTAGGTTTAGGCTCTTAGGGTTTGGTTTATGGTTAGGGTATTGTTCAGTTTAGGGTAAATGTTAGGGTTAGGGTTAGATTAGGGTTACTGTTCGTATCAGCGTTAAGGTTGGGGATAAGGTTGGGGGTAGCGTTAGGTTTAGGGTTGGGGATACGTTAAGGGTTAGGGTGAGGGTTAGGGTTAGGTTTACAGTTAAGGTGAGGGTTTAGGGTAATTGTTATGGTTAGGGTTAGAGTTAGAGTTAGGCTTAGGGTTAGCGTGAAGTTTCAGTTAATTGTGAGGGTTAGGGTTAAGTTTAGTGTTAAGGTGAGATTTAGGTTTAGGGTTAGGGTGGGGTAAGGTTAGGGTTAAGGCTAGGTTTACGGTAAGGGGTAGGGCTAGGTTAGGGTTAGGTTTAGGTTTAGAGTTAGAGTTAGTGCTAGGGTTAGGGTTAGGGTCAGGTTTAGAGTTGTTGTTAGGGTTAGGGGAGAGTTAAGGTTAGGGTTAAGTTTAGGGTTAGGGTAAGGGTTAGGTTTAGGTCAGGGTTAGGGTTAGGATGATAGATAGGGTTAGGGTTAGGGGTTCGTGTGAGGGTTAGTGTTAGGTTGACAGTGAAGCTGATGTTTTAGGGTGTTACGGTTAGGGTTAGGGTTAGAGTTCGGGTTAGGTTTAGATTTGGGTTTACGGCTAGAGTTAGGGGATAGTTCAGGGTGTGGTTCAGGTTTATGTTTAAGGTTAGGCTTCGGTTTAGGGTGAAGTTTAGTTTAAGGATGAGGGTTAGGGTTAGGGTTTGTTGATTGGGTTAACTTTAGGCTTAGGTTTAGGGTTTTGTTATTTTTAGGGTTGGATTTAGTGTTCACGTACGGTTAGGTGCTTGGGTTAATGTGGGGTGAGATTTAGGGTTAAAGTTAGATTTCGCTTTAGTTTAGGGATAGGGCGAATTTTAAGACAGGGTGAGGGTTTGTGTTATGGCTAAGTTTTGGGTTCGTTTTCAGGTTAGTGTTAAGGTTATGTTTAGGGTTAGGGTTAAGTTTACGGGTTCTGTTTACTTCTAGGGTTAGGGTTAGATTTTAGGTTAGGGTTAAGTTTAGTTTACGGTTAGGCTTACGGTTATGGTGTGTTTTAGGCGTGGTTGGGGTGAGTGTTAGGTTTAGCGTTAGGTTTGGGTAGGCTTAGGATTATGGTTATGGTAAGGTGTTAGGGGTTAGAGGTGTAGTTTAGGGTTAGGGTTTATGTGAGGGTTCCGGTTAGGCATTGTGGTCCCGGTCATGGCTGGTTTGGTTTAGGCTTAAGGTTAGGTTTCTGATTAGGTTTCGTGTTAGTGGTAGAGTTAGGGTGAGAGTTAGGGTTAAGGTTTCAGATAGACTTTGGTGTTAGGGGTTAGGGTTTGGGCTATTGTTAGGGTGATCGTTCGGGCTCAGGGGTTTCAGGTTAGTGTTAGGGTTCCGGATACCATTAGGTTTAGGGTTGGGGGATGCGGTTAGGGTTTAGGGTGAAGGTTGCGGTTAGTTTTACAGTTAGTTGAGGGTTTAGGTAAGTGTTACCATTAGGGTTCGAGTTAGGGTTAGGTTTAGGCTTAGGGTTAGGAGTAGGGTAAGATTTAGGTTTATGTCCGGGCTTAGGGTTAGTGTTAGTGTTCTGTTTAGGGTCAAGGTTAGAGTTAGGGTTAGGGTTAGGATTAGGTCTAGGGTTAGGTTCAGGGTTATGGTAAGGGTTAGGTTTAGGGTTACAGATGGACTAGCGTTAGAGTTAGGTTTAAGTTTAGGGTTAGGTTTAGGTTTACAGTTAAGGTTCAAGTTAAGGTTTGGATGAAGTTTAGGATAGGGTGAGGGTTATTTTTATGGTTACGGCTAGAGTTTGAGTTTGTGTTCAGGTTAGTGTGAAGGTTAGGTTTAGGGTTCGGGTTAGGGTTAGGGGTTACGTTTCGTGTTCGGTTTAGGTTTAGGGTTAGTGTAAAGTTAGGATAAGGGGTAGGATTATAGATAGTGTTAAACGTTAGGTTTAGGCTCTTAGGGTTTGGTTTATGGTTAGGGTATTGTTCAGTTTAGGGTAAATGTTAGGGTTAGGGTTAGATTAGGGTTACTGTTCGTATCAGCGTTAAGGTTGGGGATAAGGTTGGGGGTAGCGTTAGGTTTAGGGTTGGGGATACGTTAAGGGTTAGGGTGAGGGTTAGGGTTAGGTTTACAGTTAAGGTGAGGGTTTAGGGTAATTGTTATGGTTAGGGTTAGAGTTAGAGTTAGGCTTAGGGTTAGCGTGAAGTTTCAGTTAATTGTGAGGGTTAGGGTTAAGTTTAGTGTTAAGGTGAGATTTAGGTTTAGGGTTAGGGTGGGGTAAGGTTAGGGTTAAGGCTAGGTTTACGGTAAGGGGTAGGGCTAGGTTAGGGTTAGGTTTAGGTTTAGAGTTAGAGTTAGTGCTAGGGTTAGGGTTAGGGTCAGGTTTAGAGTTGTTGTTAGGGTTAGGGGAGAGTTAAGGTTAGGGTTAAGTTTAGGGTTAGGGTAAGGGTTAGGTTTAGGTCAGGGTTAGGGTTAGGATGATAGATAGGGTTAGGGTTAGGGGTTCGTGTGAGGGTTAGTGTTAGGTTGACAGTGAAGCTGATGTTTTAGGGTGTTACGGTTAGGGTTAGGGTTAGAGTTCGGGTTAGGTTTAGATTTGGGTTTACGGCTAGAGTTAGGGGATAGTTCAGGGTGTGGTTCAGGTTTATGTTTAAGGTTAGGCTTCGGTTTAGGGTGAAGTTTAGTTTAAGGATGAGGGTTAGGGTTAGGGTTTGTTGATTGGGTTAACTTTAGGCTTAGGTTTAGGGTTTTGTTATTTTTAGGGTTGGATTTAGTGTTCACGTACGGTTAGGTGCTTGGGTTAATGTAGGGTGAGATTTAGGGTTAAAGTTAGATTTCGCTTTAGTTTAGGGATAGGGCGAATTTTAAGACAGGGTGAGGGTTTGTGTTATGGCTAAGTTTTGGGTTCGTTTTCAGGTTAGTGTTAAGGTTATGTTTAGGGTTAGGGTTAAGTTTACGGGTTCTGTTTACTTCTAGGGTTAGGGTTAGATTTTAGGTTAGGGTTAAGTTTAGTTTACGGTTAGGCTTACGGTTATGGTGTGTTTTAGGCGTGGTTGGGGTGAGTGTTAGGTTTAGCGTTAGGTTTGGGTAGGCTTAGGATTATGGTTATGGTAAGGTGTTAGGGGTTAGAGGTGTAGTTTAGGGTTAGGGTTTATGTGAGGGTTCCGGTTAGGCATTGTGGTCCCGGTCATGGCTGGTTTGGTTTAGGCTTAAGGTTAGGTTTCTGATTAGGTTTCGTGTTAGTGGTAGAGTTAGGGTGAGAGTTAGGGTTAAGGTTTCAGATAGACTTTGGTGTTAGGGGTTAGGGTTTGGGCTATTGTTAGGGTGATCGTTCGGGCTCAGGGGTTTCAGGTTAGTGTTAGGGTTCCGGATACCATTAGGTTTAGGGTTGGGGGATGCGGTTAGGGTTTAGGGTGAAGGTTGCGGTTAGTTTTACAGTTAGTTGAGGGTTTAGGTAAGTGTTACCATTAGGGTTCGAGTTAGGGTTAGGTTTAGGCTTAGGGTTAGGAGTAGGGTAAGATTTAGGTTTATGTCCGGGCTTAGGGTTAGTGTTAGTGTTCTGTTTAGGGTCAAGGTTAGAGTTAGGGTTAGGGTTAGGATTAGGTCTAGGGTTAGGTTCAGGGTTATGGTAAGGGTTAGGTTTAGGGTTACAGATGGACTAGCGTTAGAGTTAGGTTTAAGTTTAGGGTTAGGTTTAGGTTTACAGTTAAGGTTCAAGTTAAGGTTTGGATGAAGTTTAGGATAGGGTGAGGGTTATTTTTATGGTTACGGCTAGAGTTTGAGTTTGTGTTCAGGTTAGTGTGAAGGTTAGGTTTAGGGTTCGGGTTAGGTTTAGGGGTTACGTTTCGTGTTCGGTTTAGGTTTAGGGTTAGTGTAAAGTTAGGATAAGGGGTAGGATTATAGATAGTGTTAAACGTTAGGTTTAGGCTCTTAGGGTTTGGTTTATGGTTAGGGTATTGTTCAGTTTAGGGTAAATGTTAGGGTTAGGGTTAGATTAGGGTTACTGTTCGTATCAGCGTTAAGGTTGGGGATAAGGTTGGGGGTAGCGTTAGGTTTAGGGTTGGGGATACGTTAAGGGTTAGGGTGAGGGTTAGGGTTAGGTTTACAGTTAAGGTGAGGGTTTAGGGTAATTGTTATGGTTAGGGTTAGAGTTAGAGTTAGGCTTAGGGTTAGCGTGAAGTTTCAGTTAATTGTGAGGGTTAGGGTTAAGTTTAGTGTTAAGGTGAGATTTAGGTTTAGGGTTAGGGTGGGGTAAGGTTAGGGTTAAGGCTAGGTTTACGGTAAGGGGTAGGGCTAGGTTAGGGTTAGGTTTAGGTTTAGAGTTAGAGTTAGTGCTAGGGTTAGGGTTAGGGTCAGGTTTAGAGTTGTTGTTAGGGTTAGGGGAGAGTTAAGGTTAGGGTTAAGTTTAGGGTTAGGGTAAGGGTTAGGTTTAGGTCAGGGTTAGGGTTAGGATGATAGATAGGGTTAGGGTTAGGGGTTCGTGTGAGGGTTAGTGTTAGGTTGACAGTGAAGCTGATGTTTTAGGGTGTTACGGTTAGGGTTAGGGTTAGAGTTCGGGTTAGGTTTAGATTTGGGTTTACGGCTAGAGTTAGGGGATAGTTCAGGGTGTGGTTCAGGTTTATGTTTAAGGTTAGGCTTCGGTTTAGGGTGAAGTTTAGTTTAAGGATGAGGGTTAGGGTTAGGGTTTGTTGATTGGGTTAACTTTAGGCTTAGGTTTAGGGTTTTGTTATTTTTAGGGTTGGATTTAGTGTTCACGTACGGTTAGGTGCTTGGGTTAATGTAGGGTGAGATTTAGGGTTAAAGTTAGATTTCGCTTTAGTTTAGGGATAGGGCGAATTTTAAGACAGGGTGAGGGTTTGTGTTATGGCTAAGTTTTGGGTTCGTTTTCAGGTTAGTGTTAAGGTTATGTTTAGGGTTAGGGTTAAGTTTACGGGTTCTGTTTACTTCTAAGGTTAGGGTTAGATTTTAGGTTAGGGTTAAGTTTAGTTTACGGTTAGGCTTACGGTTATGGTGTGTTTTAGGCGTGGTTGGGGTGAGTGTTAGGTTTAGCGTTAGGTTTGGGTAGGCTTAGGATTATGGTTATGGTAAGGTGTTAGGGGTTAGAGGTGTAGTTTAGGGTTAGGGTTTATGTGAGGGTTCCGGTTAGGCATTGTGGTCCCGGTCATGGCTGGTTTGGTTTAGGCTTAAGGTTAGGTTTCTGATTAGGTTTCGTGTTAGTGGTAGAGTTAGGGTGAGAGTTAGGGTTAAGGTTTCAGATAGACTTTGGTGTTAGGGGTTAGGGTTTGGGCTATTGTTAGGGTGATCGTTCGGGCTCAGGGGTTTCAGGTTAGTGTTAGGGTTCCGGATACCATTAGGTTTAGGGTTGGGGGATGCGGTTAGGGTTTAGGGTGAAGGTTGCGGTTAGTTTTACAGTTAGTTGAGGGTTTAGGTAAGTGTTACCATTAGGGTTCGAGTTAGGGTTAGGTTTAGGCTTAGGGTTAGGAGTAGGGTAAGATTTAGGTTTATGTCCGGGCTTAGGGTTAGTGTTAGTGTTCTGTTTAGGGTCAAGGTTAGAGTTAGGGTTAGGGTTAGGATTAGGTCTAGGGTTAGGTTCAGGGTTATGGTAAGGGTTAGGTTTAGGGTTACAGATGGACTAGCGTTAGAGTTAGGTTTAAGTTTAGGGTTAGGTTTAGGTTTACAGTTAAGGTTCAAGTTAAGGTTTGGATGAAGTTTAGGATAGGGTGAGGGTTATTTTTATGGTTACGGCTAGAGTTTGAGTTTGTGTTCAGGTTAGTGTGAAGGTTAGGTTTAGGGTTCGGGTTAGGGTTAGGGGTTACGTTTCGTGTTCGGTTTAGGTTTAGGGTTAGTGTAAAGTTAGGATAAGGGGTAGGATTATAGATAGTGTTAAACGTTAGGTTTAGGCTCTTAGGGTTTGGTTTATGGTTAGGGTATTGTTCAGTTTAGGGTAAATGTTAGGGTTAGGGTTAGATTAGGGTTACTGTTCGTATCAGCGTTAAGGTTGGGGATAAGGTTGGGGGTAGCGTTAGGTTTAGGGTTGGGGATACGTTAAGGGTTAGGGTGAGGGTTAGGGTTAGGTTTACAGTTAAGGTGAGGGTTTAGGGTAATTGTTATGGTTAGGGTTAGAGTTAGAGTTAGGCTTAGGGTTAGCGTGAAGTTTCAGTTAATTGTGAGGGTTAGGGTTAAGTTTAGTGTTAAGGTGAGATTTAGGTTTAGGGTTAGGGTGGGGTAAGGTTAGGGTTAAGGCTAGGTTTACGGTAAGGGGTAGGGCTAGGTTAGGGTTAGGTTTAGGTTTAGAGTTAGAGTTAGTGCTAGGGTTAGGGTTAGGGTCAGGTTTAGAGTTGTTGTTAGGGTTAGGGGAGAGTTAAGGTTAGGGTTAAGTTTAGGGTTAGGGTAAGGGTTAGGTTTAGGTCAGGGTTAGGGTTAGGATGATAGATAGGGTTAGGGTTAGGGGTTCGTGTGAGGGTTAGTGTTAGGTTGACAGTGAAGCTGATGTTTTAGGGTGTTACGGTTAGGGTTAGGGTTAGAGTTCGGGTTAGGTTTAGATTTGGGTTTACGGCTAGAGTTAGGGGATAGTTCAGGGTGTGGTTCAGGTTTATGTTTAAGGTTAGGCTTCGGTTTAGGGTGAAGTTTAGTTTAAGGATGAGGGTTAGGGTTAGGGTTTGTTGATTGGGTTAACTTTAGGCTTAGGTTTAGGGTTTTGTTATTTTTAGGGTTGGATTTAGTGTTCACGTACGGTTAGGTGCTTGGGTTAATGTAGGGTGAGATTTAGGGTTAAAGTTAGATTTCGCTTTAGTTTAGGGATAGGGCGAATTTTAAGACAGGGTGAGGGTTTGTGTTATGGCTAAGTTTTGGGTTCGTTTTCAGGTTAGTGTTAAGGTTATGTTTAGGGTTAGGGTTAAGTTTACGGGTTCTGTTTACTTCTAAGGTTAGGGTTAGATTTTAGGTTAGGGTTAAGTTTAGTTTACGGTTAGGCTTACGGTTATGGTGTGTTTTAGGCGTGGTTGGGGTGAGTGTTAGGTTTAGCGTTAGGTTTGGGTAGGCTTAGGATTATGGTTATGGTAAGGTGTTAGGGGTTAGAGGTGTAGTTTAGGGTTAGGGTTTATGTGAGGGTTCCGGTTAGGCATTGTGGTCCCGGTCATGGCTGGTTTGGTTTAGGCTTAAGGTTAGGTTTCTGATTAGGTTTCGTGTTAGTGGTAGAGTTAGGGTGAGAGTTAGGGTTAAGGTTTCAGATAGACTTTGGTGTTAGGGGTTAGGGTTTGGGCTATTGTTAGGGTGATCGTTCGGGCTCAGGGGTTTCAGGTTAGTGTTAGGGTTCCGGATACCATTAGGTTTAGGGTTGGGGGATGCGGTTAGGGTTTAGGGTGAAGGTTGCGGTTAGTTTTACAGTTAGTTGAGGGTTTAGGTAAGTGTTACCATTAGGGTTCGAGTTAGGGTTAGGTTTAGGCTTAGGGTTAGGAGTAGGGTAAGATTTAGGTTTATGTCCGGGCTTAGGGTTAGTGTTAGTGTTCTGTTTAGGGTCAAGGTTAGAGTTAGGGTTAGGGTTAGGATTAGGTCTAGGGTTAGGTTCAGGGTTATGGTAAGGGTTAGGTTTAGGGTTACAGATGGACTAGCGTTAGAGTTAGGTTTAAGTTTAGGGTTAGGTTTAGGTTTACAGTTAAGGTTCAAGTTAAGGTTTGGATGAAGTTTAGGATAGGGTGAGGGTTATTTTTATGGTTACGGCTAGAGTTTGAGTTTGTGTTCAGGTTAGTGTGAAGGTTAGGTTTAGGGTTCGGGTTAGGTTTAGGGGTTACGTTTCGTGTTCGGTTTAGGTTTAGGGTTAGTGTAAAGTTAGGATAAGGGGTAGGATTATAGATAGTGTTAAACGTTAGGTTTAGGCTCTTAGGGTTTGGTTTATGGTTAGGGTATTGTTCAGTTTAGGGTAAATGTTAGGGTTAGGGTTAGATTAGGGTTACTGTTCGTATCAGCGTTAAGGTTGGGGATAAGGTTGGGGGTAGCGTTAGGTTTAGGGTTGGGGATACGTTAAGGGTTAGGGTGAGGGTTAGGGTTAGGTTTACAGTTAAGGTGAGGGTTTAGGGTAATTGTTATGGTTAGGGTTAGAGTTAGAGTTAGGCTTAGGGTTAGCGTGAAGTTTCAGTTAATTGTGAGGGTTAGGGTTAAGTTTAGTGTTAAGGTGAGATTTAGGTTTAGGGTTAGGGTGGGGTAAGGTTAGGGTTAAGGCTAGGTTTACGGTAAGGGGTAGGGCTAGGTTAGGGTTAGGTTTAGGTTTAGAGTTAGATTTAGTGCTAGGGTTAGGGTTAGGGTCAGGTTTAGAGTTATTGTTAGGGTTAGGGGAGAGTTAAGGTTAGGGTTAAGTTTAGGGTTAGGGTAAGGGTTAGGTTTAGGTCAGGGTTAGGGTTAGGATGATAGATAGGGTTAGGGTTAGGGGTTCGTGTGAGGGTTAGTGTTAGGTTGACAGTGAAGCTGATGTTTTAGGGTGTTACGGTTAGGGTTAGGGTTAGAGTTCGGGTTAGGTTTAGATTTGGGTTTACGGCTAGAGTTAGGGGATAGTTCAGGGTGTGGTTCAGGTTTATGTTTAAGGTTAGGCTTCGGTTTAGGGTGAAGTTTAGTTTAAGGATGAGGGTTAGGGTTAGGGTTTGTTGATTGGGTTAACTTTAGGCTTAGGTTTAGGGTTTTGTTATTTTTAGGGTTGGATTTAGTGTTCACGTACGGTTAGGTGCTTGGGTTAATGTAGGGTGAGATTTAGGGTTAAAGTTAGATTTCGCTTTAGTTTAGGGATAGGGCGAATTTTAAGACAGGGTGAGGGTTTGTGTTATGGCTAAGTTTTGGGTTCGTTTTCAGGTTAGTGTTAAGGTTATGTTTAGGGTTAGGGTTAAGTTTACGGGTTCTGTTTACTTCTAGGGTTAGGGTTAGATTTTAGGTTAGGGTTAAGTTTAGTTTACGGTTAGGCTTACGGTTATGGTTTGTTTTAGGCGTGGTTGGGGTGAGTGTTAGGTTTAGCGTTAGGTTTGGGTAGGCTTAGGATTATGGTTATGGTAAGGTGTTAGGGGTTAGAGGTGTAGTTTAGGGTTAGGGTTTATGTGAGGGTTCCGGTTAGGCATTGTGGTCCCGGTCATGGCTGGTTTGGTTTAGGCTTAAGGTTAGGTTTCTGATTAGGTTTCGTGTTAGTGGTAGAGTTAGGGTGAGAGTTAGGGTTAAGGTTTCAGATAGACTTTGGTGTTAGGGGTTAGGGTTTGGGCTATTGTTAGGGTGATCGTTCGGGCTCAGGGGTTTCAGGTTAGTGTTAGGGTTCCGGATACCATTAGGTTTAGGGTTGGGGGATGCGGTTAGGGTTTAGGGTGAAGGTTGCGGTTAGTTTTACAGTTAGTTGAGGGTTTAGGTAAGTGTTACCATTAGGGTTCGAGTTAGGGTTAGGTTTAGGCTTAGGGTTAGGAGTAGGGTAAGATTTAGGTTTATGTCCGGGCTTAGGGTTAGTGTTAGTGTTCTGTTTAGGGTCAAGGTTAGAGTTAGGGTTAGGGTTAGGATTAGGTCTAGGGTTAGGTTCAGGGTTATGGTAAGGGTTAGGTTTAGGGTTACAGATGGACTAGCGTTAGAGTTAGGTTTAAGTTTAGGGTTAGGTTTAGGTTTACAGTTAAGGTTCAAGTTAAGGTTTGGATGAAGTTTAGGGTAGGGTGAGGGTTATTTTTATGGTTACGGCTAGAGTTTGAGTTTGTGTTCAGGTTAGTGTGAAGGTTAGGTTTAGGGTTCGGGTTAGGTTTAGGGGTTACGTTTCGTGTTCGGTTTAGGTTTAGGGTTAGTGTAAAGTTAGGATAAGGGGTAGGATTATAGATAGTGTTAAACGTTAGGTTTAGGCTCTTAGGGTTTGGTTTATGGTTAGGGTATTGTTCAGTTTAGGGTAAATGTTAGGGTTAGGGTTAGATTAGGGTTACTGTTCGTATCAGCGTTAAGGTTGGGGATAAGGTTGGGGGTAGCGTTAGGTTTAGGGTTGGGGATACGTTAAGGGTTAGGGTGAGGGTTAGGGTTAGGTTTACAGTTAAGGTGAGGGTTTAGGGTAATTGTTATGGTTAGGGTTAGAGTTAGAGTTAGGCTTAGGGTTAGGGTGAAGTTTAAGTTAATTGTGAGGGTTAGGGTTAAGTTTAGTGTTAAGGTGAGATTTAGGTTTAGGGTTAGGGTGGGGTAAGGTTAGGGTTAAGGCTAGGTTTACGGTAAGGGGTAGGGCTAGGTTAGGGTTAGGTTTAGGTTTAGAGTTAGAGTTAGTGCTAGGGTTAGGGTTAGGGTCAGGTTTAGAGTTATTGTTAGGGTTAGGGGAGAGTTAAGGTTAGGGTTAAGTTTAGGGTTAGGGTAAGGGTTAGGTTTAGGTCAGGGTTAGGGTTAGGATGATAGATAGGGTTAGGGTTAGGGGTTCGTGTGAGGGTTAGTGTTAGGTTGACAGTGAAGCTGATGTTTTAGGGTGTTACGGTTAGGGTTAGGGTTAGAGTTCGGGTTAGGTTTAGATTTGGGTTTACGGCTAGAGTTAGGGGATAGTTCAGGGTGTGGTTCAGGTTTATGTTTAAGGTTAGGCTTCGGTTTAGGGTGAAGTTTAGTTTAAGGATGAGGGTTAGGGTTAGGGTTTGTTGATTGGGTTAACTTTAGGCTTAGGTTTAGGGTTTTGTTATTTTTAGGGTTGGATTTAGTGTTCACGTACGGTTAGGTGCTTGGGTTAATGTAGGGTGAGATTTAGGGTTAAAGTTAGATTTCGCTTTAGTTTAGGGATAGGGCGAATTTTAAGACAGGGTGAGGGTTTGTGTTATGGCTAAGTTTTGGGTTCGTTTTCAGGTTAGTGTTAAGGTTATGTTTAGGGTTAGGGTTAAGTTTACGGGTTCTGTTTACTTCTAGGGTTAGGGTTAGATTTTAGGTTAGGGTTAAGTTTAGTTTACGGTTAGGCTTACGGTTATGGTTTGTTTTAGGCGTGGTTGGGGTGAGTGTTAGGTTTAGCGTTAGGTTTGGG